>NC_133711.1:1312500-2022500 GCF_048934315.1 Petromyzon marinus | reverse complement strand
GTGCAGGGGTGCCCCAACAGTCTGTTCAGGCTATACGTGGGCGGTTAGGGGGTGGGGTGGGGGGGAGAATCTCTGTCGTCGTTGTGATCTTTCTGGCGGTGTCTCGCACGCTCGCTACGCAGCTCGAGCGAGCGAGCCCCGTGGGTGGGGAGGGAGCCGCCCGCTGCGAGCGAGCTCCGAGGGAGGGGAGGGAGTCCAGGGGTGACGGCGCCGTGCGAGCCTCCAAGCGGCGATTGCTTCCCACCGGACGCGAGAGGGACGCGGAGGAGGCGAGGCGTCAGGGCGCGCGCGAGTGGTGAGCTCGTCTGCGAGAGGGAGACGATCGCGATAGTGGTGGTGATGATGGTGGTGGTGATGGTGGTGGTGGTGATGGTGGTAGAGATGGTGGTGGTAGTGGTGGTAGTGATGATGGTGGTGGTGGTAGTGATGATGGTGGTGATGGTGGTAGTGATGATGGTGGTGGTGGTAGTGATGATGGTGGTGGTGATGGTGGTGGTGATGATGGTGGTAGTGATGGTGGTCGTGATGGTGGTGGTGGTGATGGTGGTAGTGATGATGGTGGTAGTGATGGTGGTCGTGATGGTGGTGGTGGTGATGGTGGTAGTGATGATGGTGGTGGTGGTGATGGTGGTAGTGGTGATGATGATGGTGGTAGTGGTGATGATGGTGGTGGTGATGGTTGTAGTGGTGATGATAGTGGTGGTGATGATGATGGTGGTAGTGGTGATGATGATGGTGGTAGTGGTGATGATGGTGGTGGTGATGGTTGTAGTGGTGATGATGGTGGTGGTGATGGTGATGGTTGTAGTGATGATGGTGGTGGTGATGGTGATGGTTGTAGTGATGATGATGGTGGTGGTGATGGTTGTAGTGGTGATGATGATGGTGGTAGTGGTGATGATGGTGGTGGTGATGGTTGTAGTGGTGATGATGGTGGTGGTGATGGTGATGGTTGTAGTGATGATGGTGGTGGTGATGGTGATGGTTGTAGTGATGATGGTGGTGCTAGTGGTTGTAGTGATGATGATGATGGTGGTGGTGATGGTTGTAGTGATGATGATAGTGGTTGTAGTGGTGATGATGGTGGTGGTGCTAGTGATGATAGTGGTTGTAGTGATGATGATGGTGGTGGTGCTAGTGATGATAGTGGTTGTAGTGGTGATGATGGTGGTGATGATGGTGGTTGTAGTGGTGATGATGGTGGTGATGATGGTGGTTGTAGTGATGATGATGGTGGTGGTGATGGTGATGGTTGTAATGATGATGATGGTGGTGGTGCTAGTGATGATGATGGTGGTTGTAATGATGATGATGGTGGTGGTGATGGTGATGGTTGTAATGATGATGATGGTGGTGGTGCTAGTGATGATGATGGTGGTTGTAATGATGATGATGATGATGGTGGTGGTGATGGTTGTAGTGGTGATGATGGTGGTGGTGATGATGATGGTGGTAGTGGTGATGATGATGGTGGTGGTAGTGATGATGGTGGTGGTAGTGATGATGGTGGTGGTAGTAATGATGATGGTGGTGGTGATGGTGGTAGTGGTGATGATGATGGTTGTGATGATGATGATGGTGGTGGTGATGCTGCTGGGCAGCTCTCGACGCGATCCGCGCCGTGAGGAGCGCGGCCGCCCTTTCGCTCTCTCCAACCCACGCCGCCGCTCTCCCTGTAAACTCTCTCCCTGTCTCTCTCCCTGTCTCTCTCTCCCTGTCTCTCTCCCTGTAAACTCTCTCCCTGTCTCTCTCCCTGTCTCTCTCCCTGTAAACTCTCTCCCTGTCTCTCTCCCTGTCTCTCTCCCTGTCTCTCTCCCTGTAAAGTCTCTCCCTGTCTCTCTCCCTGTAAACTCTCTCCCTGTCTCTCTCCCTGTCTCTCTCCCTGTAAACTCTCTCCCTGTCTCTCTCCCTGTAAACTCTCTCCCTGTCTCTCTCCCTGTCTCTCTCCCTGTAAACTCTCTCCCTGTCTCTCTCCCTGTCTCTCTCTCCCTGTCTCTCTCCCTGTAAACTCTCTCCCTGTCTCTCTCCCTGTCTCTCTCCCTGTAAACTCTCTCCCTGTCTCTCTCCCTGTCTCTCTCTCCCTGTCTCTCTCCCTGTAAACTCGCTCCCTGTCTCTCTCCATGTAAACTCGCTCCCTGTCTCCCTGTAAAGTCTCTCCCTGTCTCTCTCCCTGTAAACTCTCGCCCTGTCTCTCTCCCTGTAAACTCGCTCCCTGTCGCTCTCTCTGTAAACTCTCTCCCTGTCGCTCTCTCTGTAAACTCTCTCCCTGTCTCTCTCCCTGTCTCTCTCTGTAAACTCTCTCCCTGTCTCTCTCCCTGTAAACTCGCTCCCTGTCTCTCTCCCTGTAAACTCTCTCCCTGTCTCTCTCCCTGTAAACTCTCTCCCTGTCTCTCTCCCTGTAAACTCGCTCCCTGTCTCTCTCCCTGTAAACTCTCTCCTTGTCTCTCTCCCTGTAAACTCTCTCCCTGTAAACTCTCTCCCTGTCTCTCTCTCCCTGTCTGTCTCCCTGTAAACTCGCTCCCTGTCTCTCTCTCTCCCTGTAAACTGTCTCCCTGTCTCTCTCCCTGTCTCTTTCCCTGTAAACTCGCTCCCTGTCTCTCTCTCTCTCTGTAAACTCTCTCCCTGTCTCTCTCCCTGTAAACTCGCTCCCTGTCTCCCTGTAAACTCTCTCCCTGTCTCTTTCCCTGTAAACTCGCTCCCTGTCGCTCTCTCTGTAAACTCTCTCCCTGTCTCTCTCCCTGTCTCTCTCTGTAAACTCTCTCTCTGTCTCTCTCCCTGTAAACTCGCTCCCTGTCTCTCCCTGTAAACTCTCTCCCTGTCTCTCTCCCTGTAAACTCGCTCCCTGTCTCTCTCCCTGTAAACTCGCTCCCTGTCTCTCTCCCTGTAAACTCTCTCCCTGTTTCTCTCTCTGTAAACTCTCTCCCTGTCTCTCTCTGTAAACTCGCTCCCTGTCTCTCTCTCTGTAAACTCGCACCCTGTCTCTCTCTCTGTAAACTCGCTCCCTGTCTCTCTCTGTAAACTCTCTCCCTGTCTCTCTCCATGTAAACTCGCTCCCTGTCTCTCTGTAAACTCGCTCCCTGTCTCTCTCCCTGTAAACTCGCTCCCTGTCTCTCTCCCTGTAAACCTTCTCCCTGTCTCTCTCCCTGTAAACTCGCTCCCTGTCTCTCTCCCTGTGAACTCGCTCCCTGTCTCTCTCCCTGTAAACTCGCTCCCTGTCTCCCTGTAAACTCGCTCCCTGTCTCTCTCCCTGTAAACTCGCTCCCTGTCTCTCTCCCTGTAAACTCGCTCCCAGTCTCTCTCCCTGTAAACTCGCTCCCTGTCTCTCTCCCTGTAAACTCTCTCCCTGTAAACTCTCTCCCTGTCTCTCTCCCTGTGAACTCGCTCCCTGTCTCTCTCCCTGTAAACTCGCTCCCTGTCTCTCCCTGTAAACTCGCTCCCTGTCTCCCTGTAAACTCGCTCCCTGTCTCTCTCCCTGTAAACTCTCTCCCTGTCTCTCTCTCTGTAAACTCTCTCCCCGTCTCTCTCTGTAAACTCGCTCCCTGTCTCTCTCTGTAAACTCGCTCCCTGTCTCTCTGTAAACTCTCTCCCTGTCTCTCTCCATGTAAACTCGCTCCCTGTCTCTCTGTAAACTCGCTCCCTGTCTCTCTCCCTGTAAACTCGCTCCCTGTCTCTCTGTAAAATCGCTCCCTGTCTCTCTCCCAGTAAACTCTCCCTGTCTCTCTCCCTGTAAACTCGCTCCCTGTCTCTCTCCCTGTAAACTCTCTCCCTGTCTGTCTCTCCCTGTAAACTCTCTCCCTGTCTCTCTCCCTGTAAACTCGCTCCCTGTCTCTCTCCCTGTAAACTCGCTCCCTGTCTCTCTGTAAACTCTCTCCCTGTCTCTCTCCCTGTAAACTCGCTCCCTGTCTCTCTGTAAACTCGCTCCCTGTCTCTCTCCCTGTAAACTCGCTCCCTGTCTCTCTCCCTGTCTCTCCCTGTAAACTCTCTCCCTGTCTCTCTCCCTGTAAACTCGCTCCCTGTCTCTCTGTAAACTCTCTCCCTGTCTCTCTCCCTGTAAACTCGCTCCCTGTCTCTCTGTAAACTCGCTCCCTGTCTCTCTCCCTGTAAACTCGCTCCCTGTCTCTCTCCCTGTCTCTCCCTGTAAACTCTCTCCCTGTCTCTCTCCATGTAAACTCGCTCCCTGTATCCCTGTAAACTCGCTCCCTGTCTCTCTCCCTGTAAACTCTCTCCCTGTCTCTCTCTCTGTAAACTCTCTCCCTGTCTCTCTCTCTCTGTAAACTCGCTCGCTGTCTCTCTCCCTGTAAACTCGCTCGCTGTCTCTCTCCCTGTAAACTCGCTCCCTGTCTCTCTCCCTGTAAACTCGCTCCCTGTCTCTCTCCCTGTAAACTCGCTCCCAGTCTCTCTCCCTGTAAACTCGCTCCCAGTCTCTCTCCCTGTAAAATCGCTCCCTGTCTCCCTGTAAACTCGCTCCCTGTCTCTCTCCCTGTAAACTCTCTCCCTGTCTCCCTGTGAACTCGCTCCCTGTCTCTCTCCCTGTAAACTCGCTCCCTGTCTCTCTCCCTGTAAACTCTCCCTGTCTCTCTCCCTGTAAACTCGCTCCCAGTCTCTCTCCCTGTAAAATCGCTCGCTGTCTCTCGCGCTCTCTCTGCCCGTCGTGCACGGCATAGCTGCGCGTGCTATGATGAGACGTGGTGCTGTGAACTTGCGCGCGTGAACTGCTGTCCCTGCTGCTGCTACTGTTCCTGCTGCTGCTGTTCCTGCTGCTGCTGTCTCTGCTGCTGTCCCTGCTGCTGCCGCTGCTGCTGTCCCTGCTGCTGTTGCTGCTGTCCCTGCTTTTGCTGCTGTCCCTGCTGCTGCTGCTGTCCCTGCTGCTGCTGCTGTCCCTGCTGCTGCTGTCCCTGCTGCTGCTGTCCCTGCTGCTGCTGTCCCTGCTGCTGCTGTCCCTGCTGCTGTTGCTGCTGTCCCTGCTGCTGCTGTCCCTGCTGCTGCTGTCCCTGCTGCTGTTGCTGCTGTTGCTGCTGCTGCTGTCCCTGCTGCTGCGATACGCGCAGCTTCGGCGGTTATCGGCAGCGGAGATGCCGGAGCAAGGTGGGTGACGAGCTGCTCGGGCGAGTCCGTGGGTGGGTGAGCGACTGGGTGAGCGACTGGGTGAGCGACTGGGTGAGCGACTGGGTGAGCCATTGGAGGGATGAGTCCGTGGGTGAGCGACTGGGTGAGCCATTGGAGGGATGAGTCCGTGGGTGAGCGAGTGAGCGGTGTTTTAAACGAGTGGTCGATTCGGTTGGGCGAGTAGTTGGTGAAGTGAGTGGTTTGGTGAGTGAGTGATTGAGTGAGTTCGTGTCGTGGGTAAATGAGTGCGTGAGCGGTGGTTGAATGCGGTGAGTGGTTGATTGATTGTAAGGGTGTGTGTGTGTGATTGATCCAGTGAGTGATGTTGGTGAGTGAGTGATTGAGTGAATGAGTGATTTAGCGAGTAGGTGAGTGAGTGAGTGGATGAGTTGGGCGGGTGTGTGTGTGTAATTGATCCAGTGAGTGGTTTTTGGTGAGTGAGTGGGTGATTGAGTGAGTGAGTGATTGAGAGAGTCGGTGAGTGAGTGGCTGCGTGGCTGCGTTACATTCCTTGCGAATGTGTGGGCGAGAGGTATCGCGGTGAGCGTTGTGGCGGTGAGCGATGTGAGTGATGTGGCGGTGAGCGTTGTGGCGGTGAGCGTTGTGAGCGTTGTGAGCGATGTGGTGGTGAGTGTTGTGACGGTGAGCGTTGTGGCGGTGAGCGTTGTGGCGGTGAGCGTTGTGGCGGTGAGCGTTGTGAGCGTTGTGGCGGTGAGCGTTGTGGCGGTGAGCGTTGTGGCGGTGAGCGTTGTGGCGGTGAGCGTTGTGAGCGTTGTGGCGGTGAGCGTTGTGAGTGATGTGGCGGTGAGCGTTGTGGCGGTGAGCGTTGTGGCGGTGAGCGTTGTGGCGGTGAGCGATGTGGTGGTGAGCGTTGTGGCGGTGAGCGATGTGGTGGTGAGCGTTGTGGCGGTGAGCGATGTGGCGGTGAGCGATGTGGCGGTGAGCGTTGTGGCGGTGAGCGTTGTGGCGGTGAGCGATGTGGCGGTGAGCGTTGTGGTGGTGAGCGTTGTGGTGGTGAGTGTTGTGGCGGTGAGCGATGTGGTGGTGAGCGTTGTGGCGGTGAGCGTTGTGGCGGTGAGCGTTGTGGTGGTGAGTGTTGTGGCGGTGAGCGTTGTGGCGGTGAGCGATGTGGCGGTGAGCGTTGTGGCGGTGAGCGATGTGGCGGTGAGCGTTGTGGCGGTGAGCGATGTGGTGGTGAGTGGTGCTGCGAGGTGGTGAGGTCGCTGCTCGTTCGAGAGAGAACCGCGCCACGTCCATCGCTCTCGCGACAGACACCCTGCAGAGTGCAGCACGGTGTCTGCAGTGTGCAGCACGGTGTCTGCATCGTGCAGCACGGTGTCTGCATCGTGCAGCACGGTGTCTGCAC
The DNA here is from genome assembly GCF_048934315.1 of Petromyzon marinus. Lineage (NCBI taxonomy): Eukaryota > Metazoa > Chordata > Hyperoartia > Petromyzontiformes > Petromyzontidae > Petromyzon > Petromyzon marinus. The sequence goes on along the minus strand of NC_133711.1, from coordinate 2,016,028 downwards.
GGTGCAGCACGGTGTCTGCATCGTGCAGCACGGTGTCTGCACGGTGCAGCACGGTGTCTGCATCGTGCAGCACGGTGTCTGTATCGTGCAGCACGGTGTCTGCACGGTGCAGCACGGTGTCTGCACGGTGCAGCACGGTGTCTGCATCGTGCAGCACGGTGTCTGCACTGTGCAGCACGGTGTCTGTATCGTGCAGCACGGTGTCTGCACGGTGCAGCACGGTGTCTGCTTAGTGCAGCACGGTGTCTGCAGAGTGCAGCACGGTGTCTGCACGGTGCAGCACGGTGTCTGCACTGTACAGCACGGTGTCTGCATCGTGCAGCACGGTGTCTGCATTGTGCAGCACGGTGTCTGCACTGTGCAGCGCGGTGTCTGCAGTATGCAGCACGGTGTCTGCACTGTGCAGCACGGTGTCTGCATCGTGCAGCACGGTGTCTGCACGGTGCAGCACGGTGTCTGCACGGTGCAGCACGGTGTCTGCGTAGTGCAGCGCCGTGTTTGCACTTTGTTTGCCATCGCTCCGTCAATTAGCGCAGTAAGTAAGCGTGCATCGCGATGCTGATGATCGTGGTGACGATGTTGATGATGATGGCGGTGACGATGATGTTGATGATGTTGATGATGATGCCCGTGTAGCGATCCGCCTTGGGCTCAGCGCGCGTGTTGCTCTCCCGATTCGCGAGCGAGGTGGCTAACAGGGGGCACGAAGACAGTACACAGCGTGTCACGTGAACACAAATCACGTGTTGACTCACAGTACACAGCGTGTCACGTGAACACAAACCACGTGTTGACTCACAGTACACAGCCTGTCACGTGAACACCAGTCACGTGTTGACTCACAGTACACAGCGTGTCACGTGAACACAAATCACGTGTTGACTCACAGTACACAGCGTGTCACGTGAACACAAATCACGTGTTGACTCACAGTACACAGCGTGTCACGTGAACACAAACCACGTGTTGACTCACAGTACACAGCGTGTCACGTGAACACAAACCACGTGTTGACTCACAGTACACAGCGTGTCACGTGAACACAAATCACGTGTTGACTCACAGTACACATCGTGTCACGTGAACACAAATCACGTGTTGAATCAGTACACAGCGTGTCGCGTGAACACAAATCACGTGTTGACTCACAGTACCCAGCCTGTCGCGTGAACACAAATCACGTGTTGACTCACAGTACACAGCCTGTCACGTGAACACCAGTCACGTGTTGACTCAGTACACAGCCTGTCACGTGAACACAAACCACGTGTTGACTCACAGTACACAGCCTGTCACGTGAACACCAGTCACGTGTTGACTCACAGTACACAGCCTGTCACGTGAACACAAACCACGTGTTGACTCACAGTACACAGCCTGTCACGTGAACACAAACCACGTGTTGACTCACAGTACACAGCCTGTCACGTGAACACAAATCACGTGTTGACTCACAGTACTCAGCCTGTCACGTGAACACAAATCACGTGTTGACTCACAGTACTCAGCCTGTTACGTGAACACAAATCACGTGTTGACTCACAGTACACAGCGTGTCACGTGGACACAAATCACGTGTTGACTCACAGTACACAGCCTGTCACGTGAACACAAATCACGTGTTGACTCACAGTACACAGTGTATCACGTGGACACAAATCACGTGTTGACTCACAGTACACAGCCTGTCACGTGGACACAAATCACGTGTTGACTCACAGTACACAGCCTGTCACGTGAACAAAAATCACGTGTTGACTCACAGTACTCAGCCTGTCACGTGAACACAAATCACGTGTTGACTCACAGTACTGACCCTGTCACGTGAACACAAATCACGTGTTGACTCACAGTACACAGCGTGTCACGTGAACACAAACCACGTGTTGACTCACAGTACACAGCCTGTCACGTGAACACCAGTCACGTGTTGACTCACAGTACACAGCGTGTCACGTGAACACAAATCACGTGTTGACTCACAGTACACAGCGTGTCACGTGAACACAAATCACGTGTTGACTCACAGTACACAGCGTGTCACGTGAACACAAACCACGTGTTGACTCACAGTACACAGCGTGTCACGTGAACACAAACCACGTGTTGACTCACAGTACACAGCGTGTCACGTGAACACAAATCACGTGTTGACTCACAGTACACATCGTGTCACGTGAACACAAATCACGTGTTGAATCAGTACACAGCGTGTCGCGTGAACACAAATCACGTGTTGACTCACAGTACCCAGCCTGTCGCGTGAACACAAATCACGTGTTGACTCACAGTACACAGCCTGTCACGTGAACACCAGTCACGTGTTGACTCAGTACACAGCCTGTCACGTGAACACAAACCACGTGTTGACTCACAGTACACAGCCTGTCACGTGAACACCAGTCACGTGTTGACTCACAGTACACAGCCTGTCACGTGAACACAAACCACGTGTTGACTCACAGTACACAGCCTGTCACGTGAACACAAACCACGTGTTGACTCACAGTACACAGCCTGTCACGTGAACACAAATCACGTGTTGACTCACAGTACTCAGCCTGTCACGTGAACACAAATCACGTGTTGACTCACAGTACTCAGCCTGTTACGTGAACACAAATCACGTGTTGACTCACAGTACACAGCGTGTCACGTGGACACAAATCACGTGTTGACTCACAGTACACAGCCTGTCACGTGAACACAAATCACGTGTTGACTCACAGTACACAGTGTATCACGTGGACACAAATCACGTGTTGACTCACAGTACACAGCCTGTCACGTGGACACAAATCACGTGTTGACTCACAGTACACAGCCTGTCACGTGAACAAAAATCACGTGTTGACTCACAGTACTCAGCCTGTCACGTGAACACAAATCACGTGTTGACTCACAGTACTGAGCCTGTCACGTGAACACAAATCACGTGTTGACTCACAGTACACAGCCTGTCACGTGAACACAAATCACGTGTTGACTCACAGTACTCAGCCTGTCACGTGAACACAAACCACGTGTTGACTCACACTCAGAACACTGTCGTGTTAACACACACCGGTCGTGTTAACACACACCACGTGTTAACACACACATTCAGTACACAGGCTGTCGTGTTAACACACACCACGTGTTAACACAAACTCAATACACTGTCGTGTTAACACACACTAGTCGTATTAACACACAAACTCAGTACACAGGCTGTCGTGTTAACACACATCAGTCGTGTTAACACACACCACGTGTTAACACATACACTCAGTATACAGGCTGTCGTGTTAACACACACCACGTGTTAACACAAAGTCAATACACTGTCGTGTTAACACACACTAGTCGTGTTAACACACAAACTCAGTACACAGGCTGTCGTGTTAACACACACCAGTCGTGTTAACACACACCACGTGTTAACACACTCAGTACACGTCGTGTTAACACACACCACGCGTTAACACACACACTCAGTACACAGGCTGTCGTGTTAACAATGTGTGCTGAGTGCGTAACTCGTCCACGATGTCTGTGCTGCGTGTGGTTCTGCGTGTACTGACTTTGTAAGTGATTGTCACTGTATGTGTGTGATTGTGTCCGGCTCTAGTTTAACAGCAGAGGTCTCACTCCGAATCAGTCGAGCGGCAATATCTTTTCATCGGTTGCGTAACGCTGTGTGGAAGCTACCTGGTCTGTCGCTCCGCACTAAGCTTCATGTCTTCTCGGCCACGGTCATTCCCTCCCTTCTCTACGCTTGCGAAACGTGGACTCCCCAAATGGAACATTATCGCCGGTTAGAAACATTTAGGCTAGCCATCCTGGGTTTAACCAGGCTGGATTGTGTGAGGAGCTCACAAATCCTTGAAAGATCTGGGCAAGTTCCCATTGATGAGCTCGTCCGGCAGGCAAGGCTGCGTTGGCTGTGTCATGTAGCCCGCATGCCCGGCCACCGCATGCCGAAACAGCTTTTGTTCGGCCGGATCGAGGGGGCTAAACGGGCGCAGCACGGGCTAGAGAAGAGATGGAGTGATGTGGTACAGGAGGACGTGGAGCTGAGTGGACTTGCCGATGACTGGCACCAGCGGTGTCAAGATCGGCCTCTGTGGAGGAGGCTCGTGAAGGACGCTACTGGGCAGTTGGAGGCAGTCGCCCTCCAACAACAACGGAGGGCGGAGAAGCGACGCTCACAACAACGAGCGGAGCGCCGGGTGGCTAAAGCACAGCAGGTTGGCACAGTAGGGGGCAAAGGTGGTGCATCAGCCAGTCGTCTCAGTCAGTCGACCCGTGGCACCTGGGTCTGCCCCGTGACCTCCTGCCAGCGGGCGTTCGACACTTCACGTGGCCTCAAGGTGCACATGGCCTGGCATAAGCGTCGTGGTGACGTCACCGCCACTTAGTGGCGAATGGCGGTTGTTGTTGTGATTGTGTCATTTGTCTGGGATTGTCACTGTGTGTGTGTGATTGTGACTGTGTGTGTGATTGTGACTGTGTGTGTGATTGTGTATGCACGTGTGTTTGTCTTTGCTGTGATTTGTGTGGAGCGGTAGTTATAGTTCGATTCCCGCTCACGGCCAACACCAGTGAGGATTATCTCTGGGCCTCATCTAGGTCGACTCAGCCTCCAATGAGTACCTGGTGCAGTGTGTAAACATCGCCACTGGGGAGACTAGCGCGGCCGGGCGTTTTGCCGGCACTCAATAAATCTGTGCAAGATAACAGCACTTGCCCCAACAGTCTGTTGAAGCTATACGTGATATTTGTGTCTTTGTGCATGTAACTTTACTTGTGATTGTGTATACGACTGCGCGTGTATGTGTGATTGTCCATTATTCGAATAAAAGTTGTTTGGAAAGTCGACAGGACACGTATGGGTGCTTCTAAACACTCAAAATAACTCTAGTACTTACGAACATGATAACTAGTATTCTTCATTCAAATACTGTACATATGCTTAGTAAATGCAGCTGCATGCAACAGTGGCGGGCACCGCGAAATCACGATTGCGATCGCCACAGAGCAGAGAGACGACGACCTTCGTATCACGTGTCAGTGTCACCTTTCAGTGTCACCTGTCAGTGTCACGTGTCTGTGTCACGTGTCACCTGTCTGTGTCAGTGTCACTTGTCAGTGTCACGTGTCTGTGTCAGTGTCACCTGTCTGTATCACCTGTCTGTGTCAGTGTCACGTGTCAGTGTCACGTGTCAGTGTCAGTGTCACCTGTCTGTGTCCCCTGTCAGTGTCAGTGTCACGTGTCAGTGTCACGTGTCTGTGTCACCTGTCTGTGTCCCCTGTTAGTGTCACGTGTCTGTGTCACGTGTCACCTGTCTGTGTCAGTGTCACTTGTCAGTGTCACGTGTCTGTGTCAGTGTCACCTGTCTGTATCACCTGTCTGTGTCAGTGTCACGTGTCAGTGTCACGTGTCAGTGTCACCTGTCTGTGTCCCCTGTCAGTGTCAGTGTCACGTGTCAGTGTCACGTGTCTGTGTCACCTGTCTGTGTCCCCTGTTAGTGTCACGTGTCTGTGTCACGTGTCAGTGTCACCTGTCAGTGTCACCTGTCAGTGTCACGTGTCAGTGTCACGTGTCTGTGTCACGTGTATGTGTCACCTGTCTGTGTCCCCTGTCAGTGTCACGTGTCTGTGTCACCTGTCAGTGTCACCTGTCAGTGTCACGTGTCAGTGTCACCTGTCTGTGTCACGTGTCAGTGTCACGTGTCAGTGTCACGTGTCAGTGTCACCTGTCTGTGTCTGTGTCACCTGTCAGTGTCACCTGTCTGTGTCACCTGTCAGTGTCACCTGTCAGTGTCACGTGTCAGTGTCACCTGTCAGTGTCACCTGTCTGTATCACGTGTCACCTGTTTGTGTCACCTGTCAGTGTCATGTGTCACCTGTCAGTGTCACCTGTCTGTGTCACGTGTCACCTGTCTGTGTCTGTGTCACCTGTCAGTGTCACCTGTCTGTGTCACGTGTCACCTGTCTGTGTCTGTGTCACCTGTCAATGTCACCTGTCAGTGTCACCTGTCTGTGTCACGTGTCACCTGTCTGTGTCTGTGTCACCTGTCAGTGTCACCTGTCAGTATCACCTGTCTGTGTCACGTGTCACCTGTCTGTGTCTGTGTCACCTGTCAGTGTCACCTGTCAGTGTCACCTGTCTGTGTCACGTGTCACCTGTCTGTGTCACGTGTCACCTGTCTGTGTCACCTGTCAGTGTCACCTGTCTGTGTCACGTGTCACCTGTCTGTGTCACCTGTCAGAGTCACCTGTCTGTGTCACGTGTCACCTGTCTATGTCTGTGTCACCTGTCAGTGTCACGTGGCTGTCACCTGTCAGTGTCACCTGTCAGTGTCACGTGTCTGTGTCACCTGTCAGTGTCACCTGTCAGTGTCACGTGTCAGTGTCACCTGTCCGTGTCACGTGGCTGTGTCACTCGCGACGTCGCTCTCTCTTCCCCAGTGCTTCTGATGAACATCCTCGCTCACGCGCCAGGATCAGAATCTGTTTTTGTTGCAGCAGGAGGAATCCGATGACCTACAAAGCTCTCTCTCACAGATGTCCAGTAGGGGCGGGGGTCAGAACGTTACCTGCGTGTTGCCTGTGCCACTCCGCTGCTGGATGAAGGCGTCCTCACGCAGCGTCAGCCGTGGTGGGGGTGGGGTGGGGGGTGGTGGTGGTGGTGCTCGGTGCAGATAGCACTCGGTTACAGATAGCACTCCGTGCAGATAGCACTCCGTGCAGATAGCACTCCGTGCAGGTAGCACTCCGTGCAGATAGCACTCCGTGCAGGTAGCACTCCGTGCAGATAGCACTCCGTGCAGGTAGCACTCCGTGCAGATAGCACTCCGTGCAGATAGCACTCGGTTACAGATAGCACTCCGTGCAGATAGCACTCGGTTACAGATAGCACTCCGTGCAGATAGCACTCGCCACTAGAGTTGGCCGTTGCCGATGGCAAAAGTGTGGCAGTCTTTGCTTTGACCGAAGACCTCTTGCAATCGCGAGATGTTAACCGCCTCGCCTGGTGTGCAGGAGGTCGTGGGTTCGATCCCGACCCTGACGCCTGCTGCTGCTGCTGTGTATTTCGAGTTTGTCTCTCTCTCTCTTTCCCCCCGTAGTCGCGTGAGATTTTTTTTCCTCCGGGTCCTACGGTTTTTCCCCTCCACATTTTAGAATCAACGTCACGCGTTTAGAGTTATGTGGAGGCTGTAAATGTACACGCGATGAGCCACTTCGTTGAGTTTAACACGTAGGCTTTCGCGACCAATATCCATAATAGAGGGTTTTTTTGGGGGTTAGATCGCTGTCGCCTGGTGAAGCTAGTTGTGATCACTCGCGAAACGTCGTACTCAGTTTATAAATGTTGTGGCTTGGCTCTCCAACACACCGGTGTGCTGTACTAGTGACGAATTGGCCACGTTCTGTTTAGGTGACAACCCTTACTGGTTGGCTTAGTCGGGTGGTGGCGGGTTTTTAACGACACTTTCATATATTTACACTTCGTTGAACTGTCAAATAATAATTGAGTTTCGAGCGAGTGTCCCGTGAGCTCGGCCGCGACTCGCGAGCCCTTGGTCCCTCCGTCGTCAGCGGCTGGCGGCGTTCTCGACAGAGGGGTCAGCCCTCGCCCAGGGCGCGGCAGAAACATTGGCGACATCATTTGTAATGCAATGCTCAGAATGACAATAACAACAACAATAATGATATTCATATTTTTGGTTATTTCGGTAAGGTCACGTAGAAAGGGAAACAATAAAATAATAAAAATATAAAACAATGAAATTCTCACGACGTTTCGACTGCAACACAAGCAATCATCATCAGATGTGAAAACCACAGCAGGAAAATTAGAAAAAAATTATTGAAAAATGTCTCTTGCTGTGGTTTTCGCACCTGATGATGATTGCTTGTGTTGCAGTCGAAACGTCGTGAGAATTTTATTGTTTTATATTTTTATTATTTTATTGTTTCCCTTCTACGTGACTTTTACCGAAAGACCCAATAATATGAATCCCTGCAGTCACGAAAGCTTTAAATCAAAACAATAATGATGATGATGATGGTAACAATACGCACCCCTTGATCAGTCCACTGCTGGGTGAAGTTTATGTTTTAGTTTATTGCGTTTGAACCGCTGAGACCTCGGGGGGGAGCAGGAGAAGTCTCGCTCGCAAGAGTGACCCGGTGAGCACGGTTGGCTACGTACGGTGCGAAAGAAGTTCAACTTGCGTGCAGAGAGTCGAGCGGTGAAGGGGCCACCACGTGGCGTGTCAGCGGTCATGGGGGGGGGGGGTTGCTTGGGCCCTGCGTCCTTCCACCCACCCCCCCCCCCCCCTCCAAGGTGTTCAGCACGGGGCGGTGTGAAGGATGGGGAGACTCGGGACCGGTTCAGATGGCGTCACTCGCCACTTGAGTTTCGGTGGCTGCAGCGGACCGTGAAGTTTTCTTCTCGCTCTTGGCGCTTGAACGAAAGAAACCGCCGGGGTGGTGCGAAGAGTCGTGAGCGTTCACTGTTGCGTGAAACTCCGTGGTGGGCGGGGATCGTAGCTGAGTGGATGGAGTTCCGCTGAGTGGATGGAGTTCCGCTGAGTGGATGGAGTTCCGCTGAGTGGATGGAGTTCCGCTGAGTGGATGGAGTTCCGCTGAGTGGATGGAGTTCCGCTGAGTGGATGGAGTTCCGCTCAGTGGATGGAGTTCCGCTCAGTGGATGGAGTTCCGCTGAGTGGATGGAGTTCCGCTGAGTGGATGGAGTTCCGCTGAGTGGATGGAGTTCCGCTGAGTGGATGGAGTTCCGCTGAGTGGATGGAGTTCCGCTGAGTGGATGGAGTTCCACTGAGTGGATGGAGTTCCGCTCAGTGGATGGAGTTCCGCTGAGTGGATGGAGTTCCGCTGAGTGGATGGAGTTCCGCTGAGTGGATGGAGTTCCGCTGAGTGGATGGAGTTCCGCTCAGTGGATGGAGTTCCGCTCAGTGGATGGAGTTCCACGGGAACAAGCGGACTCGGTTAGTTCCTCGCCTGCTCAGGGGTTCGTTTCCAGACGAGGATCACAGCCTGGCGCTGTCGGCGAACCGTCGGATTCTGTCGCTCCACGCTCGGTCTCGGGCGTGCGGTGCCGTATGCCACGGCACCAACACCAGTGGCGATTATCTCAACCGGTCCTGGAACTCCCCGAGGTCGACTCAGCCTCTAAATGAGTGCCTAGCGCAGTGTGTAAACATCGCCACGAGAGAGACAAAGGCAGCCGGGCGTGGCGTTGGCCAACCACTCGTCGTGTGCCGTGCCGGCCTTCTTAGGTACGTGCTCGGTAGCAGCACTTGCCCCTACAGTCTGTTAAGGCTATACGGGGTACCTTTGCCTTTTTGTGCGTTGGTGCATCTGCCAGTCATCTCGGTCAGTCAATCCATGGCACCGAGGTCTGTCCCGTGACCTCCTGCCAGCGAGCCTTCGACACGTCACCTCGCCTCGAAGTGCACCTAGCCTGGCACGAGCGGCGTGTTGACGTCACCGCCACTTAGTGTGCGAGTGGCGGTTGATGTTGATGTTGTTGTCACAATCAATCTGTCTCAGGCTGATTATAATTCCTTCGGAGAGGAAGATCCCTCGTTGATAGACAGCGTGTATCACTGTACTGCGATACAGGCCGCCTTCTAAGCCCGCGTAAGAATGGACGCGCACACACAAAGACAAAAGATCCCCCGTATAGCCTTAACAGGGGCAGGTGCTGTTAGCGAGCACCTATGAAGGCCGGCACGGCACACGATGGAGTGTGTGGGCCAACGTCACGCCCGGCCGCCTTTGTCTCCACCGTGGCGATGTTTAACACACCGCACCAGGTACCTATTCGAGGCTGAATCGACCTAGGGGAGGAGGCGAGCGGCAATGGAACTCGGGCCGCAGGGTTCGTAGCGCAGTGAGCCCATCTCTTCGCGACCGCGTGCAGCAGACACTGCGGGCAGCACTTTGGGTGAACGCGTCCGGAGTGGCGAGAGCGCGGTAGGCTACGTACGGCGAGAAAGAAGTCCAGCAGACACGCGTGCTGGACGCGCCCCCTTGTCCCACCGATGGAAAGCCGCTCATTTGTGGCATTTTATTTTTGCGGCCATCGTTCGTCAACTTTCCGAAAGGCGTTCGAGCGTTCTCGGAACCACCGCAGCGTGAACTTAGGACAGGAGCGTGCACTGCAGTACGGCCACTCGGTAGCCGCTGCAGGAGGAGGAGAAGGAGGAGGAGACATCGTGGCCACAGCGGCGATGATGATTCGCCACTCCGCTCCTCACGATCAGCTGGCTCGTCGGATCGCCTCGGGGTGACAATCCACCGACTTGAGCCACGCCGACGAGACGAGCGCGCGCTCGTTTCGCTGTGGGCCACGTGCTGCTAGCGGCCTGGGGGGAAGGGGGGGGTGGCCAGCCCCCACCCGCGGCCGCCTTTGTCTCCCCCCAGGGCTGACGTTCACACAACCGCACCGGGTCCTTATCGCCGCGGGGCTGAGTCGGCTCAACGCCGGCCGTGAGCGGCCCTGCGACTCCTCGGTCGGCTCGGTCGCAGGCGACGCGCGGTGACGCCACGCGGGGGAAGGGGGGGGATTTGGGGGGGGGGGTTGGGTGATTGGGGGGGGATCACGCACGGACGTCGATCTGGCAAAGCCGCACACGGGACGCGGCTGTAAGCTGCCGGACGGTGCCTTGCTCCGTGCGGGGGAGGTTGGTGGGGGGGGTCGATGCGTCTCGTTGGGGGTGGCGCTGACAGCCACAAGGAGAAAGCCCCGCCCCCACCATCCCCCCCACCCTCCCCCACCATCCCCCCCCACCATCCCCCCCTCCCCCCGTGTAGCCGTGCAGAATGCAGGTGCAAGTGCTGCCAGCGGGGCTTTGCCCCACAGAGCGAGGCTGGCTCGGCACGTGACGCGGGGTGGTGGCGAGAACCTCGCGCTGACGTTGAACGTTGCGCGACTCGGGTGTACTGATGTGACGCCGACACCCGACGACTCGGGACCAGATTCGGGAGGCGCCAGCGGTGGTCATGGAACTCGCTTCCCCCGCTCCGCTCTCGCACTGTCACGCCGACAAAGACAAAGATCCCCCGTGCAGCCTCAACAGACGTTTGTGGGCAAGTGCTGTTAGCGAATACCTCGATGTATGAATGCCGGCACGGCACACGATGGGGTGGGTCGCCAGCAACACGCCGGGCGGCCTTTGTCTCCCGAGTGATGAAGTTTACACATCGCACCAGGTACCTATTTGAGGCTGAGTCTACCTAGGGAGGGGCAGAACCAGTTCAGACAATCGTCAGTGGTATTGGCCGTGCGCGGGAGTCGAACTGGCGCCGCGGTGGCTAGGAGATGTTAACTACCTCGCCTGGTACGCAGGAGGTCGTGGGTGCGATCCCGACCCTGACGCCTGCTGCTGCTGTATATTTGGAGTCTGCGTGTCTCTCTCTAATCATCACCACGGTGGCTAGGAGATGTTAACTACCTCGCCTGGTACGCAGGAGGTCGTGGGTGCGATCCCGACCCTGACGCCTGCTGCTGTAGATTTGGAGTCTGCGTGTCTCTCTCATCATCATCACGGTGGCTAGGAGATGTTAACTACCTCGCCTGGTACGCAGGAGGTCGTTGGTGCGATCCCGACCCTGACGCCTGCTGCTGTATATTTGGAGTTTGCGTTTCTCTTCTCGTGGTCGCGAGGATTTTACTCCGGGTCCTCCTTTTTTTCCCCCTCCACATTTATAAACGCGCATTTAGAGTATTTGGCTGCGAAACATTTCCACACGATAAGCCACTTATCTTGGGCTATCGTTTGTGACCAGGTCGCTTCTGAAAAAAGAGCTTTATAGCTCAGTGGGCCTAACCTTATTAAAAAATATATAAACATGTTTAGTTTTTAGTTTAACTAGGGGACGCCCGGTTCGTATCGCAGCGCGAACAGCTACCACGACCGATGCCTCACCCAGTCACCACGGCGCGCGTCTCGAGATGTGAGCGGTGCACGTGGCGAGGCAGTCGTGCCCAGAGAGAGAGATGGAGAGGCCTGGAGGGGAGATTCTCGCGAACTCCGTGTGGGGCTGTGTGGGAGTTAGTCGAGCCCTGTTGTTGGTTTACGCTGAGATCACGGATCCCGGGAGCTTTTCTCTCTCTCTCTCTGTGTCTCGCTACGCGCACATTCACTCGGAGAGCACACGCCCAGCACTCAAGACAAACACACATCGTCAAAACAAAGACCCCCCCCCCCCCCCATATAGTACTCAATAGAATGTTGGTGCAAGTATGGGTGGGGGGCTACGGCTGGGGTGGGTGGGCAACACCACGCCCAGTGGCCTATGCATACCCCGTTGCTGATGTTGACACAGCGCGAGAGATTGAGGCTAAATCGACCAGGGGGAGGCCCAGAACCGGTTCAGATCGTTGCGTCTCTGATTTTAGCCGTGTGCCGGAATCGAACTCGGCTGAACGGGTTCGTGGCGCAGTGCGCTAAACACTACGTCAGCGCTCCCCACGCGGACACTCACACAGACATCGACTACATACAATTATATGTACGCAATGCCTCGCGGACATATATAAAGACCCCCCGTATAGCCCTTTGCAGACTTGCGATAAGTGCTGTTAGCACTTATACATAGAGAGAGAGAGTACAGACACACGCACAGACTCGCGACTACTAAAATCTGCCGTGTGCCGGTCATAATAGGTGCTCGCTAACAGCAAGTCTCTCGCTGCTGCCTCTCAATCGCTCTCATTTGCTCAGATCTATTTGGCGGTGACCTAAGTCAAGGGGGCCAAAACGCAGGTGGTTGTTTAGGATCTCCTAGTGGGTGTTGTTGTTGTTGCATCATGCGCAAAGACTGAAGTATCTGCTGTACGCGTGTTCGTGTCGTACTCGTTGTGCGGGACACGGACACTCCGTGGCTGACGCGTAGCACGTAACGCGTGTCGCGTGTGTAGCGCGTTACAAGTTAGTAACGCGTTACACGTTACATGTGTCGCGTGTGTAACGCGTTACGCGTGTCGCGTGTGTAACGCGTTACACGTTACGTGTGTCGCGTGTGTAACGCGTTGCACGTTACGCGTGTCGCGTGTGTAACGCGTTGCACGTTACGCGTGTCGCGTGTGTAACGCGTTACACGTTACGCGTGTCGCGTGTGTAACGCGTTACACGTTACGCGTGTCGCGTGTGTAACGCGTTACAAGTTACGCGTGTCGCGTGTGTAACGCGTTACACGTTAGCGTGTCGCGTGTGTAACGCGTTACACGTTACGCGTGTCGCGTGTGTAACGCGTTACACGTTACGCGTGTCGCGTGTGTAACGCGTTACAAGTTACGCGTGTCGCGTGTGTAACGCGTTACGCGTGTCGCGTGTGTAACGCGTTACACGTTATGTGTGCCGCGCGAGTAACGCGTTACACGTTACGTGTGCCGCGCGAGTCATCTCGCAGTGAGTCGCTTGGACCCGCGTCTGGCTCTGGCGCCTCCGCGGCTGCATCGCGAGACGAGGCGAGATGCCGAGGGCGGCTGAATCATCACCGCGGGCAGCCGCCTGGCCACGTTGGTCGTGCGCTCGATGTCTGCGTGAATATCGCGGCTGTGGCCACGCGCTACGACTCGGATGTTGTTGTCCTCTCCTTTCCGCGAGAGCCGCGCCAATTGACGAGTCGTGTCGATTATAAGTTGACGAGTGGTGTCGATTATAAGTCGACGCCCACGGGTAGAAGGGAGTTTCAACAACGCCGTCTGTGCGGTGAGCCACCAAGCCTCGCTGCTGTCTCCACAGCGCTGGGTCACGGGCAGTAGCCACGTGCAGAGCTACCGCCAACGCTCGTCAGCGATGGTTCTCAGCAGACGCGCGTGTGTGTGTGCTGTGTGTGTACGCGTGTGTGTGTTGTGTACTCGTGTGTGTGTGTGCTGTGTACTCGTGTGTGTGCTGTGTGTGTACGCGTGTGTGCTGTGTGTGTACGCGTATGTGTGCTGTGTACTCGTGTGTGTGTGTGCTGTGTGTGTACGCGTGTGTATGCGTGTATGTACGTGTGGGGAGCGGTGGCGAAGTGATTAGCGCGCTGCGCTACGAACCTGGCGACCCGCACCAGGTACTCAAACGAATACCTGGTGCGGTGTGTAAAGATCGCCACTGGGGAGACAAAGGCGGCCGGGCGTGGTTGCTGGCCACCCACCCCCTCGTGTGCCGTTCCCACCTTCACAGGTGCTACTCGCTAGTATTGTTCCACTCTGCGTCTGGAGCGATGTCCGCTCGCGCGCGCGCGAGTCCCAGCGTGGCGGGGCCACTCCGGGTCGGCTCCTGGCACCCTGGCACACGCACAGCCCACGTGGCCCTCAGCGTCGGGGGCACGTGGCACGTGACGGCCCGGTGGCTCGGGGTCGTCGTGGCGTCGTGAGAAACTCGGGAGGTCTCTCTCACGCGCGCTCTCGTGTCCTGCCGCGCGTCTGTTCGGCACTGACGTTCGACGTTTCGCTCCACGTACCGGGAGTACACTTCATGAACGCTTTCCAGCAGCGGCACGCAGTGGGAGACGTTCGGGAGACATCGTGGCGAGCGCACGGCGCGGCTCGCTCAGTGGCCGGAACCTGCCGCGCCGTCCGCCGCAGGGATGATGATGACGATGATGACGACCATGACGATGATGACTTTGATGACTATGACGATGATGACGACCATGACGATGATGACGATGATGACGACTATGACGATGATGACGACTATGACGATGATGACGACCATGACGATGATGACGACCATAACGATGATGACGAATATGACGATGATTAACACGATGGTGATGATGACGACCATGACGATGATGACGATGATGACGACTATGACGATGATGACGATGATGACGATGGTGATGATGACGACCATGACGATGATGACGATAATGACGATGATGACGACTATGACGATGATGACGACCATGACGATGATTAACACGATGGCGATGATGACGACCATGACGATGATGACGACCATGACGATGATTAACACGATGGCGATGATGCAACGAGCGCTGGTCCAGGCGATTTACGTCTCTGCGTTCATTGCGACCCTCGCCATGAAGTGCGCGGCTCGCGACGGCTCTCCCCTTGCTCTCGGTGCACTCCACAAACACCACAGGCTGCCGCCGGAGCTGTTGTTAGCCCCGACCGCCTTTGTCTCCTCAGCGCTGAGGTTTTCACACTGCGTTAGCGACTCGACCTGGGAGGGGGTGCAGAACCGGTGGGGGAGAGGGGGGGTTTGAACTTGGGTGACCGGGTTCGTAGCGCGGTGCGCTAACCGCTGCGCCATCGCTCCTCCACGTGCCGCGCCTGAGACGCGTCTCCCTCCCTCTGTCCGCCTCGTGCAGAGCGATCGTGAGGCTGCTGTTCACATCCGCCAGTGAGCGCTGTTACTGACAGCAAGTCCCGTGTGTTGTGTCACGTGCGCGTGTGTGTGTGAGCGTCGTCTCGGTCAGAGTGCCGCTGGCGAGTGCTGCCCGCAGCAGTGAGCGGCCCTTGCGAAGTTCTTTGCGCGCAAAATTACTGTGCCCCGGATGAACCACGAATATCCCCGGAGCATGAAACCATCACGCGAACACTCCGGTGGTCGGTCATCCTCGCGGCAGCAGCAGCAGCGGCGGCTTCTGGCCGTCTGGAACGCTCTCTTCCTTCCGATATTAGGAAGCCGCTGGGCGCTGTGCACCTTTTAAATCACCTACGTTGACAAACTCGTTTCTCTAGAACTGATTTTCGTGGTCCGTTTGTTGTCCTTCACCCGCACCTCCGATTAGCGCGGTTGGCCACGTGGGGTACGAAATAAGTTCCACATACAGGACACACACACAGGACACACACACACAGGACACACACACACAGGACACACACATACAGGACACACACACATACAGGACGCACACACACAGCGCGGTTGGCCACGTAGGGTACGAAATAAGTTCCACATACAGGACACACACACAGCGCGGTTGGCCACGTAGGGTACGAAATAAGTTCCACATACAGGACACACACATACAGGACACACACATACAGGACACACATACAGGACACACACATACAGAACACGCATACAGGACACACATACAGGACACACACATACAGGACACACACATACAGGACACACACATACAGGACACACACATACAGGACACACACAGCGCGGTTGGCCACGTAGGGTACGAAATAAGTTCCACATACAGGACACACACATACAGGACACACACATACAGGACACACACATACAGGACACACACATACAGGACACACACATACAGGACACACACACAGCGCGGTTGCCACAGAAGCGAGATTCCGCGCGGCCCGACTCGGCCCCGTGGGGACAGGCCGCGATAACTCTCCCCTAGAGTGAGTGTCTCTCTCTCTCTGTGTGTCTGTGTGTGTGTGAGTGTCTCTCTGTGTGTGTCTCTGTGTGTGTGAGAGTGTCTGTGTGTGTGTGTCTCTGTGCGTGAGAGAGTGTCTCTCTGTGTGTGAGTGTGTCTCTGTGTGTGTGTCTCTGTGTGTGTGAGAGTGTCTCTCTGTGTGTGAGAGTGTCTGTGTGTGTGTGTCTCTGTGTGTGTGAGAGTGTCTGTGTGTGTGTCTCTGTGTGTGAGAGAGTGTCTCTCTGTGTGTGAGTATGTCTCTGTGTGTGTGTCTCTGTGTGTGTGTCTCTGTGTGTGTGAGAGTGTCTCTGTGTGTGTGAGAGTGTCTGTGTGTGTGTGTGTCTCTGTGTGTGTGAGAGAGTATCTCTCTGTGTGTGAGTGTGTCTCTGTGTGTGTGAGAGAGTGTATCTCTGTGTGAGAGTGTCTCTGTGTGTGTGTGAGTGTCTCTGTGTGTGTGTGAGTGTCTCTGTGTGTGTGTGTGAGTGTCTCTGTGTGTGTCTCTGTGTGTGTGAGGGAGTGTCTCTCTGTGTGTGTCTCTGTGTGTGTGAGGGAGTGTCTCTCTGTGTGTGAGTGTGTCTGTGTGTGTGAGAGTGTCTGTGTGTGTCTCTCTGTGTGTGAATGAGTGTCTTTCTGTCTCTGTGTGTGTGTCTCTATGTATGTGAAAGAGTGTCTCTCTGTGTGTGAGTGTGTCTCTGTGTGTGTGAGAGTGTCTCTCTGTGTGAGAGTGTCTCTCTGTGTATGTGAGTGTCTGTGTGTGTGTGAGAGTGTCTCTGTGTGTGTGTCTATGTGTGTGTGTGAGTGTCTCTCTGTCTGTGTGTGTCTCTCTGTGTGTGTGAGAGTGTCTCTGTGTGTGTGTCTCTCTGTGTGTGAAAGAGTGTCTCTCTGTCTGTGTGTGTGTGCCTCTCTGTATGTGAGAGAGTGTCTCTATGTGTGTTAGTGTGTCTCTGTGTGTGTGTGAGAGTGTCTCTCTGTGTATGTGAGTGTCTCTCTGTGTATGTGAGTGTCTGTGTGTGTGTGAGTGTCTCTGTGTGTGAGAGTGTATCTGTGTGTGTGAGAGTGTCTCTGTGTGTAAGTGTCTGTGTGTGTGTCTCTGTGTGTGTGTGAGAGAGGTGGGGAGCGATAGTGTAGCGGTTAGCGCGCTGCGCTATGAACCTGGCGACCCGAGTTCGATTCCTGCTCACGGCCAACACCAGTGACGATTATCTGAACCGGTCCCGGGCCTCCCCTAGGTCGACTCAGCCTCAAATGAGTACCTGGTGCGGTGTGTAAACATTGCCACTAGGGAGACAAAGGCGGTCGGGCGTGGTGCTGGCCACCCACCCCCTCGTGTACCGTTCCGGCCTTCATAGGTGCTCGCTAACAGCACTTGCCCCTACAGTCTGTTAAGGCTATATGGGGGATCTTTGATCTTTGTGTGTGTGTGTGTGTCTCTGTGTGTGTGTGTCTCTGTGTGTGTGTGTCTCTGTGTGTGTGTGTCTCTGTGTGTGTGTGTCTCTGTGTGTGTGTGTCTCTGTGTGTGTGTGTCTCTGTGTGTGTGTGTCTGTGTGTGAGTGTCTGTGTGTGTGTGTATCTCTGTGTGTGTGTGAGTGTCTCTGTGTGTGTGAGTGTCTCTCTGTGTGTATCTGTGTATCTGTGTGTGTGTGAGAGTGTCTGTGTGTGTATCTCTGTGTGTGTGAGAGTGTCTCTGTGTGTGTGTAAGTGTCTCTCTGTGTGTGTGTGTGTGTGAGAGTGTCTCTGTGTGTGTGTGAGTGTCTGTGTATGTGTATATCTCTCACGTAGTTCGTGAAGCCTTCAATAGCTGTACCGGGGGAATCTCCATATGGTACAGATATAATGGGAGGCTGATCGATGCCCGGGTGCGGTCAAGGGATGGCTCCCTATTGCTCAACCACGTTATGTATGCCGATGATTTGGTAATAGCTGCTCATTCAGAGGAGGAGTTGGAGATGCTGCTGCTGAGACTGGAGCGTGCCACTAAGAGATGGGGCCTTACCATCAGCCCCACCAAAACTAAGCACCTGCCTGGGTATTTTGTACCATCGGACACTCCACCCCCACAACTCCCAATCGGTGATAGGGCAGTTGTGGAGAGAGTGGAGAGTTTCCCATACCTGGGAAGTGTGCTTATAACTGGCTCCAGTTTAACAGCAGAGGTCTCCGAATCAGTCGAGCGGCAATATCTTTTCATCGGTTGCGTAACGCTGTGTGGAAGCTACCTGATCTGTCGCTCCGCACTAAGCTTCAGGTCTTCTCGGCCACGGTCATTCCCTCCCTTCTCTACGCTTGCGAAACGTGGACCCCCATAATGGAACATCTTCACCGGTTAGAAACATTTAGGCTGACCTGCCTACGATCCATCCTGGGTTTAACCAGACTGGATTGTGTGAGGAGCTCACTTATCCTTGAAAGATCTGGGCAAGGTCCCATCGGTGAGCTCCTCCGGCGGGCAAGGCTGCGATGGCTGGGTCATGTAGCCCGCATGCCCAGCCACCGCATGCCGAAACAGCTTTTGTTCGGCTGGATCGAGGGGGCTAAGCGGGTGCGGCACGGGCTAGAGAAGAGATGGAGTGATGTGGTACAGGAGGACGTGGAGCTGAGTTGACTTGCCGATGACTGGTACCAGCGGTGTCAAGATCGGCCTCTATGGAGGAGGCTCGTGAAGGACGCTCCTGGGCAGTTGGAGGTAGTCGCCCTCCAACAACAACGGAGGGCGGAGGAGCGACGCTCACAACAGCGAGCGGAGCGCCGGGTGGCTAAAGCACAGCAGGTTGGCACAGTAGGGGGCACAGGTGGTGCATCAGCCAGTCATCTCAGTCAGTCGACCCGTGGCACCTGGGTCTGCCCCGTGACCTCCTGCCAGCGGGCGTTCGACACTTCACGTGGCCTCAGGGTGCACATAGCCTGGCACAAGCGTCGTGGTGACGTCACCGCCACTTAGTGGCGAATGGCGGTTGTTGTTGTGTGTGAGAGTGTGTGTGTGTGAGTGTGTCTGTGTGTGTGAGGGAGAGTGTCTCTGTGTGTGTGTGAGTGTGTGTGAGTGTGTCTGTGTGTGTGAGAGAGAGTGTCTCTCTGTGTGCGCGATGTTCAACTTGCGGTAGGCAAACCGCGCTAATGGGAGGTGTGGGGGCAAGGACGGTTAACTCGCATCGTGTCACGTGTTTGCCTCTTGGTAGTGTACGCATGGAGACACGTGGGACACGTCGCGTGTACACGTGGGGCACGTCACGTGTACACGTGGGGCACGTCACGTGCACACGAGGGGCACGTCACGTGTACACGTGGGGCACGTCGCGTGTACACGTGGGGCACGTCGCGTGTACACGAGGGGCACGTCACGTGCACACGAGGGGCACGTCACGTGTACACGTGGGGCACGTCGCGTGTACACGTGGGGCACGTCGCGTGTACACGAGGGGCACGTCACGTGCACACGTGGGGCACGTCACGTGTACACGTGGGGCACGTCGCGTGTACACGTGGGGCACGTCGCGTGTACACGAGGGGCACGTCACGTGTACACGTGGGGCACGTCGCGTGTACACGTGGGGCACGTCACGTGCACACGAGGGGCACGTCACGTGTACACGTGGGGCACGTCGCGTGTACACGAGGGGCACGTCACGTGCACACGTGGGGCACGTCGCGTGCACACGTGGGGCACGTCACGTGTACACGTGGGGCACGTCGCGTGTAGGGGACTTGCTCCGACCACAAAACGATCGCTGAACCCCCCAGAGCGAGACCCCCCCAGAGCGAGACCCCTCCCTCGGGGACCCCCACTCACACCCCCACCCACCAGCAACACAAACCTCACACCCCCAGACCCCCCTCCTCCACCCCCTCTGCTGCCCAAAATTCCCTCCACCCCCCCCCTTCCTTTGTGGCCGTGCGGTGAGCGCGCCCCCCCCCCTCCAGAGACCCCCACCCCTCCGGCTCTCCCCCACCCCTCGAGGGGTTAAACAATGAGGGCGGCCCGCGGCGAGGGGGCGGGGGCACGGTAGGGGAGGGGTCCGCGCCGCAGAAATCCGCGGAAGCTCCCCCCGCCCCTCCCCCCCCTCTCACACAAGTCGACACCACGGGAGATTGTGTCCGCCCCCCCCCCCCGTGCGAGCCCTCTGCCACCATCGTTACGAGTCGCGGGTTGTCACGTGGCGCTGCCCTCCTGCGTGGTGCGCGTTGTGTGTGACACGCGCTTAGAGCCCTCGTCACCGAGGGGCGGAAGACGTAGTCTCAGTCGCGGTGCGGATGACGTAACCTGTACCGTCACGTCACGGGGGAGACGCAGTTGAGGGTTCGCCCCCCGTCCGAGGAACGGCGTTTTGCAGGCCTGTTGGGTACTTGCGTGGCCATACTTCACCACGTTGGTCAGCGCTGGTTGAGTGAAGGCCGAGGTGGGGGGGGGGGGGTGGTCGCAAAGGCCCACACAGTTATCACTCGCCACTGACGTTAGCCGTGCACGGGAATTTGGCGTCGCTGTGCACCCACCACTCCCGACCACCCACGCTCTCCTTGCAAGAGCGCCACAGTTTCTGTTGCCATCTACTTGGTGGGAGTTCTCACACGTGAGGCTATGGCTGTGACACGTGAGGCTATGACGTGTATGGCTATAGCTATGACACGTGAGGCTATGGCTATGACACGTGCTCACAATAGCCAGCTTGTGAGCACGTGGCAGGTTAGGCTCAGGGTTAACACGCGAAACCCCTTCACGCCGCGCGTTCACTTTAGCAAAGTCTCATTTTTTGTATGCCCCCACAAAAGGCTCGTGGGATTGCGAGCATCCAAAGCTGAGCATGCCGAGTTGCAGCGATCAACACCGCGGGGTCCCATCGTTCTGACCGCTGCGACCGCGATAAGCGCGAGGATCACGATGCCTGTCGCTCACGCGATGCACGATCGACATCGTGGGTCGCGGAGTACTCCGAGTCGTCGCGCGCGACAATCTCCCCGTCGTTGACGACCCGCGTCTGCCCTGTGCTTTGGCGGAGTTCAAGCGGCAGCTGCACTCGCGAAACGAAACCCGCCGCGCGGCGGCCGGGTCGCTCATTCTCCCCCGCTGCTCCTGCTGCCTGCGAACACCTGCAGCTGGCTGCCTGCGTGCTCATTCTGCTGTGTGTCACACGGAGGGTCTACGACGCACATTGTACTCACGCGATCTGAACACGCCCCCGCCCTCCCAAAACAAAAAAATCAAATGTAGCGACGTCACTGCAACCGCACTCGTTGCGACTCCACGCGAGTCGCCGTCAAAGCAGCGGCAGCGGCAGCAGCAGCAGCGAGCACGCCCCGGGCTGCACAGCTCCGCGCCCCGTCTGAAACGCCGACAGCGGTAGTGCCCTGGAGTTTGCGTGTCTCTCTCGCTCTCTCTCTCAGTGGTTGCGTGGATTTTTATCCGGGCCCTCCGGTTTTTTTGCCCTTCACATTTAGAATCAACATCACGCGTCTAGAATATTTGGCTATCCACTTTAAAGGCCACTTCGTTGAGCTATCATTGGTGGGCAGGTCGCTTCTGCAAAATGAGCTACATGGCTCAGTGGGCCTTACCCGGTGAAGTTAAAATATATATATAGTTCAATAGAAAAGTTTATAGTCGCCGCGCCGGTCCTGCGGGGGATATGCCGAGGGCAACCTTCCCCTGGGCGGAGTCCGCTCTGCGCCACCTGCAGCGTCGTCGTCGTCGTCGTCAGTACGAGTCGACCGTTAGGTGCCAGCGCTGTCGCGGCGCGCACCATCCAGTCAGCGCGACACCTCTCTGTGGCGAACAATCGAACCGTCCTGCTGCGTCCCCTGCGGGCTAGGCAGCTCGTTCCGCCTCCCGTGTGCGGGCCCTCACTCACTACCGAGTCACACGGCCACCGTAGATACCACTGGTCCGATCCCCGTCACTGGAATGTGGAACTTTCCACCGCTGGATCTGCACCTCTCCCCAGTCAGAAACGGCCAGCATCCAGCCAGCGCCGGCGTGCGCTCGGGGACCCCTTTGGGGCGCGCGTTGAATCGATTAATCGGCGACCGACTGCAACCCCTCGGGATCCGGAGTGGTTCGGTGCCCGCGAGAGACAGAGAAAGTTCGTGGTGAGAATTGGGGCCGCGGGGCTCAGCGGTGGCGGTGGTGGTGGTGGCGGTGGCGGTGGCAGTGGCGGCGGCGGTGGCGGCGGCGGTGGTGTTGGCGGTGGTGGCGGTGGCGGTGGTGGTGGTGGTGGTGCACCCTCCCGGGTGTTACCGTTCGGCTGGAGTCACAATCCGATTCACGCCTCATTGTCCCACCACTCCAAAAAACCAAACGGCGGCTCTCGATCCGCTGGGTGGTGCGTGGCCGTGAGCTATCGATCGTGCCAGCTGCCCTCGTGCTCAAAAGTGGTCGTAACCGTCTTCCATCAGACGCCCGGAAGCAGCGGTGGACAATCCACGTTCCCATGGCGCGGAGCAGCCCGCCCAGCGGGGTGCGATTGTTGCCTGCCCAGATGGAGCTCACGTGACCGTTTGGAAAGACGATTGATGGGTCGCGTCTCGCGGCCAGGGGTCACGCGCCGCCAGCCACCGGGGGATTGTGCGTGTGGGTGGGTGACAGGGATTTGACTGCGTGCGTTACGCACACCATGACACCCCTTGTATCTTACGTGCAATCGCACACGCACGCACGCACGCCACACGTGTGTAAACGCGTGAACGTGTGACGTGTGCAGTTGAGATCTGAGGAATCGCGTTCGAGTTGGGATGAAGAACGAGGTCACCCAACCGGTCAATCCCAGCTCGGGTCAAACGCAATTTGGTGGACGGTGAGCGGACGCCCTCCCCCATTGGCTACTGGTGCCGCCGGTCCGATGGGAAAGATCCTCCCACATTGCGACCTCCTCAATTCTCACACGAGCTCTCTCGCTCGCTCCGTCTGTCTCTCGGGCACCGAACCGTTCCGGATCCCACGGAGTGGTCCGTCGATCGCCGATTAATTGGCGTGCGTCCGTTATGTACGATCTCAGTGGTTATAGAGGAGAGGCCCGGTCGACGGTCGTTACGTGAAATCAAATCGGGGTCGAGAGGTCATCCCTGGACCGCCGCCGCGTGAACTCGCACGGGGCGGTGCCGCTGCTGTGGGCGCCAGCGGCGGTGGCGTCGCGGTGGGAGAGGAGGGGTATGGGGGAGGGGGGTATGGGGGAAGGGGGGTATGGGGGAGGGGGGATATGGGGGAGGGGGACAGCGTTATGCTATGCATAGGGACCCAGTCGGCTACAAGGGGGGTCCCTAATCAACAGATACAAAAGTAAAAAAAATAGAAAGTTTTTTACTCATAAAATTTTTACCCTCGGTCTACCATGGCCCGATCCCGATTATTAACGCATCTGGCTGTTGTATCAATCGAGCAGCAGAAAGCTTCGTGATCCACACCCCCTTTGAGGAAATCCTAGAGCGATGGGGCCGGCATGAAAGCAAGACGCGTAACTTGATTGCGAGTATTGTACCTTTAAATATTTCCATTAACACTGTCACCGTGAGGCTGTCTTCCTCTCAACCCAATACACGGTGCAGCAACTTAAACATAGATAGCGTTGTATCCTACATATTATTGCTATGCGGGGTTAAAAACAATCCGTTTGCTATTTCAGTAAAAGTGAGTGGGGAGAAAGGAGTTGGGGGGGCACAGTCGTGGGTCTTGCATAGACCCCCCCCCCCCCACCATGTATCTCGCTTGTCGCTGCGCACCTGGGCCATGCGCATGCGACCAAGAGGCTTCCGAGAAAAAAACACCACCACCACCAAACACCTCCATCACCAAACACCTCCACCATCAAACACCTCCACCACCAAACACCTCCATCACCAAACACCTCCACCACCAAACACCTCCACCACCAAACACCTCCACCACCAAACACCTCCACCACCAAACACCTCCATCACCAAACACCTCCACCACCAAACACCTCCACCACGAAACACCTCCACCACCAAACACCTCCACCACCAAACACCTCCACCACCAAACACCTCCACCACCAAACACCTCCATCACCAAACACCTCCACCACCAAACACCTCCATCACCAAACACCTCCACCACCAAACACCTCCACCACCAAACACCTCCACCACCAAACACCTCCACCACCAAACACCTCCACCACCAAACACCTCCACCACCAAACACCTCCATCACGAAACACCTCCACCACCAAACACCTCCACCACCAAACACCTCCATCACGAAACACCTCCACCACCAAACACCTCCACCACCAAACACCTCCACCACCAAACACCTCCACCACCAAACACCTCCATCACGAAACACCTCCACCACCAAACACCTCCACCACGAAACACCTCCACCACCAAACACCTCCACCACCAAACACCTCCACCACCAAACACCTCCACCACCAAACACCTCCACCACCAAACACCTCCACCACCAAACACCTCCACCACCAAACACCTCCACCACCAAACACCTCCACCACGAAACACCTCCACCACCAAACACCTCCACCACCAAACACCTCCACCACCAAACACCTCCACCACCAAACACCTCCACCACCAAACACCTCCACCACCAAACACCTCCACCACCAAACACCTCCACCACCAAACACCTCCACCACCAAACACCTCCACCACCAAACACCTCCACCACCAAACACCTCCACCACGAAAGACCTCCACCACGAAACACCTCCACCACCAAATACCTCCACCACCAAACACCACCACCACCAAACACCTCCACCACCAAACACCTCCACCACCACCACCACCAAACACCTCCACCACCAAAGACCCCCCCCCCCCATATAGCCCTTTCACAGACTGTTGGGGAAAGTGCTGTTAGCGAGCACCTATGAAGGCCGGAACGCCCGACCGCCTTTATCTCTCCAGTGGCGATGTTTACACAAGGCAACAGGCACTCATTTTAGGCTGAGTCGAACTAGGGGAGTCCCAGGACCGATTTAGATAATCGTCACCGGTGTTGGCCGTGAGCGAGAATCGAACCCGGGTCGCCGGGTTCGTAGCGCAGCGCGCTGACCGCTGCGCCACCGCTCCCCACCACCACCACCGCTCCCCACCACCACCGCTACAACCACCACCCCCATCGCTCGTCGCTCACGAGTTAGCAAAGGGCGACTTCGAGCTGCGATGCGATGCGCTGCTCTGGAGACTCGTGCCATGGGATCTTTAACGTCCACTTTAAAGCAGTAGCAGCAGCGGCAGCAGCGGCAAGCCAGCCTTGGTTACGACTGCGAGAAGGCGACCACCATTCGCCGTTGTCTTGAAGCGCTGGCACCGCAGCGCAGTACAAACCGCGCTACACCCCCGGGTTCCCCCACTGTGTTGAGTTATTCATCGTTCCGCTATTATCATCGTGACGCTCGTTTTTCCCAGCGAAGCATCACTGAGTCTCGTGACTCTGCTGTTTATTAAAGGAGGTTCCTACTACCATTGTGTGAGCGTACCTCGTGAGTGTACTCTGTACGTCATTCCACGTGAGTGAGTGTACTCTGTGCTTCATACCACGTGAGTGAGTGTACTCTGTACTTCATACCTCGTGAGTGTACTCTGTACGTCATACCACGTGAGTGAGTGTACTCTGTACTTCATACCACGTGAGTGTACTCTGTACTTCATACCACGTGAGTGTACTCTGTACTTCATACCACGTGAGTGTACTCTGTACTTCATACCACGTGAGTGAGTGTACTCTGTACTTCATACCACGTGAGTGTACTCTGTACTTCATACCACGTGAGTGTACTCTGTACTTCATACCACGTGAGTGTACTCTGTACTTCATACCTCGTGAGTGTACTCTGTACTACATACCACGTGAGTGTACTCTGTACTACATACCACGTGAGTGAGTGTACTCTGTACTACATACCACGTGAGTGTACTCTGTACGTCATACCACGTGAGTGTACTCTGTACTTCATACCACGTGAGTGTACTCTGTACTTCATACCACGTGAGTGTACTCTGTGCTTCATACCACGTGAGTTAGTGTACTTCATACCACGTGAGTGAGTGTACTCTGGGGCCGTCCATAAATTACGTCACGCGAATTTGGCTGATTATTGACCCCCCCCTCGTCACACGGCGTCACAAAAAGTCAGACCCCCTCCTCACATATGACGTCACAAAGCTCTGCCCTCCCCCCCAACTCATATTTCCATTTAGAAAATAAAACATGCTTCAAATCACTTTAAACTATTGTCATTGTAGTGCGTATTTAATGTGGCGCTGCACTCTGATGTTGTAGGAGAAAACATTTATTAAAAAGGTGGCGTTGGAAAGCTGAAATTTAGCGTACATTTAACTTGAAAATATTCAAAGTCTAACTAAAACTCTTATTATCATAAAATAGTAAAAGTAATTCTAACTATAAAAAAATACTTGAAACTTTGTAGTAGAACGAAGCAAAATTATAACAATCACATTCATTCCACATAATGAAAAGCCCTGGTAGAATCATTAGAATCAAAATGTTTAATAACAATCATTAAAAAAAAATCCAAAATGTTTGCTTCTCCATTCTCCCAAGGAGAAGCAAAATGCTCCTTCATGGAATAAATAAAAGGTGACCTTAGTAAATTTAAATAATCAAACAGTTAATAAAGACAATTAATCAAAATTAGTCTTGTTATAACAATTCTATTTAATTAAATAGAACGTGTTGTTTATATTTAAAGTTGCGCATTTTGATGGACGTCACATTTCCCAAACCCCTCCCCCCCACCCTCGTCACACATCGTCACCAATGTCTGACCCCCCTCCCCCCTAGGTGCGTGACGTCATTTATGGGCGGCCCCTGTGTACTTCGTACCTTCGTGTTTTGATTTGGTATTCTTCGCGAGCTCCCTCCGGGTTCTCAGCAGACGAGGGAAGCCCTCTCTCTCTCTCTCCCCCTTCCGCCTCTGGGAGTCTCGCTGACGTGGCTCTCTCTGTCCACAGACCCTCGACTCACCAGTGCAGCTGTCCAAGATCACAATCGTGCGATGCTTGTCTTCTCAGGGAAGCCACGCTGAGTCTGGTGACTCTTGTTTCAGGAGGGTCCTGCACTGGGGATGTTTGTTCGACGTCAATTAGAGGGATTTTTTGTTTGTTTGTTTTAGCTCCGGGAGGAAGGAAGCCAGACAGCGGGGAGGAAGCCCCACGTGTACACACGCCACGCAAAAAGATGCTCTAGTCCGGAATCGAACCCAGGTGCTTCTTGCTATGAGTGTTACCACTCCGCTGGCCCCCTACTTAACCCCTTCCTCTTTCAAAGCTCACCATCGTTTCTCTATCGCCCAATCTCCTCCTCTTCTCGCCCCTCCACTCACTCCCCGTCCCTCCCCGACCCTCTCGTGATCCCCTCTGAGAACGCCTCTCTGTCGCCGCCACTCATTCCCCGACGCCCGTAGCACGCCGCCCCTGTTGGCACCGCGTCGCGAGCGCCTTTGCGTCGGGGGCGCCCGCCGTCTCTCCCTAAACATGAATTCGACTCGACTGTACCTCTCCCTCGTGAACTATCGCTTCTGCCTCCGCAGCTAAACTCGCGTTTGCGGGCTGTGGCCGTGAAGCGGGCGAATGAGACTCGCGCCGTCGCGAAGTGCCCCCAGCCGGTGCGGCGAAGGGGATCGCGAGCGCGGTGTGTGGTGTGCGAGTGTCCGTGCCCGTGTTGAACTTCGTACGCGCCGCACGTAGCCGACCGCGCCAATCGGAGGTGCGGGCTGCCTGGAAGTGAAACAAAGCAAACACAACAACAAAGCAGTTTCTACAGAATTGAGTTTTCAATCGAGATTTAGAAGCGCGCAGCTCAAAGTGGCTTGCTAATTACAATGTTATCGGATGCTCAGCGATGGTGGGTGGGGTGGGTGGAGATGTGGGATCGCTCTCCGTGGAGCAGGAGGAGGAGGAGGCCCGTGAAGGGCACCCCCTAGCTCAGAATCTGTATTTAGACTGCGGGAGGAATCTGATGAGCTATGAAGCTCTTTTTCACAGATGTCCAGTCATGATGATGCCGATCGCCCCCCAGTCGCGGTGGGCAGAGGGGCGACGCTCAGAGTGGGCAGCGTAGCTGCTGCTGCTGCTGCCCTTCGCCGACCTCCTCGGTCTGTCGAACGTTGCGGTGTTCAGCCGGGGGCAGGCGGGCCACTGGGAGTACCGCGTGCCAATATCCCAGGGGGGGGTACGTGGGGTGATTTATGAATGTGTGACATTCTATCGTGCGTGAGAGTCACCGGTGAAGAATCATGTCGTAGCAATCTTCCGATATAAAATAACTACGATAGAATTTCAACCAATATGTTACCCTGGAACTATATATAGGAGACCTTTGTAAACTCACTGATGGTACTATTTGGTTCTATTGGGTAAAGTCACGTAGGTAAAAAATAAAATAACAAAAAATCACGATCTGAGCGTGGCTTTTTTTCACTCCAGCGCTGTCCTCCAGACAGTCTCGTCCCTTCACCTGATGAAGGCCGCTTGTGTTGTGGCCGAAACGTCGTGATTTTTGTTATTTTATTTTTAACCTACGTGACTTTACCCAATAGAACCAAAGAGTATGGATCCTAGCAGTCACGAAAGCTTAAAATCTAGAATTCACTGACGGTAACCAAGGTGGTAACTCCAAGAGGAGGCAGCGTGCAGGGCGTCCCAGGATTTTACTTCTTCGCGTCCGCTTGCGGTGACTCAGCTCGGCAGGGAGACCTCACAAAACGGACGATCGGCTACAATATCGACGGTCATCGATTCATACAGCGATTTCTCAGAATCCGTGTTGGGTCAGGCAAGGGCAGGGGGCTACACTCGGCTGTGACAACATTCAACAAGGGGGGGGGGGGTTGGGGTGGTACACACAGAGGTCGAGCTCACCGCGTTAACCCATGGCACCCAGGGCATTCCCCCGTGACTCGTTGTTCATCGCGAGCCTTTTGCCAACTTATTTGTCCTCGAGTGGCACCTCCCGTGTGGCGCGCTGTGAGGGCACCCTCAGGACTCGCTGCGGAGGGGCGGCTCCCCGAAGCGACGTGAGTTTGTGCGGAGAGTGTCCGCGCCCGTAGTGTCCCGTGTGTGCGATGCTCATGTTGACTACTGCTGCCGCATCTTCAGCGGATGGACGGTGCTTTGTGTGGTTTATGTGTCGGCGTATGCGCAAGGTTGTGTTGTGTGTGTGTGAGAGGGTTTGCAGTTGTGTGTGTGTGTAGTGTGTGTGTAGTGTGTGAAGTGTGTGAGTGTGTGTGTAGTGGGTGAGTGTGTGTGTAGTGAGTGTGTGTGTAGTGAGTGTGTGTGTGTAGTGAGTGTGTGTGTAGTGAGTGTGTGTGTAGTGAGTGAAGTGTGTGTGTAGTGTGTGTGAGAGGGTTTGCAGTTGTGTGTGTGTAGTGTGTGTGTAGTGTAGTGAAGTGTGTGAGTGTGTGTGTAGTGATTGAAGTGTGTGAGTGTGTGTGTAGTGTGTGTGAGAGGGTTTGCAGTTGTGTGTGTGTAGTGTGTGTGTAGTGTAGTGAAGTGTGTGAGTGTGTGTGTAGTGAGTGTGTAGTGAGTGAAGTGTGTGTGTAGTGAGCGAAGTGAGTGTGTGTGTAGTGAGTAAAGTGTGTGAGTGTGTGTGTAGTGAGTGTGTGTGTAGTGAGTGAAGTGTGTGAGTGAAGTGTGTGAGTGTGTGTGTAGTGAGTGAAGTGTGTGTGTAGTGAAGTGAGTGAAGTGTGTGAGTGTGTGAAGTGTGTTTGTAGCGAGTGAGGTGTGTAGTGAGTGAAGTGTGTGTGTAGCGAGTGAGGTGTGTGTGTAGTGAGTGAAGTGAGTGTGTGTAGTGAGTGTGTGTGTAGTGAGTGTGTGTGTAGTGAGTGTGTGTAGTGAGTGTGTAGTGAGTGAAGTGAGTGTAGTGTGTGAGTGTGTGTGTAGTGAATGACGTGTGTGAGTGTGTGTGTAGTGAGTGTGTGGTGTGTGAGTGTGTGGTGTGTGTGTAGTGTGTGTGAAGTGTGTGAGTGTGTAGTGTGTGAGTGTGAAGTGTGTAGTGTGTGTGAAGTGTGTGAGTGTGTAGTGTGTGAGTGTGTGTGTAGTGAGTGTGTAAGTGTGTAGTGTGTGTGTGTAGTGAGTGTGTGAGTGTGGTGTGTGTAGTGAGTGTGTGTAGTGAGTGTGTAGTGAGTGAAGTGAGTGTAGTGTGTGAGTGTGTGTGTAGTGAATGACGTGTGTGAGTGTGTGTGTAGTGAGTGTGTGGTGTGTGAGTGTGTGGTGTGTGTGTAGTGTGTGTGAAGTGTGTGAGTGTGTAGTGTGTGAGTGTGAAGTGTGTAGTGTGTGTGTAGTGTGTGTGAAGTGTGTGAGTGTGTAGTGTGTGAGTGTGTGTGTAGTGAGTGTGTAAGTGTGTAGTGTGTGTGTGTAGTGAGTGTGTGAGTGTGAAGTGTGTAGTGAGTGTAGTGTGTGAGTGTGTAGTGTGTGAGTGTGTGAGTGTAGTGTGTGAGTGTGTGGTGTGTGAGTGTGTGGTGTGTGAGTGTGTAGTGTGTGAGTGTGTGGTGTGTGAGTGTGTAGTGTGTGAGTGTGTGGTGTGTGAGTGTGTAGTGTGTGTGAAGTGTGTGAGTGTGTAGTGTGTGAGTGTGAAGTGTGTGAGTGTGTGAGTGTGTAGTGTGTGAGTGTGAAGTGTGTGAGTGTGTGGTGTGTGAGTGTGTGTGTAGTGTGTGTGTAGTGTGTGTGAAGTGTGTGAGTGTGTAGTGTGTGAGTGTGTGGTCCCACGTGGCGCTTGGGGCTGCCACCCCCACGGAGCGCTTAGCGGGGTCATCCGGTGGGGGAATCACAAAAGCAGCGGGGGGCAGGAGGAGGGGGGAGGGGGCGGGGGGCAGGAGGAGGGGGGTGGCGACGGGGGAGGGGGGAGGGGGCGGGGGGAGATCACACGTCCAGCTGTGTTCACGCACAGCGCGCGGAGTGACAGCACAGAGCCGCAGTACAGACACATTAGACACAGCACAGACACATTAGACACAGCACAGACACATTAGACACAGCACAGACACATTAGACACAGCACAGACACATTAGACACAGCACAGACACATAGACACAGCACAGACACAGCACAGACACATTAGACACAGCACAGACACATAGACACAGCACAGACACATTAGACACAGCACAGACACATTAGACACAGCACAGACACATAGACACAGCACAGACACAGCACAGACACAGCACAGACACATTAGACACAGCACAGACACATTAGACACAGCACAGACACATAGACACAGCACAGACACAGCACAGACACAGCACAGACACATTAGACACAGCACAGACACATTAGACACAGCACAGACACATTAGACACAACACAGACACATTAGACACAGCACAGACACATTAGACACAGCACAGACACATTAGACACAGCACAGACACATTAGACACAACACAGAAACATTAGAAACAACACAGACACATAAACACAGCACAGACACATTAGACACAGCACAGACACATTAGACACAGCACAGACACATTAGACACAGCACAGATACATTAGACACAGCACAGACACATTAGACACAACACAGACACATTAGACACAGCACAGATACAGCACAGACACAGCACAGACACAGCACAGACACATTAGATACAGCACAGACACAGCACAAACACAGCACAGACACAGCACAGACACATAGACACAGCACAGACACATTAGACACAGCACAGACACATTAGACACAGCACAGACACATTAGACACAGCACAGACACGTTAGACACAGTACAGACACATTAGACACAGTACAGACACATTAGACACAACACAGACACATTAGACACAGCACAGACACATTAGACACAGCACAGACACATTAGACACAGCACAGACACATTAGACACAGCACAGCCACATTAGATACAGCACAGACACATTAGACACAGCACAGACACATTAGACACAGCACAGATACAGCACAGACACAGCACAGACACAGCACAGACACATTAGATACAGCACAGACACAGCACAGACACAGCACAGACACATAGACACAGCACAGACACATTAGACACAGCACAGACACATTAGACACAGCACAGACACATTAGACACAGCACAGACACGTTAGACACAGTACAGACACATTAGACACAGTACAGACACATTAGACACAACACAGACACATTAGACACAGCACAGACACATTAGACACAGCACAGACACATTAGACACAGCACAGACACATTAGACACAGCACAGCCACATTAGATACAGCACAGACACATTAGACACAGCACAGACACATTAGACACAGCACAGACACATTAGACACAGCACAGACACATTAGACACAGCACAGACACATTAGACACAGCACAGACACACACAGTACAGACACATTAGACACAGCACAGACACATTAGACACAGCACAGACACATTAGACACAGCACCTACACATTAGACACAGCACAGACACATTAGACACAGCACAGACACATTAGACACAGCACAGACACATAGACACAGTACAGACACATTAGACACAGCACAGACACATTAAACACAGCACAGACACATTAGACACAGCACAGACACATAGACACAGCACAGACACATTAGACACAGCACAGACACATTAGATACAGCACAGACACATTAGACACAGTACAGACACATTAGACACAACACAGACACATTAGATACAGCACAGACACATTAGACACAGCACAGACACATTAGACACAGCACAGACACATTAGACACAGCACAGACACATTAGACACAGCACAGACACATTAGACACAGCACAGACACGTTAGACACAGCACAGACACATTAGACACAGCACAGACACATTAGACACAGCACAGACACATTAGACACAGCACAGACACATTAGACACAGCACAGACACATTAGACACAGCACAGACACATTAGACACAGCACAGACACATTAGACACAGCACAGACACATTAGACACAGCACAGACACATTAGACACAGCACAGACACATTAGACACAGCACAGACACATTAGACACAGCACAGACACACACAGTATAGACACATTAGACACAGCACAGACACATTAGACACAGCACAGACACATTAGACACAGCACAGACACATTAGACACAGCACAGACACATAGACACAGTACAGACACATTAGACACAGCACAGACACATTAGACACAGCACAGACACATTAGACACAGCACAGACACATAGACACAGCACAGACACATTAGACACAGCACAGACACATTAGACACAGCACAGACACATTAGACACAGCACAGACACATTAGACACAGCACAGACACATAGACACAGCACAGACACATTAGACACAGCACAGACACATTAGACACAGCACAGACACATTGGACACAGCACAGACACATTAGACACAGCACAGACACATTAGACACAGCACAGACACATAGACACAGTACAGACACATTAGACACAGCACAGACACATTAGACACAGCACAGACACATTAGACACAGCACAGACACATAGACACAGTACAGACACATTAGACACAGCACAGACACATTAGACACAGCACAGACACATTAGACACAGCACAGACACATTAGACACAGCACAGACACATTAGACACAGCACAGACACATAGACACAGCACAGACACATTAGACACAGCACAGACACATTAGACACAGCACAGACACATTAGACACAGCGCAGACACATTACACACAGCACAGACACATTACACACAGCACAGACACATTAGACACAGCACAGACACATTAGACACAGCACAGACACATTAGACACAGTACAGACACATTAGACACAGCACAGACACATTAGACAGTACAGACACATTAGACACAGCACAGACACATTAGACACAGTACAGACACATTAGACACAGCACAGACACATTAGACACAGCACAGACACATTAGACACAGCACAGACACATTAGACACAGCACAGACACATTAGACACAGCACAGACACATCAGACACAGCACAGACACATTAGACACAGCACAGACACATTAGACACAGCACAGCCACATTAGACACAGCACAGACACATTACACACAGCACAGCCACATTAGACACAGCACAGCCACATCAGACACAGCACAGACACATTAGACACAGCACAGATACAGCAGACAGCACAGACACATTAGACACGGCAAAGACACATCAGACACAGCACAGATACAGCAGACAGCACAGACACATTAGACACAGCACAGCCACATCAGACACAGCACAGATACAGCAGACAGCACAGACACATTAGACACAGCACAGCCACATCAGACACAGCACAGATACAGCAGACAGCACAGACACATTAGACACAGCACAGACACATCAGACACAGCACAGACACATTAGACACAGCACAGACACATTAGACACAGCACAGACACATCAGACACAGCACAGACACATTAGACACAGCGCAGACACATTAGACACAGCACAGACACATTAGACACAGCACAGACACATTAGACACAGCACAGACACATTAGACACAGCACAGACACATTAGACACAGTACAGACACATTAGACACAGCACAGACACATTAGACAGTACAGACACATTAGACACAGCACAGACACATTAGACACAGTACAGACACATTAGACACAGCACAGACACATTAGACACAGCACAGACACATTAGACACAGCACAGACACATTAGACACAGCACAGACACATTAGACACAGCACAGACACATCAGACACAGCACAGACACATTAGACAGAGCACAGACACATTAGACACAGCACAGCCACATTAGACACAGCACAGACACATTACACACAGCACAGCCACATTAGACACAGCACAGCCACATCAGACACAGCACAGACACATTAGACACAGCACAGATACAGCAGACAGCACAGACACATTAGACACGGCAAAGACACATCAGACACAGCACAGATACAGCAGACAGCACAGACACATTAGACACAGCACAGCCACATCAGACACAGCACAGATACAGCAGACAGCACAGACACATTAGACACAGCACAGCCACATCAGACACAGCACAGATACAGCAGACAGCACAGACACATTAGACACAGCACAGACACATCAGACACAGCACAGACACATCAGACACAGCACAGACACATTAGACACAGCACAGACACATTAGACACAGCACAGGCACATCAGACACAGCACAGACACATTAGACACAGCGCAGACACATTAGACACAGCACAGACACATTAGACACAGCACAGACACATCAGTCACAGCACAGCCACATCAGACACAGCACAGATACAGCAGACAGCACAGCTTGCGGTCGGGACAGCAGATGCGGCCAGTAGAGACACGAGAGACAGCACAGCAGATGCAGACACATTTTGTTTCATCGAGTCAATAGACCGGTCTGAGTAATTTGTGAGAGCGGCCTGGAGAATGTCTGCTGCCCGCAGGCGGTAATCATTGCTGCTGTGCAGAATCCCCCGTTGAGTAATTTGCGTCGTTTATTTTTCGAATTTGTCAAATTTGAGCACGCAACCACCGCCTTTGCTCTTGCAAGTGACGCCAGGGCATCTTTCAAGTACACCGGGAGTGAAGCAGACGACGCGTGGTCAAGTATTCCCTTGTGCGGTCATTGCAGCCTCCGCATTAACCGGGGCGGCCGTTGGGACCGAACCGCGTGAACCTTTTGCAACGAGCGGCGACCGCGCTCCCGCTGGGTCGCGTCACCGCCCGCGAGCGCCACCGCGTCCCCGATATTTCCCGGCAAACGCTACGGCAGTGGTACGCGCGTCCGTGTGCACCCCGTGCAATGTTGAACTTCTTTCGCCACCGCAAGCAGCCCACCCGTGCCAACCGGAGGCGCAGTGGCGCTGCAGGAGCCCCAGCCCTTGCCCCCTCTGCTTGCAGCGCAGCTCACGAGCCCCCATCGCCTTTCGCCACAGCGAATTGGCTGAGGCTTGACGCGACGGAACGTTCGACGGCTAGCTCATTCGGAGGCAATCGCTGAATCGCGTCGAGTCGTTGCATCGTTCGCCCCTCTTGATTCTGGCGAGACTTAAACCGGGGGGGGGTGTAAACTCGCCGGTAGTTTTCAGAGTGGCGGGGCGAGGCGACGAGCTGGATTCAAGCGAGCCCGCTGACCCTGCTGATGAGACCGCCGTGTGTCGAAACCGGTCCACAGATTTGCTTGCAATTGAAGCGACGCGGTTGAAATGATGAGCTCACGGAAGGGGGCCGTGCGGCCGATGAGCTGTAGGAAGGAGCCGCGTCGTCGGCACCATAGCTATCAAGAGTCGTGCTCTCACGATGAATAACAACACAACGCGTGGTTCGTGCCGAGTTGTTACAACTCGTGTGCAGCAGCAGCAGCAGGACTGTGGTCCCGTGCGCTGTCCAATCAGCTGCTCGTACTGAGACCAGTAGAGGTCACATTGAGAGCCCTCTGGTGCACCATTTGGTGAGCGCTTGGCCAGAGACCTAAAACGTCAAGCGGCCAGCAGTGAAGAGCACTGCGTCTTGACTGGGAGCGAGGTTGTTGTCGTGAGAGCTTGGGGAAGAGACGGTGGGAGGAGGGGATTCCGGAATGGAGCAGTGCTAGGGAAGAGGCAGAAAGAGAAGCAAGGTGACCCACAGCGTGGTGAGTCGTGTGAGTGGGGTGAGTAAGTGAGTGAGCTGTTGTGACCTGCAGTGTGATGAGTGAGTGGGGTGAGTGGGTGAGTGAGTGAGCTGTTGTGACCTGCAGTGTGACGAGTGAGTGGGGTGAGTAAGTGAGCTGTTGTGACCTGCAGTGTGACGAGTGAGTGAGTGAGTAAGTGAGCTGTTGTGACCTGCAGTGTGATGAGTGAGTGAGTGAGCTGTTGTGACCTGCAGTGTGATGAGTGAGTGGGGTGAGTGGGTGAGTAAGTGAGCTGTTGTGACCTGCAGTGTGACGAGTGAGTGGGGTGAGTAAGTGAGCTGTTGTGACCTGCAGTGTGATGAGTGAGTGGGTGAGTGGGTGAGTAAGTGAGTTGTTGTGACCTGCAGTGTGACGAGTGAGTGGGTGAGTAAGTGAGCTGTTGTGACCTGCAGTGTGATGAGTGAGTGGGGTGAGTAAGTGAGTGAGCTGTTGTGACCTGCAGTGTGATGAGTGAGTGGGTGAGTAAGTGAGCTGTTGTGACCTGCAGTGTGACGGGTGAGTGGGTGAGTAAGTGAGCTGTTGTGACCTGCAGTGTGACGAGTGAGTGGGTGAGTAAGTGAGCTGTTGTGACCTGCAGTGTGACGAGTGAGTGGGGTGAGTAAGTTAGCTGTTGTGACCTGCAGTGTGACGAGTGAGTGGGTGAGTAAGTGAGCTGTTGTGACCTGCAGTGTGACGAGTGAGTGGGTGAGTGGGTGAGTAAGTGAGCTGTTGTGACCTGCAGTGCGATGAGTGAGTGGGGTGAGTAAGTTAGCTGTTGTGACCTGCAGTGTGACGAGTGAGTGGGTGAGTAAGTGAGCTGTTGTGACCTGCAGTGTGACGAGTAAGTGGGTGAGTAAGTGAGCTGTTGTGACCTGCAGTGTGACGAGTGAGTGGGTGAGTAAGT
Source organism: Petromyzon marinus (assembly GCF_048934315.1). NCBI lineage: Eukaryota > Metazoa > Chordata > Hyperoartia > Petromyzontiformes > Petromyzontidae > Petromyzon > Petromyzon marinus. The sequence goes on along the minus strand of NC_133711.1, from coordinate 1,978,119 downwards.
AAGCTGTTGTGACCTGCAGTGTGACGAGTGAGTGGGGTGAGTAAGTGAGTGAGCTGTTGTGACCTGCAGTGTGACGAGTGAGTGGGGTGAGTGAGTGAGTGAGCTGTTGTGACCTGCAGTGTGATGAGTGAGTGAGTGAGCTGTTGTGACCTGCAGTGTGACGAGTGGGTGAGTAAGTGAGCTGTTGTGACCTGCAGTGTGACGAGTGAGTGGGTGAGTAAGTGAGCTGTTGTGACCTGCAGTGTGACGAGTGAGTGGGTGAGTAAGTGAGCTGTTGTGACCTGCAGTGTGACGAGTGAGTGGGTGAGTGGGTGAGTAAGTGAGTTGTTGTGACCTGCAGTGTGACGTGTGAGTGGGTGAGTAAGTGAGCTGTTGTGACCTGCAGTGTGACGAGTGAGTGGGGTGAGTGAGTGAGCTGTTGTGACCTGCAGTGTGACGAGTGAGTGGGTGAGTAAGTGAGCTGTTGTGACCTGCAGTGTGACGGGTGAGTGGGTGAGTAAGTGAGCTGTTGTGACCTGCAGTGTGATGAGTGAGTGGGGTGAGTAAGTGAGTGAGCTGTTGTGACCTGCAGTGTGACGAGTGAGTGGGGTGAGTGAGTGAGTGAGCTGTTGTGACCTGCAGTGTGATGAGTGAGTGGGTGAGCTGTTGTGACCTGCAGTGTGACGAGTGGGTGAGTAAGTGAGCTGTTGTGACCTGCAGTGTGACGAGTGAGTGGGTGAGTAAGTGAGCTGTTGTGACCTGCAGTGTGACGAGTGAGTGGGTGAGTAAGTGAGCTGTTGTGACCTGCAGTGTGACGAGTGAGTGTGGTGAGTAAGTGAGCTGTTGTGACCTGCAGTGTGACGAGTGAGTGGGTGAGTAAGTTAGCTGTTGTGACCTGCAGTGCGATGAGTGAGTGGGGTGAGTAAGTGAGCTGTTGTGACCTGCAGTGTGATGAGTGAGTGTGGTGAGTGGGTGAGTAAGTGAGCTGTTGTGGACCTGCAGTGTGACGAGTGAGTGGGTGAGTAAGTGACCTGTTGTGACCTGCAGTGTGACGTGTGAGTGGGGTGAGTGAGCTGTTGTGACCTGCAGTGTGATGAGTGGGGTGAGTAAGTAAGTTGTTGTGACCTGCAATGTGATGAGTGAGTGTGGTGAGTGAGTGAGCTGTTGTGACCTGCAGTGTGATGAGTGAGTGGGCTGAGTGGGTGAATGGGTGGGTGAGTTGTTGTGACCTGTTGAGTGAGTGGATGAGTGCGAGTGCGTTATTATGACCCACAGTGTGATTACTGAGTGAGTGGGTAGGTGAGTAGGTAGGCGCGTGCGTTCTTGTGACCTATAGTGTGGTGTTTGAACGCGGTGTAGATGAGACCCAGCAGTGTGTGTACGCGTTCGCGCGTGTTCGCGACGTTTCATGTTTAACGTTTCAAATTTTGAGATGTCGGAGCCCAATTTGTTAGATTTTTTTCTCATTTTAAACTAATTACATTTCTATAGATCCAACAACCAATGAACCATTTACACATTCACCATTTTCATTTTCATCGCTCTCATCGAATTGCATTTGCTTCATTGTTTAAGAGTTTGTTCTGTAAAAACAATCATTTTCATTTGAGTTTTCAATATTTTTATATAATTTAATATTTTTCACAATTTAAATGTAATCATTAAAGACGATTTTTTTAATTTAACAATTCTTTTTGAAAGCATTGTAAAATGCTGTATGCTAATTATATTATTAACAATGCCCTTTATTTAGTTCCCCAACACCTCGCTGAGGTATGGAGTACGGAGTAAACTCACTCACGAGGTATGAAGTCTCAAAACTCTCATCCCTGTGGAGTTCTCTCAGTGGGGGTAATGCTGCTGATTTGTGTGACCCCAATTCAGTCATTTGCAGGCGATTTCCTTGTTGCGTTGGGCAGTTTTGAACAACGCCAGTCACACGGCGTGTTTTTATCTAGCGATGGGAGGAAACCGGAGAACCCGGAGGGAACCCATGTAGAACAGGGGGGGGGGGGGGGGTGGAGAACATGCACACCGCACGCAGATAGACGCCCCAATTGGGAATCAAACCCAGGCACTTCTTGCTGCGAGGCACGATCGTGAACTACCGAAGAGGCGCGTCAAGTCGTCAAGTCGTTCGCTCCGTCGGTTTCCTTCCCGTTCTGTTCCCCGCACCGAGGACGTTCGGGAGAGAGCGATATTCTCCGCTGGCGGCTGTGAGCCCAGCTGCCGAGTAACTGGTGATGGAGTCGCTTTCCGATCTGACCGGCGCCAAAAAAAGAGGTTTGCACTGCGTGGGGAGGAGGGCCGATAGGAGACGGGCAAATGGAGTGGCCATCCCTGCACGGTTCAAGCGACCAGGGGGGGACGAAGGAGCTTAGCACCGGGTGGTGGGAGACTGTGAGCCCAGATCTCGGTGGTTCACGCCCAGCAGCTGGAGGAGCTGGCGGAGGGCCGATCGCGTTGCTAGCGAGGGGAGGAGCTGCGGTGGCGGTGGCATCAATGGCTCTGACCGCCACGACGATGACGCCGCCGCCGTGATCTTGCGTTTGGTTTCATTCCCGATTTAGCGATGGTCGCCTTTTGGCGTCCGGAGGCGCTTGCGTCAACGGGCGCGTTGCCGGCGCGCGGGCCGCCTCCTCGCACGCGTTGCCCTGCCGCGTGTGGCGCGCTGAGCGCGGCACGGGGGGCCGTGGGTCGCCGCCCTAGAGCCGCGGCTAATTTGCTCCTCTGGCATGGAACACAATGGCACCCTGCCCCAAGGCGAGCAGATGGCGCGGTTTTCTGATTGCGTTAAACTATTAAACTTGTTTTTCTTGGGTCTTTCGGTAAAGTCACGTACATAGGTTCAAAGAAAAAAAATAGTTTTTGTTTTCTCCTGATGACGACTGCTTGCGTTGCGGTCGAAACGTCGTAGGTTTTTGTTATTTTTTGGGTTATTTTCTTTGAACCTATCTACGTGACTTTACCGAAAGACCCAAGAATATGAATTCCCACAGTCACGAAAGCTTTTAAGTCAATATGAAACTTGTTTTTATTTTACTAGCCAAGGCCCACTGAGGCTATACAAAAGAAATTCAAAAGCGACCTGGCCACAAAAGAAAGAGCAACAAAGTTGGCTTATCACGTGGACATTTATAGCAGCCACATACTCCAAACACGTGATTTTGTTTCTGAATGTGGAGGGAAACCCCAGAGGACCAATATAAAAATCCACGCGAGCACGGGGAGAACGTGCAAACTTAAAATATAGAACAGGCGTCAGTGTCGGGATCGATCCCACGACCGTCCTGCATACAAGGCGAGGTAGTCAACATCTCGCCACGGTTATACTTCATGACGCCGTCCCCGCACCGCCGCTGAGAACGCAACGCGATCAGCTCTGACGCAGCCTTCGCGTCGTTTCCTCTTCTATGGTCAGGATTCCTACATCCTCTACGTAGACTGGGAATGTGGACTTTCCAAGTTCCCATGACGGGGTTATCCCGAGGTTCTGGGAATCCTACTCCATCGGTATGTGTAAGGTTTTCACGACCAATATTATGATTCATAAGCTAGACTGGGAATGTGAACATTCCAAGTTCCCATGAGGGGACTATCCAGAGGATGTGGGAATCCTACTCCATCTGTATGTATAAGGCTTTCACGACCAATATTATGATTTACAATTTAGAGTTAGATCGTGTGGGTGTAATGTCAGTCTTTAACTATAAACTTTCACCATCCGACAATGGGTCTTAGCCGGTAAGATAAAAACAATAGTTTATATGTATGATGTATATATATTTGTTTACCTTTCCTATACTGTGAACTCCTATCGTGTTTTTGTATTGTTTGTTGTAACGTTCTTACCCCGTACCCCTACTGGACATCTGTGAAAAAGAGCTTTATAGCTCATCGGATTCCTCCAGTATCAATAATCATTCTGATTCTGAAATTGTCACGTCGTGGGCATAATATAATAATAATAATTTACATTTGTAAGGCGCATTTCATCTGAGGATCTCAATGCACCGTGTAGGAAACAAGACAGAGCCAGTGGTAATCGACCACAACTATGGGTAAGAGGCCTTTTTCTAGAGGGGAGTTTTCAGGCCAAGATTTAATAGCTCTAAAGATTCTCATCGTCTTATTGTCAGAGGCCAACTCGTTACATAAGTCTTGGAGCTGCACTGGTCAAAAATCCCCGATCACCGCCAGAAACGGAGGCCTTGACCTTGGGGCGCTAAGGGGAAGAAGAAGATCTGAGTGTATTTGATTTCTCAGCAAAAAGTAGAAATCAAGTTTAGAAAAAAGTGACAATGTTTCGTGTCGTTATAAATGACGTTTCGCTGGCGATTACAGCCAGCGCCATCAGCTCTCCTCGCGCGAAGGCGCTTTCTTGATCCGGGTCCTTGAGTAAGTGCCTGTGACGTCACCAGGGCAGCCGTGGCCAGGTGACCGCTTTAATAATCCGTTGCTAGGTGACGGCTTTAATAATCCGTGGCAAGGTGACCGCTTTAATAATCCATGGCCAGGTGACGGCTTTAATAATCCATGGCAAGGTGACCGCTTTAATAATCCGTGGCCAGGTGACCGCTTTAATAATCCGTGACCAGGTGACCGCTTTAATAATCCGTGGCCAGGTGACGGCTTTAATAATCCGTGGCCAGGTGACCGCTTTAATAATCCATGGCCAGGTGACCGATTTAATAATCCGTGGCCAGGTGACCGCTTTATAATCCGTGGCCAGGTGACCGCTTTAATAATCCGTGGCCAGGTGGCCGCATTAATAATCCGTGACCAGGTGACCGCTTTAATAATCCGTGGCCAGGTGACCGCTTTAATAATCCGTGGCAAGGTGACCGATTTAATAATCCGTGGCAAGGTCACCGATTTAATAATCCGTGGCCAGGTGACGGCTTTAATAATCCGTGGCCAGGTGACCGCTTTAATAATCCGTGGCCAGGTGACCACTTTAATAATCCGTGGCAAGGTGACCGCTTTAATAATCCGTGGCCAGGTGACGGCTTTAATAATCCGTGGCAAGGTGACCGCTTTAATAATCCGTGGCCAGGTGACTGCATTCATAATCCGTGGCCAGGTGACGGCTTTAATAATCCGTGGCCAGGTGACCGCTTTAATAATCCGTGGCCAGGTGACCACTTTAATAATCCGTGGCCAGGTGACCCCTTTAATAATCCGTGGCCAGGTGACGGCTTTAATAATCCGTGGTCAGGTGACCACTTTAATAATCCGTGGCCAGGTGACTGCATTCATAATCCGTGGCCAGGTGACGGCTTTAATAATCCGTGGCCAGGTGACCGCTTTAATAATCCGTGGCCAGGTGACCGCTTTAATAATCCGTGGCAAGGTGACCGATTTATTAATCCGTAGCAAGGTACCGCTTTAATAATCCGTGGCCAGGTGACGGCTTTAATAATCCGTGGCCAGGTGACCGCTTTAATAATCCGTGGCCAGGTGACCGATTTAATAATCCGTGGCCAGGTGACCGCTTTAATAATCCGTGGCAAGGTGGCCGATTTAATAATCCGTGGCCAGGTGACCACTTTAATAATCCGTGGCCAGGTGACCGATTTAATAATCCGTGGCCAAGTGACGGCTTTAATAATCCGTGGCAAGGTGACCGATTTAATAATCCGTGGCCAGGTGACCGCTTTAATAATCCGTGGCCAGGTGACCGCTTTAATAATCTGTGGCAAGGTGACCGCTTTAATAATCCGTGGCCAGGTGACCGCTTTAATAATCCATGGCCAGGTGACGGCTTTAATAATCCGTGGCCAGGTGACCGCTTTATAATCCGTGGCCAGGTAACCGCATTAATAATCCGTGGCCAGGTGACCGCATTCATAATCCGTGACCAGGTGACCGCTTTAATAATCCGTGGCCAGGTGACCGCTTTAATAATCCGTGGCAAGGTGACCGATTTAATAATCCGTGGCAAGGTCACCGATTTAATAATCCGTGGCCAGGTGACGGCTTTAATAATCCGTGGCCAGGTGACCGCTTTAATAATCCGTGGCCAGGTGATGGCTTTAATAATCCGTGGCAAGGTGACCGCTTTAATAATCCGTGGCCAGGTGATGGCTTTCATAATCCGTGGCCAGGTGACCGCTTTAATAATCCGTGGCCAGGTGACGGCTTTAATAATCCGTGGTCAGGTAACCACTTTAATAATCCGTGGCCAGGTGACCGCATTCATAATCCGTGGCCAGGTGACGGCTTTAATAATCCGTGGCCAGGTGACCGCTTTAATAATCTGAGTGCATTGCTCGCTGACGATTGCTTGTGATTTGGCAGGGGGTACGTTCGCGTAATAAACGTGAATCTATTTCGCGGTTAGTGACAATCGGCTTTTCTTTTTAATATATTAAGGTGCGTTATCGTGTTGGTAATGAAGTTGGGGTTTCAATGCTTTTGTGATTCTAGTTAAGCGTTGATTGATTAATAGGGCTCGTTGATATTATGCGGATTAGCACTTTGAGGAATTGGGCGATACGGGTTGATTGGAGAGATCGTTGGCGTTGCATTGTTCTTCGTCTCGCGTTTGTTATTAGAGGTCGATATCCCAGTCACTCATCCACTTGATGGCCACTCCGTCCGAATCAATCGTCCTTAAATCCCATTTGGGCGCCCTGGTGCCGAGATGTTAACTACTTCGCCTGATCTACAGGATGTCGTGGTATATTTGGAGTGTGCATGTCTCTCTCTCCCTCCCTGTGGTCGTGTGGATTTTTCTCCGGGTCCTCTGCTTTTTTCCCTCCACATTTAAAAACATGCGTTTAGAGTATTTGGCTGCTATACATTTCCACATGATAAGCCACTTCGTTGATTTACCATTTGGAGCCAGGTCGTTTCGGAAAAAAGAGCGACATAGCTCAGTGGACCTTACCTGGTAATTTTAGTTTTTATGTTTTAGTTTATCCATCGCAAGGCACAGCCCTCACTCAACTCCATGGCACGGCCGTCATGCAGGGCAACTCTGCACTCCGAAGTTGTCGGAGAGCTGTGCACGCGATGAGCCACTTAAAACTATTTAAGCTATTTTATTTTATTTTAGAAGTTAAGGTGACCTGGCCACGAATGATAGCTCAACGAAGTGGCGTATCAACATGTGGAAATGTAGAGCAGCCAAATACTTTAAACGCGTGATGTTGATGCCAAATGTGGAGGGAAACCCCGGAGGACCCGGAGAAAAATCCACACGACCACGGGGAGAACATACAAACTCCACATCATGGGACCTCCCTTGCCAGTATCATGCATGTTCGCCACAAGTATGTGTGGCTAATGCAGACACGATTCCTTTTTAAAGCTTTTAATTTGGTGTTTTAACATCTTAACACAACTGTTTTTTTGCCAGAAAGGGTAAAACCAATTCTCATAGAAACTCCAAATATACAGCAGGCATCACGGTCGGGATCGATCCCACGACCTCCTTGCATACCAGACGAGGTAGTTATCTCACAACCTCTCATCTCGTTGAATTTGAGAGGGCACCCCCAGTGATAACCGTGCCTGTACGGCACAAGGTGGCTCGGCACCGGCATGCAACTGGGCGTTCGTTTGCCGGCACGGGGCGACGATGACTGACCTGTAACCCCAATTGAGTCGTTTTTTGGGTCTTTTTTCGAATTTATCAAGTGTGGACCGTGACGCCGGCACACAATGCCCTCCTCCTGGGAGTTACATCAGGGAGAGGGGGTGGTCTGTATTATTATTATTATAATAACCAGGTCGTCTGCTGGGATTGGAACCGTGACAAGCGGCGAACGCGCTACCCCGCTGGGGCCCGTCACCGCGTTCTAGCGTGGCACACTGCCACACATGAGGGTCCCCAACATTCCCGCGGCCACACGCCCCGCCCGTCGAGCCCCGGTCCCCAGGACTAAGTGGACATCGCTGGTGTGCCGATAGCCGGTTGCCCGCGTCAATATTCCGTCTGCGGATCTGCAGCCCTCTTGCTCGGCGGGCCGAGGGCACTGGGCGGAGCCTTGCCTCGCTGCGTTTCTGGCTCAAATCCCCGGTTCCCTCCCGAGATTAACATCGCGGTCTGGAGGTTAACGGACGAAAAAAAAAATGCACTCGTGGTGCAGTGATTGGTTTTCCACTTACAGTGTTTCGAGCGAAGCCCAACTCTTATCGGATTATTTAGCAGACACGTGGGGGACCTCTCATCTCGACAGCTGCAGACAGCGCGGGCCCGTGGGAGTGTCCGATAGGCCAGCAAAGGATACACCAGGACCGCATGTCCGATGTCACTTGTTACGTATTGTATGTTTGTATGTAGAGCTTATTTCGCAACGTACGTAACTCACCGTGCGGGTTTGTCTACACACACTGCATCTGGATGCGAGGAGCCCCCGGATTGTGTGCCGTGCCGGCCTTCATAAGTCCTCGCTAACAGCACTTGCCCAAACAGTCTGTTAAGACTATACGGGGAATCTTTTCCCCTATTGTCTTTGTGTATGTTCGTGTGTGTTTGTGTGTTCACGTGTGTTTACGTGTGTTCGTGTGTTCACGTTTGTTCGTTTAGACGTTAGCGCACCGCGCTACGAACCAGTCCACCCGATGCAATTCCCGCTCACGACCAAAATCAGTGGCGAATATCCCGAACCGGTTCTAATCCTCTCCTAGGTCGACTCAACCTCAAATGTCTAAACATCGCCTCTCGGGAGACAAAGGCGGCCGGGCATGTGGTGCTGGCCATCCACCGATTCACGTGGCTTTACCGCCTTTATCGGTGCTACTCGCTAAAAGCACTTGCCCCGGCAGTGTGTTCAGCCTATACGGGGCATCTTTGTCTTCATGCCACGCAGCTGCTGCTGCTGCTGCCGCCGTAGCCCACGCTCGCGTGACGCAAGCAGCGGTGGAGGACAAACGAACGAAACGGAGCCCGAATGTTGTGATCAGGGGGCCACTGTTGTGATCAGGGGGCCACTGTTGTGATCAGGGGGCCACTGTTGTGATCAGGGGGCCACTGTTGTGATCAGGGGGCCGTGCCTGGCCAGCCCACCCGGCCCAGAGACGGCGGGGCATGGGGGCCACGTCGTTCGGTGATAGAAGCCGTCGGGGCACGCGCCACAAGGGCGGGGAAGGGGACTTGCTCACCGCGGATACAATCGCTCGCCCCACAAACAACAACAACAACACACTCGAGCCCCGATTCAAACGCACAAAGGCCGAGAGCGGCACAGCGCTCCGCGGAGTCGCCTCCGTCTCGTCCTGCCACAAGCTGCTCGGGTTGCGTCATCGAAGTTGGGATTCTGTGCCCGGGAGCTGCGATCTTCTTTGTCGGTGGCTGGGTGATGGCCGCGCATTGCTCGGTCCTGGCCTGTGGGTGGTTCCAGTCGGAAAAGAAGCTCTCGGGGGTTGTTGACTCCATTCTATTCTGCGGATTCTTGTCGTGCGGGTGGCGGTGGGGTGGAGGAGGAGGAGGTGCGGGGTGGGTATGGGGGATGATGAGATTGGGTGGGGGGCACGGGGTGTGTGTGTGTGTGGGGGGGGGGGGTCAGCAGGCGGGCCAGCACTTGCCCACCCACGGGGCGCGCAGTCTAATCCCAGAGACAATGCCCCTCCTAATTACGGACGGACGGAGTCTTTTTTTTTTTTAGGGAATTTTTGTTTTTTTGTGAGACAGATTTCACGGGAAGCGAAAAAAAATAAAAAAGGAATCCCGTTAAACACGACCTGGCCTGTTGGTGGAGGCTGCTGCTGCTGCTGTGCCTGGAATGTTAGTGGAGCTTTATTGGCCCTGCCCGCGGTGCTGTGACTTATTTAAATATTAATTTATTGCCCCCTTAAAGAGAAGAATGGAAATGAGTGCAGAAAAGATGTTGCTTTTGAACAGGGGGAAACAAGACCGAGATCTCCTCGACTTGCGCCTTTCATTTAAACTTTGTCACTTAACTGCCAAGCAAGTTGGAGGTCAAACGCCGTGGTAGACTTGGAGCACGTGGCGACGTTGGATGATGGAGCAGCAGCGGCGCTGTGGCATTGTGGGTGGCAGGGATGAGGGGCATTGCTTGCTCGCGGGCAGCAGTGATGGGAGAGCGATGGGCCCAGGATGTGGCTTGAAGGGTCGGCCGATCCAACTCGGACCCCTCTGTGGATATCGCGGCAATTACAGCGAGGGCCTGGCGCACGCTGGAGTTTGCCTGATTTCTTTTTTAAAGAAACACCCCCCCCCCCCCCAAAAAAAAAGTTAACGACTGTGGGGAGGAAGGAGACCCGGGGGTTGTTGTTGGGCTCTGGTGCTGGGGGCGCTGGGAAGCCCCCAGCAAGTGGACTCAGGAATGGCCTTTGTTGCTTCTCCATTCCCCCACAGTTTGTCACTAAACTCGTAAAAAGAAGATCCGAGGGGAAGAAGCGGGGGGAGTGGGGTGGGGGTGGGGTTGAAACGCTGTGATTGAAGATGCCAGACTCATTTGGTTCGCATGACAGCCCGTACACGGGCAGCGTGATCTATCGCCGCCGCTGCTCATTCAGACGACACACGGGAGGAGGCGCGGGGCTCCGCTGTTGTCGTGGCGGCGGACGCGCTGCTCTGGGAGCGTTGTCTGTGGGGTGGTTTTGTTGTTGTTCTTGTTGTTGTTCTTGTTGTTGTTGTTCTTGTTGTTGTTGTTCTTGTTGTTGTTCTTGTTGTTGTTGTTGTTCTTGTTGTTGTTCTTGTTGTTGTTCTTGTTGCTGTTCCTGTTGTTGTTCTTGTTGTTGTTGTTGTTGTTCTTGTTGTTGTTCTTGTTGTTGTTGCCGGCAAAGCTGCGACGCATTAGGTCGGAGAAGTGGCCACCGGCGGTTATCTCCGCAAACAAACAGAGAGGTGAGGCGCGCCGACTCCCCCCCCCCCGCGCGATCACATCACTCGCATCCGGTCTAGCGAGAGATGGGGGGGAGATGGGGGGTGGGGATATGGTGGGGGAGATGGGGGGGAGATGGGGGGGGATGGGGGGTGGGGAGATGGGGGGGGAGATGGGGGAGGGAGATGGGGGGGGAGATGGGGGGGGGAGATGGGGGGGGAGATGGGGGGGGGAGATGGGGGGGGGGGGAGATGGGGGGGGGGACACTCGCCATCTCCCGGCCTGAAATCGGAGGCCGTGTTTGTTTGTTTTGCGCGCGAGTGCCTTCTGAGTGTGGGGGCGCCGGAGGATGCGTATGTGTGTTAGGTGTGTGTGTGTGTTCACTGTGTGTCTGTGTTAAGTGTGCGTGTGTTAAGTGTGTGTGTGTTAGGTGTGTGTGCGTGTTAAGTGTGTGTGTGTTAAGTGTGTGTGTTCACTGTGTGTCTGTGTTGTGTGCGTGTGTTAAGTGTGTGTGTGTTAGGTGTGTGTGTGTGTTAAGTGTGTGTGTGTGCGTGTTAAGTGTGTGTGTTAGGTGTGTGTGTTAAGTGTGTGTGTGTTAAGTGTGTGTGCGTGTTAAGTGTGTGTGTGCGTGTTAAGTGTGTGTGTTAAGTGTGTGTGCGTGTTAAGTGTGTGTGTGTGTTGTGTGTGTGTGTTCACTGTGTGTGTGTGTTCACTGTGTGTGTGTGTGCGTGTTAAGTGTGCGTGTGCGTGTTAAGTGTGTGTGTGCGTGTTAAGTGTGTGTGTGCTAAGTGTGTATGTGTGTGTGTGTTAAGCGTGTGTGTGTTAAGTGTGTGTGTTAAGTGTGTGTGTGTGTTAAGTGTGTGTGTGTTAAGTGTGTGTGTGTGTTAAGTGTGTGTGTGTTAAGTGTGTGTGTGTGCGTGTTAAGTGTGTGTGTGTTAAGTGTGTGTGTGCGTGTTAAGTGTGTGTGTGTTAAGTGTGTGTGTGCGTGTTAAGTGTGTGTGTGTGTGTTCACTGTGTGTCTGTGCGTGTTAAGTGTGTGTGTGTTAAGTGTGTGTGTGTGCGTGTTAAGTGTGTGTGTGTGTGTTAAGCGTGTGTGTCTGTGTGTGTTCAGTATGTGTGTGTGTTCACTGTGTGTCTGTGCGTGTTAAGTGTGTGTGTGTGTGTTAAGTGTGTGTGTCTGTGTGTGTTCAGTGCGTGTGTCTGTGCGTGTTAAGTGTGTGTGCGTGTTAAGTGTATGTGTGTGTTAAGTTTGTGTGTCTGTGCATGTTAAGTGTGTGTGTGTGTTAAGTGTGTGTGTGTTAAGTGTGTGTGTTCAGTGCGTGTGTCTGTGCGTGTTAAGTGTATGTGTGTGTTAAGTGTGTGTGTCTGTGCGTGTTAAGTGTGTGTGTGTTAAGTGTGTATGTCTGTGTGTGTTCAGTGCTTGTGTATGTGCGTGTTAAGTGTGTGTGTGTGTTAAGTGTGTGTGCGTGTTAAGTGTGTGTGTGTTCAGTGCGTGTGTCTGTGCGTGTTAAGTGTGTGTGTGTGCGTGTTAAGTGTGTGTGTCTATGTGTGTTCAGTGTGTGTGTGTTCAGTGCGTGTGTCTGTGCGTGTTAAGTGTGTGTGTGTGCGTGTTAAGTGTGTGTGTGTGTTCAGTGTGTGTGTGTTCAGTGCGTGTGTCTGTGCGTGTTAAGTGTGTGTGTGTGCGTGCGTATTCAGTGTGTGTGTGTGTTAAGTGTGTGTCTGTGCGTGTTAAGTGTGTGTTCAGTGTGTGTGTGTCTGTGCGTGTTAAGTGTGTGTGTGTGCGTGTTAAGTGTGTGTGTGTCTATGTGTGTTAAGTGTGTGTGTGTGCGTGCGTATTCAGTGTGTGTGTGTTAAGTGTGTGTCTGTGCGTGTTAAGTGTGTGTGCGTGTTCAGTGTGTGTGTCTGTGCATGTTAAGTGCGTGTGTGTGTGCGTGTTAAGTGTGCATGTTAAGTGTGTGTGTGTTAAGTGCGTGTGTGCGTGTTAAGTGTGTGTGTCTGTGCGTGTTAAGTGTGTTCAGTGTGTGTCTGTGCGTGTTGTGTGTGTATGTGCGTGTTCAGTGTGTGTGTGTCAGTGCGTGTTATGTGTGTGTACGTATTCAGTGTTTGTGTGCGTGTTAAGTGTGTGTGTGTGCGTGTTCAGTGTGTGTGTGTCAGTGCGTGTGTCTTTGTGTGTTAAGTGTGTGTGTTAAGTGTGTGTCTGTGCGTGTTAAGTGTGTGTTAAGTGTGTGTGTGTGTGTGCGTGTTAAGTGTGTGTGCGTGTTAAGTGTGTGTCTGTGCGTGTTAAGTGTGTGTTAAGTGTGTGTGTGTGCGTGTTAAGTGTGTGTCTGTGCGTGTTAAGTGTGTGTGTTCAGTGCGTGTGTCTGTGTGTTAAGTTGGGAGCGGTGGTATAGCGGTTAGTGCGCTGCGCTATGAACATGTCGACCCGGGTTCGATTCCTGCTCACGACCAACTCCGGTGACGATTATCTGAACCGGTACTGGGTCTCCCCTAGGTTGACTCAGCCTCAAACGAGTGCCTGGTGTGATGTGTAAACCTCGCCACTTGGGAGACAAAGGCGATTGGGCGTGGTGCTGGCCACCCACCCCCTCGTGTGCCGTGCCGGCCTTCATAGGTGGTGCTCGCTAACAGCACTTTCCCCTACAGTCTGTTCGAGGCTATACGGGGGATATTTGTCTGTGTGTGTGACCCAGGTTCAATTCCTGCTCCTGATTACATCCCCGTAGCGTGTGATAGCAAGTCTCTCGGCCTTTAATGATTACCCCGTGCCGTTCGGAAGAAGGACTTGGTTTCCATGCCTGACTCGGACACCTTTCTGAATGGAGTTTGTATGATCTCCCCCTGTCCTGCAGTGACAGTGGAGTCTGTATGATCTCCCCCTGTCCTGCAGAGTGAGTGGAGTCTGTATGATCTCCCCCTGTGCTGCAGTGAGAGTGGAGTCTGTATGATCTCCCCCTGTCCTGCAGAGTGAGTGGAGTCTGTATGATCTCCCCCTGTCCTACAGAGTGAGTGGAGTCTGTATGATCTCCCCCTGTCCTGCAGAGTGAGTAGAGTCTGTATGATCTCCCCCTGTGCTGCAGTGAGAGTGGAGTCTGTATGATGATCTCCCCCTGTCCTGCAGAGTGAGTGGAGTCTGTATGATCTCCCCCTCTCCTGCAGAGTGAGTGGAGTCTGTATGATCTCCCCCTGTCCTACAGAGTGGAGTCTGTATGATCTCCCCCTGTCCTGCAGAGTGAGTGGAGTCTGTATGATCTCCCCCTGTCCTGCAGTGAGAGTGGAGTCTGTATGATCTCCCCCTGTCCTGCAGAGTGAGTGGAGTCTGTATGATCTCCTCCTGTCCTGCAGTGAGAGGGGAGTCTGTATGATCTCCCCCTGTCCAGCAGTGAGAGTGGAGTCTGTATGATCTCCCCCTGTCCTACAGAGTGGAGTCTGTATGATCTCCCCCTGTCCTACAGAGTGGAGTCTGTATGATCTCCCCCTGTCCTACAGAGTGGAGTCTGTATGATCTCCCCCTGTCCTGCAGAGTGGAGTCTGTATGATCTCCCCCTGTCCTGCAGAGTGGAGTCTGTATGATCTCCCCCTGTCCTACAGAGTGGAGTCTGTATGATCTCCCCCTGTCCTACAGAGTGGAGTCTGTATGATCTCCCCCTGTCCTGCAGAGTGAGTGGAGTCTTTATGATCTCCCCCTGTCCTACAGAGTGGAGTCTGTATGATCTCCCCCTGTCCTACAGAGTGGAGTCTGTATGATCTCCCCCTGTCCTACAGAGTGGAGTCTGTATGATCTCCCCCTGTCCTGCAGAGTGAGTGGAGTCTGTATAATCTCCCCCTGCCCTGCAGTGAGAGTGAAATCTGTATGATCTCCCCCTGTGCTGCAGTGAGAGTGGAGTCTGTATGATGATCTCCCCCTGTCCTGCAGAGTGAGTGGAGTCTGTATGATCTCCCCCTCTCCTGCAGAGTGAGTGGAGTCTGTATGATCTCCCCCTGTCCTACAGAGTGGAGTCTGTATGATCTCCCCCTGTCCTGCAGAGTGAGTGGAGTCTGTATGATCTCCCCCTGTCCTGCAGTGAGAGTGGAGTCTGTATGATCTCCCCCTGTCCTGCAGAGTGAGTGGAGTCTGTATGATCTCCTCCTGTCCTGCAGTGAGAGGGGAGTCTGTATGATCTCCCCCTGTCCAGCAGTGAGAGTGGAGTCTGTATGATCTCCCCCTGTCCTACAGAGTGGAGTCTGTATGATCTCCCCCTGTCCTACAGAGTGGAGTGTGTATGATCTCCCCCTGTCCTACAGAGTGGAGTCTGTATGATCTCCCCCTGTCCTGCAGAGTGGAGTCTGTATGATCTCCCCCTGTCCTGCAGAGTGGAGTCTGTATGATCTCCCCCTGTCCTACAGAGTGGAGTCTGTATGATCTCCCCCTGTCCTACAGAGTGGAGTCTGTATGATCTCCCCCTGTCCTGCAGAGTGAGTGGAGTCTTTATGATCTCCCCCTGTCCTACAGAGTGGAGTCTGTATGATCTCCCCCTGTCCTACAGAGTGGAGTCTGTATGATCTCCCCCTGTCCTACAGAGTGGAGTCTGTATGATCTCCCCCTGTCCTGCAGAGTGGAGTCTGTATGATCTCCCCCTGTCCTACAGAGTGGAGTCTGTATGATCTCCCCCTGTCCTACAGAGTGGAGTCTGTATGATCTCCCCCTGTCCTACAGAGTGAGTGGAGTCTGTATGATCTCCCCCTGTCCTACAGAGTGGAGTCTGTATGAACTCCCCCTGTCCTACAGAGTGGAGTCTGTATGATCTCCCCCTGTCCTACAGAGTGGAGTCTGTATCATCTCCCCCTGTCCTGCAGAGTGGGTAGGGTCTGTATGATCTCCCCCTGTCCTGCAGTGAGAGTGGAGTCTGTATGATCTCCCCCTGTCCTGCAGAGTGAGTGGAGTCTGTATGATCTCCTCCTGTCCTGCAGTGAGAGGGGAGTCTGTATGATCTCCCCCTGTCCAGCAGTGAGAGTGGAGTCTGTATGATCTCCCCCTGTCCTACAGAGTGGAGTCTGTATGATCTCCCCCTGTCCTACAGAGTGGAGTCTGTATGATCTCCCCCTGTCCTACAGAGTGGAGTCTGTATGATCTCCCCCTGTCCTGCAGAGTGGAGTCTGTATGATCTCCCCCTGTCCTGCAGAGTGGAGTCTGTATGATCTCCCCCTGTCCTACAGAGTGGAGTCTGTATGATCTCCCCCTGTCCTACAGAGTGGAGTCTGTATGATCTCCCCCTGTCCTGCAGAGTGAGTGGAGTCTTTATGATCTCCCCCTGTCCTACAGAGTGGAGTCTGTATGATCTCCCCCTGTCCTACAGAGTGGAGTCTGTATGATCTCCCCCTGTCCTACAGAGTGGAGTCTGTATGATCTCCCCCTGTCCTGCAGAGTGAGTAGAGTCTGTATGATCTCCCCCTGTCCTGCAGAGTGAGTGGAGTCTGTATGATCTCCCCCTGCCCTGCAGTGAGAGTGAAATCTGTATGATCTCCCCCTGTGCTGCAGTGAGAGTGGAGTCTGTATGATGATCTCCCCCTGTACTGCAGAGTGAGTGGAGTCTGTATGATCTCCCCCTCTCCTGCAGAGTGAGTGGAGTCTGTATGATCTCCCCCTGTCCTACAGAGTGGAGTCTGTATGATCTCCCCCTGTCCTGCAGAGTGAGTGGAGTCTGTATGATCTCCCCCTGTCCTGCAGTGAGAGTGGAGTCTGTATGATCTCCCCCTGTCCTGCAGAGTGAGTGGAGTCTGTATGATCTCCTCCTGTCCTGCAGTGAGAGGGGAGTCTGTATGATCTCCCCCTGTCCAGCAGTGAGAGTGGAGTCTGTATGATCTCCCCCTGTCCTACAGAGTGGAGTCTGTATGATCTCCCCCTGTCCTACAGAGTGGAGTCTGTATGATCTCCCCCTGTCCTACAGAGTGGAGTCTGTATGATCTCCCCCTGTCCTGCAGAGTGGAGTCTGTATGATCTCCCCCTGTCCTGCAGAGTGGAGTCTGTATGATCTCCCCCTGTCCTATAGAGTGGAGTCTGTATGATCTCCCCCTGTCCTACAGAGTGGAGTCTGTATGATCTCCCCCTGTCCTGCAGAGTGAGTGGAGTCTTTATGATCTCCCCCTGTCCTACAGAGTGGAGTCTGTATGATCTCCCCCTGTCCTACAGAATGGAGTCTGTATGATCTCCCCCTGTCCTACAGAGTGGAGTCTGTATGATCTCCCCCTGTCCTGCAGAGTGGAGTCTGTATGATCTCCCCCTGTCCTACAGAGTGGAGTCTGTATGATCTCCCCCTGTCCTACAGAGTGGAGTCTGTATGATCTCCCCCTGTCCTACAGAGTGAGTGGAGTCTGTATGATCTCCCCCTGTCCTACAGAGTGGAGTCTGTATGATCTCCCCCTGTCCTGCAGAGTGGAGTCTGTATGATCTCCCCCTGTCCTACAGAGTGGAGTCTGTATCATCTCCCCCTGTCCTGCAGAGTGGGTGGGGTCTGTATGATCTCCCCCTGTCCTACAGAGTGGAGTCTGTATGATCTCCCCCTGTCCTGCAGAGTGAGTGGAGTCTTTATGATCTCCCCCTGTCCTACAGAGTGGAGTCTGTATGATCTCCCCCTGTCCTGCAGAGTGAGTGGAGTCTGTATGATCTCCCCCTGTCCTGCAGTGAGAGTGGAGTCTGTATGATCTCCCCCTGTCCTGCAGAGTGAGTGGAGTCTGTATGATCTCCTCCTGTCCTGCAGTGAGAGGGGAGTCTGTATGATCTCCCCCTGTCCAGCAGTGAGAGTGGAGTCTGTATGATCTCCCCCTGTCCTACAGAGTGGAGTCTGTATGATCTCCCCCTGTCCTACAGAGTGGAGTCTGTATGATCTCCCCCTGTCCTACAGAGTGGAGTCTGTATGATCTCCCCCTGTCCTGCAGAGTGGAGTCTGTATGATCTCCCCCTGTCCTGCAGAGTGGAGTCTGTATGATCTCCCCCTGTCCTACAGAGTGGAGTCTGTATGATCTCCCCCTGTCCTACAGAGTGGAGTCTGTATGATCTCCCCCTGTCCTGCAGAGTGAGTGGAGTCTTTATGATCTCCCCCTGTCCTACAGAGTGGAGTCTGTATGATCTCCCCCTGTCCTACAGAGTGGAGTCTGTATGATCTCCCCCTGTCCTACAGAGTGGAGTCTGTATGATCTCCCCCTGTCCTGCAGAGTGGAGTCTGTATGATCTCCCCCTGTCCTACAGAGTGGAGTCTGTATGATCTCCCCCTGTCCTACAGAGTGGAGTCTGTATGATCTCCCCCTGTCCTACAGAGTGAGTGGAGTCTGTATGATCTCCCCCTGTCCTACAGAGTGGAGTCTGTATGATCTCCCCCTGTCCTGCAGAGTGGAGTCTGTATGATCTCCCCCTGTCCTACAGAGTGGAGTCTGTATCATCTCCCCCTGTCCTGCAGAGTGGGTGGGGTCTGTATGATCTCCCCCTGTCCTACAGAGTGGAGTCTGTATGATCTCCCCCTGTCCTGCAGAGTGAGTGGAGTCTGTATGATCTCCCCCTGTCCTACAGAGTGGAGTCTGTATGATCTCCCCCTGTCCTGCAGTGAGAGTGGAGTCTGTATGATCTCCCCCTGTCTTGCAGAGTGGAGTCTGTATGATCTCCCCCTGTCCTACAGAGTGGAGTCTGCATGATCTCCCCCTGTCCTACAGAGTGGAGTCTGTATGATCTCCCCCTGTCCTACAGAGTGGAGTCTGTATGATCTCCCCCTGTCCTGCAGAGTGGAGTCTGCATGATCTCCCCCTGTCCTACAGAGTGGAGTCTGTATGATCTCCCCCTGTCCTGCAGCGTGAGTGGAGTCTGTATAATCTCCCCCTGTCCTACAGAGTGGAGTCTGTATGATCTCCCCCTGTCCTGCAGAGTGAGTGGAGTCTGTATGATCTCCCCCTGTCCTACAGAGTGAGTGGAGTCTGTATGATCTCCCTTGTCCTGCAGAGTGAGTGGAGTCTGTATGATCTCCCCCTGTCCTGCAGAGTGGAGTCTGTATGATCTCCCCCTGTCCTACAGAGTGGAGTCTGTATGATCTCCCCCTGTCCTACAGAGTGGAGTCTGTATGATCTCCCCCTGTCCTACAGAGTGGAGTCTGTATGATCTCCCCCTGTCCTACAGAGTGGAGTCTGTATGATCTCCCCCTGTCCTACAGAGTGGAGTCTGTATGATCTCTCACATGGTTCTCTGGTTTCTCTCCCCTCGCTCAAGGATCGGCAACCTGCGGCTCCATAAGCCGCGTGCGGCTCTTTAACCACTTCTTTGTGACTTTTGTTATACTTAGGAACTCACCACAGTGCATTGTCGCTCTTGAAATATTGAGGGTTTTTTTTTACCGAATTCGAAAATAAAATTTCTCGTTGTTATTTTGGTTGCAGACTCCCTGCCCTAGCTAAACAAAGCGCTCAATGCAACCGGAATAGGCCAAACATCCCGACGCTTAAACATTGAAGCTCCAGTGACTTACCTGGGATCACAACACAGCAGCAGCATCGGCCTGACTGTGACCACCTGGAAAGATCCTCCCGCGAAGTGTCAACGTCAACATAGCGAGAGACAAAGGCGGCCGAGTACCGTGATGCTACCCCCCCCCCCCATCATCAAACTTTGCGCTCACTAACAGCCATTCTCCAAACATAGCCCGTGCTCTGGGGGAGAGATGGGACGGGAGGAGGGTAAGGTGGTTATGAGAATGCGTGGTTGGCTATCCGTGTGTGTGGATGCCGCTGTGTGCGTGCGTGGTGTGTGTGCGTGGTGTGTGGTGTGTGCGTGTGTGGTGTGCGTGGTGTGTGTGGTGTGCGTGTGTGGTGTGCGTGTGTGGTGTGTGTGTGTGGTGTGCGTGTGTGGTGTGCGTGGTGTGTGCGTGGTGTGTGTGGTGTGCGTGCGTGGTGTGTGTGCGTGGTGTGTGTGTAGTGTGCGTGGTGTGTGTGGCGTGCGTGGTGTGTGTGCGTGTGGTGTGCGTGGCGTGTGGTGTGCGTGGTGTGTGCGTGGTGTGGTGTGCGTGGTGTGTGTGGTGTGCGTGGTGTGTGTGCGTGGTGTGTGTGTGTGCTTGCGTGGTGTGCGTGCGTGGTGTGCGTGGTGTGTGTGCGTGGTGTGTGTGCGTGGTGTGTGCGTGCGTGGTGTGCGTGGAGTGTGTACCGATGTGGTGTGCGAGAGAGAGGTTTCAGAGTGGATTTGACGGGAATAAAAGATCCCCCGTGTAGCCTTTAACAGACTGTTGGGGCAAATGCTGTTCGCAAGCACCGATGAACGCCGGAACGGCGCACAAATGGGATGGGTGGCCAGCACTACGCCCGGTCGCCTCTTCTGTCTCCCCAATGCTGATGTTTACACACCGTACCCGGGTATTCATTTAAGTCTGAGTAGACCTAGGGGAGGCCCAGGACCGGTTCAGATTTTCGTCACCCGATGTTGGGCATAAGCGGGATTCTAACTCTGATCGCTAGGGTTGGTAGCGCAGACTCCCACACAGACACACACGTGCACACACACGTGTACACAACAACAACCGCCATTCGCCACTAAGTGGCGGTGACGTCACCACGGCGCTTGTGCCAGGCTATGTACACCCTGAGGCCACGTGAAGTGTCGAACGCCCGCTGGCAGGTCACGGGGCAGACCCAGGTGCCACGGGTCGACTGACTGAGATGACTGGCTGATGCACCACCTGTGCCCCTTACTGTGCCAACCTGTTGTGCTTTAGCCACCCGGCGCTCCGCTCGTTGTTCTGAGCGTTGCTCCTCCGCCCTCCGTTGTTGTTGGAGGGCGACTACCTCCAACTGCCCAGTAGCGTCCTTCATGAGCCTCCTCCACAGAGGCCGATCTTGACACCGCTGGTACCAGTCATCGGCAAGTCCACTCAGCTCCACGTCCTCCTGTACCACATCACTCCATCTCTTCTCTAGCCCGTGCCGCGCCCGCTTAGCCTTCTCAATCCGGCCGAACAACAGCTGTGTACACATGTACACACACACACGTGTACACACACGTGTACACACACACACATACACGCGCACACACACACGTGTGTACGGACGCACGCGGCAGAGTTTTCACCCCACCAGGCCATTGTCTCTGTAGATTGCGGCCACATTCCCGCCTCGTTTACCGGAGCGAACCGGAGCCCGTGACTCGCAGTTCTCCCCTTTGTCATTCCTTCATTTTCCATTCGCGGCTTTTCGTAGCTTCGCGGCTTGTAAATGCCCGCTTCGCGTGGCATTTGTTTTCTGTCGGGTGGTGGTGATGAAGCGGTCTGGTCTCGACACCGTGAACCCCGCCGGTGTCGAGAGAGCCGAGTCGTAATCATCTCCAGCGTGAAGGCGATGACCAAGTGACCGCAGGCGATGCGCCGATCGATCGGATTACTCCACCGAACGAAGACGGCAGCGATCCTGGGGCTACGAATCCAGGCGGCCACATAAGACCGTGTGTATTTTGTTATATATTTATACCGGAGGAAACCGATGAGCTATAAAGCTCTTTTTCACAGTGTAATGAAGTGATGGGTCCGTTACTGGACTGTGCTGCTTACGAGCACGGTCTCGGGGAAAAATGGCACACAATGACTTTTAACAGTTATATAAAATTCCGTGCTAGCAATTATAGATACTGTACTAAAAGTTAGAAGTGCTGTACTAACAGTTAAATAGAGATCCGAACGAAAGGGGAGATTAACCATCGCCACCGGTGATCATTTGCCGAACCTTTTTTTCCCCGAGTGTTGTGCCGTATTCACCGGCAAACGCGCCGGCTACGTGCACTCAGCAATATCAGCGGCAGCGGAGCAGCAGATGATCACACAAAGCGATGATTCATTTAGCTGGAGCGGTGGGGTGGGGGGCAGCACCAGGCATAAAGAATACGCTCTAAAAATGTCATTTATGGCCGTCGTTAGCAGATGCAACTGCCTTGCTCTCTAATTGTTTAACGGATCGGCTGGATAATAACGAGACCCATTCGGCGGTCACATGCCGGGCAGAGATAAGACGTGGGGGGGGGGGAGTCTTTGTGTTTTCACGCGTGGCCTATCTTGTGTGTACAGTGGCAACCACGCAGCACGCGGGGCCACCGCGGGAGTGGCGAGCGGAGGCCGCGCGTCCATCCCATCCATCTCGGCTGGGCTGCGCCGTCCGTCACGGGCAGGGCGCGCGCGCCCTGCCAGAGTTTAACGGGAATGGCAAATACGCGGTGTGGGGTTCTACGGTGCAAGTGGCCGTTGATTATATATATATTTAAAGAAATTCTAAACTGCGATGTGATTTAGCCGCGGGCTTTAATTGGAACTGTCCCCGTGGGGGTGGTGGATGCCGACCGCGTGGGGTCCAGGGAGGCGAGCGAGGCGCCCACTTTGGGGTGCCCCCCCCCCACGATGATCATCGTGGGGTGCCCCCCACGATGATCATCGCCTCGGTGACCCGCGGCCAGTTGTGGCATGGCCGAGGTTTGTTTTTTGATCTTGTTTTAGGAGGCGAACGGGGCATCGCCGGGGTAGAGGTCAAACTGCGCGGCCACACAAAACAACGACGAAGATCCCCCCGTGGAGCCTCGCTAACAGCCTGTTGGGGCAAGCGCTGTTAGCGAGTAGCGCCTGTGAAGTTCGGCACGGCCCACGATGGGGTGGCTGGCCAGCACCACGCCCGACCGCCTTTGTCTCCTGAGTAGCGACGTTTATACACCGAGCCAGTAATTTATTTGAGGCTGAGTCGACCTAGGGGAGGCCCAAGACCGGTTCAGATAATCGTCACTGGTGTTGGCCGTGAGCGAGAATCGACCGCACACACTACCACTCACACACTACCACTCACACACACACACTACCACTCAGACACACTACCACTCACACACACTACCACTCACACACTACCACTCACACACTACCACACACACACACACTACCACTCAGACACACTACCACTCACACACACTACCACTCACACACTACCACTCACACACTTCCACACACACACACACTACCACTCACACAGACTACCACTCACACACACTACCACTCACACACACACACTACCACTCAGACACACACACTACCACACACACACTACCACTCACACACACACTACCACTCACACACTACCACACACACACTACGACACACACACACACTACCACTCACACACACTACCACTCACACACACACTACCACACACACACTACCACTCACACACTACCACACACACACACACTACCACTCACACACACTACCACTCACACACACACTACCACACACACACTACCACACACACCCTACCACTCACACACTGCCACACACACACTACCACTCACACACTACCACACACACACACACACTACCACTCACACACACACTACCACTCAGACTCACACACTACCACTCACACACACACACTACCACTCACACACACTACCACTCACACACTACCTACCACTCACACACACACTACCACACACACACACTACCACACACACACTACCACACACACACACACTACCACACACACTACCACATACACGCACTACCACTCACACACACACACACTACCACTCAGACACACACACTACCACTCAGACACACACACTAACACACACACTACCACTCAGACACACACACTAACACACACACACTACCACTCACACACACACTACCACTCAGACACACACACTACCACTCACACACTACCACTCAGACACACACACTGCAACTCACACACTACCACTCACACACACACACTACCACTCACACACACACTACCACTCAGACACACACACTTACACACACACACTACCACTCAGACATACACACTACCACTCACACACTACCACTCAGACACACACACTACCACACACACACTACCACTCACACACACACACTACCACTCACACACACACTACCACTCAGACACACACACTGCCACACACACACTACCACTCAGACACACACACTACCACTCACACACTACCACTCACACACACACTACCACTCACACACAACAACAACAACCGCCATTCACCACTAAGTGGCGGTGACGTCACCACGACGCTTGTGCCAGGCTATGTGCACCCTGAGGCCATGTGAAGTGTCGAACGCCCGCTGGCAGGAGGTCACGGGGCAGACCCAGGTGCCACGGGTCGACTGACTGAGATGACTGGCTGATGCACCACCTGTGCCCCCTACTGTGCCAACCTGCTGTGCTTTAGCCACCCGGCGCTCCGCTCGTTATTGTGAGCGTCGCTCCTCCGCCCTCCGTTGTTGTTGGAGGGCGACTACCTCCAACTGCCCAGTAGCGTCCTTCACGAGCCTCCTCCACAGAGGCCAATCTTGACACCGATGGTACCAGTCATCGGCAAGTCCACTCAGCTCCACGTCCTCCTGTACCACGTCACTCCATCTCTTCTCTAGCCCGTGCCGCGCCCGTTTAGCCCCCTCAATCCGGCCGAACAAAAGCTGTTTCGGCATGCGGTGGCTGGGCATGTGGGCTACATGACCCAGCCATCGCAGCCTTGCCCGCCGGAGGAGCTCACCGATGGGACCTTGCCCAGATCTTTCAAGGATTTGTGAGCTCCTCCTCACACAATCTAGTCTGGTTAAACCCAGGATGGATCGTAGGCAGGCCAGCCTAAATGTTTCTAACCGGCGAAGATGTTCCATTAGGGGGGTCCACGTTTCGCAAGCGTAGAGAAGGGAAGGAATGACCGTGGCCGAGAAGACCTGAAGCTTAGTGCGGAGCGACAGACCAGGTAGCTTCCACACAGCGTTATGCAACCGATGAAAATATATTGCCGCTCGACTGATTCGGAGTGAGACCTCTGCTGTTAAACTGGAGCCGATCATAAGCACACTGCCCAGGTATGGGAAACTCTCCACTCGCTCCACAACTGCCCCATCACCGATTGGGAGTTGTGGGGGTGGAGTGTCCGATGGTACAAAATACCCAGGCAGGTGCTTAGTTTTGGTGGGGCTGATGGTAAGGCCCCACCTCTTAGTGGCACGCTCCAGTCTCAGCAGCAGCGTCTCCAACTCCTCCTCTGAATGAGCAGCTATTACCAAATCATCAGCATACATAACATGGTTAAGCAATAGGGAGCCATCCCTTGACCGCACCCGGGCATCGATCAGCCTCCCATTATATCTGTACCATATGGAGATTCCCCTGGTACAGCTATTGAAGGCTTCACAAACTACGTGGTAAAAATAGATGTTAAATAATGTGGGAGCCAGAGGACATCCCTGTCGCACCCCAAGGTGTACAGGGAATGGCTCTGACTCCCGGCCACATAGTTTTACCTGGGCCCGCTCACCATCATGAAGGTCCTTAATGATCGTGAGCAGAGCGTCATGGACTCCAAAAGCACGAAGAACAACCCAGAGCCCAGGCCTTGACCAGGTTAATAAAGCATAGATGTAGGTCTTGTTGGAATTCCCTACACCTCTGCTGTAGCAGATGGACAGAAAATATGGCATCTGTGCAGGACCGCCCTTTCCTGAAACCGCATTGGGGCTCCGCAAGCCTCTCCTCAGCGTGCCTGGCAAGGCGATGTTGAATAATCCTTGCCAGGACCTTTCCCGGCACACTGAAGAGTGAGATGCCCCTATAGTTGTTACAGTCTGTGCGGTCCCCCTTCTTAAAGAGGGGGACCACCAGGGCATCCTTCCAATCCTGCGGAACCCGTCCAGTGGTCCAGACTGTTGTTATGATATCATATAGGGCAGTTTGTGCACAAACGCCACCCTCCCTCAGCATTTCGCTTGGGAGATCATCTCTACCCGGTGCCTTTCCTGGTCTCAGACTCCGGATTGCCTTCAGTACTTCCTCAACAGATGGCACCTCAGCCAGCCACTCACAGGGGGTGACTTCTTCCAATATTTGAGGCACTGCAGCCTCAGCAAGGTCATTCCCACTTTGTGCCACGATGTTTTCCTGGCTTAGGGATTTCCCCTCCCCCAGGACCTCACAGAAATGCTCAGCAAATCTGCAAATCTGTTCCTGGGGGTCGGAGATTGGATCACCGTTTTTCCCCTCATGATGGTAATAGGTGTGGCGCTGCAGGTTACTTTTTTGATGGAGTTAAATAGAGATTTGTGATCGCGGGCCACTGAGGCAGACTCCATCTCCTCAGCAACCCACGACCACCACCCATCCTTGCAGCGCCTCACGGCTCTCCCAACCTCCGAGCGAAGGCTGCGGTAGGCCTCCTCATTCTCTGACGTGGGATTCTGTAGCCGGTGACAGTGGGCCTGTCGCTTTTTCTTAACCATCTTGAACACCTCCTCTGTCAGCCAGGGTCTCTGGGGAGGTCTGAACCGCGTACCCAAAACAGCCATTGCAGGTGCATGAGTCACAGTCCTAAACCTCGCCCATTTACCCTCGACATCAGGAGGAGTGGGGGACGATGCCAACCCCAGCCACAAGCGATGATGAAATTCTTGCTTGCAACTTTCATCAGATAACTGAGATCAGGCCACTTTAGTTTGGAATGGGGTTCTGGGTGTACACCCACCACCTGAGTGGAAGAATGGCAGGCACATCTTACAGATGACTAGTCGATGGTCAGAGGGCAGATCAGCTCCACGGTAGGTCCTGGTGTCAAGGACATGGGCTCGCATCCGCTGTTCCGTCACTATGTAGTCCAGCAGATGTTCTTGCTTGGACCCGGCATGCATCCATGATGTTGTGTGGATGCGCCGATGCTGGAACAGCGTGTTGGTCATTACAAGCCCATGGGCTGCACAAAAATCTAGCAGCCTCCTACCGTTGTTATTGAGCTGATCTGGCCCATGCCCTCCAATCACTCCAGACAAGGTGCCAGCATCATGACCAACTCGGGCATTGAAGTCACCCAATAAGATGACTCTATCCCAAGGGGCCACTTTAGCCAGCACCTGTGACAGGAGGTCATAGAAGGCATCTGACTCATCGGCTTTGCCTGCATCCCTCCACGGATGTTCGTCTTCGGTGGGGGCATAAGTAACCACGACCACCACTCCTCGCCTCCGGTTGATGGGAAGGCGAGCTCAAAGTAGCCTGGGGCTTACAGCTTCCCACACCTCACCGCCACGCTCCCACGCCCCCTTCATTCTTTTGTTCAAAAGAAGAGCCACACCCTGTTGTTTGGCAGTCTGCTGCCCCGAGTAGAGGACTGTCCACCCCTTATGGTGGCAAGAGCCAGAACCGGTCCACCGGACCTCCTGAATGCCACAGAGATCCAGGCGGTACCGGTCCAGCTCCCGACAGAGGAGTGGCAGCCTCTCCTCCGCAGTGAGCGTTCGAACCACTCACACACACACTACCACACACACACTACCACTCACACACACACACTACTACACACACACTACCACTCACACACACACTACCACTCAGACAAACACACTTACCACTTGCACGCACGCAGATACTGCTGCACGAGGCACGCTGTTGTGTGGATTGTGGGGGTGACATGACCATACTTCACCACGGTTGGTGAAGTCACGGGTGTTGTCCGTGAGCGGGAATCGAACTCGGGTCTCCTGGTTCGTAACGCAGCATAGCGCTAACCGCTACATCACCGCTCCCCACACACTCACACACGCACTCATGCAAAGCCACGGACTCACAGCTCGCTCCTCTAATGCCCCGCGGTCTCTCTCTCTCTCTCTCTTCGATTCCGAGTCATTAATAAGCGAGCGGGGATGCGGGCCAGGGGTGGAGGAGGAGGAGGAGGTGGAATCCGTAACAAACCGAGGAGGGCCGAGTCGCGCTTCCAGAAATGACTCCTAATTGAGCCGCCACCACCGCCGCCGCTCGCTCCGCGTGAACCCGCGCCACTTGGGCCGCGTGAATCGAAGGCCGCCCGAGTGGCCGCTTTGCCGGGCCGCTTAATGAGCCGATCGAAGGCGCTGATTGTCGCGGGCGCACGCCCCGAAAATTCGCAATCGATGCGGCGACCAGGGGAGGGTGGGTGGGGGGGGGGCACAGACGCTTCGAGCTGCTGGGAGCGGCTCGCTGCCGCTGCGAGAGATGAAGCAGCACGGGGAGTAGCGAGCGGGGAGGTGGTGGTGGTGGTGCTGGTGGTGGCGCTGGTGGCGGTGGTGCTGGAAGGGAGAGCGGCAGCTGCAGGCCGCGACGGAGCGGATCGTGGTGGCACCCGCCTTCACCACGCGCGTCTTGCGCTGCGTCGCTCTGCTGAGCTCGAATCTGTCGCCGTGCTGCTGCTGCTGTACGATCGGGGTGGCCGCTGATCCTGCCCGAGCCGACTTGCGCTGCGGGAGAGTTTCATTGTCGAGCCTTGATTTACGTCCCTGGAATAATTTTCCGGTTTTTCTCACGCGTCGACGAGAGCCGTTGTTTTTGCACCGATTTCCATTTTGCTCCGTCGCCGCGCCTCGTTCGTCATCGCGCCGAGCCACGCCGCTCGTACTTGTTGAACTTCTTTCGCACCGTACGAAGCGAGACTCGGTCCTCCTCGCTTCGTTGCAGATTCCTCCTCCACCTCTGCCCCCCCGCTCGCCCATTGATGCCTCTCGCTCGTTGCGAACGGGACTCCGTTCTGGCCTCCCCGAGTCCCCCCGCCCGGGGCTAACGCAGAGCAAACTGTCACGTGGAGCGCCGGCTGCTAAAGCCTCCGTCAAAGAGCAGCGGCCACAACATTGACTCCTCCACGTGCACCACCGCGTGTGGGCCACCATCTACCTCGTAGCGGAACGAGCGTGGGGGTAGGGGGGTAGGGGGGTAGGGGTGCCTTATCCCCCACCTCCCCCCCACCCCCCCTGCTGGCCAAAGCTTCGAGTCGGAGGACCCCTTGACAACCACCACGAGATATGTTTTCAACAACGGTGAAAAAGAACGACAACTTGTTTTGCGAAGACGGAGTGTCCCTACAGCGGTAAATGTTCGAGACCGTGAGCGTGAGGATGATGCTATAAGGCACGAGAAGCAGCGATATGTAATAGCCTCTCGGCGCGACCGTGCGAGACAAATCAAATATCGAGACCCCACCTGACCAATTTCTGCACCCCATGAGCTGATAATGTAGGTACTACACCACTGATAATGTAGTTTACTACACCACTGATAATGTAGTTTACTACAACACTGATAATGTAGTTTACTACACCACTGATAATGTAGTTTACTACACCACTGATAATGTAGTTACTACACCACTGATAATGTAGTTACTACACCACTGATAATGTAGTTACTACACCACTGATAATGTAGTTTACTACACCACCGATAATGTAGTTACTACACCACCGATAATGTAGTTACTACACCACCGATAATGTAGTTACTACACCACTGATAATGTCGTTACTACACCACCGATAATGTAGTTACTACACTACCGATAATGTAGTTACTACACCACCGATAATGTATTTACTACACCACTGATAATGTAGTTACTACGCCACTGATAATGTAGTTACTACACCGCCGATAATGTAGTTTACTACACCACTGATAATGTAGTTTACTACACCACTGATAATGTAGTTTACTACGCCACTGATAATGTAGTTTACTACACCACTGATAATGTAGTTACTACACCACTGATGATGTATATTACTACACCACTGATAATGTAGTTACTACACCACTGATAATGTAGTTACTACGCCACTGATAATGTAGTTTACTACACCACCGATAATGTAGTTACTACACCACCGATAATGTAGTTTACTACACCACCGATAATGTAGTTACTACACCACTGATAATGTAGTTTACTTCACCACTGATAATGTAGTCACTACACCACTAATAATGTAGTTACTACACCACTGATAATGTAGTAACTACACCACTGATAATGTAGTTACTACACCACTGCTAATGTAGTTTACTACACCACTGATAATATAGTCACTACACCACTGATAATGTAGTAACTACACCACTGATAATGTAGTTACTACACCACTGATAATGTAGTTTACTACACCACTGATAATGTAGTCACTACACCACTGATAATGTAGTTACTACACCACTGATAATGTAGTTACTACACCACTGATAATGTAGTTTACTACACCACTGATAATGTAGTCACTACACCACTGATAATGTTGTCACTACACCACTGATAATGTAGTAACTACACCACTGATAATGTAGTTACTACACCACTGATAATGTAGTTTACTACACCACTGATAATGTAGTCACTACACCACTGATAATGTAGTTACTACACCACTGATAATGTAGTTACTACACCACTGATAATGTAGTTTACTACACCACTGATAATGTAGTTACTACGCCACTGATAATGTAGGTACTACACCACTGATAATGTAGTTACTACACCACTGATAATGTAGTTACTACACCACTGATAATGTAGTTACTACACCACTGATAATGTAGTTGCTACACCACTGATAATGTAGTTACTATACCACTGATAATGTAGTCACTACACCACTGATAATGTTGTTACTACACCACTGATAATGTAGTCACTACACCACTGATAATGTAGTCACTACACCACTGATAATGTAGTCACTACACCACTGATAATGTAGTCACTACACCACTGATAATGTAGTTACTACACCACTGATAATGTAGTTACTACACCACTGATAATGTAGTTTACTAAACCACTGATAATGTAGTTACTACACCACTGATAATGTGGTTACTACACCACTGATAATGTAGTTACTACGCCACTGGTAATGTAGTTTACTACACCACTGATAATGTAGTTTACTACACCACTGATAATGTAGTTTACTACGCCACTGATAATGTAGTTACTACACCACTGATAATGTAGTTTACTACACCACTGATAATGTAGTTACTACGCCACTGATAATGTAGTTACTACACCACTGATAATGTAGTTTACTACACCACTGATAATGTAGTTACTACACCACTGATAATGTAGTTTACTACACCACTGATAATGTAGTTACTACACCACTGATAATGTAGTTTACTACACCACTGATAATGTAGTTTACTACACCACTGATAATGTAGTTACTACGCCACTGATAATGTAGTTACTACACCACTGATAATGTAGTTACTACACCACTGATAATGTAGTTACTACACCACTGATAATGTAGTTACTACACCACTGATAATGTAGTCACTACACCACTGATAATGTAGTTACTACACCACTGATAATGTAGTTACTACACCACTGATAATGTAGTTTACTACACCACTGATAATGTAGTTTACTACACCACTGATAATGTAGTTACTACGCCACTGATAATGTAGTTACACCACTGATAATGTATATACTACACCACTGATAATGTAGTTACTACACCACTGATAATGTAGTTTACTACACCACTGATAATGTAGTTACTACGCCACTGATAATGTAGTTACACCACTGATAATGTAGTTACTACACCACTGATAATGTAGTTACTACACCACTGATAATGTAGTTACTACACCACTGATAATGTAGTCACTACACCACTGATAATGTAGTTACTACACCACTGATAATGTAGTTACTACACCACTGATAATGTAGTTACTACACCACTGATAATGTAGTTACTACACCACTGATAATGTAGTTACTACACCACTGATAATGTAGTTTACTACACCACTGATAATGTAGTTACTACACCACTGATAATGTAGTTACTACACCACTGATAATGTAGTTACTACACCACTGATAATGTAGTTACTACACCACTGATAATGTAGTTACTACACCACTGATAATGTAGTTACTACACCACTGATAATGTAGTTTACTACACCACTGATAATGTAGTTTACTACACCACTGATAATGTAGTTTACTACACCACTGATAATGTAGTTTACTACACCACTGATAATGTAGTTTACTACACCACTGATAATGTAGTTTACTACACCACTGATAATGTAGTTTACTACACCACTGATAATGTAGTTTACTACACCACTGATAATGTAGTTACTACACCACTGACAATGTAGTCACTACACCACTGATAATGTAGTCACTACACCACTGATAATGTAGTCACTACACCACTGATAATGTAGTTACTACACCACTGATAATGTAGTTACTACACCACTGATAATGTAGTTTACTACACCACTGATAATGTAGTTTACTACACCACTGATAATGTAGTTACTACACCACTGATAATGTAGTCACTACACCACTGATAATGTAGTTGCTACACCACTGATAATGTAGTTTACTACACCACTGATAATGTAGTTACTACACCACTGATAATGTAGTTTACTACACCACTGATAATGTAGTTACTACACCACTGATAATGTAGTTTACTACACCACTGATAATGTAGTTACTACACCACTGATAATGTAGTTTACTACACCACTGATAATGTAGTTTACTACACCACTGATAATGTAGTTTACTACACCACTGATAATGTAGTTTACTACACCACTGATAATGTAGTTACTACACCACTGATAATGTAGTTTACTACACCACTGATAATGTAGTTACTACACCACTGATAATGTAGTTACTACACCACTGATAATGTAGTTACTACACCACTGATAATGTAGTTACTACACCACTGATAATGTAGTTTACTACACCACTGATAATGTAGTTACTACACCACTGATAATGTAGTTACTACACCACTGATAATGTAGTTACTACACCACTGATAATGTAGTTACTACACCACTGATAATGTAGTTACTACACCACTGATAATGTAGTTACTACACCACTGATAATGTAGTTACTACACCACTGATAATGTAGTTTACTACACCACTGATAATGTAGTTTACTACACCACTAATAATGTAGTTTACTACACCACTGATAATGTAGTTTACTACACCACTGATAATGTAGTTTACTACACCACTGATAATGTAGTTACTACACCACTGATAATGTAGTTACTACACCACTGATAATGTAGTTACTACACCACTGATAATGTAGTTACTACACCACTGATAATGTAGTTACTACACCACTGATAATGTAGTTACTACACCACTGATAATGTAGTTTACTACACCACTGATAATGTAGTTACTACACCACTGATAATGTAGTTACTACACCACTGATAATGTAGTTACTACACCACTGATAATGTAGTTACTACACCACTGATAATGTAGTTACTACACCACTGATAATGTAGTTACTACACCACTGATAATGTAGTTTACTACACCACTGATAATGTAGTTTACTACACCACTGATAATGTAGTTTACTACACCACTGATAATGTAGTTTACTACACCACTGATAATGTAGTTACTACACCACTGATGATGTAGATTACTACACCACGGATAATGTAGTTGCTATACCACTGATAATGTAGTTTACTACACCACTGATAATGTAGTTTACTACACCACTGATAATGTAATTTACTACACCACTGATAATGTAATTTACTACACCGCTGATGCTCCTACAGTGGGGTAACTGTCATCACCCTGAACTGACGATGCACAGTTCGCCGGTTCGATTCCATCTGAAATCGATGGAGGGAAGTTTTTTTTTCATGTTTTTATATCCTCACCTCTGTCCATTTAGTTAGTAAGACTTGGGTAGGTTCCGTGTGGTGGGGCAAAGTGCGGGTACACCCACCTCTCCTTCCAGGACGCCTGGCCACCGTGGAAGCAAGAAGGCCAAACAGCTCCGATCGCTCCTCCCTCGCGGACGGCTAGAGGGGCTCTCCCCGGGGCTTCCTCTCGTTGGAGGTCATTCTGCCGAGAATGGCCTGAGCGATACATCGCTGTACACGGCCGCACCTTTGACATTTTATCGCAGAAATGAAGGGCCACACGGGGGAGTGGGGTTTAACCGCGATGGAGAGAGAGCGAGATCGCGTCGCGCGGAGGCCGTGGCTGCGGCGCGGGGACACGGAGCGGCTGCTCCTTGTCGACGTTTTCCCAAAGCGCACAGAGATCCGGAGACGTAGAGGCGATTCGCAGCTCTCCGCAATTGCGTGGAATTCAGGTCACGTGGGGTTTCATGGTGACGATGCCAAGGGGGGAAGCTCCACTGGTGTAAAAATT
The DNA here is from genome assembly GCF_048934315.1 of Petromyzon marinus. Taxonomy (NCBI): domain Eukaryota; kingdom Metazoa; phylum Chordata; class Hyperoartia; order Petromyzontiformes; family Petromyzontidae; genus Petromyzon; species Petromyzon marinus. Next base: position 1,944,286 of record NC_133711.1, on the reverse strand, counting down.
GACGGCCGAATTATGCGCGGTGGCCCGGTGCACAGAGGGTTAGGTCACAAACCCCACGTGGCAATTGCACCATCTCAACTAAGCAATTTTTTCTTTTACCAGGTAAGGCCCACTGAGCTATACAGCTCTTTCTGGGAAGGGACATGGCTACAATTGATAGTTCAACAAAGTGGCGTCTCACGTGGAAATGTCTATACTCTAAATGCACGTTGATTCTTAACGTGGAAGGAAAAACCGGAGGACCTGGTGAAAAATCCACACGACCACGGGGAGGAAGAGAGAAATGTACATCCTCCAAATATACCGCAGGCGTCAGGGCTGGAATCGAACCTACGACCGGGCGAGATAGTTAACATCTCGCCAATGCGGCGCCCACTCGTTATCTGTCCACCAGTCGAGCCGCTGGCTCACCACTGCCGGACTCGGGCGTCAGTCGCTCGAACCCTACAACGTGACCCTGGCTCGGTCCTCCCTTCGGTCGACTCGGCCGAGAGCGTGGGACCCCATGTACGTCGGCAACGGCCATCGTTGTGAGCGGGCCACCGCGTGCCGCCGCGTGCTTGGCTGGGCTCGCGAACGGCGTCGGGGTGCAACGCGCACCGCCCTGAGGATGCACTTTATCGGAGATCGTTCGTCGTGCGCGCTTTCATTTGTTTATTGCGCCATTTATTTTTTTGGATTGCCCAATAATTGACCTGGGATGATGGGGCAAGTGTGTCCGAGTGTAGGGTAATGAGAAAAAAATATATGGATCAATTGCCCTTTATTTATCAAATTTGAAACCATCGATCCGATGGCGCATGTTTAAGCAATTAGGAAAAGATATTAACAGGCGATGTTAGTAAAATATATTGACAGATGTGTCACTAACCTTCATCTGGGCCGTAATGGTGAGCCTGATTAGATTATTTTCATTATTAAAGGTTAATACATTTCTTAAAACGTTAACAGCTGGTGCGACATCACGGATGATGACCTGGGACAGAGTAATGGGGATGGAATGAGCCGCGTGCCGACGGCCACTGGCACCTGTACGGCGCCTTCCACACCAGCGCAGCGCAGCTGGGCGGTGATGAAGCCAGATGGCTGCCTCGCTCCCTTGTGACTCCCCTGTGACTCCCCTGTGACTCCCCTGTGACTCTGACTCCCCCTCTGACTCCCCCTGTGACTCCCCTGTCACTCCCCTTGTGACTCCCCTGTGACTCCCCCGTGACTCCCCTGTGACTCCCCTGTGACTCCCCTTTGCCTCCCCTGTGACTCCCCCTGTGACTCCCCCTGTGACTCCCCTCTGACTCCCCTGTGACTCCCCTGTGACTCCCCTGTGACTCCCCCTGTCACTCCCCCTGTCACTCCCCCTGTGACTCCCCGCTGTGACTCCCCTCTGACTCCCCTGTGACTCCCCTCTGACTCCCTTCTGACTCCCCTGTGACTCCCCTGTGACTCCCCCTGTGGCTCCCCCTGTGACTCCCCTCTGACTCCCCTGTGACTCCCCCTGTGACTCCCCCTCTGACTCCCCTCTGACTCCCCTGTGACTCCCCTGTGACTCCCCCTGTGACTCCCTTGTGACTCCCCCTGTGACTCCCCCTGTGACTCCCCCTGTGACTCCCCTCTGACTCCCCTGTGACTCCCCTGTGACTCCCCCTGTGACTCCCCCTGTGACTCCCCCTGTGACTCCCTTGTGACTCCCCCTGTGACTCCCCCTCTGACTCCCCTCTGACTCCCCTGTGGCTCCCCCTCTGACTCCCCTGTGACTCCCCTGTGGCTCCCCCTCTGACTCCCCCTATGACTCCCCCTGTGACTCCCTTGTGACTCCCCCTGTGACTCCCCCTCTGACTCCCCTCTGACTCCCCCTGTGACTCCCTTGTGACTCCCCCTGTGACTCCCCCTGTGACTCCCCTCTGACTCCCCTGTGACTCCCCTCTGACTCCCCTGTGACTCCCCTGTGACTCCCCTCTGACTCCCCTGTGACTCCCCTGTGACTTCCCTGTGACTCCCCTGTGACTCCCCTGTGACTCCCCTGTGACTCCCCTGTGACTCCCCCGTGACTCCCCCGTGACTCCCCCTGTGACTCCCCTGTGACTCCCCTGTGACTCCCCTGTGACTCCCCTGTCACTCCCCTGTGACTCCCCTCTGACTCCCCTCTGACTCCCCTGTGACTCCCCCTGTCACTCCCCCTGTGACTCCCCCTGTGACTCCCTTGTGACTCCCCCTGTGACTCCCCCTGTGACTCCCCTCTGACTCCCCTGTGACTCCCCTCTGACTCCCCTCTGACTCCCCTGTGACTCCCCTGTCACTCCCCTGTGACTCCCCCTGTGACTCCCCTCTGACTCCCCTCTGACTCCCCTGTGACTCCCCTGTCACTCCCCTGTGACTCCCCTCTGACTCCCCCTGTGACTCCCCTGTCACTCCCCCTGTGACTCCCCTCTGGCTCCCCTGTGACTCCCCTGTGACTCCCCTCTGACTCCCCCGTGACTCCCCCTGTGACTCCCCTGTGACTCCCCCTGTGACTCCCCCTGTGACTCCCCTGTGACTCCCCTGTGGTTCTGCTATTTCCATGCAGAGCCCCATGAACTGCAATCCACTATTCCCTACAACGGGACATTGACTCTTTTCCAAATCTCCTCTAAGCTTGGTAAATCCAAGCATTACGTTAACAGTGCTGCCTGTTGCTGGTCGCTCGACGTTCAGTGCTGTGCACGTGAACAAGTGGCTGATCGTGAGCTCTGAGCAGCGTGAGCGTTGCATCATTAAGCGTTGCGACGGTGAGCGTTGCGTTGGATGAAAGCCTCCCAAAGCAGCAATGGTGACAAGAGTGAGAGTTATGATGACGACATTGATCATCACCATCATCCACCACCACGCTCACGCTCCCCGTGCCGTCGCTGTGCCGCAGATGTGGTGATGGAGGACGACCCTCCATTGTCGTCGTCCTCGCCGCTCCCGCCGCCACCGCCGCCATCGCTGTGCGGCGCCATTTCGGAACCGGCGGCGGCGCCGGGGGGCGGCGGCGGCGCCCACGCGTGCGGGGCGTGCGGCACGGAGACCGCCGACCTCTCCGACTTCCTGCGCCACCGCCTGGCCTGCTCGGCCTCGCGCCGCCCGCCCCCCGCGGAGGCGCCCCCCGGCCCTGACGCCGCCCTCGCCGAGCCCCGGCCCCTCGGCGGCCACGCCACGGCGGCGGCACCCGGCCGCGGCGACACGGGCGGCCCGGACGACGAGGGGGAGCGGGAGGGCGGCGACGAGGAGGACGGGTGCGAGGAGGAGGACGAAGAGGAGGGGGAGGAGGGGCGCGACGATGAGCTGGAGGAGACCGACGACGGCGAGGGGCGGGGCGACGCGGAGGAGAGGATGGAGGTGGACGGGGGAGCGGAGGTGAAGGCGCCGCCGGCAGCGCCGGCATCGGCGTCCAGACGCGGGGCCGGCGGCGGCGGCGTCACCCTGGAGGCGCTGCTGGGCACGAGGGTGGCGGTGGCGCAGATCTCGGAGCTGCCCGCCGGCGAGACGGACTCCGCCGACGAGGACGCGGAGCGCGGCGTCTCGTCGGCCGCGGCCGCCGGCCCCGGCGCCACCATGACGTTCCCGCTCATCCTGGAGCAGCTGACCGCCCTGCAGCAGCAGCAGATGCACCAGCTGCACCTGCTGGAGCAGCTGAGGGGCCAGCTGGCGCTGTTGGCGCCGCACAGCGTGTTCGGGTCGCTGCACGTGGGTCCCGTCATGGCGCTGTCGTCGCAGATCAGCCAGCGGCTCTCGGACTCGCAGGCGCTGGCCGGCCACGTGGCGCTGGCCTCCAAGCTGGGCCGGCGGCCGTCCGAGTCGCTCGGCCTCGCGGCCCACGCATCCCTGGCGTCGCACCTGGGCCAGCGCGTGTCGGAGGCGCACGCCATGGCGAGCCAGCACGCCAGCTTCCCCAGCTCCCGGCAGCCGGCGCCTCAGAGCGCCAGCGCCGGCGCCGCCAACGGCGCGGGCCCCAGGGCGGCGACACCGCAGAGCGCCCAGTCGCGCCGCGCCGGCTCGCCGGTGGGCACGAGCAGCAGCGGCGGCGGCGGCAGCGCGGCCTCCTCGCGGCCCCTGAGCCCCCGCGCGGGCCTCGCTTCCGCGGCCTCCCTCGGCCACGGACTCGGCCTGTTCGGCGCCTCCTCCGGCCTGGGTCTGTTCGGCCCCCAGCTGACGCAGTCCCTCGCAAACTCGGGCACGATCTTCCCCAGCCCGCTCAGCGGCATGGCGGCGGTGGCGATGGTCACCAACAACTCGCTGTCGAAGCTCGTCGGCAAGGCCAAGGCCCCCGCGGTGGCCGTCAAGGGCTCGGCGGAGGCGAAGGCCGCGGCGGAGGAGAGCTTCTTCCGCCACAAGTGCAAGTTCTGCTCGAAGGTGTTCGGCAGCGAGAGCGCGCTGCAGATCCACCTGCGCTCGCACACGGGCGAGCGCCCCTTCAAGTGCAACATCTGCGGCAACCGCTTCTCCACCAAGGGCAACCTCAAGGTCCACTTCCAGCGGCACAAGGACCGCTACCCGCACATCCAGATGAACCCCTTCCCCGTGCCCGAGCACCTGGACGGCGTGCAGACGAGCACGGGCATCCCCTACGGGATGTCCGTGCCACCCGAGCCGCCCTCCGCCAGCTCCTCGTCATCCTCCCCGTCGCTCTGGCTGGCAGAGACCAAGCTTGGCCCGCCGCAGCAGCAGCAGGACCGGCCCGGCTCCCCTGGCACCCGTGGCGGTTGCCCCCGGACACTCTCCCCCCCCATGAGCGACGCGGCCACGGGCCTCGATTCGCCGCCGCAGGGTGGCGACCGCCCTTCGGGGTCGCCGGGGGGCCGCGGTCAGGAATCGGACGCGGCGCGGCATGGCGACGAGGAGGAGGAGGACGACCCGCCGGGAGTGCCGCCGGGAGGGCCTGCGGCCGCCAGGCCGCAAGCCCGCGACGAGCCATCGGCCGCCACCCGCTTCCTGTCCGTCTCGTCGGAGGCGTTCGAATCCAAGTTCCCGTTCGTGAGCGAGAGTTACCTGGACGCGGCGCACGCCTCCGAGACTTCCAAGCTGCAGAGGCTCGTGGAGACCATCGACCGCGAGGCGACGGGCGACCCCAACAGGTGCGGCGTGTGCCACCGCGTGCTCAGCTGCCCGAGCGCGCTCAAGATGCACCACCGCACGCACACGGGCGAGCGGCCGCACAAGTGCAAGGTGTGCGGCCGCGCCTTCACCACCAAGGGCAACCTCAAGACGCACTACGACGTCCACCGCACCAAACCGTCGCCGCTGCACGCCCTGCACTCGTGCCCCATCTGCCAGAAGGGCTTCTCCGACGCCGTGGTGCTGCAGCAGCACGTGCGCATGCACGTGGGCGGCCAGATCCCGCTCAACCCGCTGCCCGAGCCCGGCGATGCCCACTCGCCCTTCGAGGACCGCGACGACGCGGACAGCCTCGGCGGAGACGCGGACGACATGGAGGCAGAGGAGTGCGGCGAGGACGCGGGCGAGGGCCCCGCGTCCTCGCCGGCCGAGGGGACGCCGCCGCCGCCGCCGCCGCGGCCGGCGTCGTCCGCCGCCGCCCCGGGCCTGGCGACGCTCGAGAACCAGATGAGGCTGGTGGAGTCGGCGCTAAACCGGCAGTCCCGGGACAACAACAACGGCGCCGACAGCAACAACGGCGGCGGCGGCGGAGGAGTGGGGGCGGAAGATCGCCGGGGCGGCGAGAGTCCGGCGACGCCCGAGTCGGCGTCCTCCTTCCACGTGCTGTCGCCGCCGAGCCTGCACTGGGCCACGGCCGACATCGGGAAGGCGGCGCCGTTCGCTCCGCACGCGGCCGACGAGAAGCCGGCGCCGGCGCCGGCCGCGGTGGTGAGAGTGAAGCCCGAGCCGGAGGAGAAGCGCTCGCCGCCCTTCGTGAGCGATGCCTCGTTCGGCTTCCTCCCCGCTGGCTTCGGCAAGATGATGTTCCGCGACGACGCGCTCAGCATGCTGCTGCCCTTCAAGGAGCAAGGTGGGTCGGGGTGACGCGCTGCCGCCCAACCGTGAGAGGCGCTGCCGCCCCCGCCACTGTCGCCGCCGCTCCCATCTGGCGAGGCTTTTGGGCAGCGCACGTCTATGCCATGATTAACAACTGGAATTTTGGGCAAGTCCACGTTATTATCCGACCAGGTGTGTCATGAAGAACCCTCCAACAAATAAATTGGCATGCGGCGTACCCCTCCGATTAGCGTGGTTGGCTACGCGCGGTGCAAAAAGAGCATCTGACGTGGCAATTGTTGTCGTGTGTGTGTGTGTAGCGGTTAGCGCACTGCGCTACGAACCTGGCGGCCCGGGTTCGATTCCCGCTCACGGCCAATATCAGTGACGATTATCTGAACCGGTCCTGGGCCTCCCCTACGTCGACTCAGCCTCAAATTATTACCTGGTGTGGTGCGCAAAAACATCGCCACTAGGGAAACAAAGGCGACTGGGCACGGTGCTTGCCACCCACCCCCTCACGTGCCGTTCTGGCCTACATCGGTGGTCGCTAAGGGCACTTGCCCCAACAGTCTCTGAAGGTTTCCAGGGGATCTCTTTGTTATTTTATAGACACGTATCCCGAGTTACACAAATGTGGGTGTGATTGCACGCGTGTAGGTGCGTGTGTGCGTGCACGTTCGTGACCCCTGAGTGAGGTCGCTGTCTTTCCCCGCGTCCGTCTTTTCACCAGGCCTCAAGTTCATGCCTTCGCCCGCCTTCTTCAAGATGGAGGAGTCCTTCCTGAGGCTGAGCGGTCGAGATGGGGGCCCAGGCCCCGCTCACAGCCTGCCCCCGCTAGGAGGCCTGCACCCTTCTCACTCCCACCCGCACCCCCACCCACACCACCAGCAGCACCACCACCACCAGCACCACCACCACCACCACCACCCGCACCACCAGCACCACCACCAGCTGCCGCCGCAGGGCCCCCCTCCGCCGCCCGCACCGCGCCGCTCCAGCAAGCAGCACACGTGCCTGACGTGCGGCAAGCCGTTCTCGTCGTCGAGCGCGCTGCAGATCCACGAGCGCACACACACCGGGGAGAAGCCCTTCGCCTGCAACGTGTGCGGACGAGCCTTCACCACCAAGGGCAACCTCAAGGTGCATGCGGGGCAGGGCAGGGGGCGCGGGCGGGCGGGCGGGCCCATGTCGTGCTCACGGAGGATGGGGAGCGGGGACGGGCAGGGACGGGGGGGGAAAGGGACGCGTCCGGTGGCGGGCCGGAGAGGGTTGGCTTGTGATTGCGTGCGACCGAGCGGTCCCGCCCGTGTGCGCGTGTCTAACGCCCGTGCCACCACCCCGCAGGTGCACATGGGGACGCACATGTGGAACAGCGCCCCGCAGAGGCGCGGCCGCCGCCTCTCCCTGGACTCCCCCGCCGCCGCCCTCCTCGGCGGCGCCGCCGACGCCTCCAAGTTCCCCGACGTCTTCCAGCTGAAGGAGTTCCACGCGGCGCGCCAGGCCGCCACGGACGCCGACTTCTGGAACCAGTACGCGGCCGCGGCCGCCGTGGCCAACGGCGCGATGGCCTCCCAGCACCACGGCCCCGCGCCGCCGGGGGGGGTGGCGGCCCTCAAGCCGAACGAGATCTCCGTCATCCAGAACGGAGGCACCGCGCCGCCCGGCGCGTTCTTGTCGTTGGGCGGCGTCGGAGGAGCTCCCCCGGCGTTCCTGCGCCTGGACGGCGGGCCGGGCGCCGCGGAGCGCGTCGGGGTCACGGCGGGGTCGGCCGGGTCGGCGGCGCCGCCCACGTCAATGCCTCTGCCTCAGCTGGCCCCGTCGCTGGCCGGCACCGGCTCGGACGATGCCGCCGCCGCCCCGGACGCTCGCGAGGATGCGGGGAGCGGCGACGACGACCGCGGCGATGACGGAGGCGGCGGCGGCAGCAGCGGCACCGGGAGCCCGCCGTGCCTCCAGGAGGAGCCGCGCGGGCCCAGCCCCGGGCGCGAGCGCAGGGAGGAGGAGGAGGAGGACGACGACGCGGAAGAGGAGGAGATGCCGGCCATGACGGCGTACGGCGTGGGTACGGAGCCGGCGCGGGCGCTGGAGGCCACGCTGAGCCACCGCTTCGCTCGCTTCATGGAGGACGGACACGAGCTCGGCGTCAACTGAGTCCCCCCCCCCCCCCACCTCACACCCCCCACCCACTTTCAACGTGATGCCGCTGAGACGCGCGACGGGCGGCCCGAGCAAACGCCGTTCCCGCCGCGGTCGACGGCGCGCACCTCCTCGCCGCACGGCGAGGCGAGGGCCGCGCCCGGTGCAGCGGCCCCTTCAGAGCGGAGAGAGAGAGAGAGAGAAAGGTGGCCGCTGACCGGCCGCGACGCGGTCGTCGCGGTCTCTCGCGTGGCCCTGCAGGACGCCGGAGCCTTGCGACTGTGAATCACAACTCGCATTTGCTCTCTACTCTGAAGAAATGCCTTATCCTGAAGTGTTATTATCATCATCGTCACCACCGCACGTTCGTCCGTTTTAAGGAGAGCTGCCAGAGTTGCACCGACTCTCTCTCTCTCTCTCGGCTCGTCGCGAACGAACGATTGTGTCATCTGCTCCGCGGGCACCTGGCGTGGGTGCGGTGAGGCCTCCGTGATGGCGATGCCAACGCGCGGCACGGCCGCGCGCCGAGGGGGGGGGGGAGGGGTGGGGACCGCGGGGGGTCGTTCGGGTCGGGACTCGGCCGACGGGGTAAACGTGGGAACACGGGGTGTGCCGTTAGTGGGGCCGCAACTTCGCCATCGCTTCCTTCCTTCTGCCGGACCTCACAGTCGACCGTGATCGACCCTTCCGAGCGCCACAGCAACGCGGACTTGCGACGTGACGCCATGTGTCCGTTACTACCCACCGCGACGCCTCTCTCGTTATTCGCAACGAGACGTCGATGAATCCGACGTAGTTAACGGTCACCGGTGGAGCGGCGGGACAAGCGGTTGGCGCGCTGAGCTGCGAACCTCGTTCGATTCCCCCTCCTCCCTTCAACCCGCGCTGACCGGCGTGGTGAAGTACGGTCGAAAGCCCCCCCCCCTCCCCCTCCCGTGACCGATATGGCGTGGGAGAGACCTCCGTCGGTCGGCGGGATGCAAAGCGGCTGTCATGAACTACAATGCAAGGGTGTGGGGCGATGTTGCGGGGGGTGCTGTAATTTTGCACGTACACTTCGTCCGCACAACGAATGTACAGCAACCGTCAAAGAAAAGAAACAGCAACAAACGCTTACGTCCGTTTGACCGAGCTCACGCGTTTTCTGTCGCCGCTGCTCACGGCGGCGAAAATTTTTCCACGCGTGACCCCCCCCCCACCCTCCCTGTCTCCCCGCGCAGTCTCCCCCCCCGCCCCCCAACACGAAGTTCACCTCCGCCGCGAGATCACGCCGGGGGTGGTGGTGGAGGGGGGGGGGCGGGGGGGTCAGCGGGTTACGGCTCGCCGGTTCTATTCTTTTTCGCATTTATTCCCGGCAGTCGCCACGGTTGCGTCACCAAAGAGCGCGATGCGGACGCTTACAGACCCCAGCGGAGGCGCCGCGCTGTTCGCGCCGCCGTTGCGGGGAACTGAGAGACGGGGGGGTGGGTGGGCTGGAGGTTCCTCTGCATCCCCCGGGCTTTTGCTCGAGGAGTCTCGGGCGGCTTTGCGTTCCTTTGACGGGAGCCACCGCAGCCGCTTTAGCTCCATTGCAACGTGGATACATTCCAGCAGCTCGGAGGATCGGGGAACGTCGCCGGTTTCACCATCCGCTTTATTGCGTGGCGCCGGGAGTCGCTTGAGAAGGGGATCTCAGAAGTAGCTCCTTGATACCCGTTTCCACGGCCGTTCGCTGACACGAAGGGCACGCGCCGTGGTGCGAGCGTGAACCCGAACGCTTTGGCTCAGGACGTGAAGCCAGCGGAGAAAACGAGATCTCAGAGTGATGACGACGTCGATGTAGAGTTACAGCGATTCTCGTTGCCCTGCCACAGACAAGTCCGCAGGCTAGCGTCGTCCCGCTGTGCCGGGCAGCAGCGACGATGCAGACCGGCTCTGGGCCGCCCGCCTCTGTGCCGTCGCTGCCTCGCTCGGCGGCTCGGCCTTTGCTGCCCATGAGGAGGCCGCTCGATCACGTCTCCATACCCAGCCCTCAATGCCTCACGCACAAAAATAGCAACAACAACGCTCATAATCGTCGAGCACATTTGGAATTCACGCCGTTCTTACAGAGCAAAAGGCTCACACCGGAAAGTGCCGCTGTGTGTCGTAGACGCAGGCTGCAGTAGTTTCACAGTCGTGGGGGGGGGGGGTGATGTTGTTTCTGCTGCTGTTGTTGTGGGTGATCACAGTTGGCTAGTTTGCAGGAGACATTTTTCATATCTGGCAAATTTGGACCGTGACCCCTGCCTGTTCCAATGACGTCGCCAGATCTTTAACGCCCGCCGTTAAGCGGACCGCGCGGACTCTTTTACTCCGGTTCACACTGCTCTCGCCCGCAGCAGCGTCAACCGGTGCCGGCCTGCGGCATCAAACCCTGAACCTCCGCGACAAGTGGCGAAGCGTGCCACCGCCGGGCAATGTCACAGCGGCCGCGGCACTGCCCGAGCGGATACGGAGCCCAGTCACAAAGCCACCGTCCCCAGGCCCTCCGAGTGGCGCCTCCAGCAACGCCGAGCAGCGAGAGATTAAGCGCAGAGCCGCGACGCCTATCCGTGCCGCAGAGGTCCTAAGTCATTCTCGTCGCAAGCGCGGCGATTCTAACCTTCACGGCGAGCTTGTTACAGCGTTCTATTCGGTACGGCGGTTCGTTTAGTCGCCTAGCTAGGTAGGTAGGTGTGCTGGGAATTGGCGGTGTACTGTGGTCGGTGTTAATAACGCGGGAGAGTGACCGTGAAGAGTTTGTAACTTATCCACCGTCGTGTTGAACCGGTGCCGTGCCCGGCACTGCATGGATTCAATGATAATTATTCGTGACTGTGCTGAGCTCACACTCCGTGGGTGTGGTAGCTTCTGCCGAGCGTGGCGGCACTCGTGCGCCGCAGCAAGAACCCCCTGGGTTCGATTCCCAACTCGGGACGCCTTTCTGCGTGGAGTTTGTAAGCACTCACCTTGTTCTGCACGGGTTTCCTCCGGGTTCTCTGCTTTCCTCGAACAACTAAACGCAATCGATGTCATTGGTGTCGGCCAAACATCGCAATGGAGCAGGACCCTCTTGAGAGAAAAAAAAACAGAGCGTGCAGACTCAGGGGTGGCTTTCCTGGGTCAATGTGGAGCAAGCAGTATTGTCATTCCGCAAGTTCGAACTGAGATTGGCGGAACCTGATGCAGCAATTTGCGATGGCTGGGTCCGCTCAGCACGAGCCTCAGACTCGCCGCTACATTGCTGCTCCCGCCGCCGCTGCTGCTGCTACGATTGGAGGCTTGCAACGACAGCTACGCTCTGTCCAACTTCCCGAGGACAAAGTCTCTGGTAACAGAACCGCCGTTCTGCTCGTGTGGGGTTACTTCACCGGGGTCGCGGCGACCGCCTTGGTTGGTTCTGCCGCTGCACCCCGTGCGGTGGCGAGGGTGGGAACGCCTCGCGGCGGAACGTCGTTCTCGCCGACGCCGTGGGTTGTTGTTCCCGTGGCTGTCGACACAAGTCGGGGGGCCTCTCTCGGCCGCCGGCCGCCGCCGCCGCCGCGTAAAGTCGCGAAACCCTCGGCGGCGTCGGCGGTCGGGACGCGGCACGAGGCGCGGCGGAGCGATAGGGTAGCAGTGTACAGTCCCTGACCAAAGTTGTACGCGACGTGGATTTTTGTGGGGTGGGCGCGGAGGGAACGGCGTCACGTCGTGTCTCGCGCGTGTGCGAGCAGTGTTATTTTATTGTGAAAGAGGCTACGGTTTGCATGCACGCGCACGCACACAAACACGTGCGCACTCACGGACACGCACACGGCAGCGCGTCGTCCTCCGGGTTGGCCGACAGCGTTCGGGCTGTGACCCGAACGTGCTGTACCCCCGCTGTGTCTCCGCACGCTGGAGGCACGCGTAGTGGCAGCCCTGTCTCCGTGCCAAGGAGCCCAGCGTCCGGCGGAGGGGCGTCGAGTGCCTGCTTGCACCTCGTTCTAACAGCAGTTGTCACCTGCAGGACGCTTTTGACCCCGGATTAAAAAATATACAAACATATATAAACACACACACACACATATATAAACAACAAAACCCGATAATGTCGTCGAGTGGTGAGAATTCCCCCGCCGCAGCTGAACTCCCCGACAGGCAGTGGGATTCCCCCCCGCGTCCGGGTCACTCTCACCGCCACGGGGAGCGGCTGCAGCCTGCGTTGCTTCGCATTCACGAAGCCCATTCACAACCGATCACGCTGGAGGAGTCCAGAAGATGCGTAGCGGACTTTACGGATCGCCTACCCCCCCTTCCCCCCCACCACTTCCATGTCCGCTAGCTCGGGTGAACGCACACAGTGCGACCGGTGATGTGAAGTAACAAACGGCTGAAGTATTTTGTTTTATTGCAGTTGGACGAACGCACTTTAGAATGTCTGTGAACCGCGAGCCGAGGTATTAGTTCGGGCTCCGTTGGCCTTGAGCGTGACTCTCGGCGCGGCGCCCAGGGCCCCCCCCCCCCCGGAGGTCCGGTAGTCGTCCCCACGGCAGTCAGCCCTGGCGCGTTTCTGCTCCGCCTTTGTTGCTTTCAAGAGTCCCGCGACGTTTGGTGTGGCCACGGCCGAGGCAGGGACGGCGGCGGTTCCGCAGAGTCGCCGACTGTCAGCTGCCCGAGTCGGCCTCTGGAAAACTTCCACGTCGATGCCTCCCAGTGACGGTCATTTCAGTGAGACGATTGCGAAATAGCCTGGCTTGGGATCGAGCAGTCGCTTCCACAGCTCCCTGTGGAGCTGGCGTCTGAACTAAAAAAAACGGAACAATGTTTATTTTTTATCTATGTTTACTTCACAAGGCCCACTGAGCTATACAGCTCTCTTTCAGAAGCGACCTGGCTAACACAAATGGCAGCCCAACGAAGTGGCTTTCCCATGTGGAAATTTACAGCAGCCAAATACTGTAAATGCACGTTGATTTTAAACGCGGAGGGAAAAACCGGAGGACCCAGAGAAAAACCCACGCGACCATGGGGAGAGACGCATGCAAACTCCAAATATACAGGAGGTATCAGGGTCGGCATCGAACCCACGACCTCCTGCACACCAGGCGAGGTAGTTAACATCTCGCCACTGTGGCTGACCTGGTGATCGTAACCCCACGGCGTCGTCTTCCCCGCGTACGCGCAGTGATTCCTTTTGAAGCTGACGGTGACGTCTGTCAAAAGACGTCGACTGTCCCTCCGCGTGCTCCGGCTTCCTCCCACGTGACTATACACACTCACAACTTGGCTGAAAACACCCTTGATATGTAGAGAACTGCAGAACGATCGTCGACGCTGGCCTCGCCGCCTGGCGACCTGACAGCTTCTGCTCGCGGTCCCTCGGGGGTTGTGAGAACGGCGCGAGATAAAATCATGAGGGTTTTTTTCTTAATTCCGAACAAGTTCTGAGTAAAATCCGTGCTTCGAAACGACGCTAAAAGCTGCAGCCAATTGTACAGAGCCCTTGCCTCGTTGGGATCCTGAACACAACCCACGGATTTGGTGCAAGCCTCTACTTGTAGAGGTATTCACAGAGGTAGAGATAACGGCAGTTTCATGGGAAGTTCACAGGATGATTGGTTTATTGACCTTAGACATTTAAGACGTTTGAAAGGAACCAACTTCAAAGATTACAACGGAGACTTTTTTGCACTCCGAGCACTGCAACGTTCAGGTGAATACAATGGGATTAACGTCCCCTTTATACGAGTCGCTCACTTCACTGTTCACGCCACGTTCCCATCCTGGGACAAGCTGTGGCAGTGAAATGAAATAAAAAAAATGGAGGCTGTTACAGGAACAGCCTCGACAACACTAAGTGTAACACTGGGCTACGAACGGCATTTGGCCTTTTGTGGCCATACCCTGCTGATGAGCACACCACTCTACGAGATGAAATCCGCATTTACCCACACAGCAACCGAACAAGCGAACATCCCGTCTTATTTATTGCGTTATTGGTGTCTCCGTGTTGTTCCACAGCGACAGTGCGTGGCGGAGTTTGAATGTGAAGCAGATCAGTATTACTCTTATTGTTACGATTGTACTATCCCGACACCACCAGGGGGGCAGCCAGGCCTGGTCACACCCCCAGGGTCGTGGGGCAGTTCCCAGTCCTCGAGTCCTGCGCTGAGTGTCCACCCGCGCTGAGTGTCCACCCACGGGGCCGCGAGTGTCCACCTGCGCTGAGTGTCCACCAGCGGTGCCGTGAGTGTCCACCTGCGCTGAGTGTCCACCAGCGGTGCCGTGAGTGTCCACCCGCGCTGAGTGTCCACCCGTGCTGAGTGTCCACCCGCGCTGAGTGTCTACCAGCGGTGCCGCGAGTGTCTACCCACGCTGAGTGTCCACCCGCGCTGAGTGCCACCAGCGGTGCCGCGAGTGTCCACCCGCGCTGAGTGTCCACCCGCGCTGAGTGTCCACCCGCGCTGAGTGTCCACCCACGCTGAGTGTCCACCCACGGGGCCGCGAGTGTCCACCCACGCTGAGTGTCCACCCATGAGCCCGCGAGTGTGAAGCCCGGGTGTCAGGCGCTGGTGCACCATCGCCCGGCGCATGCAGCATTGCTGCTTGTCCTCCTTGCGTCGTTGCCAGATTCGAGCTGTTAAGAGTTTTATTTTTGGAAGTATTGAGCGTTGATGTCACACTACTGTTTCCTTCGAGCGTGCGTGAGCTGCAGAGCTCTGAGACCCACCTCTACTTCGCTAACGCGCGTGAGATTTCTCGTGGATATTTAGGCCAGAATTTGTCCTTTGTCGGTGTCGGGCATTTTTGCATTGGAATCCCGACTGCCGAATGTCCCAGTTGTGGCATCAGCGACGAGACACAGAGCAGATCCATGCCCATTGGTAGCACTTCTCCAACAGCAGCAGAGCCCTCTGCCACTTTGGAACATCTGGACATTTTTGCAGCCATTCTTCATCTGACATCCTTGAAAGGGCCTATCCTTCCACAGCCCGTCGACTCTGCAGCCATGCAGGGTGGGTGGTTCGCTCTCTGTCTCTCTCCTGACTACGCCCCTCCGTCCTGGCTTTGACAGAGGATCAAAACGCGAAACTTAATTCCATGCGATGGCTCGAAGTGCATTCCATGGCTGAGGGCCTCAAACTCGCGCGATGACCCCGGGGCCCGCGTTCATCTCGGGGGCCCGCAGCCACCGTGCGCCGCCGTAGGAAAGACAAACTTCTCACTCCCGACATTTGGCAACCGCGGGATGGCTGCGTGATTTCCGAACTTTCGGAAAACACAATACCGTCGGTCCAAGTGTGCCCGAGTGACTCCCAGCAGAGTCACCGATGTTGACGATCACACCGAGCTCCCAATGGCATCGTGGGCGAGATTTCTAAACAAGAGCTGCTTCTCACGCGCGAGTGTCGTTCTGCTACCGGCGGAGTCGATGTGAATGCCGCTTGCACCCCTCCCCCTGCCCCACCGCGGTGTGGCTGCGTCGTGGGCGGAGGACCGACGGCCACCGCGAGACGCGCCGCGTGCTCGCTCGTCACGTGCTCGCTCACGTGACTCCTGACCTACCTCAGTTACACAGCAAACATGGCTTGTGAAATTGTGCGTTACCGCTCGCTGTATATATTTACACACACACACGCGCGCGCGTACCCGTCGTGTGTGAACACGCGTGGAAGCGGCTGATGGACGGAGCGTCTTCTTGTCAATGTGACGTGGGGGCGGTGATTTTTCGTTTGTGAACAGAACCGGTGCTCAGTGGGGGGGGGGGGGGGGGGGGTTTGTTTGTTTGTTGTTGCAGTGGTCGCGGCCATAGTGCCACCCTTTTAACGGGAGAGTCCAAATGTGATTCATCACCCTGGAGGTGCAGACCACTTGGATGCCTTTGCAGCACGAAGCACGTTCGCTGAGCGTGATCGGCCACCGCTATCGAGGTGGTCCGAGAGAGGAGGGCACTGTCTCCAAGCTGCACGTGCGATGCGGGTCCGGCGTCTTGATGAGGGAAACGCAACGCAAGTTGACACACGTCATCTGTTAAACAGCTATCGCATGCAGCAGTGGTTATTGATTACATATGCATTTGAACCTTGGTACATCAATGGCGCATAATTTCAAAACAATCACATGACGTTTAGATTTGAGGTCCCCCGCAGCCTTGATTATAATTCATTTTTAGACTTTATTCGGTGATAACGTTTAACAGTGAAAAAAATTTAATTGCTCACACATCCCAATATTGACTTCTCCTGGAGAGAGAGAAAAAAACAACCCGAGTCGCATGAAGCTGGGGGAGCCATTCATTCGGAATAAACCGCGGTCGATGATAACCGCATTTCTGTTCACCTCGAAGCGCTGCTTTTCCCGATCACCATAACGCGATGATGATGATGATCAGCCAAGCGATACGCGTGCGTAACCCTCCAGAATCTGCGCAATCCGGAGAACGCGTCAGCGATTGGAGTGAAGCGGCGGCTGAAACAACGGAGCCAAGAGAGCAAACAGTAGTAGCAGCAGTCGACAGCGGATATACTTGGTGTCGTCACAATGCATCCACGTGCTCTGGAGCTGCACGTGATGAGAGGGGGTTGAGCGCTAACACTCTGGATGGCGTGGTATACATTTTGCCGGGAGGTTGCTATATCCGCCTCCTTACAGAATGTTCAATTCCCACGTGCGTATCGTGGGTAGGTGACGAGAGGGTGTGTGATTGGGAGATCAGTGTTGTTCGCCGCTACGGTCATCGATCAAAGCTTCAGACACAACCGACACAATCTAAAATGTAGTGTGTTCACCGAACGCAGCAGGCGGGCAGATCGCCCTGTGTGTGTGTGTGTCCGTGTGATGGTGACGCGTGTAGCTAGCTAGAGTTGTACGTCCTTACCCTCCAGGGGATCGAGCTGCAGTCCACGAGTTGCAGTTGTCCGTGACGCCCGTGCGTTTCAGTGTCTCTCACGTGGGCTCTGTTCTCGCACCCTCCCCACTCGTCTGCGCTATCTGCTCGTTCCATGTCGTCTGTGAAGGCAGAGTTGTTGTTGTTGTTTCATTTGTAGAGTTATGAGTTCTTTGGTTTTTATAAATAATAATAAAAACAAAAAACAAATCCTAAACAGACGTTCCTGTGCTTTTTCTCAATTCGATTGTTTTCGAGTCGAGTCAAACGGCCGCGATGCAACTCCCGAATTTGCTTTTAATTTGATTACGCTCGTTCATACCCCCCCACCCACCCGCAAGAAAGATTTCCCTGAGTCTCGTGACTTAATTTCAGGAGGGTCCTGCCACGATTTCACAGCAGGGGGTGGGGGTGCGCGATGATCGCCATTCATAATCTCAATCATGGGGAGCCAATGCCCCTCCAAGACCGGACACATTTATTTTCAGTAGTTTTCAATAAAGATTACTAATTAATTAGACGCACCGGCGATTCCTAATGCGAGGAACAAAGCGAATCCCCCATCTCCCCAAATAGAGAAGTCAAACTCCGCCTATGATATGAAAAATAAGAAGAGGTTTTACCCTATCTGGCAATAGAACAGGAGGTGTTAAGATGTTCAATTACCAAATAGAAACCTTTTTCAAGGAATCAAGTCCCATGATATCCGCCTATGATCTCAGTTGAGTAATTTGGTGAGCACACTTGGACTTTGTAATTAGGAAGTCGCCCGGTTCGATTCCATCTCCTTGCGCGGCAGTTGTAAACAACGTGCCCCTTCCTTCAGTCAGCACCCACCTCCCCATCGCGTCTGCCCATCCTGGTCGTGCCAAAAACCAGAATACTTAGTAGATCTTGGTGGGGTAGAGCGTGGGTAACATCAATCGCAGTCTCTCGAGCCCCCGCTCGTCGAGGCCCTTCCTCCGACAGTGGTGTGATCGAGCAATTGCAGGGCTGCGCTTTTACCTTTGGATGGAGAAATTTGGACAAATGTCCCCCGCGGTGATTTATGCCACCGTGCGGTTTGTACTTTCCTGCATTCCAATCAGCGAAATTCATTCCTAAAAGCACACTGGAATCTACATCATTAGACCTCCTTTGCCAGTACCAAAATATAAAAACCCTATTATTATATTTTGGTACTGGCAAAGGAGGTCTAATGATGTAGATGCTTACCCCGAGCCCTCATTACTTTGATAGTGCATTGTCTTTGAGTTGTGTGACGCCTTTTGGCGTCCTCTGGTCTAGCACCAATTGGATCGAGGCTCAAAAGAAAGCCGTTCCTGGTGTGGACCAATCAGTTTCAAGGACAATGCATACATCATCATAGTGTGTTTTTTGTTTGCATTTTGACCACAAGTATTGTGGTTAATGCAGACATGATTCCTTGTAAAAGGTTTCAGTTTTGTTGTCAGAAAAAAAGGCGAAAAACCCGGTTATTATTACACTAGAATCTATTACGGTTTCCTGGATTTCCTACCTGGTTTCCGCCTTGCTGGTATGTCGTGGCGACAACCCAGAACATCGCGTGCACGCACAGTCCGTCGCTGATCCGCTGCTAGATGACGGACTCCCATGCCGCGCGGGTCGTCGTGGGGGGTTACATGGCCATACTTCACCACGCCGGTCAGTGCGGGGTTGGTGAAGGCAGGCAGCACAGAAAGTGCAGTACAACAACTATTTTGCTGGACTTGCCTTCTGAGAAGACGTTGCACTAACGGTACAATGCGAATTGTACTCTGGAGACTCGCTAGCTTCCCTTTATCAGAATCAGAATATTTATTTATCCTGAGAAATCCGATGAGCTATGAAGCTTTTTTTCACAGATGTCCAGTTGGGGCGGGTCAGAAAGTTACAACAATACCACAAAAAACGATAGGAGTGCAAAGTACAGGAAAGGTAAGCAAATCACAAAAAATGGTAAAATAGATAAAGTATTTCAGTTAAAATTGCAAAAGTACACAAACTCCCAAGCGTGGGCAAGGCAGCAAAACAACAGAAAGATCAGTGCCAGACACACACCAAGACAACAACACACGGTCACCAATAAAATTAACTATCGATACATGGGTAAGGATAAAAGTTACAAACCACATTGCCCAATGTGGTTGTATCCGGCACTAATCTTCCGCTTCATGGATATTTTGAAAGGAAGATGTGTACGGTACGATGTAAAGCAGGGGTGGGGAACGTCTGGCCCGCGGGCCGTATGAGGCCCCGCGAAATCATTTGGTGTGGCCCTGCCAAGGCAACCCGCAGGAATGACTCAAAATTCAATAAATCTAGGAGCAAATCTGGAAAAGCAGCTGCGAGTAGCAACATCATCAATACCAGCTAACATCACACGCCTCACCAAAGAGAAGCAGTTCCAGCCACCACATTAGGGGTGAGTTAATTCAATGTGTGACCAAATATAACGGGCTAATTTTTAAGTTGACAATTTTGTATGGCCCGCGAATGATGTTATACATATCAAAATGGCCCTTGGCACAAAACAGGTTCCCCGCTCCTGATGCAAAGGGAAGAAACGAGGTTGTTCCAAACCATTGGTATTGCAAAGGCATCGTCACCTATTCCAATGATTGTTCTTGGAATATTTTAAAGGCAATTGGATGGACGTCTTAGGGCTCTTGGGTTTGACAAATGGGGTTAATGTATGAGCGAAGTAGAGCGCAGATTTGCCAACAATTAGGATTTAAGCCGAACACCACACTCAACAGCCAAACACAATCATTCACCCACACACTGCAATGGTTAAGCAGATTGAGTTTAAATCTGGAGGTAAGGAGCCGTCCATAAATGACGTCACGCACCTGGGGGGGGGGGGGGGGGGTCAGAAATTTGTGACGATGTGTGACGGGGGGGGGTGTTGAGAAATGTGACGTCACATCAGAAATGTGACGTCACATAAAAATGCGCAACTTTAAATATAGACAACACGTTATACTTAATTAAATAGACGTTTTAATCAATGTTTTCTCCTACAACATCAGAGTGCAGCGCCACATTAAATACGCACTACTATGACAATAGTACTGGTAGGAACCTCCTGGTTACACCAGCCCACAGGGGATTATTGTGTCCGTCCGTCCGTCGTGCATCCAAAAATGGGAGGGGTGGGGCTGGGTGGGGAGGGGAGGGTGGGGAGGGAGGGGCTGGGTGGGGAGGGTGGGGCTGGGTGGGGCTGGGTGGGGCTGGGTGGGAGGGGAGGTTGGGGAGGGGCTGGGTGGGGAGGGGCTGGGTGGGGAGGGGTGGGGAGGAGCTGGGTGGGGAGGGTGGGGCTGGATGGGGGGTGGGAGGGGTGGGGCTGGGTGGGGAGGGGCTGGTCACCCCGTGGTGCCCTTATAAATCTCAACGTTTAACCTACTCACGCCGGCTTGTGCCCGCCCTCACATATTTGCGGAATACACCACGTGGTGCCGCCGTTGACCCTGGCCATTGACCGAGCAACCCGACGTTCCTACCAGCTCCCTCCGCAGGAATGTGTTAAAGCGATTTGAAGCATTTTTTTTTGGGGGGGGGGGGGCAGAGCTTCGTGACGTCATATTTGAGGAGGGGGTGTGACTTATTGTGACGCCGTGTGACGGGGGGGGGGGGAGTCAAAAATCGTCCAAATCGCGTGACGTCATTTATGGACGGCCCCAAACAACCCCTTCCATCACTGCGTTGTGAATGATCCAACGCAGAAGATCCCCTGGGGTATTCTTTTTTAATCTTCCACGAACTTAGCTCGTGGTCCACCCTAAACCACTCCACCCACGGTGGCAGTCGATGAGGATGGTAACTGATGGTGCACAAATGGAAAATGTTAAAACTTCCCAATAGTGGCGAGCGACTGCCTTTCTCTCAAACCCTTAACAGTGCCCCCCACCTTATTGCAGAACAATTCAGACCTCGTTGGTCACCCCGTGCCCCAATAAATCTCAACGTTCATCCTACAAAGTCCCATCACAAGGGAGAAACACAAATAAATAGACACGTTTTGCCCGCATTGAAACAGCTGTACGCCGTGTGGACCTGAACATTACTCAATTCCCCTGTACAAGAACACTGAGTAAACCTGTGATCGTACAGGAGAGACCCGTACAACACATAACGACGCAAATTCCCCGATCCACAATAATACGAAGGAGACATCACGACTCCACGAGTGATCCTGAGAGGCGGCTGTCTGGCCTTGAACACCTGAATGTGAAAGCAGCCGGGCGAATGCAATGGGATGGATCTGGAGGTGGTGAAACCTCTGATTTGGTGGTCACCTCTAAGGCCACGGGAGGTCAAGCTCGAGGCAATGGGGGAAAAAAACCTCTGATCTTTTTGCCGTACCGCATCTGAAGGTAAAAAAACCTCTGATCTGGTTGCCGTACCGCATCTGAAGGTAAAAAAAAACCTCTGATCTGGTTGCTGTGCCGCATCTGGAGGTAAAAAAAAACCTCTCATCTGGTTGCCGTACCGCATCTGAAGGTAAAAAAACCTTTGATCTGGTTGCCGTGCCGCATCGGAAGGTTAAAAAAAACCTCTCATCTGGTTTCTGTTCCGCACCTGGAGGTAAAATCCCTCTGATCTGGCGGCCTTGTGAACGTCTCGCGAGCTCCCCTCCCCCAACCCCGCGAGCTGGAGGGGAAAACCTCTCTGCTGGCACCGGCGGCGAGCACGCGCAGTCGGCGCCGCAGCATCAGCAGCAGCATCAGCAGCAGGAGGAGGAGGAACGGCGCGGGTCGGCAGCGCCATGGGGGATAGCATCCCGCTGTACCCGGTGCGCGCCCACGGGCGCCAGGGACGCGCCCTGCGCAGCGCGCACGACTCCAGGTGACCGAGACCGAGGCGGTCGCGGACGAGACCCGGGGAGGCCGCGGGGCTTCGGGCGCCGTTCGCGGTTCGGCTCCCGCCCGCCTGCCCGGGCGTCGCGTGTCGAGCGCCGTGTCGCGCGCGCGCGTGTTTTTGTTGCGTGTCATCGCTCGTGCGTGAGAGAGGGAGGAGGAGGCGGAGGAGGGGTCCCGAGCTCGTGAATTGTCGCCAGCGAGGCGCGGTGGCAGAGTCCGGGGCCCACGGAAGGAGCCCCCTGGTGTTGTTGTTTTAGGGGGTTGCGATTTGGTAGTCCGTATAGTCCGAGCGCGGCGTCCGATTGGGTGCGGTGGTGTCACGTGAGCGCGCCGCGGCGAATCGCGCGCTGCGAAATTGCGTGGCTGCGCCTATGCAGTGTGGGTATTGTAATTAGAGGCTTGTGTTTGACAGCTGTGTCATTCAGAGGGTCCAGCTCACTCAGTCATTCACTCAGTCATTCATCATTTAGTCATTCACTCAGTCATTCACCATTTAGTCATTCACTCAGCCATTCACTCAGTCATTCACCATTTAGTCATTCACTCAGTCATTCACTCAGTCATTCACCATTTAGTCATTCACTCAGTCATTCACCATTTGGTCATTCACTCAGTCATTCACTCAGTCATTCACCATTTAGTCATTCACTCAGTCATTCATCATTTAGTCATTCACTCAGTCATTCACCATTTAGTCATTCACTCAGTCATTCACTCAGTCATTCACCATGTAGTCATTCACTCAGTCATTCACTCAGTCATTCACCATTTAGTAATTCACTCAGTCATTCACCATTTAGTCATTCACTTAGTCATTCACTCAGTCATTCACCATTTAGTCCTTCACTCAGTCAGTCGCTCAGTCATTCACTCAGCCATTAACCATTTAGTCATTCAGTCACTCAGGCATTCACTCAGTCACTCACTTAGTCATTCACTCAGTCATTCACCATTTAGTCATTCAATCAGTCACTCAGGCATTCACTCAGTCACTCACTCAGGCATTCACTCACTCAGCCACTCACTCAGTCATTCACCATTTAGTCATTAACGCAGTCATTCACTCAGTCATTCACCATTTAGTCATTCACTCAGTCATTCACTCAGTCATTCACCATTTAGTCATTCACTCAGTCATCCACTCAGTCATTTACTCAGTCATTCACTCAGTCATTCACCATTTAGTCATTCACTCAGTCATTCACTCAGCCATTCACTCAGTCATTCACCATTTAGTCATTCACTCAGTCATTCACTCAGCCATTCACTCAGTCATTCACCATTTAGTCATTCACTCAGTCATTTACTCAGTCATTCACTCAGTCATTCACCATTTAGTCATTCACTCAGTCATTCACTCAGCCATTCACTCAGTCATTCACCATTTATTCATTCACTCAGTCATTCACCATTTAGTCATTCACCACTGATTCATTCACTCAATCATTCACCATTTAGTCATTCACCATTTAGTCATTCACTCAGCCATTCACCATTTAGTCATTCAATCAGTCACTCACTCAGTCATTCACCATTTAGTCATTCACCGTTTAGTCATTCACTCAGTCACTCACTCAGTCAATCACAATTTAGTCATTCACTCAGTCATTCACTATTTAGTCATTCACTCAGTCATTCACCATTCAGTCATTCACCATTCAGTCATTCACCATTTAGTCATTCAGTCAGTCATTTACCATTTAGTCATTCACTCAGTCATCCACCATTTTGTCATTCACTCAGTCATCCACCATTTAGTCATTCACTCAGTCATTCACCATTTAGTCATTCACTCAGTCATTCACCATTTAGTCATTCACTCAGTGATTCACTCAGTCATTCACAGTTTAGTCATTCACTCAGTCATTCACCGTTTAGTCATTCACTCAGTCACTCACCGTTTAGTACTTCACTCAGTCATTCACCGTTTAGTCATTCACTCAGACATTCACCACTGAGTCATTCACTCAGTCACTCACCATTTAGTCCTTCACTCAGACATTCACCGTTGAGTCCTTCACTCAGTCATTCACCGTTTAGTCATTCACTCAGTCATTCACCGTTTAGTCATTCACTCAGTCATTCAGCATGTAGTCATTCACTCAGTCATTCACCGTTGAGTCCTTCAGTTATTTAGTTCATGTATACGTACAGCCCTTGTGTGAATCCACGCCATGTGAGATTATGGTTTCTTATCCGTCCATACTTCACCGCGCTGGTCGACGCGTGGTAGTGAAAGCGGAGAGCATAGTGTTGGAACATAGTGCAGTACAACAATGGATGATGATGCACCTCCCTCTGCTGCCCACCACGTATCCCCCTCGAAGCCTATAACACCTGCTATGCATGATTGTCACCCATCCAAGCTCTATCCGTTAGCAATTACTCTGCCGATTATCGGTTCAATTGATCGACTCTTCATATAACAGGGAAAAAAAGTTGAGAAAATATTTCCTCTGATTCCAAATGTGCTGCTGGACGGGAGGTGTTGGGTGAGGCTTGGTGAAGTCATGACATCATCAGCTGCGTCACACTGACTCAGAATCAGAATATGTATTTCTCCTGGAGGAATCCGATGAGCTATGAAGCTCTTTTTTCCAGTAGGGGCGGGTCAGCAAGTTGCAACAGCAAACACTGGGTGAGGCTTGGAGGGGGTTTCCAGCCTTCGAAAGGCCGGATGTCAGAGGAAATGCAATTTTTAAAGGTGCTCGAGTAATCGAACCCTAAAAAGTAGTCAATTATAAGATGTTGATTAGTCTGCCGAGTTGACTAATTTGGCCACAGCTACTCCATTCGATTCATTATTCCATTAACCATGCAGGCATCGATTCAATCAACACTCGGTGGGGTCCTTTGCTTCTGCCCGTGTCATGGTGAGACCAGGGTGGTCATAGCTATGATTCACACCATTCTGTGTCACAGAGAGCCTCACTGCTGAGCTCCTTCAGAAAGGGGCCGGCATGGGCCAGGTTCTGAAGGAAGATTGCTTTGCCTTTAGGAGCCTGACACAGTGTGGGGTAACCACGTGTGGCAGAGAACACTCAATTCCCAGAGAATACCCACACGTGGTAGGGGGAGTTTGCCAATATCCTAAAATAGGAGCACAGAGCTTGGGCGAGTGTTGGCTTCCTTCCTGCTTGTCTGTGATTTCCCCCACCTCTGAATCATCCTCCCTCGCTCTCACTCAGAGGGTAAATTAAAACGGTGTGCGCTATAGATTCTACATTATTATAACACTCAAATTCCACACCACACTCGGAAACATGTTCTGTGCTGCTTGCAGAAGCCGCCATGTCATTGCTTTGAAAATGAGCTGCTAGCACACATCAATACTCATCCCTCAATGATCCGCCAACCCCCAGAGGCTGCATCACCTCACCCGCACCCAGCGGTTAACGTTTTGTGTTGAATTTAATGGCATAAATTGCAGTATTTGAGGTGCTGGCCCCATGCCACTGTGGACAGAAATCACCGCTCACAATCAGGAAGGCTGTGCATTAATGTACGAATCGGAGGTCAACTTCGGACATCATTTTTCGAGGGTCAACAAAATTAGTAGTGCTAATTTGTGGTTGTTCTAATGAGACACTGGCCATCGTCACAGTAATGTGGAATTTCCACCACTGGTTCAGCGCCGCCAACTTGGTTTCGAGCCACGCCACGCTCTTGCGCAAATTGAGCTGTGGCAGAAGTGACACACGGTGGCATGCTGCTACGCGCGATTCTATCTGGGTGTATACTCCAGTATTTGGCAGCTGGCTGTGTGAAGCACAGACTGGCTCGGTGATGAGCGTGCACACCTCTGGGCTGATCATCTGCACTCTCAGCCATCGGCCAGTAACACGTTGCTGTGCTCTGCTGCCTCAGGTCGACCAGGTTTTGCTAATGTGGTTTCACATGATTAATATGAGCTTCTGTCTTGATCGATCGATGCTTGCTCAGTTTTGTCATATGTGACCATTATATAAAATCAGCAATGCCACTTGTAAGTAATAGTACTCCCGTCATAAATAATCGTTACAGCTTTGTGTACACAGTTATTCATCTGTGTATTGGGGTATTGAACACAATACATCTGTGCAGAAGTGTTGAGTGTGGTTGATACACTCTGTGGACAACTAAATCGAAAAAACAACTACATGATTTCACAAAGAGGAATTTCTTGCTGACTTGTGCATACTGGACATTTGTGAAAAAGACCATTATAGCTCATCGGATTCCTCCAGTCTAAATAAAGATTCTGATTCTGATTTCTAATGCAATTAGGACGCTCAATGTTTCCCACAGTGCGCCGTTCTAATTCTCTTGGCAATTGGTTGTAAAATTAGTTAACTTGTGCCCGGTCAGCTCAGTAAGCCGAATGTGATGTGTCCCAGAGTAGGATTTTCAGATGTAACTTGTTTAGATTCGTCGTTAAGACACAGCATTATTGTTATCATTATTTTAGAAGTGCTCCGTGCAGCATTATGGAAAGCATCTGTGGGCATCAAACATTTGGCTCGGTGAGTCGCATGCCTCGACTGCTGCATGTGTTCTGACAAACCGGTAGCCCGGTGAACTGTCCTGCTAGAGGGGTCCATATCCTCAAGGCCTCTGGCTCCTATAGGCCATGGTGGAAAACCCTAAGCCTCCGGTTGCTGTGTAACTCACCACTGCACCAGTCGGCGTGGAGTTGGCTATTTCTGTATTTCCACCAGTTTCTGTTTGGTGTAGATGTTGAATAGCCTGCGTCAGATTAATATACAATAGGATAGTGTGTGGTGTGTATATATATGCAGTGAGGGAAAAAAGTATTTGATCCCCTGCTGATTTTGTACGTTTGCCCACTGACAAAGAAATGATCAGTCCATAATTTTAATGGTCGGTTTATTTGAACAGTGAGAGACAGAATAACAACAACAAAATCCAGAAAAACGCAATGTCAAAAATGTTATAAATTGATTTGCATTTTAATGAGGGAAATAAGTATTTGACCCTCTCTCAATCAGAAAGATTTCTGGCTCCCAGGTGTCTTTTATACAGGTAACGAGCTGAGAACACTCTTAAAGGGAGTGCTCCTAATCTCAGCTTGTTACCTGTATAAAAGACACCTGTCCACAGAAGCAATCAATCAATCAGATCCCAAACTCTCTACTATGGCCAAGACCAAAGAGCTATCCAAGGATGTCAGGGACAAGATTGTAGACCTACACAAGGCTGGAATGGGCTACAAGACCATTGCCAAGCAGCTTGGTGAGAAGGTGACAACAGTTGGTGCGATTATTCGCAAATGGAAAAAACAAAAAAGAACTGTCAATCTCCCTCGGCCTGGGGCTCCATGCACGATCTCACCTCGTGGAGTTGCAATGATCATGAGAACGGTGAGGAATCAGCCCAGAACTACACGGGAGGATCTTGCCAATTATTTCAAGGCAGCTGGAACCAGAGTCACCAAGAAAACAATTGGTAACACACTACACCGTGAAGGACTGAAATCCTGCAGTGCCCGCAAGGTCCCCCTGCTCAAGAAAGCACATATACATGCCCGTCTGAAGTTTGCCAATGAACATCTGAATGATTCAGAGGACAACTGGGTGAAAGTGTTGTGGTCAGATGAGACCAAAATCGATCTCTTTGGCATCAACTCAACTCGCCGTGTTTGGAGGAGGAGGAATGCTGCCTATGACCCCAAGAACACCATCCCCACCGTCAAACATGGAGGTGGAAACATTATGCTTTGGAGGTGTTTTTCTGCTAAGGGGACAGGACAACTTCACCGCATCAAAGGGACGATGGACGGGGCCATGTACCGTCAAATCTTGGGTGAGAACCTCCTTCCCTCAGCCAGGGCATTGAAAATGGGTCGTGGATGGGTATTACAGCATGACAATGACCCAAAACACACGGCCAAAGCAACAAAGGAGTGGCTCAAGAAGAAACACATTAAGGTCCTGGAGTGGCCTAGCCAGTCTCCAGACCTTAATCCCATAGAAAATCTGTGGAGGGAGCTGAAGGTTCGAGTTGTCAAACGTCAGCCTCGAAACCTTAATGACTTGGAGAAGATCGGCAAAGAGGAGTGGGACATAATCCCTCCTGAGGTGTGTGCAAACCTGGTGGCCAACTACAAGAAACGTCTGACCTCTGTGATTGCCAACAAGGGTATTGCCACCAAGTACTAAGTCATGTTTTGCAGAGGGGTCAAATACTTATTTCCCTCGTTAAAATGCAAATCAATTTATAACATTTTTGACATGCGTTTTTCTGGATGTTTTTGTTGTTAGTGTGTTTCTCACTATTTCAAATAAATCTACCATTAAAATTATAGACTGATCATTTCTTTGTCAGTGGGCAAACGTACAAAATCAGCAGGGGATCAAATACTTTTTTTCCCTCACTGTACACACACCACACACTTACGAGGGCAATTGGCCAAACTTTTTAAAGGACCCACCTAAAATGTTTTGGGACTAGAACCATTATGAGTAAATATTCTTTCATATGGCAGTGTGGTTTGCAACGGTATATACTGTCAGCGAAGTTGCTGAGCCAGTTAGGGGCTCTGGGTAAATAATGGGCGTTATTAGTATTATTACCAATTCTTGTCATGTCCACAATTACTGGTAAATCCAGTTCTCGGTTGCAAGAGATTTTTTTTAAAAAATGATCTTTGTGGACTCTTACCGTGGGTTAAACAATAGTATATCCACCCAACCCGATCGAACCACTTCACCTTATCGCCAGTGCTGTCATCATCACCATCACGATCCTTTCTTCTAGCGCCCTTCACATCCTGGGTTCTGTCCGGCGGTCGTGTCAACAAATGGGAGGGGGCGAGGAAATGAACGTCGGGCATGACAGTGTGCAGTGCTAGCACGCACTCCCCACCACCGCCGGTAATTCGGATGTGGGTCATTTGAACTTTACTCCCTTAACACCCCAACATGGACACATATGGGGCCCTCCCCGCTATCGCGACTGACGTCAGCCGGGCTGTAATGTTATTTTCCTAAGAGGGGCCACACGTTGGGAATTCACTGAAACAAAAACGATTGGATCACTGGTCTCGTGATAGAAATATGTACATAACCACTGTACGTAGCGCTTGCGTATGAAATACATGTCAATGAATTGTGCGTATACATTGCGTGCATGTTAAGTTTGTATTTATCCACAGTACATGTGTGTAAAGTGGTATTACAATACTTAGGTCAAGTGCACGTATGTATCTGTTCAGTCACAGCATCGCGCTGTGAGAGTCAACGCAGGCTCTCATGTGCAGTCACTTCGCACCCATTCATTATCACTGTCTCGTCTTCGTAACTCATATCCAAAATATGACATTTGTCAGTTTCACTCGTGCCTGTGGGTATTATTAATGTGTGTACATTGGGTGCAAGATTCCGCTGCAGGGCAATGAAGAACACGTGTTCAAAACAACAGCATGATTGCAGAGACCATGTTTTAGTCATATGACGCCTTATCCTGTTAGCTTGGGTAGTGCGGTGTAGATGTTTCCACTTCACGGCTCTGAAACATCGCAGGGTCCTGCCAGGCATCGATCGCAATTAATCTTTCTCTGCAGAGATAGCGTTGCGCTTGTAAAGACTATTGTTTCCTACCTTTCGCCATCATCAGAGGTGAGCGCTTGCCAAATTACCACCAGTTTGATGTACCATCCCTGTACAGTTCCAGACAAGTGACGTGTATTGTTTGTTGTTTTGGGTAAGTATCAGTGGTAGGATTGGAAGCGTGCAGTTATGAAGTGCCTTTATTGTGAATCGCATCAAAGCGTTTCTTGGAACGAACACGTGTGAGCCAGCCAGATGATGCAGCCGTGGCTCCTCCGGCTCGTGAGCCAGTCTTCCCCGGCTGGACTCTGCAATTCCCCCAGCCGTCCGATGATCGTTTCTGCCGGCAATTACTGAGCGGTGCGTTTTTGGCCACGAAGTGGACTGTATAAGGCCATGACCAATTGCTGGCTGGTTTCACGCGACAAAATCAAATCAACATCTCGGTGGCGAGATGTTATCTCCCTCGCCTGTTATGCAGGAGGTCGTGGGTTCGATCCCGATATTTGGAGTTTGCATGTTCTCCCCGTGATCACGTGGATTTTTCTTCAGGCCCTCCAGTTTTTCCCTCCGCGTTTGGAATCAACATCACGCGTTTAGAGCATTTGACTGACATACATTTCCACGTGATAAGCCACTGTGTTGAGATGTCATTTGTGGCCAGGTCGCTTCCGAAAACGAGCTATATAGATCAGGTGTGCTTTACCTAGCAAAATATAAATAGTAAAATAACATATGACAAAGAAAAATGACCAACGTACAGCTTTAGGATGTTTATTTATTTGGTGTCCGGCCAGGTGGCTTGGCTGTAGAGCGAATGTTGTGAGTTCAAATCCTGGTTGGGGGGTTGACTCAGCCCAATATTCCTCTGGGGTCGATAAAATAGGAACTACTGTGTGGGCAAGTCAACAGAGGTTGTCCTATGGGTAGATTCACTCCCGCTATAGGAATGTGGCATTTTCACCACTTTCTCAATGCTGTAGACAGAAGTTGAGCTCTAATGCCTCTATGCTCAATAGAGCAGGAGATCAAGTGGTTGACAATTTTGATTTAAAGCTTTCGTGACAGCAGGGATTCATATTCTTGGTTCTTTCGGTAAAGTCACCTGATGATGATTGCTTGTGTTGCAGTCGAAACGTCGTGAGAATTTTATTGTTTTATATATTTTTTTATTATTATTTTATTTGTTTCCCTTCTACGTGACTTTTTTCCGAAAGAACCAAGAATATGGTTGACAATTGTTTCATGGTGCACAGCAGAGTTGCCGCCTGACATGCCTGCTCTGTCCATCACTGCTGGTGCCCACTGTTAGCAGGGCTGGGAGAAGGTGCAACATGTGCGTGCGACGATAGAGATGCCGATGACCAGGAGACACATACACTGTACACATACACAGCAGGTCGGTGAGCATCATCTGCCTGTCGTGCGGCTGCTGATGTAGATGCAGAGCAACAGCTACAATTTCCCCATTCAGGTGGTCAATCCAGACAACCGCGTCAGGAGCAGCGGCGGAGTGTTAATCGCCGTGATGTCTCCTTCGTAATTGTGGATCGGGCATTACGTCATCATACGTTGTGTGCTCTGTTTTGGATGGCCACAGTCGCACCCTGGAGAGGTTTCTTTATTTTCTAGTTGTGCATCAGGCATCCGCACCTACCGCCTCGGTTTGGGCAGTGGATGCGGTTTAGGTTGGACCATGAGCTTCATGGAAGATCAAACCCAGGGATCTTCTGCGTTGGGTCTTTCACAAGGTGGTGTTTGGTCGGGGGTTCTTTTGAACTCCGTTCAGCTTTCCGAGCTTCATTAGGGTTGAATTCGCATTGTTTAAAGTTAAGTGCATTGGTTTAAAAAAAAAAAGGCTTCGGTGACCTCATGAGCTGACACAACACATTTCCGTAGCTCATCATAGCATGTTGGCTTATTGAAGTAGTGTCGAGTCTTATTAGAGTTTACAAGCGGAGCCAATTTCTAGCCGTGCCGTTCGAGTGCGGATGGACACCCTCCCCCCTCGTCGTCTGCTTGTCGGCCGCGCTGCCTCTGCGCTCCGCCGCCGCGGCTGTGTCCGCAGTGACTCTTCAACACCACGACTCTCTCCCCACAGTGGACTTCATTCACTGGGCGACGTTGTTTGCAATAGGAGGCTACTGTGCTCTGCTGCCACGGCGGTAACAACAAACGTTAACGAATACCAACAGCTAAGCTGCACAACAGTAGTCATTTGGGGATACTAGCCCTGCCATAGCAGTGTGGATTTTACAATACTGGCGAAGCACCTAGACTCATTTGGGAAGGGGTGTTTATTAAACGTGGCGGTCACAGTGCCGCTGCATCTTCCCTGTGTGGCAATTATCCTCATTGTGCTCCCACGTGGTGGAGTCAACGACATTGCATGGAAGAAATGGATTGGTCCTGTAACAATTCACTCTCCTGAGTAGTATTTGCTGTTGAGGGGGCAGAGTATACAGGCCACGGCGACCTGCATGGCTCATACTAAAACAGGCACCCTTAATTAACATCTCATAACAATGTAGCATGCGGCGTTAAATAGACAACTGGACAGTCTGTAGCAGTGCTGGTCGCTGAGCCAGCTTGCTCGGAGGTGGCGGTTCAACTCCCTTTGTCCCCACCCCCAGTCATCACTGAGAGGCGTTATCAGCCACATGCCATATCGGTGACAGTAAACTGCCCGCTAACGTCGCTTAAAGTCGTTGGCCGTTGTGAGTCAGTGTCAGAAATCTCTCGTTTTCAAATATAGCACGAGAACGCCAATGGCACGGAGTCGTGTCCAGAGTTACTTAGAGGAGATGCAATGAATCATGTTAATCCTGTAAAAGGATCCTGTGTGTTTAACTCGAGACTGAATGACAGGGCCATGGTGGTCCAATCACAGAATTAAGGTCAGAGGTGAAGTAAAACAGTGGGGCAGACAGGCTGTGGTTTTTGTCTGTGTTTAGTCAGTGCGCGTTGCAGTGATACAGAGCACAGCACGTGGAAGTCACCCCTTTCTCCGGGCAGATGACGTCCATCTCTGTTATTTACATGATGAGCTTCAGGAATCCACTCTGGAAGAAAACAGCATTTCGGGTCAAATCTGGAAAGGAAGGTCCATTATTGGTCGAATTCAGCAGACGTGTTATTATTTAACCATCCTAATTGTGATGCTTGTCAATAAAATAACCTGTTAATGCATCTTGTCAGATCTTGGAAGCTGAGCCAGGTTGAGCCTGGGTAAGCGCTTGGATGGACGAGCGTCCCACGCGGAACAGGCTGCTTTAAGCTATGAAGCTGTGGAGCTGCATGGTGGGAAGCAGATGCCAATGCAGCAAAACACATTATTGTACTCTCCTCATGTGCCCCCAGTTCCGTGCTCCAATACCTTCACTCATCCACACGCACCAGTGTGGTAAAGAATGGTCAGAAAACCCCCATGACCTGCATAGTGTGGGGGAGGCCCTCACCCACCAGTGGATTAACAAAAGTTGCTGTCCATGAATTCTTTGGTCTATGACAGCAGATCTGGGGCGATTGCCCACCGATCAGCTGTTGCTTTGAGACTGGACGGCGTGGCGCGACCTAGACAGACGATGCCTCGGATGTTTGAAGGAACCGGCGCTTGGGTGGATGCGACACAGGTGCTCCGTAAACATTTTTTCCCAGCCAGAGTTCATCGGGAGGAGGAACCGTGCTCCAACGGATGAGCGGTTGCTACCTCTTGGAGATCTAACGGGGCCCTGCTTGGGGGAGTGGGGGGGGGGGGATGGGGTGGGCGGGTTTGGCCGGGGGCACTGTTGGCAGAACACTCGCATGGACAAAAATGAGCATAGTTGGTTACGTACGGCGTGGTAGAAGTTCAACATAGATACATACGCACCGGAACACCGCAACTTGGAGGTCCGCTCAGCTATTTACACAACCCATCAGCACTCGGGGAGTCAATGACACGAGGACTACTTTGTGGGAAACCAGCAGTAGTTGCCCTGTGGAGAAGATCTCCGCCCCCCCGTCATGGCAATGAGGAATTGACAACATGTGCATGCACTCGCTAACGGAGTCGAGCGCCGGGTCTCCCACCGGGCAAGCGCTCGCTCCGCGAGCTGTTTTTTGACAGTGCTGCCGTGGGTTTCCCGGAAACGCGGCGGCCTCGAGTCTCCCAGCTGCGTTTGTCAGACCGATAAGTCAAGCGGGCTGCCGGCGTGCCGTGTCGCTCGGGCGACGTTCAAGTGAAGAAAGCCCTCGGTGGGAGAGGATGATCCGCGATTCGTCTCCGGGTGCCGGCCAGGCCTTTTGCGCGCACGCAGCTCGACACCGGCGGTAGCGACGGTGTTAACGCTGACACGGCGCTTCACGTCATCACATCCATTCTGGTGTCCGTGCTGAAACGTCATCTCGGTGGGTGAAGGATAGACGTGCGCGCAGTTTGACATGCCACCGTGATTAGTCACGCGAGTGAGAATCGCCAATGCCTTTTATTGTTGCCCCTGGACAAATCACCCGAATCGCCCCCGAATAGGTGTTGATCTCATCGAATATCGCAAGCTAAGCAGAGTGCCGCCCGATTACTCCTCGACTGGGTGGCTGTCGGGGCTTGCCAGGTGTTGTAGGCGCAGGGGCTGCGGAGTGGATGGATTATGGAAGTGCTGAGTGTCACCACCGCCCGGCTAATGCGTGGTGGGTTCTCTTGAGGATTCTCCGGTTTCCTCCCAGCAGTATGGAAAGGTATATCGCTGCCGTATCAGTGAGCCTAAGTAAGAAATAACAGCTTAATCACAACGCAGGGTTGTACATTAAGGTGTGATCTATTATCAATGAATTTATTGCACAATTATAGGGACAGGTGATAAAACCACGCACCGTAGTGTAGCGGTTAGCGCGCTGCGCTACGAACCCGGCAACCCGAGTTCGATTCCCGCTAACGGCCAACACCGGTGACGATTATCTGAACCGGTCCCAGGCCTCCCCTAGGTCGACTCAGCCTCATATGAGTCCCTGGTGTGGTGTGTAAACGTCACCACTAGGGAGACAAAGGCGGCCCAGGCGTTCCCCCGCCACTCGGCTGCGATCGTTTCAGAAGCTCCCTGCCGTGTTCTGTAGTCCACTTCTCGAGGTCCCTGTACTTGTTGTATACGAGAAGGGGCGTGCAGGCGCTCTGCGCACCAACACTGAGCTTTTGCAACTGACTAGTGTGGGCCGTGCCTCACGTGAGGGCCGCTTCAGTCACAGACTCAGAATCTGTCTAATTATAATCTCTATAATCTCTACGACAACGTTATGGACACCCTTTTAAGAACAGGGATTTTTTTTTACTGAGTTCCACAAGATGCCCATTTTTGTTGAACCATTCGCTAGTTCATTGCTGCTCAGCGACAGTCAAATCCCCGTTGTTATTTGAAATTGATCTTCTGATGTCCGTCAGTTCAGTGCTGGCTTATGTAGCTGCTGCTCGTGATGTGGATTCTGAGTGATTAGCCAAGTTGTAATCGGGCGCGACCCTGCCGAGTTTCCAATCTTCTAAGAGATCACGCCCATTAGGGGGCTTTTAGAAAAACAACAATCGCCGAGGTTTTGTAGAAACGGCTCAGAGGTGCACTGCGCGTCCCAGTGGTAGTGATAATAATAATAACACTCAAAGTGTTATTGTACAGCAGAGTCATTCACACAAACTGCATCTCACAGCGACTTGCACGATGCGCAGCTAGCCGAGGCGTGTAAATATAGACGTATTTTGAGACTGTTAATGATGAGTTTGTATACACGTGGGAGGAACCGTAGCACCCGGAGAAAACCCACGTGTTCTAGGGGGCAACACAGAATCACATACGGAGGGAACATATGGAGATTAGTTCACACTTGATGGTCCGCTTTCTCCTGGCTTGCCAGGGTATGGTGCCACCTCGACAGCTACAGTAAGGTAATTTTGTATGGCATATGAGTGGGTGGGAAGCAACACTTTGTGTAAGATGTGATCATTGAATATTAAGGTCCTTCAACCAATCCAAAGCGGCGGTAGACGCTCTACGGACTGCGGCGATGCCGCCAGGGTGTGTGGCGTGGACGGCGGCACTCGTCGGTGATGCGTTTGGTGATTTTGGGCTTTTACCACGGTCGCAGTTTGGCGAGTCTTTGACTTTCCATTAATGTAACGACGTGGTACGACGCGCATCTCCTGTGCTGCGTCCGAGCGCGGTTCAGCGTGGTCCACAGCCACCGTGAGAGGGATCCAGCAAAACTCTCGCTGTCTCAGGGATCGCGTGCAGCACAGCCGCCACCGCTACCTGGCTGCGCGTGATGGCAACAGAGCCGGTTTAGAGCCCCTCGTGGTTCACTCGGGCCACCTGGCAAGTTTGGCAGGGAATTGCCCAGCACGCTGTGTCGTGGAAGGAGCGTGTTTAAGAACGGACATTGACCGATAAAATGGAGAGGATAAACAACACCCTGGGGCATCGCTCACCAGCGAGTGCCGTTCAGTGGCAGTCACGGCTCAGTGCTCAAGTTTGCATCGCAGGAAACACGATGCTGAACAAACAAATACTGCCTCTAAAACTAAACGTTTCGTTTGTGTTCAGTTTGTTGTCGTTCCCCCCTCACCTCCGATAAGCACGGTTGGCTAAGTACGGTGCAAAAGACGTTCAACATACATACACACGTCTCACCCGTGGGATCTCGCCTGGTGAAATATCGCAATTAGTTACCCAAACCATTTCATCTGCAGTGGCATGCGCTGAAGATTGAAGATACTGTTTTGTATGAATAGCCATTTGTTTAAAAAAATACATTTTCCCATTGGCACACGAACGATACTGCTCTACTCAACACAATTAGCTCTCTGTGGCTGAAAGTGTGTTGTTTTAAGACGGATAGACTGGAAGGTTTCTGTGCATCCCAAAAGCCTCAGCGCTCTGCTTGTGGAGGACGATTTGAGCCAGCGCCATGCAGGTTCTGCTTTTTCATTCCACGCTCCCGCCCTGAATTAAACCAGGTTCCCCAGTGAGAGAGCGTTTGATGCTTTCAGCATGGGTCACCAGCCACCGCGCGAAAAGGCTTTTGTGGAAATCTTGTTTCATGCTAAATTTGGCCTGCCTCAGTGCCGAGCGTTACGCAGCACGAAGCCTCCCAGCAAACCGCTCACCCCCCCGCTTGCCCGGTTAAAGACCAGCTGGTGCGCTGCTGTGAGAGCCGTCCTGGGAGGCAGGATGTCAGATTTTTCAATGGGATCTGATGGCAGGAGGGGCCCAGAGGCGAGGTGTGGAGGCGTCTCCAGCATGTCTCTGCCGACCTCTTGACCCTGACGCGGCACGGCGACAAGACGGCTTCAGTTTGCTCTGCTGCAATTTGCAACTCGCGCACTCCTTTAAGTGGATATCGTGGAAACCTCTGAGCGATCGATAGTGTTATGAACGTCGTTAAGTTACTAATAACGCTCCTACCTGTGTGTTTACTCGTGAGGGAAACGCTAATCGACCGCACGTGCAGAGTGAAACGGTTTTCAGCAAATGTTCGATCAATTCTGGCAATGCGACTGCTTTAATAAATGTAAATATTTTTTCTTTCTCCTGTTCGTTGAAAAGTAAACCCAGAGCGGGCTGTGACGCGGCCCGGCGGCAGCACCTTCACCGCCCCTTGCAGACATTTGTGGTTTTAACCTGGCAGGCCACCCTGGTTATTACTTCGGGCGTATTAATCGAAAAGTACGTAACGCCGTCTGCTTCACAGTGGACGTTGAGGTTCCCACGGCGTATATTCGAAATGAGCAGGCCGTTTTGTGCCGGCATGATGGTCCGAATCTGCTAATACTTGAGAATTCGCCCTGAAAATTACTGAGTTTGGATTACGCAGAGCAGCAATCGTCACCCCCTACCTGCGGACGGATGCCCACTTGCAGGCAAAGATGCCCGAGTTGATTTGTGGGCAACACGGAGACCAACTTCCAATGCGTGTGCTCCTTGCACACTTGAGATGAGATGCCGATGACGCAAGGCAGGCGCTGCAGGGTTTGCCGCGGCATTTAAGGAACGCCAAAGCGAATGAATGCTGCCGAGCGACGCTCGTCTCCGGTGGCGGTGCCGAGCCCGTGGTTTATATTTCACACCGGAGCCGGCCTCTCTCGCTCCATGCCACAGCTGCCTCTGCAGTCTCCCCCATTGGGAGCAGCCCTCACCAGGTGGTGGCTCAGTCCCCACGACCTCATCCCATGGAAGACAATGGGCAAAATCGACCCTGTCAGGGAACCGAACTCATGGTCTCATGAATGAATGAGCTCCACGCGCTATTAATACGTTACACGCAGCCGTACATAATTTACGCGTTACTTATAGGCATACATAATTAATTGCGGAATTAAATTCGGCGAGATAGCCATGAACTCGTGGTCCGCAAGCTGTGGGTTATTTTAATATTTGGAACGTGGCGAGCTGTTTGCCGTTGTGGCGTCCACTTCACGGGGAAGTGTTGCACTCTGGGAATTCTCCCGCGGGAGTCTCGGCTGGGAGGATGACAGCAGGCAGAGGCCCAGCGGCGGATTAACGGACGGGTGAGATGCTGCAGCTGCAGCCAGGCGATCGTAGCCATCGTTATTCCGCTTGTTCACCCAGGAAAGGCCTTGCTGAGTCTCAAGACTTTTTCAGGAGGGTCCTGCCAAGTTTTCGCACTGGTGGGGGTGGGGGGGTAGCGATGTTGCTATGCGTAATCTCAGTTTAATAATTTGTAGGTTATTTTTTCTGCATTGGGATGTTTGGCCAAGACCGGTTGCATTGTGTTTTTTTTATTCTTGGGTCTTACGGTAAAGTCACGTAGATAGGTTCAGAGAAAATAACAAAAAACTACGACGTTTTGATCGCAACACAAGCGGTCGCGATTGAAACGTCGTAGGTTTTTTGTTATTTTTTTGTTCTTTTCTTTGAACCTATCTACGTGACTTTACCGAAAGACCCAAGAATATGAATTCCTGTGGTCAAGAAAGCTTTAAGGTCAAGATTGTGTGTTTTGTTCAGCTATGGGAGGAAACCAGAGAACAGAGAGAAATCCTTTTCAGAACAGGAGGACATACAAATTCCACACAGAAAGGCACCCGAGTCAGGAAACTAACCCCGGCCCTTCTTGTTGTGAGGCACGGGTGCCACCAATGCGTCACCCTGCTGGCTTGTCAGAAGCTGTGAACTGTGTGAACTTGGGGAACTCGTGATCGAGGTGACTGGGCGAGTATTTTGAAATGCCGTGCGCGCATTTGTGCAACCGTCTGCTGCTGAAGCAGCCTCTTGAGTGATTTCCACACCCTCTGTTGCGCACTGGCAGATTTGCTGCCCACAGCCCAGAGCACATCTGTACGAGTGGTCAGATTCGTGTGCGGCGTTCCTTTCGAAAGCGTGTGTCAAAGTCTAAGCGCCATGTTGTTAGTTCCAATCATCTAATCGTCTAAAGCAACCTCTGCGGTGAAATATATTTTGGGGTGGTTTTACTTGTTGTTACATGTCGGCATAATGCGTTACCGTGGTCATGTGGTGGGTGGCGGTGACGACGCGTCAGTTCATTTCGTCCAGGTCACTCACGGGGCCCCTCGATGTTCCCGTCAGATGCGCTCAGAACCTGGGTTCGAGCCCTGGGTTCACTGCGTAGAGATGATCCAATATCCACACAACGTGTTACCGTTCTGGACTTTTGATCAAAGGGTTTCTTAACTGCTGGAGACAAATAACCAGTGCTAAAAAGGATGGATAGAACCAGCCATAAAGGGTAAGCACGCGTGTCCCCTTGCCAACCCCTGCCGACGATATCACAGTGTATGATGTATTGCTAAGGCATTACATAATTACATGAATATTCATGTTTTGCGTTCCTTCTTAAGATTATATATGGTCGTTCATGAATTTAAAGCAAACAATACATGTATTGATAATTTTAAAAAAGTATACTATTGACATTCTATTCTTGGTTCTTTCGGTAAAGTCACGTAGAAGGGAAACAATAAAATCATAAAGAACCAAGAATATGAATCCCTGCAGTCACGAAAGCTTTAAATCAAAATTTATACTATTGGCGTTTGTTGACAATTTACCTTGATTTAATAATACAGCAAACTCTTCCCTCTCGCGAGTGTAGCAATTGCGGTTTTGTGCCAAACTTATTGAGGTACAGTTCACGGATCGCGCCCCTCTAGCTCCACAATTCGCGGGTGACCGCGAGATTCCTGTATGCACTGTAACTGTACTGCTCGCGATGATGCTGCTGCCATGGAAGGACACACACGCCGCTGTACACGGATACGTGTAGAGTATTGTTCACGACTTGAAAACGAAAATCGTTCTATATATTTACCATACAAATGATATTTAACAATAGAAAATACGAATAATATTTTTCATTCAAAGTACTTCCTGTTTAATGTTTGAGTTGATGTAGAGTAATGTAAAACATCAGGAGGGGCGAGTGTTGTATTACGAACCATGAGCCAAACTCTGGTTTTCCCATTGATGCCTTTGAGTTTACGGATCGCGGATTTGCCGATTGCGGCTTATTTCAAGAACGTAACCCCCGCGATGGGCAAGGGTTTGCTGTATATCATTCTA
The DNA here is from genome assembly GCF_048934315.1 of Petromyzon marinus. NCBI lineage: Eukaryota > Metazoa > Chordata > Hyperoartia > Petromyzontiformes > Petromyzontidae > Petromyzon > Petromyzon marinus. The sequence continues at coordinate 1,904,382 of NC_133711.1, read as the reverse complement.
CACTCTGTTACATGGTTTCTCTTTTGTAAGGGTTGACTCAGCCGATCGTCTTTCCTGGGTTGACAAAGCGAGTACCACTTTGTGGAAGCCAACACTGGTTGTCGAATGGAGATACTGGCCCCAGAATGTAGAATGTCCAGCAAGTGGCTCAGGACCACCAAAAGAGATTCGTACCACCCCAATGCTCTCTTGGGCAATACCCCACCGGCTGTCTGTGTCTTGGTACTTGGTGTTTAAGATAAATAAATTATGCTATTGTAAAAGGACACGAGGGCAGCTCGGACACGCAGTATTATGCGTCAGCTTTCCGTTGAGCAGTCGATGGTATTAGTCATCAACATGGTTGGTCATCGCTTCAAGCAAATGTAATCACTATCGCAGTGTAGGCAATGTAGATGTTCGGAGGTTTTATACAATGCTCTGTTGTACTCTGCAAATAGGTAGGTGGGCAAAGTGTTTTTTTTTATGTCGATGTGCAGTATCGTCATGAGCACACACGGGTGAAAATGGGCACTGCCACTGAATTTACGTGCACCACAAGCCGCGGGGAGAGCAGAGCAATGTGCGCATGACTCCTGCGTCGGTACCAAAGGCCCTCGGGTTTTTCAGGACGGTGTACGCGGCCCGGTGGAAGCGCGTTCGCCGCCCGTTGCGGAGGTTTGAATCCGGCAGGCTGCCCTGGTTATTGCCACGGGCGTGTTAACCGTACAAAGTACCGTCCGCTTCACAGTGGACTTTGAAGGTCCGCTGAAGGTCGTTTGAAAATAGGAGGTCCTTGTGTGCCGACGTCACGCTGCAAATTTTTCCGAATTCGAAAAAAGGCTTGCAAATTGCTCATTTGTGATTACATACGCAGCAACATCACCCCGCAATGTGAAACGACTGTGTATGTACGTGTCGCGATGGCCTTACGCTGTAAGAATCCACGGTCTCCAGTGTAAGGCTTTGAGCATCTTAATTCAGTTACCGGCGGCCTCGCCTAAAAGCCACTGTGTAAAATGTGATGTTACGCTTAATTTTACATTTCATTACTCGGGAAGCTTATTCAGCTTTAACGGCGCAAACCACTCATTTTCACGGTGCAGAATGCATTTTAACGACTTTGTACGAGATATTTTTTGAAGGATGTCAGGAGCAGCCCTGTGATGTCACCTACGGATCATTCGTGCCCCTTGTGGAAGGAGACTTTGCTAATTGAGTGCTCTGCTGTGGTTGGTCGACGTTGGTGACGGAAAAGTGCCCTACTGTGCCCTGCAGTGCCGGTGGCACGAATGGGACATTGCTGGTGACGATGGCACGTGGACACAAAATCCAGAGTACGCTTTTGATTGGCAAGAATGAAGGCATGATCTCCTGGCCACCGCTCCGCCTGTGACCTGGTCTGCTGGCGCGGTGTCTCGGGCCGTTGAGCGGCTGCGAGTTCCCCCGGCCTAAGGAAGTGCGTGGTGTTTGTGACGACAGATATCCGTCGGATGCGGACGATGAGGCCGTATTGGATCAGATGCCTCTGATGATGTCGGAGGAGGGCTTTGAGGCTGAGGATTGTGACTATCACAGCCTGCCCAAGGCTAGAGTTATCAAGCAGAGGCGGGGACTAGCATGGTTTTTAACAGGCGGCTGCAACAGTCTGTGCACAAGGTAACGGATGACACATTAATGACACGATACCTTGGCACTGGCAAAGCACATTCTGCTGGGGCTACTTAAATGATCTCTGGACATTAGGACGCGTCATCTGCTTTTGCGTCTGGAGCTGTGCGTCCCGTGCTGCACGGCGCGGAGAGAATGAGCAGCAGTGCGATTGGCGCGGGCAGCCGCAACGAAAGTGCATTGGGCTGCAAGCACAGCCGATTTAGGGCAGGGGTTACTCCTGTTATTCTGGCTAACCAACAGGCGTTCACCAGTATTATGCACAATGAAGGGTAATCTGATTGCGTAACCGCAGGCAGACGGGGTAACGAACAGGACGTGGGTCGCAACGATGCGAAACGCGTCTCTGAAAGCCGCGGCGGTGGAAAGCAGCCCATCGTAGCGGAGAGAAAGCCTCCCGGCCGCAAATGCAGGTGGCGCGCAGTCTAATGTGCTTGAGCCTAAATGTAACTGCCACACCGCGCGCACACACACATACACACACACACGCAGTTCACAGTGTATTTGCACATGTGCTTGGGAGGTGTGTGCGTAAGCAAATGTGAGTAAGCGAGGCTCAAGCGCTGCCCCCCCTCTCTCTCGCCTGTCTCGACGGCAAGAGCCCCGCATCACCTTGGCTTTGCTCCTCTTCCCTGTCGCCTTCGCGAGTTCCGCCACAGCCTCCGCTTCGCTTTGGGGCCGTCCATAAATGACGTCACGCGATTTTGGGCGGTTTTTGACCCCCCCCCTCGTCACACGGCGTCACAAAAAGTCAGGCCCCCCCCCCCCAAAAAATATATAAAACATGCTTCAAATTGCTTTAAACTGTTGTCATTGTAGTGCGTATTTAATGTGGCGCTGCACTCTGATGTCGGAGAAAAATGTATTAAAAAGTCTATTTAATAAAGTAGAACGTTTTGTCTGTATTTATTTAAAGTTGCGCATTTTGATGTGACGTCACATTTCTTAACCCCCCCCCCCCTCGTCACACATCGTCATAAATGTCTGACCCCCCCCCCCCTAGGTGCGTGACGTCATTTATGGACGGCCCCTTTGCACTTCCTCGAGTGAATCGCTTCTTACGCTAAACGCCCCCGTCGTAGAAATGAAGGGCGGTGCTCGCTTGGGAAGTGTTTTGGGCTACGCTGCTGTCACGCCGGTGACAGCAGTGCAGGCAGCTCGCTAGACGAGCACCTCGCCGCCGGATTAGCGTCACGGGGGGGCGGCCCTGTGCGTTAGAGAGTGTCCCTTCTGAAACCGGCCGCTGCGTTGCTGATGCGGTACGTGTGTGTGTGTCTGTGCGTGTGTGTGTCTGTGTGTGTGTGTGTTTTGTGTCGTTGTCATGTATGGCCCCGATTGCTTATACGTACACTCTCTGTAGCGAGGGATAGAGGCCCCGGCACGTCATCAATTATGTATCACGATTATTTATTTGACTTGGTCAGATCCCACCAGGGCTAATCCTCCTTTTGGGAAAAAACAAAACTAAGTAACGTGCAGTGCACGCGCTTATTTCTGTTACTACTCATTCGCAGGTCTTTTCCAAATCAATGTCTGGCCCTTGCGAAGTCACACAAGTCCCTATTGTAGCATGTCAATATAGAAAAGTACTGTCGTTCTTTTATTTAAGCTTTTCGGAGCCCGTTGGAAATGCGTTGTCATTTCTCAATGAGAAACGTGTCAGGGGGTGCTTAATGTCCACTTTGGCGTTGGCAGCGCTCCAGCGGTTCCCTGCCGTCGCGGCCCACGCCATGCAGGAAGTCCGACCGTCGGGAGCGTGGAGTAACACCTGGACCCCTGTCACCACATTTTAGTTCAGTCCCAAGTTACATTTTCACATGACTCGCAGTCCGAATATCAGCCGCCCGGATTTTAAAACGAACCGAAGTGTTCAGAGCGATTGCACGTTTGGCCGCCTTCTCGTGTCACGTGCCAGAGTAAAGTCGCTTTTCCTCTGCCCCCAGCGATGGCTGAACGATGCTGATGTCTGCGAGTGCAAACACTCGTGCCATGCAAATACACACGACTTCTCTGCTCAGCTTACAAAAGTATAGAATTTTTTCCAAGTGTTATTTCAGTTGTGCTCTCGTCGTCACGTCGTGAGCTGAAGTGTCCATTCGGACACCATGGAAGAGAACGGCCCGCAGTCATATATATCACAGAACTACTTCTGAAAACCGAAAGCAATTGGCATCCTTGCCCATGTGACAACTTTCTTTGATGGGCTCTTGTCAGGTGATGGTGGGTCGTTGTAGTTCTAACATTGACATGATTGCTACACACCATATAACCGAAAATAAACAAATTATGAATCTGTACAGTTGCTGTCGAGTGAGCTAGGAGTGTCTCCTAGCTCACACGGGAGCACAGGGGGACTTTGTCGTGAGTTGGTGGGAGTGCAGCCTGAGCGGTGGAAAGGGGCCTGGTTTAAAACCGGGTGGCCGGATCCCGGATTCGTACCCAGGATCTCGGTATTGCCGGCTCAGTTTGACCGCACCGGTTTTACCGTGGGCCCTGTCTCGTCTGTGTGCAGCTCGTGTGCACGGGCAGACGGTAAACCACCGGTGGTTAGTGGTTAGTGAGTTCTGGTAGCCTGGGTTTAATTGCAGCTGCCCATTGTTTCCTCTAGGTTGACTTAGCCTGGAATTAATCAGTTGTGTCACAGGAGGTCATTTGCAGCGTTGTGTTTGTTGGCTGCACGACCCCGAACCCTTTGCATGCAACTGCTGGCGTTCATGGGAACTGTACTCGCTCACAGCTCTCCCCCCCGCAGTCTGTTGTTTGTACAAAATAGGAATGTCATTTTCGGTGTTGTGGCACGAATGTACGTTGGTAACGTAATGAATGTTGCGTGTGTATTATCTCTCATCCCATTTGTATGACGGACTTCATACGTCTCTCCGCGCCACACGTGCATAGGTTCATCCTCGTGCCTAATTCTGTTCGTCTCTCCATGCCTGTCGCTTTCGCTACTCGTCGTCGTTACCTTTGATTACCTGTGCCCCTTTGTCAGCCTGTAAACTGACACGTGTCGTGTTTCGTCAACGCACGTCCGTCTCCGCGTGCGGCTCGTCCAGGGGTGTCTAGGAGGCAGATTGGTAGAGTCGAGTTGACAACGTGTGCGTTCGGTAACGTTGTGCGTTAGTTCGCACGAGGACAGACGTTTCGACTTCCCACCTGTCGGGCCATTTTTTAAAGGGCGCCATTGCCAGAACCGCCACTCCGTTGAAAAGTGGGCGTTAAAGAGCCCGTGGCATTTCCCTCAAGAGTAGCACGCCGAGTGTGCCGCCGTCACGGCCAAGTTTGAGAATCCCTCCGAGGCAGCCGTCAGGTTTCAGCGCAGCGCTCCTCCCCTCGCACCGGCACCACTCCCTCCCCCAGCTCTCCCTCGGCACGCAGGCGAGGCACCTGTGTGACAACACACCTGTGTGACAACACACCTGTGTGACAACTCACCTGTGTGACAACACACCTGTGTGACAACACACCTGTGTGACAACACACCTGTGTGACAACACACCTGTGTGACAACACACCTGTGTGACAACACACCTGTGTGACAACTCACCTGTGTGACAACACACCTGTGTGACAACACACCTGTGTGACAACTCACCTGTGTGACAACTCACCTGTGTGACAACACACCTGTGTGACAACACACCTGTGTGACAACACACCTGTGTGACAACACACCTGTGTGACAACACACCTGTGTGACAACTCACCTGTGTGACAACTCACCTGTGTGACAACACACCTGTGTGACAACTCACCTGTGTGACAACTCACCTGTGTGACAACTCACCTGTGTGACAACTCACCTGTGTGACAACACACCTGTGTGACAACTCACCTGTCTAATGAGTTGGGCGCGGAGGGAGGCACTGTAGGGCGCAGCACGGCCTCGTTGCGTCACGGCTGTTTGCTCGGAGAGCCCCGTGTCAGCCCCCCCTGCGCGTACAGTGAAGAGGGCAGGGCGCCGCGCTATCGACACACGCCGCCGCCCCCCCCCCCTCTCCGTGCGCACGCGACTGCGACTCCTCCGCTGCCGCGCTCGCCATTCGCGGCCGCCCTCTCCCGCTCGCACTGTTCGGCCATGGGCAAGTAAGTAACGAGGCGCTGGCACGCGCCACGTTTCAGCACCGGCGTCCGCGCCGGCGCGGGGGGGTAGGGGGAGTGGGGTGGGTGGGGGGGCCAGGCGGTGCCTCCGGTGGCCGCGCTTGAGCTCCCAAAGACGCGCACGACACAAACGCAGCCTCCGCCGCGGCACCCGAGAGGGCCCGCGTCGCCGAGCCGACCCAAAATCTTTCTTCTTTCGTGGGAGCGTGGCCGGGAGTTGGACTTCCGCGTAGGCAGAGAGCGTGCGGAGCAGGCGGAGGCGGCGGCTGCTGCTGCGCGGCTACGCCGAGGCCGTGGGGGGGCCCCCCGGGCAGGCACGGCGCGAGTGTGTGTTTGGCATCTTCGCTCGGTGCGAAGGAATTACCGCAATGCGGTTCTGCCACTCTCAGACACTAAACGTGGCAGGTCGGCCCAACAGTTGGGTCATCGCCGAGATTGAGAAAACCAGTGTGCGGTAATAAAGGCATAAAATGAGTCACGCTCAAAAGATGTATTTCCCACGTTAAATTCAGAAAGGGTACTCGTGCAGTTAATCGATGTAGAGCTGTCTATCGCGGGTCGTCCGGGACGGCTGGAGCAGTACTCCTCGGTGTTTTCCTGCGAACTCACCTGTGACGGCGCACCTGTCGCCCGCGCGCACCGTCTCCGCTCGCTGCTGAGTTGGAGGAGCTTTCCCTCTGTCGCTCTCCGTTTTCGTCTTCCCTCTCCGCCGCCGCTGCCACGCCGCCTGCGAGACGGCCTTGTTGACGAGGCTGTGTTCCGCCAGCGCGTCTGCTCTCTGCAGTTTTCTTCCCCTCTTTACCCCCCCCCCCCCCCCCGTGGACGCGTTTAAGCCGACGCGGAACTCCGCGTCGGCCCTGCGCTGTGATCATCGAGCAAAGAGGCTGACGCTCGCGCACAAAACGCTTTCACAGCGAATGCCGCTGCAATAATTCGCAGACTCTGGTCTTCGTTCAGCGCAGCAGTCATGACGGCCGTGTCCCATGTAATAACAGTTGCGTATGGCCATCCGCGTTACAGCACTTAGCACTTACCCATGCGCCAGTGCAAATCGTGATCGTATTCATAACAGCACGAAAACGAACGTCACTAACAACAGTGCCGATATTGACACGAGCAGTTATGCGAATTCTCACCTTAATCCCATGCCAAGCGCTCATGATCAAGCAACCGTAACACTTGGCGACTCTCCACGTGCGGCTGGCTCTCGTACAGTAGCTCGCACTTGAGTCTCGGCGGCTCTTAACATTAGCCACACGCTCATCTCGGCACAGACATGAGCGCTAATGGTCTAACGTGCAGTAATCGACGCGCTACCAGAAGTCCTGATCTCAGTAAGTAATCATGAACACCCTGACCCTACAAATGAACACATACGTGTTTATACTGGAGGAATCCGATGAGCTATAAAGCTCTTTTTCACAGATGATCCTGAAACCCAGCAGTTAACGTGAATCCAAATGCGCACTCAGTATGAACTCACACCTGTATTCTAATCATCATGCCCAGTCCAATCAGTTACCAGTCATCTCTACCCTTGAGGCTAACCCAACCCCAATTATATTTCACTCACTCACTCAACAACATTCACTTATTCACCTGAAACATTAAGCCGCTCACCGACTCTCACACAAACACTCATTCACCCAAACACTTGCCCATTCACCCGTACACTCTCACCCACGTACCCAAGCACTCGCCCAAACTTGAGTTGCTAACCCAACAAAAACCCACCCAATCTGTAACCTTTAATCAGACTCTTTGTCAACAGGCAGGCAAGGGTCAATCGAGACAGTCAGTTCCGGTACACAACCAGGGCTACAGGTGCAGGCAGTTAAAGTCTCTCACTTTTAAAATGAGCGTGAGATTTTGTCGAAATCCATATTCCTTTTGGTAATGTACATAATTGGTAATGTACGTACACAATGTGCATACATTAGGTATGTTGATTAACTGTGAATAACCCAACTAATAAATAGATTATTGATATGACTACATTAAGCCCCCCCTCTCTGGTCGTCGCACCTGATTGGCTCACGGTAACGACACCGCAATTGCCCCCTCTACTTAAAACCAAAACAGCAGGAGGATTTCTCTACAACTCTGGCTGTCCGCCTGATCGGCCGGTTGTAATTACTGGCGAAAACATCACGGCACCCGAATTGTAAATGTTGTGGTGGGTTTAAACTCCGACGCATCGGTGTGCTGAACTAGTAACTAATTGGTATGTATATTCTTGGTTCTTTCGGTAAAGTCACGTAGAAGGGAAACAATAAAATAATAGAAATATATTTATAATATATTAATATAAATGTATATTTTTTATGATTTTATTGTTTCCCTTCTACGTGACTTTACCGAAAGAACCAAGAATATGAATCCGAGCAGTAACGAAAGGTTTAAATAAAAAAATAATTTGTATGTTTTGTTCGGTGAAAAACCTGACTGGTGGTGAGTTTAACGACACATTAAATATTTGCGTGATCTAGCCCAAAAAAGAAAACCTCTTATGGATAACATTGGTAGCGAAAGCCTACGCGTTAAACTCCACATTCCTGTGGCAGTGGCCAGTCTACACGTGAGATTACAGCGGTTAACTTCCCACAAATTGATGCTCATTTATTCATTCCCGGAAGTGAGATGAGCTGAGTTAGCCACCTGTGTGGATGTGAACTCAACACAACCTTCCGCTTGTTTATTGCGCGCACTGTGCACAATCGAGCGTTATCTGGCCGGGTAATGGCATCGCAGTGGTAACTGCAGTCTAACATTAGCCAAACAGCGTTACTCATGCAAATAGGAGATCAAACATAGCCAGCATAGCAGCCAGCATAGCAGTGATGCCTCCATAACAGAGCCTTTTTTGGGTGAGATTGCGTAAATATAAATGTGTCGTGAATATAAATGGTAAGGTTTGTCACGTAGACCAAACGTGTCAATTCGTTACTAGTTAAGCACACCGATGCGTTGGAGAGTAAAGGCACAACATTTACAGCTCGAGTAGGACGTTTCGCCAGTAATTACAGCTAGCATCATCAGGCGGACAGTCAAGAGTTGCGGAGAAATCCTCCTGCTTCGGTCAGTGATGCCCCACGCCACAAAGCCAGCCGCAGCAGCGCCACCAACCCTCGTTGTTGTACCGATACAGAGGACCAACGCTAACGGAGACATCGCAGCGATACACTCCGCTGCTCCTGACGACGTTGTCTGACTTGACCCCCGGAATGTCAAATTGGAGTTGTTGCTCTGCATCTGTATCATCCGTATGAAAGAGGAAGACCAACACTAACCATAAACAGCACCATCCTCTACCTATTATCATAACAACACACCGGACCACACCGACACGATTATTTGTTATCATCATCATAACAGCACCAACACAAACCGTGAACAGCACAAAGCAGTACCATAAAAAACACGGTACTAATTCGACTGTTCCCTAAACGACACGGCAGCTATAATCCCAACCAGCAGTTCCTCCTAACAGCTCTGACCCCTGACCCTTTTGCCCTCCCACCTCCCCTTTGGGCAGGCCTGCCCTCCCGCCCGCACCTCCTCTGGGCATGCCTGCCCTCCCACCCCTCTCTCTGAGCAGGCCTGCCCTCCCACCTCCCCTCTGGGCAGGCCAGCCCTTGCCACTGAGATGCGTCTCCCGATCTCCCGGAGAGCTCCGAGCCACCTGCTGCAGCGCTGCCCGGTCCGCTCCCTCATTTTTGCGCAAATGATCCTGCGGAAAATGTTATCCGTTCTCTCTCTCTCTCTCACTTTGATCAATTCCTTAAATGGAGGGAACGGTGTAATCAGTGATGATCGCTGACGTTAATTTGGAAGCGCGCGTCGTTACCGCTTCCTTGCAATCGGCTCCGGAATGGATCGGCGTTCGCTTCGCAGGCCATCGATTCCGCAACGATCGGCGGCGTTAAACTTCATTGGCATTGATTCCACGACATCGAGAGCAATCGCCTCCCGTTCGTATTTACAGGGTGTCCATAAAGGCGTCGTCCATTCTCGAAGACTTGCACAGAGGCACAAGTTCTAGCCGCACGGTTCAAATGTTTGCACACGTGTCCCCTTGCGTGCTTGAGTTTCGCTCGACCTGAAACGGTGAGCGATCTTCACCGGCGCCACGCCGCAAGCGATCGAAACGAGGATCACAGCCGAGCGATGGCGGTGAACGTCGGACCTCTCCCTCCGAACGATGCAATCCTCGCACTGCCCGCTGTGCGTGTCATCCTATAGCGCTAGCGTGATAATTATGATGATGCGACATTGGATGAGATACCTATAAACAACAAAAAACTAGAGTGTAACTGGTAATGGCCAAACATTCATATTCAACTGGTAATGGTTCGTGGTTCGAAGCCGGCAGGCCACCCTGGTTAGGACTAACTATAAAATACCCGTCACTTCCTAGTGGACGTTAAAGATGCCGTGACGTCATTGGCAAGGAGCGTCGGCCATTGCGTGCTGGCATCATAGTCAACATTTTTACCAGATTTGAAAATGACCTGCAAATTATTCCATTGGGATTACACACGGCAGCGGTATCACCCCCTCTCCCCCCCCCCCCACTTACCAAACTTGGCAGGACCCTCTTGAAAATTAGTCTTGAGACTTGACGAGGCTATTCTGGGTGAACAAGCGGAGTGACAGTCTTGATAAAGAACGTTTCTGGACACCGTGTGAACGAGCATCGCCAACCCAGACACGGCCGCAGCGAGCTTGGCGATGCAGAGCGAGCGACGTGCAGGTGGCCCTTAGGAGACAGTCACAGCGACCGTCATCCTAGAGGTCCAGACTCGCGGGGTTTCCAGTCATTTATAAATGCGGCCTCTCGCGGCAACGGCGACCGTTTGACAGATTTCTCTCCGCACTCTATTCTGCTGCTCACCTGGCGATGCCTTTTCAGCCGCGTTGCTCTCTCGCTCTGGCCGGGCTGCGGCCCCTGGTTCATAGTGCCGCGACTGTCTCTCTGGCCTTGCCTCTGCCCACTGCCCTGTAGTTTAGGTCACCTTCTGACCCTTGGCGCCTTTGCGCGTGAGCGTGCCGTGAATATCCGTCTCGCATTGACTTGAGGATTTTGAAATGTTTTGCTGCTGAGCTTGAGCGTTTACTGATGGTGCGTATGCTTCTGGGTTCTCTTTTCTGTGTGCGCGCGTGCGTGTGTTTGTGTGCGTGAACTGCGTGCGGTGGTGATGGATGATGATGTGTGGCATGGTGTCTGTGCATTCTTGTGTCTGCTCGTGTGGTTTCCTGCATGGTATTTCGCCCTGCATGGTGTTGTGTCCTGCATGTTGTGGTGTTCCATGGGCTGTGATGTCCTGTCCTGTGTGCTGCTCTGTATGGTGTCGTGTCCTGCATGGTGTCCTGTATCGTGTGGCGTCCTGTATGGTGTGCTGTCCTCAATGGTGTTCTTGCACGGTGTGCTGTCCTGCTTGGCGTCCTGTGTGGTGGGGTGTCCTGCATGGTGTCCTGCACGGTACCCTATATGGTGCGGCGTCCTGCATGGTCTCCTATACTGTGTGCTGTACTGTGTGCTGTTCTGCGTGGTGTCCTGCACGGGGTGTTGTTCTGTGTGGCGGTGTCCTGTATGGTGTGCTGCTCTCCGTGCCCGTTGCTCTTGGTGTGTCCTGCCGCCTGCTTCCCGGCGTGGTGCCGTATCCCACGACGCGGCACCCCGCCTGCGACGTCGTGCCGCGCGGCGCTGTGCGGCGCTGTGCTGTGTGCTGTGCGTGCCAAACGATTGCGCGGTGTGGCCGGGCACGCGCAGCTGCTGCGACAGCCTGTGCTGCCTGTGCCGGCGGCACAAGGAGCTCAAGCCGCGCACCGTGTGGCTGGGCCACCCCGAGAAGGGCGAGGAGAAATACCCACGCAACGCCATCAAGAACCAGAAGTACAACGTGTTCACCTTCGTGCCGGGGGTACGTCACGCACGCGCGCACGCACGCACGCACATACTCAGTGGCGCCACTAACAACGCTACCCTTGTGTTTTCACCGCTATTGGCCCAGTATTGAACTTGCCCCGGGGCCGCCCTCATGATTGTGGTATAAATTGACAAAAATAAATAATCCGCCCTCTATCGATTCACGTACATTATTTAAAAATGCACCGTGCTTGTACAATTTTAGATTGTTCCGTCGAATACAACTTTGCGGAGTGCGTTATCAGCGGTGTGCAATGGCCGAATGAAAATGCTTTACCACCGCTGGCCGTACAAACGCATGCCGCACAACTCAATCCACGCAATGAGCGAGCGCGAATGTGCGGATTTTGACGTCAGCGGTCCGGCTCGGCTTTTGCAGTGGAAACCAACGCCGACGGCTCCCGAGACACACAAGCGCTTGTGGTGCAATCGAAACGTCGTGGGTTGCCTGCTCTTATTTTTATTTTATTTGTAATTGTAATTTTGTTTAATTTTTATTTTATTTTCTATCCACGTGGCTTTACCGAAAGAACCAAGAATATAGTAGTGTAGTGTATAGTGTAGTGTATAGTGGTGTTAAGAAGGACCCCTCCATAGAGCCCAATGTTGTTCGCTTACCGACCATTCCCCTTTTAACGACGGGCTGTTGTAGGTACAGTAAATATGAATGAATGCATCGATTAACCATGTGTCTTTTAATATTATGTGTTTATAATGTTGTTAATATATTTATGTATTAACATCCGTGGTTTAAATATTATGAAGTACGTTTTTCGGGTGAAAAAGGGTGACTTTCGATGCTATCGAAACGAATTACGCCTTTAACGTGTATTTCCCTTACTCGGTTAACGACCACGTCGCTTAACAACCGGTTTCGTGAAACCAATTACCGTCGTTGAGTGGGGCTCTACTGTACGTTCAAGTTCTCTCGCACCGTATGTAGCCAACCGTGCTAATCGGTGGTGTGGGGGATGGACCACAAACTAACACACAAAGCCGCCCTCGCTTGTGGGAGGGGCTGCCTGTCGCACAGGGCCCTTCGCCCACTTACGAGCGCAAGGTCTCACAACAGCTCGGCTGTGGTGGCCCAAACGGCAGCGCTCGTGGGCCGCGTGCTGCAGGTTTCTCGCGTCCTTTAGGGTGAGAGCCCCGTGAGATTCGTTGTCCCCAGTAATAGCGCGATGACCAGAATCACGTTCTAATGTTTCACAACTCCGATGAGCACGGTTGGCTCCGCACGGCGGCGAAAGAAGTTCAACGTACGTACTTTAGCTGCTTGAAGTGCGTCCCACTTTGAATTTTGACTGTAACTTTGAGCGTGGTACGGAGCGACCCGCACTCTGCGGCTGATTTCACGGGACGTTTAGCGTGCGCGCGACAGTGAAATAATACACCTGAAAAATGACAGCAGGTTGCGGGGATTTTAACGGGTGCCTACGCGCCGTCCTCCATTGAAGACGCCGCTCGCAACGAGCAACGGCCACGCGGGGCAGAGACCTGTTCCGTCATCCCATTCAGCTCGTTCCGTCTAAACACACGCATGCACGCGCACGCACGCGCACGCACGCGCGCACGAGAGAGAAAGATATTTCATACCACGCGCACACCCTCGCCCGCGTCCCCCACGGGGGCATTTCGCCCGTTATTGATAAAAAGTAAAGAAATTAAATGCTTGCCGGTCACACTGCCCCCGACCGCGGGAACGCTTGCGCTGAGCGGCCCCCGGATGCCTCGTTCGCTGAGATCGCATCCGAGCCGTTTTAAAACCGAGGCAGCCCAGCTCCTCCATGCCCCCCACCCCCCCCCCCACTCCGTTTACGATTGCCGGCTGACAGACCGTTCTCTTGATGTGCAGCTCAATGACGGAGGAATCGTCCCCAGGCTCCGCCTCGCTCGCTTCGGCTGCGTTGACGCCCGCTCCGCCGGATTTTGATGCACTGCGTTAATATTTGCGTGCCCGCGTTGGCGTTGCCGTGCAGGTGTTGTACCAGCAGTTCAAGTTCTTCCTCAACCTGTACTTCCTCGTGGTGGCATGCTCGCAATTCGTGCCCGAGCTGAAGATCGGGTACCTCTACACCTACTGGGCGCCGCTGGTACGTGGCGGCCGAGCGAACGTCGTGAGCGCGGGCGCTTGGGGCGGTGGCGACGACCAGAGTTCCATTCGCCACCCATGGCCAACATGGGTGACGTATATCTGAACGTGGTCCCGCCCGGACCTTCCCTAGGTCGACTCGGCCTTAAATTAATACCTGCTGCAGTGCGTATGAGCGCACCGCCTTCGCAGGTGCTCGGTGACAGCACTTGCCCCAACAGCCGGTATAGCTATATGGGGGATCTTAGTCGTTGTGCCCCTTCATGCATTATGAATGGGCACAAAGGCACCGATACATCTGCAAATTTTGATTCTCAAGCTCACGAATGCACTCCTCAAATTGTGTTGCCCAATATCATGTTACATCAAACCGTTTTTTTTCCCTATTCCATTTTTTTCCCATTTATTATGCCGCTTGCAATCGCTGTAAGTTAGCCCTCCGGCCGCCGGAGACGCCACCTTTCGCTGCGTTGGTAAAACGCCACGTCGCTGAATAGAATCGCGACCTCGGGTGGGGAGAATTGACGACGCTCCGGAAGCCCGCGGGCGCCGCCGCGCGTCGCTGCTCGCCGACCCGCCCATACTGGGCATCTGTGATAAAGAGCTTCGTGGCTCGTCGGGTTCCTCCCGTCTAAATGAAGATGCTGATGATTCTGAGTGCAAATTCGAGGCGCGGCTGTTGATGTTCAAAAGCAGCGGCACGTGCCTATCCCAGAGACAGCGGATACGGGGAGAGGTGTGTGTGTGTAGACATTTAAGCTGAGGTGCAAATGAAGACACTGAATGTGTAGGAGACAGTCTTCAGCAGACGATAAGTGGAAGGTCTTGAGCCTGGATTTGATTAGGGGCAGGGAGTTGGCAGCTGGGGGGGAGGGAGTTCCAGACCCTGTTTGGCACCGTCAGAGAAGGAGTGGAGGTTGTTGACAGAGGGTTTCAAGAGACGCGTTTGATTGCTGTAGCGAAGAGCAAGGTATGGGCAACACGGTGAGATCGGATGCGGGATGTAAGCAGGGGCGAGTCTGTGGAGGATGTCTTGAGATGTTGCGCCGGATCGTGTAGGTACCGTGGGATTCGGTTGGGAGCTCGTGGAGGTATCGGAAGGTTGCGGTGGTGTCGCCTCGGGCTATGGGTGTGGGTCTGGGCTCTTGTGGCACCCTGGATCATTGGGAGTTTTGAGAGGGAGGGACTTGGGTAGGCTGTAGAGCAGGGAGTGGCAGTAAACGAGTTGGATGATGAAGGCATGGGTGAGGGTCTTCATAACTTCAGAGATGGGAGCTGCCCCCTTCTCGTTTGTGGAGGGGGAAATCGACTTAATTGTCACACGTCATAAAATGTCTCACTCCGTGTGCGTGGGCGAGTCTCAGTTCACACAAAGACAAAGATCCCCCATACAGCCTTAAGAGACTGTTGGGGCAAGTGCTGTTAGCAAGCACTTATGAAAGCCGGCACTGCACACAGGGGGGTGAGTGGCCAACACCACGTCCGGCCGCCTTTGTCTTCCCAGTGGCAATGGTTTTACACAAAGCACTAGGAACTCCACTGAGGCTGAGTCGACCTACACGTGTGTGCGAGTGTGACGAGCCCATAGCCCGCGCCATTCATCACGTCGATAACTCTGCGCTTCCACCGCCACCATCGCCGCCGCCGCCACCCCCGCCACCACCGCCGCGTTCAGTTCGGGGAGCGAGGGAAAGGGGCCTTTCCTCGGCCATTAATCGTCCTCATACAAAAGCCACCGCGACTGTTTAGGCTGATGATCGCCCGCTTTGTTGTTTAATTAGTCTTGGAGTAAAATTGCCCGCGATCACTCACGCCGCTCGTGGGGCAGCTCAGAGAGCGCCGCCGACAGATTGCCCTTCGGGGGACGGTGAGATTTATCCGCGCGCCCGTCGCCGCTCTGATCGATACCCGCGCGGACCCCACTCCCCCCACCCGCACTGCGCAGGGCTTCGTGCTGGCCGTCACCATGTTCCGCGAGGCCCTGGACGAGTTGCGCAGGTTCCAGAGAGACAAGGAGATGAACTCGCAGCTCTACAGCAAGCTCACCATACGAGGTGGGCATCCGCGCCACGCACGCGCCAGCGCCACGCACGCGCCAGCGCCACGCACGCGCCAGCGCCACGCACGCGCCAGCGCCACGCACGGGCGTGATATGCACGTTCACTCTCAACATTTCTCGGTGGAGCGAGAGGGGAGGTTTTGTTGCCCGTGGTTGATAAGCCACACTGCACGTTTGACTTCATGATGACGTAAATCACGCGCGATATGTGCACGTGTTTAAAGTAGCGCTGCACGAATATTGCGTGCAAAGTTTGCTCTGGACACCGGGATTTACGCTGCCGTTGGTTCGCTGTTATGTTTTATGTTTCCGCTTGTTCACCCAGTAATGTCTCACCGAGTCTCAAGACCCATTTCCAGGAGGGTCCCATCAAGTTTTTGCAGGAGGGGTCGATGTTGCTGCTGCTGCTGTGTAATCCTAGTTGAGTAATTTGTAGGTCATTTTAAGCATTGGGATGTTTTGCCCAATTGCAGAGACATTTTATGATCTTCTCAGCAATGGCAGGAAACTGCAGAACCCAGAGGACACCCATGCAGGACAGGGGGGAGAACATACAAAAGCCACACAGATGGTCACCCGAGTCGGGAATGGAACCTATGCACTTCTTGCTGTAAGGCACGCATGTAATCACTGCCCACCCTGTAGTCGGTGACACTTGGGACACATTTTCGATACTGTGCCGCGGTGAGTACGCGACTGTGCCACTTTCATCATCGTCATCGCAGTTCGACAAACCTCCCTGGGGGGGGTCGTGAAATGTCAACCTTTTTAAACCGCCCCCTGCATTAATAGTAAGGTCATTTTTTTGTTAAAGACTGCATCAAGTTTCTGGGTCTCCAAGATAGTGATGGGGACGATCGCTGCCCCCGTTCCCCTCACCCCCCCACCCCCGCCGCCCGCCTTGGATCCAGCGCAGGCCACCGGTGATCACCGTCACCGAAACGCGTCCGCACGCTCGTGGAAACGAGACCCTGCGAATCCTCGCCCGGCGGGCCGCGCCGCATTGTCGCCGCCTCGCCCGGGACAAAGCCCGAGTGGAGGAACGTCAGACCTGCCGCAGACGTCTCTTGGCATCTAGACACCGCGTGGCCGCGGGGATATCACGATACCGGAATCATCCTTCCATTACCCCCCCCCACCCCGCCCCCTGCGCAGGGGTAACCACCACATCGCATCCGATAGCCACGCGATTTCATTAAAGTCTGATGATGTCGCGGCTGGCTGGTGAAAATTTAATTGTCGGGCTTTGCATATGAAAGGCGCGTGTCCCTATGTCACTGTGACTAATGGCATTAGGTGCAGGCCGATATTTATTTATTTATTTAGAACGAAGCCCCTGCTCCCGGCACGGCCGCGCTCCGCCCGCGTCCGTGACGTCGCGAGATCGGGGGGGGGCGGGGGGGGGGCGGGGGGGCGTGACGCGCGGCCTCTTCTGCCGTCCTGGGGTTTTTTTTATATGCCACTTAACGCCGGGTGGCAGGGCGGCGCTGCGGTAGCACTAGTGTCTCGCGGCAAAGGGTTCGATTCCCCGATGTGGGCTCCTTCCTTGCGTAGAATCCGTGCGCTCTCTCTCTCTCTCCCCCTGTTCTGCATCCGTTTACACCCGGTTCTCCGTTTTCCTCGCATAGCTAATGGGGAAAAAAACACGGTATTGGCCAATACATTCTTATTGCTGAAACATTCACCAGCAAGTTACTCAATAATTGGGATAACACACACACAGCAGCAGCAGCATCTTGTCTTATTATTTTAATTCAGAAAGCGCCTTGCTCAAAGTGCTGAACAAAGGATTTGCTATTTGTAGACGAGAAGAGCGTGGTGAGATGAGATGTTGAGAAGGATGGTAGCGCATGACGAATATGAGGAACGATGATGATGAGAGTGACAGTGAGTGGTTGATGATGATGATGATTATGAGCGAGTGTGATGAATGGGTAGGGGAAGTTGGGAAGAGGGACGGAGTCGGTGAATGGGAAGGGGAGTTTGGGTGAGCGGGGGATAATCAGTCAGGGCTTTAAGGGAAGAATGAACAATAGACAACGGGTCCCCTACTGCGAAAACTTGGCAAGACCGTCCTGATGGAGTCTTGAGACTCGGCGAGGTTTTCCTGGGTAACCCAGCGGAATCTTCTTCCTGTCGTACGGCCGCTGATGTTGATGCAGAGCAACGACTACAATGTGACATTCAGGTGCTCAAGCCCAGACAACCGCGCCAGGAGCAACGGATTGTTAATCGCCGTATTTGTGAATCATTGTTACGGTCTGTTATGAGTGACCCGCATTAGCACACTACTGGAGAGTTTTTTTTTTATTCGCGACAAAAGTGCACGCCCCTTACAGCACGTTGCATAGCTCACTCAACCAGGTGACATCCATAATGCAGGTGTTTTTGGGTTAGATCGCATAAATATAGAAATGTGTCGTTAAACCCGCCACCACCCCATACAGCCAACTCGTAAGGGTTGTCACGTAAACAGAACGTGCCAATTTTTCACTAGTACAGCACACCGGTGTGCAGGAGAGCAAAGCCACAACATTTCGCGGAACGCAATCCCAACGCGACTAAACCATTTTAGAGAAGGGGTGGGGCGTAAAAGATGGGGAAAGAGGCCTGCTACACACCGCTGGAGAGTGTAGAATTTTCCATTTGTGCATCAAGTATCCGCATCTACTGCCATGGTTTGTGCAGTGGATGCGGCTTAGGGTGGACCGTGAGCTTCGTGGAAGATCAAACCCAGGGATCAAAGCCGGGCTTGATGAGCTTCGAGCGAGCGTAATGGTGACGACGAATGAGGGAAGTGAAAGTGCCCACGTTTTCACTCTGAACGCCCGGGAACGTGGCGACGTTGCCGCCGTCGCGTTTCACCGGCGGCCTCGCGTCGCCGTGGGATTTTAATCTCCGCCGAGTGTGTCCCCCACCACCACCGTGACCACCAGGAGGTGCGGTGTCATCAGTCCCGCGGCCGCCGCGGGCAGAGCGTGTAGCACCGCGGTGAGATACAGGTGTTAATATAATAATGGACCTCCGGTCTGTGGGAAGGGTTTGCGGAATCACCGAATCTTGCAAAATTTTCATTATTTGTTATAAATTTTTACAAAGGCTAATTAACAAGAAAATCCTCTGATAGCGCAGTTAAAATTATTCCTTTCAACCATAAAAACTGATATATAGCATATATTTATTCATAGGAAATTGATGACATTTTATTTAAATTGAAAGTCTAAAGCAGCTGACGTGCACTTAAGGTTTGGATTCTCACAGAGGAGGGTGAATGGCTCCGATAGCTCGAGCTAGTGTTACCAGGCCCTGGCTCAGAGTCCCCGGTTCCCTGGCTCTCGAGTCTACGGCTCCCTGGCTCCCAGATCCCCAGGCTCCAAGTCTCCCCAGCCCCTAGGTTCCCCGGCTCCCCATCTCCCAGATTTCCAGCTTTCCAGGTTCTCCAGCTCCTAGGCTCCCAGCCCAAACGGTGGACCAGGCCCTCGTGTGTCACCACCAATGGCTACACTGAACCCGTGGTCCACACATTGGACATTTGCTCAATTCAACTCTCATTTTAGCTTTACAATCTCAGCATTAAAGCACTGTCGATGTAATCGGGAAGAGGAGGAGGTCACGATGGGTGGGACACGGGTGCTGAGTGGAGGAGGAGGGCAGGTGACCGAGACTGGTATTGGAGAGGCACTCAGAGGGCAGAGACCTCAAGTCAGATGGTGGGAAACTCGAAGGGCGGACTTCAAGAGGTCAAATACCGAGTGTGCAACAACTGGCAGGATCTGGCAGAAGGAAGGAAGTGATGTTTACGTGTGCTGGAATTACTGGCAATGGACTTGATGGCCTCATCAACTTTGGACTGATGCGGCAGAACGACACAGCTAGGCATCGTTGTTGCGGTCGTGAAAAGAGGTTTATCGAATCGTCATCATCATTGTCATCGTCATCCTTTCATTAGTAAATATTTACTCATGCAGCCTCGTCTCAAAGGACACTCAGTTTGTACAGCAGCAGTACTAATCTTAATCAAGGAAAACACATCAGCCAAGAAGCCAATTAATTAAACCACTTTGCATTTAAAATTAATAAGAATGCCGAGCTACCAACAGAATTATTATTAAAAGAATATGACCTCTATCTTAGATAAACCAACATCACTTTTTAATTAGCTGCATTTTACACGTGCGTAATATACAGCTTAACAATCATGCCATTTTAAGCCGCTCTTTACATCAGATTCGCGGTGCGTGGACGATCGCTATTCATTGATTGCGCTCGTCTGTGTGCATATACGTGACGTAGCCGTGTGTTCGGAGCCGATGGAAAGGTTGTTGGGGATTGTGGTTGTTTACGTAGACGATGCACGGACGATGTCATTTCCTCTCCTCGAGTTTTCGTTCATGCGAGAGGCCACGTGCTGTCCCGCCGGAGTCGCCGCGCTCGGCACCACGTGCCCCGCCCGGCACCACGTGCCCCGCCCTGTCAAGCACGGGGGCCCAAACGTGTCAGAATCAGAATCTTTATTTTGGACTTGAGGAATCTGATGAGCTTGTGAAGCTCTTTTCTTCACAGATGTCCAGTTGGTCCAGAAGTGTCATTTCTCACCGGGCCAGGATTGCGGATGTGTTTCGTCATCCACTTTACACGCACAGCCTCTTTTATCAATCCACTGCTGGATGAGGGGTCTCCCCATGCCGTGCAGGTTGCGGGTTGTTAATTGACTGTGCTTCATCACGCTGTTCAGTGCGCTAATGGTGAAAGAAAGGAGCGTAGAAGTACAGTATAGCAATGGTTGTTGTCGCACTGCCCTCTGCTGCCCACCACGTTCACGCCCGCATCGTCCAAGAGCCTGCACGTGTGTGGTGGTCTCCCGAAGTCAGCAGTGACATCCACTGTCCTGGAGCTAAGCTCAGAAATGCACAGTGGCTCTACTGCGGTCGTCAGTGATCGCCTCGCGTGTGTGTGTGTGCACGGAAGGATGGGAAACTTACGATAAGCTCATCGCCCAGGGGCGTCGTTATAATCCTCACCTCGTAATTGGAAGGTCGCAAGCTCCAAATCCTCGTTTGGCAATCTATGCAGCCCATCGTCTCGTTCAGGTCAATGCAAAATAAGTACCACATTTGTGTGAAGTCACCAGTGGTCATCTCATAGGGAGATGACTGGGCCCTTTCGTTTGAATTGGGGATTTTTTC
Source organism: Petromyzon marinus (assembly GCF_048934315.1). Lineage (NCBI taxonomy): Eukaryota > Metazoa > Chordata > Hyperoartia > Petromyzontiformes > Petromyzontidae > Petromyzon > Petromyzon marinus. The sequence goes on along the minus strand of NC_133711.1, from coordinate 1,883,365 downwards.
TTACCTCTGTCCTCGGGGCCCGCCTCTAGAAATGAGGGCCACCCCATTCCTCGTGTGAGCAGGGACAGGGGAGGGGGGTCCCCTCGGCTTGGCCTGTCCGGTCGAGCCGGCGTGACCCTGGCGAGCGGCCCCTGAGTGAGGGTGCGTGTTCTGACTGCGCTGTGCGTGCCCGGCAGGTGTTGCGAAGGTGAAGAGCTCGGACATTCAAGTGGGCGACCTCATCATCGTTGAGAAGGTGAGTGCCGTGCGCACCTCTTCGCTCCCTGGTGCGAATGAGCGGGCGTGTGGTTGGGTGGACGGGGGGGTGGATGGGCGGGCGGGCGAGTAGGCGGGCGGGCGGGCGGGCGGGCGGGCGAGTTCTCGCCGCGGAGAGACGGCAGTGGCGACGGCGCCAGCCACCGCCACGTGGTGCCCGTGTCGTTAAAACGCGCGGCCTCCGTGTGGAAGAACCAAAAATCATTAAAATGAAAATAACTTCAAATGATCCCACTTAGGAGCTTTCAAAATTAATAAAAGGAATTCGGCTATAATTTGCACATCAAAATCCAATGATCTGTCTGCGACAAGAATGACATTTAATTTAGCGCGGTACAAGATTATTATTATTTATATTTTTTCATGTGCAGGAATTATCAGGCGCATGGATTATTGCCGCTTGCTTTAGGGGTTTCCTAACAGCTATTGACAAATGCCATCACACTCGCCGCAGTTTGTAATAAACGTCCCCGCCGCGCTTATTTGTGATATTTCATGACCGCGACTCCGCTCTCCGAGCACAATTGTACCATCCTGCTTGATTACATGTCTCTAATCGTCCTGACATTTTTTGACGTGAATTGGATTACATTTGTTCGCTTTAATAGCGCGCGGTGAGCTGGCACTCCTGCTAACCGATTTGTGCAGCGCTAACTTTGTGGCCTACGCATTTTTTAAAAGTGATTTTCTTTCATTTCAGTTCACACACAAAAAAGTGTGTTTCCCAAGTACTTTCCACACCGTGGTTTTCTAAATACTTTTACAAATACCGCCACAGTTGCGCTATATTTTACACGCAACAGCTGCAGACATGAAGCACGGTTAAGATTATCTCTACCGTCATCATCATCATCGTCGTCTTCACGGTCTGGCAAAGTTTCACGTGGGAGCTCGGCAGTAGTGGGAGTTCAGTCGCGGATGCCGCTTGTTTGCAGAGGTTCGTGGTTCGAACCCGGCAGGCCTCCCCGAGTGATACTGCGGGTGTGTTAACCGATGTAATTCACAATGACGAGGCCATTGTGTGCCCACGGCATGGTCCAAATGATCAAATTATACACCAAAATTGCTCATTTGGGGTTACGCACAGCAACATCGCCGCCTACCGTGAAACCACTGCATTGCGCCGTCGTGACGGTCACATTGCGCCGCAAGACTGGCGCGAATATCAAATTATTCAGACGTGGTCCCGACATGGAAATGTGGAATTTCCACTGCCAGCTCAGGCGCAGCGCACACGGGGTCGATGATTCGCGCCTTCGCCCACTGAGATGCCGTGGCCCGCTGGCGCTGAGGCCGCTGTGCTCGGCACGCTCGATTTGGTGCCGCCGCGTGGATCGTCTCGGCAGCGGCGAGCACAAGGCCTCACGTTGTTTCGTGGTTTTGCCTTTCCCGTTTAGAATCAGCGTGTTCCGGCAGACATGATCTTCTTGAGGACTTCAGAGAAATCGGGTAAGCGATGTTTGTTACCGTTAAACATTTTAGCACCCCATCTTTTCTCCGTTGGCCACGTCTCGAAATGCAAACTCTACCAATCCGTGTAGAAACTGGTTAAACGTAAGGTTGATGGTGCCGAGTCATCACAGGGTGAATCTCCAAACATACCGGGCGGAGAAAGTTTCGTGAAAAGTTGTGGAATCCCTGCGCGCAATTCATTGCACTGATGAACAATCGTTCAATTATATCTTAAACTCGCTGTTTCACTCTTTCAGCTGTACTGTCAGAGATTCAACAGCGATTGATTGAGCCAATCGATCTCTGCGTCTGAGAGCTGGCGGTGGGTTCACCGATCGGGTATTTGTTGGGCGCTTTCTTTTTTGAAGCCCGCTCGTTGCTCGACGCCGAGTTGCATCTCTGCCTCGCTCGCTGTCCGTTGTTCTAAGGCCGGCATCTCGTGACGGTCAGACTTCCTTTCGACCTGCGCACGCGCCGCTCCCTCGGCCCTCGTGAGTGAACATCGTTCCCGCCGTCGCTCGCTCTCGTTACATAACTCGCGACGCGCCGCCGGTCGATCTGCGGAGAGGAGAAGGGCGGTCGCGTGCCACTGCTATCGGTGGCCCGGCTGGGCCCAGCTGGGCCCGGCGGGAGCATGTACGGTTCCTCCGCCGGTGGGCCCGTGGGCACCGTAGGGGCACGGCCGCTCCGCTGTAATTCCAGCCGGTGGCGGCGGCATGGCCTGACCCCGGGCCCGGCGCGGGGCTTGGTGTTGGCGCGTAGACCCCAGCCATGCGCGGTGCCCCGGCTCTGGGTCCCATCACTTATTCACTCGTTTCCACGCTCGTTTAGGGCCACAGCCGACGCTTGCGAGCGTTGAGGTTATCGGCGTGGCCGGTTCTCGGCGTTTACTCTGCATTCGTCTGATAATGATAATGAGTGCGTTCAATGATTCCTTAATTAGTCTTGAATGAATACCCATTGTCGCATGGCTCGCCACGGTGAAAAAGAAGCTCAACATTGATACATTAGTTATGTAACTCCCAACGTTGCTTTGCCGATGACCGCGCCTCACCAAGTTCCTTGATGACCGTAGTTTAATTCTCCCATTTAGAGTTCATTCTGGTCTCAGTCAGGTGTACACACACACGTTCGACATGTATACACATACACGCTTACATGTACATAACATGTACATAACAACCGCTAAGTGGCGGTGACGTCAGTACGGCGCTTGTGCCATGTTAGGTGTACTTTGATAACAACAAGGACAAAGATCTCCCATATAGCCTATGAAGGCCAGCATGGCACACAAAGGGGGTAGGGTGGCCAGCACCATGCCCGACCGCCTTTGTCTCCCCAGTGGCGATGTTAACACATTGCACGAAGTACTCATTTGAGGCTGAGTCGACCTAGGTGAGGCACACGACAGGTTCAGATAATTATCGCTGGTGGTGGCCATGAGCAGGAATCGAACTCGTGTCTCCAGGCTCCAAGTGCGGTGCGCTAACCGCTACGCTACCGCTCACCACACTGCCGCACTTTGAGACAAAGACGTATGTGTGTGTGTGTCTCTCTCGCGATTGACACATGAGAGACGGACTGCACTGTGCGCGGAATAGGGCAGTGGCGTGTGACGCTTGTCCACGGCTCCCAGCTTCCTGAGCGGCGGGAGCACGAATGACGCGCCAAACACATTCGGATCTCGAGCACTTTGCCTCGAGCGGTAGACGCGCGCAGGCGAACGAGAGTGCGCGCCTTGGCGGTTGCCCGTTTCCCATGATGCACTGTGTGGTGTCAGTGTCTCTCGGAGGTGCGATTGTGCTTCCTGTTGTCTCGGCTGAGGTGCTCGCTGTGTAGCAACACACTACGTAGCGAGCCATGCAATATCTTGTGCACTCAACAACAAGCTCCTTGAATTGGTCAAAAAGGTCCATCCAGCTAAATACAGTAATCCCTTGTTAATTCGACACATGGGACTCCGGCCTTGCCGAATTACCCAATATTCCGAATTATGTAAAATGGTACTCCGCAGTGCCTCCTGCCCAAATACAAAAAATCTACATTTATTTTCCAAACTCTGCACACACTGTACGCATTGACACACCTGGATCAATTCTATCCAAAAATGTGGCTTTGTCTCGCAGACTCAGGCATTTATACTTCAGTCGCTTTCTATTACTCCTTGATGTAGGTGTAGACAACATTTCTGAGAGGGTTGGCTTGCGCCGAGTGCATTAACAAGGTAAAGTCCAAAGGAACGGGTCTGCACGAACGCTCACCACGCTCACCACGCTCACCACGCTCACCACGCTCACCACCCTCGCCACGCTCACCACGCTCGCCACAATCACCACGCTCACCACGCTCACCACGCTCGCCACGCTCACCACGCTCGCCACGCTCGCCACGCTCACCACGCTCGCCACGCTCACCACGCTCGCCATGCTCGCCATGCTCACCACGCTCACCACGCTCACCACGCTCACCACGCTCGCCATGCTCGCCACGCTCGCCACGCTCACCACGCTCGCCACACTCACCACGCTCGCCACGCGCGCCACCACTAGACTGAGTCCGTTGTTTTGGTCGTGGCGCGTGGCGCCGCTCCCCGTGCATGCCGAAATTGTACCATTCGGTGCGGCAATTCGGCTCGTGGCGAATTACTAATACTGTCGAAATTCTGAAAGCGTAGCCGTGCCGAATTATTCCCAATTACGAGTGATCAAATGCCGAAATAACGAGGTTTTACTGTATAACATAAAAAAAAATCATTGCACCCCCGTTACGTGCTCTATGAGATGAGGAGGGCTGGTGCCGCAGCCAGCATCGTGGCTGGCTGTCTTTGTCTTCCCGCTGCCACCAGTCACCTGGACATGATGCGCAGTAACCCCATCCTTGTGCTGAAGGCAAAATGTAGCGCCGGGTATTCCGTACGGAGCGTTCACGCTGCACACTTTGAGGCCAAGTGGTCGGAAAGGAGAGGCGAAGTTGCAAGCAGCAGGGCTTCATCGTTTCGCGCGTGTCAAATCTAAGAATAAGCGTTAATGCCTGAGAGAACGTTAAGGTCCACGCCACCTTTATTTAGAGCCAAAGTGGTTTTCCCTCCTGCGCCCAGTGTCATGAACTGTTGTACGCCACGCACGGCTGCAGCACAGTGAACGGCAAGCTGCCCCGCACAGCAAGCAGCCGTGCACGGGAGCAGTGGAGGGCTCGTTACGCAAAACCAGGCCGCGTGGAGCGGTGTGAGAAATCGAATCGCATGGCTGCAGGCAGCAAAACGGGAGACCGCGCGCTTCCTGCCCAGAAGCGAAGCCGGGTGTCGTCAAACAAGGAGAGGGGGTCCGGGGGAAGCTATGGAAGCAAGAGGTGCGGCTGGGGAACGCTTCGGCCGGCTCACGCCGATGCCGTGAGCCGGAGTCGGCGAGAGACGGAGGCAGAGTGGAAAACGAGCGCGTGGCGAGCGCTGGTGCTGGCAGGGTGCGCGTGCCCATGTGGGCGTGTGCTGTGCCGCTAATCGCTTGTTCCTTCTCCGCTAATAAACTCAACGCTCGAGCGCAGCGACTGAGTGAAACGCGGCGCGGCCGCCGCGCTGTGCAATCGGATAGCGGTGCACTTTACAATTTAATAACTCAGATACACTTTCACGGTATTAATCTTATGTAATGGCTACTCTGATGAAAAATTAATGCCGGTGTGAAATGTAGAAGTTTGACTTTTTTTGCCGTTTGCTGGCATCCAGACACTCGGATATTGATTTGTTTTCAAGTGAACAATATCGTACATGAAGGGCCTTTAATTATGGAATTACACTGGGACGTGCGGCCTCCGTTCGTTCGGCGGCTGGGCCCCACAGCCTTGTTAATGCAAATTTAATTAAGCAGAAAGCCTCTTTATTCTTCCTGGCAAAATCCTAATCTACTTACCGGCGTCACGTCTTGCTGTTAACGTGCGGCCGCCGGCAAACGTTACTTTATTTGGGGGGCAGTCTGCCGGGGTGGGGGGGGGGGGTGGGGAGGGATTTGCAGAAGAAGAGCAGACGATTCCTGAAGTCTGGGCGGCTGGGAGTGCCGGCGCTCGCGTGCCAGTCCGGGTGCGGTTCACCGAGATCACCCGGCAGTGGGGTTCACCGAGCTCATGCGGCAGTGAGGTTCACCGAGATCACCCGGCAGTGGGGTTCACCGAGCTCACGTGGCAGTAGGGTTCACCGAGATCACCCGGCAGGGGGGTTCACCAAGCTCACGTGGTAGTGGGGTTCACCGAGATCACCCGGCAGTGGGGTTCACCGAGCTCACGTGGTAGTGGGGTTCACCGAGCTCACGCGGCAGTGCGGTTCACCGAGCTCACGCGGCAGTGAGGTTCTCCGAGATCACGCGGCAGTGGGGTTCACCGAGCTCACGCGGCAGTGAGGTTCACCGAGCTCACCCGGCAGTGGGGTTCACCGAGCTCACCCGGCAGCTGTAGAGGCGGTGCGGTCGTGACGGAGCCACCCGACGACACGCTGTTAGACCCCTCCAGCGACGTCCTGGCCACGTCCGTAGGGAGAGTTACCCCAGCGCTCATCTGCTGTCGAGCGTACACGCTCAAGAGCCTGTGACACCGTTCACAGGGGTGGGCCACTGTGTGCCCAGCCTCGGCTCCATCATTGAACAATAAGTTTATACGGTATATGTGTAAAATGCTGCACTTGTCATTAAATTTTTGCGGTCACCCTAATCTGCTTTGCAAAATTAGAAATCACATCCATCTGAAAGTCTTCCTGCTCAAATGAGCCGCAGGGCAGTGTCTCATCTCTGTTGGTGGCCCTGAGACATCGATGAAAATTCCATATTATCACCGCAAGGGCTAGTTTTATTCTCTATGATTATCACAACAGACTTCCAACAAAGTGGTACTCATCAACCACATGGGGGTGATGGACAGAGTTAGCCCTTGAAAAAAAGCTTCTGGGTTCAACAAGTTTCACGCTGACAAAAATAAACTTCTGATTTTAGAATTAGAATCGTAACTGGAGCACTCGTCGTTTGTACGGAAACTACGAGGGGGTGTTTTTCACGGCAAGCTCAGTTGTGACAAGCGGAATACAATTTGCCGGCGGCACAAGCATTTTTGCGCGATTGTTCATCTCGAGGAGACGTGCAACCATGAGCATCGGATTATAACCAACTAACCATTAATTAACTAACTATTTTACCAGCTAAGGCCCACTGAGCTATAATAGCTCTTTTTCAGAAGCGACCAGGCCACAAATGATAGCCCATTTAAGTGGCTTATTGTGTGTAAATTGATCGCAGCCAAATGCTCTAAATGCCTATTTCTGAATGTGGAGGGGAAAAGCCGGAGGCCCCGGAGAAATATCCACGCAACCACGGGGAGAGAGACACCGCAAACGCCAAATATACAACAGGGGTCAGGGTCGGGATCCAAGCCACGACCTCCTGCATACCGGGGGTGGTGGTTAACATTCCCCGGCTCACGGTCGGGGAGTTGAGAGTTCAGATCCCAGCCAGGGCTCGACACTCCTGAATCGTTGCGAACGACGCGGCGACACGGGGCGCAGGGAAGACAGGAAGAGACGTTTGCGAGCGGGCGCCGTTCCGCGCCGGCGTTACCATGCGCGCGTGCGCGGAACGGCCGGCACCGTTGCGGCAAGAGTCCCACCACGCTCGCGTCGGCAGCGGGGGCCGTGGCCCAGACGCCGGAACGCTCGCGCATTTATTATGGCCGACTCACAAAAGGCGCCGCCGCCGCGTCTCTCGCCACTTTTGTGTGTCACTCGAGCGGCCGAAATTACTGCAGCGATTGACGAGCCCGCGGTGACGTCGCCGCGGCGCGCGCCCGCTAGCACAAAAGCGCCGCTCGCTGATGGATGCGCTGGCCGCCGGCCTTCGTGTCATATCGCCGCCGCGCCGCGGCGATTCATTTAACCCTGTATCATCATCCCCGGCCGCCCCCCACGCCAGAGTCCCCCTCTCCGCCCTCCGCCAGCCCTCCCCCCCCCCCACGGCCCCCCCCCACCAACTTTGAGCCGGCTGAAAAAAACCTGAAGCCCCCCCCCCTCCCTCCCCCCCCCCTTCCACCCCCCCCACCCTCAGTTGAGACACCGGTGCCGGTATTGTGTGTCGCGCGGGGCACAAAGGCGGCCCATCCTCTCAGACTACGCTCGTCAGATTGTCATCTCTCGTGCCGATAACAGCCGGGGTGCGCCTTTCAGTGCGAGAAGTGGGGAGCGTCGCGGAGAGCGCGTCGGCACGGTCGCGTTACTTCGTCTGCAAGTCTGATTGTCATAGAGCGCGGGCGGCTGACATTGACGGTGCCCACGGCTGGAATGACAGCGCGCGTAACGCAATATTCTCGTGTAATGAGGCCTCCGTTCGAGGGCCGGTTTTTTTTCTTTCTCTTTCTGTCTCGCGATCTCTTCAGCTGCTGCTGCGGCGCCCCCCCCCACCCACCCACCCCCCCACCCCCCCCCCCCCACCGCGCCCCCCCCCCCCCCCCCACCGCCTCTCCCGCGCGGTTCCCGCACCTTCAATCGGCGTTTCGTTATAAGTGGCGTAATTGAATTGTAAAATATGGCCATTATAAAGCGGTCGTTCTTCATCGTTTTTTTCTTCCATCCGGACGTCAATACGAGGTCATGCGTCTTGACCCCCCCCCCCCCCCCCCCCCCGGGTTTGAAGACGCAGCTCGGAGAATTCATGCTGACGTTCTTGACAATAACCGCATGTAAGATGCCATCGGGCTCATCGATCTCACGCGGCTCGACGCACACGGGGCGCCCTCTTGTTTAACGGCTCTCGCGCTCCCGTGACGCCCGATGTCCGTCGCGGTGTTTACGTGGAGATGCTCCGCCCCGTGTCCGCGCACGTGTGAACCCGCTCGGGCGAGCGTTCCATTGCCCGTGCCAACCCGGTTATTTCTGCTTTGGATGCAAACTGAGGAAATCGCTGCACCGAGCCGCTTGTGCCACAGGCTTTGAATTGTACCTAAGTAAATATCACGATTAAAATGTGTTCTTATTTGCAAGGTGGACCTAGGTTGCTTTGTTATCTAAGAACAGTAATCGAATATGGTTGGAGACGATAAGATTGTTCCGTCGCCACGTACGAGCATCGTGCGGCGCCCGAGACCGCCACCCCCCCCATCCCTGCCGTCGTCCCTTCCGCTGCCTCCCGCACCCCGGGCTCCAGGCTCCTCGTCAGGTGGTACCGACCGGTGAAATACCCGGTCTGGGACCCGTGCACCGTGACCGTGAACTGAGGTGTTTACGAACGGATCGCAGCTTCTCAGCGATCGTGCGATATCGACACGGCTGTGAACCTGAACTTTTGAACTTCTTTCCGAAAGCACATAATCGCCGGCCCTTCTAAAGAGCGCCCGAGACGATGCACACGACGGTCAGGCCGCACGCGCTCACGTGCCACTAGCACCTCCGCGGCACGCCGCGTCGGTACGCGGTGCCGTTCTCCTGAATAGGGGGCCATCATGTGTGGGGGGATGCAGTGGCATAGTGGTTAGCGCACCGCACTGTGAAATCGGAGTCCTGAGTTGCATTCCTGGCCACGGCTAACATCAGTGGTGAGTGATAGCTGGACCGGTCATGGCCCCCCTTCACTCTGCCACATTGACCAATGTGGTGAAATATGGTTAAACAACCCCCGTGACTGATGTGACCTGGGCAGGCCTCTCACCTAGCATTGGATTGACTCGAGGATGAAACTGATTATTATCACTGCCGTTGTAATTCCAATAGAGAGCATACTCGTGCAGAGATTGCCTCCCATCTGTGTCTGCCATGAACTCGGAGCTCTAGCCCAGGTTTCGATTTGGCCGTCTGGCATGGCACGCATCGCCAACACGAATAGCAATGATTTATTTATTTGGTTGCCCAGAGAAACCTGATGGAGTGTCAAGATCGAGTATCAGGACGCGCGACACCTTCACCGCTGTCTCAAACTTTAGAATGATGAGGCTGACGTGCGTCTTACAAACGTGGCAATTGCCAGTGGCGGGCAGAGGAGAAGCAAAACTTTCCTCGAGAGGAGCGAATGTTCATTTGGCGATACTGAGCCCTGCCACGGTAATGTGGGATTTGACACTCCAGGCTACCGTGGAGTTGAGCGCGGTAGCCAATCGGCACTAGAGGTGACTCGCTGTCCCTGCGAGCTGCCATGAGTGACCGAGGGCACAGCCTGCTTCGCCGCAGCCTCTACAGCGGGGTCCTCGAAATACCGGGCGCCACGTTCCGGGGACGGTGCGGTGTCAGATTTAGCCACGGCCCGGTGGACTTTGTGCAGTCACTGGTAACCGGGCCGAGCCTCTCAAACCCCCCCCTTCCCCCTGAGAGAACCCGGTGTTATTTTGCGCCGTTACCTGGATGCGGACCTAGTTGACCCTCTGGTGCTGGCTCGTCCCTCTGATGCGGCGCTCCGCATCGCAACGATGCCGCGCTGGCAAACGCGCGCACCGGATGCGATTACGCGGCGCCTGTTGCAGTGGCGCGTTATGAAACGCACGTGCCGTAACGTCGCCGTTGATATAGAGCTGCGGCGCTCTAAATGTTGCCTCCTGCAAGGTGGGGCGGGGGGGGGGGGGCGCCTGACCCAGCGGGACCCCTGCGGCTGAACCAAACACCGGGGCTGCGCGCCCCCGTCTTTCCCATTCATCTGCTTCTTTAAAAATGCAAAGCAAAAACAAAATAAATCTTTGAGCGCACAATGGGAACCCGTTGCTTGAAGAGTCACGCGCCTCTGCCAAGTTAACCCGCTCCGCTGCGAGGCCAGGATTAATTTCGTTTGAATTGCGTGTACGACAGATTGCGCGTTATGATGGTTCAGCGAACGGAGTGTGTGGAATTGGGAGCAATGTGCGTTTGAGGTTATTTTTTTCCTCCCAATTTTGGCACCGTTATGTTTAACTTGCACCTCGGGGGGGGGGGGGGGGCCTTGCTGTAGATGAGGTTTTACCGTTGCGTTGGACGTCGCCCAGCTCCGAGAGATAAAGCGTTCCAAGCGTATCAGCCAACCGACACGCGGCGCGCCGCATTTGACGAGGTGTAGCGCAAGAGAGCGGGCGCCTTTGGATGTGTGGATTGTTGAACGCCTTTCGCATCGTGCGTAGCCAACCGTGATGATCGGAGGTGCGGTGAAGTGAGCCTCGGTGCCGTCACCTTCCCCACGCGCTGCGCCGTTGTGGACGCCGCCGACGCCGGGAGAAAGCACCGTTTATTGCTCTTGGTTTTTGACGTTTCGGACTGAGCCATGACCCGAACACACGTCGACCCCGATGTTGTTGATATGGCTGTCACTCATTCCCCATTCATTCAATCCGTTCATCATCATTTGTAGTCGTCAGTTTCGCTTTTACCGAATTCACGCGTCACAGATTTGCCCCATTGCTTCCTCTCATCTATTGTATTCACCTCATATCTATCCTTACATTCATATGTACCATTCAGAATTCTCCGTAAAGCACCTTGGTTGAGGCGCTATATGAATTACGTTAAGATAAGATGATCAATATAAATTTCAACTCATAACGTGCCACCGCACAGCAGTATTCGCTCGCTCTCAAAGAGAGAGAATAACTCAGGGGGCCAGAGACAAGCCGGAAGGCAGCCATGTGGTCAGCTCAAGGTCTGCGTTCCTCTGTATACGAAGGTGTTATCGACAGATGAATTCATGTTGACTTGTGCGAGTAAAACAGGCGCAATTGGAGAAAATCCACACATGCAAGGGGGAAACGCGCTATCCCACACAGACAGAACATGTGGAATCCACGTTTTTGCTGTTCTGCCTTGGAGCGAGCCAGGGTTACGGCAGCTCGACGCCTGGGTAGTCACGTTGTAGCAGGGTCTCTAACGTTCCTCTTTGAGCAGAGAGCACGCTTTGGCATTGTGTGCAGAGCATTGTCCATGTGGGCCATGGCTCGAATTCAACAGCAAGTTGGTGGGGCACTCTGAGTCGGAGCACATCTGCAAGTGGTGGGGGGTTGGGGCGGGGCATGAGGCTCTCGAGCAGCTGCACGAACATGAAGTCATTTGAAATCCCCGGCAAAAATCCCCATGTCTCGACCACCTTCCGTAAATATCACGCCTCTTTAACTCACGGTTTGCCGAGAAAGGCGTAGAGACGCGTAAGCCCGTGGCTAGACGGTGGCGATAGGCCCTGTTGGGTGCGGGTGCCCTTTCATCCTTCTCCCCCCGCCGCCCCGAACCTCGTCACGCCCCCTCCCTGCGCCACCTGTGAGCTACCGTGCACCCCGTCCCGGGACCGCGATGATGACACCTCCTCCTTCTCCTCCCCGCTGCTCTCGCGTCGTCACCGTCGCAACCGTAGCCAGAAGCCTGCTTCGTGCGTCCAGTACCACTGTGAAACTAAACTGTTTTCATTTGACCAGGTAAGGCCCACTGAGCTAGCGACCTGGCCCCAAAAGATGGCTCAACAAAGTGGCTTATCACGTGGAAATGTATAGCAGCCAAATACTCCAAATGCACGTCGATTCCAAATGTGGAGGGAAAATGCCGGAGGACCCGGAGAAAAATCCACGCGACCATGGAGAGAGCGAGACATGCCAACTCTAAATATACAGCAGGCGTCAGGGTCGGGATTAAACCCACAACATCCTGCATACTTGGCGAGGTAGTTAACATCTCATAGTCATCGCGGCACCCAAGAGCCCCCAGCTCAATTCTCCTGAATCATTCCCTCCGTGCCTGTGTACGTACAGTGCTGTTGTCAGTCCACTGCTGGATGATGGCTTCCTGCTCCGTGCTGGGCACGGGCGTATTTTAACCATGCTTCACCACGCTGGGGTCATTGTGAGTTGGTGGAGGAGAGCCTAGACGTGGTTCAACAATAGATTACGGTACGGCCCAACAATATATTTTACTGTCTGCTGGCCACAGCGTAGCCGCGTAGCAGCCTGTGACAGCCTGGCGTGCATCTTTGGTAAGTTCTTCAATCACTTGAACTTCCGGGTCATAGCATTGGTCGTTATAAAGTCGAAATCCCCATCAGGTGGTTAACTCGTCTCTTCACTCGGGCTGATTAAAATGATTACCACGGTGTGAGAAGTCCACGGTGGTTATTGGATTGTGAGGCTGGTTTGCCACCTGTCCTGGGGTCTGACCAGAACAATGTGGGAATTGGCATCTGTGCGGGTGGCAGAGATTGATTTGTGATGCGGTCTGGCACCAGGGGTGCCAGCATTGATTTCTGTGTTGGATTTCATGACATAGTCCTGCACAGTGTTGTTGATGGTAGAGACCTGCGCTGACGAAGAGATATGTCCGGGTGGGAAAGGTGGCGTCCCTGACTAGGATGTTGTTCCGGGTTGTTTATTTATTTTGGGTGATTTGCTTACCAATCCTTCACCTCGCACCCGTGTCGTTTTATATGTATTGTTGTAACTTTATGATCCACCCCTAATGGACATCTGGGAAAGAGAGCTTCAAAGCTCATCGGATTCTTCCAGGATACATAACGATTCTGTTTCTGGTTCAGCCCCACTTATAATTTTGAGATAGGGAGACACTTCGACTTCCCTGTCTACCAATGCCGCGGTAAAACTCGAGCCGTAGAAGACTCGCGGTGCTTGAACCGTGACTGGGCCGTCCCCGTGGGCGAGGCGCGGGGACCGTGGCTCGCACGGCCCCCTGGGGGAGCGTGGCTCGCACGGCCCCCTGGGGGCTAGGCCCCGCGCTCGTCCCCAGCACCCAGGGCCCTTGTGCGGACGTGCCCAGGGCCACTTACGGACCTGTGCATTCGCCCGCGGTGCCGAGAGCCGCGACGGTTCCTACGCAATGGGACGTGCCGCAGTTTGGAGTGCGGAAGGTGGCAGGATGTTGACTGCCTCGCCTGGTATGAAGGAGGTCGTGAGTTTGATGCCAACCCTGACGCCTGTTGTATATTCGGAGTTTGCGTGTTCTCCCCGTGGTCGCGTGGATTTTTCTTTGGGTCCTCCGGTTTTTCCCTCCACATTTAGAAACGTGCATTTAGAGCATTTGGCTGCGATAAATTTGCACATGTTAAGCCGTTTCATTGGGATATCGTTTGTGGCCAGGTCGCTTCTGAAAAAGAGCTACGTAGCTCAGTGGGCCTTACCTGGTAAAATAAAAAATAGTTTCATGTTTAAATAGTTTAACACCCGTTGTATGTACGTATGTGTGTATGTTGAACTTCTTTCGCATCGTACGTATCCAACCGCGCTAAACAGAGGTGCGGAGAAAAAACTGTTGGTATTACCGCGGTGTTGGTAGCAGGGTTATAATGTGCTGATTCAATCCAAGCAACATTGAACCTGAGGCACAGTTCCCACGTTACTTTTAATTATTTTCCTTATTTTAACATGTACACATGTGTTTGTTTTATTTATCCTGTTTGGAGCTTTATGCTTTCATTATGTGGTTAAACCCATTTCTCCTTTGACTAAGAGGCTCCTAAAGCGGTGATATAGCGGTAAGTTCATAAATTCGTGGTTGGAGTCCGGCCGGCCATCCTGGTTTTTATTTGTGTATCAACTGTTGAATACTCAGTGCCGTCTGCTTCACAGTGGACGTTCGGAAAGAGTAGGCCATTGTGCGGCGGGCCTCACGGTCCACATCTTCCAATTTAAAAAAAAACGACAGGAAAAATGACTGAATTGAGATGACACACAGCAACACGGCTCCCCTCCTGTCAAACTACCCCAGACTACGTCCTTGAAACTCGGCAGCGCCTTCCTTGGTGATTGCCCCACGCTGTCAGGGCCATCGCGCGAATCCCGAGCACCGCTGCACAATCGAATCGATGAGTTCATCTCGGTGTGAGACTTTGAGCGCAATGGGATAACAGAGTGGCTGCCTCGTGCCTCTGTGGTGCTGGCAGGGTCTTGCTTCATCCGCACGGATCAGCTGGACGGGGAGACGGACTGGAAGCTGAAGCTGGGCGTGACGTGCACGCAGCGCCTCCCAGCAGTGGCGGTAGGCCCGTCCTGCGAGTCTTCGCCCCAACCCCCAAACACCCCCGACCCCCATCTACCCACTCCCCCGCGCGTCCTGCCGATCGCCAGCACATGCCCACGCTCCGTGCCGCCCTTCCCACCGGACACGCTCAGGGTTGAGCCGACCCCGGCCTCCCGTCCTAACAAATGCAATCTCGAACTTGATGTGGCGCTTTCGTGACTGCAGGAATTACTCTTTGTTTTTTTTTCGGTAAAGTCACGTAGAAATAATAAAAGTAAAATAAAATTATATAATAGCATACGACGTTTCGATCGCAACACAAGCAATCATCATCAGGCAGAGGAAACACATAACCGCAGATATATATACAGACCTTAGGTAGGGGGAATTAACACAGATATACCAGGGGACACAGAGAGACGGAACATCACACTAAATCAAACAGGGTTTAGCAAAATTTGGAAACTATATAAAGCAACACAAACGGTCGGTTAAAACACAACGCATGGTTTGGTTGAATACGCTGTTTCAAAGATTGTTAAATTGTAAGTAAGTATTCTATCACTATCTTAAATTTCACACTTAACTTCAGCTGTTGTGCCTCTTAATGTAAAGCAACGGAGAGAACCTGCAGGGAGAATTGGCACTCCCTTGGCACAGAATAATCCACTGGTGGGCTTGAGAACTATTATTATTCTACTTTGAAAAGTTTTCGAGTTTATATCGCTTCTTATGGACACGTGTAGCCCTGGTGCTCCAAGTTGAATTCATAAACTCTGCTGCATCAATTATTAAGTTTGCATCTGGCGTGAGTGGAGGATTGTGCAGAGGCTCTTGTGTCAGGGGGACGCGGTAAATCCGCGTTGGGCAGCATCGCTGCGGCTGAATGCCGTCGCTTTCCGCTGCCGCTGCTGCTTATTCAGGACTTGGTGACGATCAGCGCGCACGTGTACGCGGAGAAGCCTCAGCTGGACATCCACAGCTTCACGGGGACCTTCACGCGGGTGAGTCCCGCGACGCCAAGGTCGTAGTCGCTATCGTAACAAAATAACCGACTGGTTGCTGACGGAGCGCCGCCCTCCGCTACGCCGAGGTGTTCTTGGAGCGCGCAGAAACATTTGAAACGGCGCTCCCTGCGGCAGCGGTGCCCTTTGCGGCACGGCATGACTCGGCACCCCGGCCTGCTCGTGGGCGTTAGTCTCCCGGTGGCGAGCGATGATTGCTGCTGCTGCGTGTGTAATTCCCGTTGAGTAAGTTTTTTTTTTTCAATTTGGACCGCGGCGCCGGCACACAGAATCAGAATGATAATTATTTATGCTGGAGGAATCCGATGAGCTATAAAGCACTTCTTCACAGATGTCCAGTAGGGGCACTGGGTCAGAACGTTACAACAACAAATGACGCAAAATAAACGGCCTTCTCATGCAAATTACGTGACGGGATGTTTGCAGCGGACGGCGTGGAGTAGTTGACGGTTATTACACCGCAGTATTAGCCCCGGGTGGCCCACCGGTTTCGAACCGCGAACCTCTGCAACGAGCGACAACGAGGGCAACGTCACCTCCTCCCCCACCCCCCGCTACTGAACACGAGTCAACGGTTGGAGCGTGACGCCGATTCTTAGATTCAAAATGAAACGATTATACTCTTGGTGCATTGATTGCTGAATGCATATTACTACAATCACCGTCTACGCAGGTTCACACCGCCATCCGTGTTGCTACGCAGGTTCACACCGCCATCCATGTTGCTATACACTCCTCGTGCACCACAATTAAAACGCGATGATTTGTCCTCGAGTCGAATCTTGTCGCTCGATCGTTACCGTCCATCAAACCGCAGAGGAGTAAATCACCGCATTTCTCGTGCTTGTTCTAGGGGGGCCAATTCCAGCGCCGGGGAGACAAATCCGGCTGGGTGGGGGGAATGGGGAGGGGGGGTGGGGACGAGAGAGGGTGGCGGGGGCGGGTGTCATACCGGCCGCACCGATACCTCGCGACGTGGCCGGCCTCTGAATGAGCACGTGATTTTGCGCCCTCCCCTCGCGCGGCCTCGCATGATGAGCGAGGGGTGTCGCCCTGCTGTCTGTGCTCGAGTGCAGGAGGACGTGAACCCCACCATATCCGAGAGCCTGAGCATCGAGAACACGCTGTGGGCCAGCACCGTCGTGGCGTCGGGTGCGTGGATACGGCGCTCTGCTCGCGCCTGTTTAGTGACCGTCCGCGTACCCATGCCAGGCGCGGCTCCTTGGGTTTACCGACGTCTCCCTGGGAGTCCGGATCACCGAAATGCACGAAGCGAAGCGTTTTACTTTGTTTCGTATCACTCGACAAACGGCAGAGCCACAGGCCACGTTGTGGTTTGGCCTGGAAAGTGACACCATTTTCACCTGATGTCTTTCAAGGGTCAATCTGTTTTGTTATATATGGACCACACGCCAACTCTTTAACACTGCCATCGTGCTCACTCTGAACCCTAGAGAGGCCTGTTTCCGTCCTTAAACAAATCAGCGAGTGGTCATGCACAAGCACAAACAGTTTAAAACCTTCGCCAATAACAATAATGCTTAAAAGTTAAATATATTATAGACGAGGTTTCGGGCAACGGCCCTTCTCCATCGCACATAGATCTACTTGCCGTGCATTGCATAATGATGACGACGACGCGAGTGAAAGTGCGAGAGAGTAAAGAGGCATCGCCACGTGTGGCCCGGGCTGCAGGGACCGTGGTGGGCGTCGTCATCTACACCGGCAAGGAGACGCGCAGCGTCATGAACACCTCCCACCCCAAGAACAAGGTGAGGGCCCACGGGACCGCTCGCCCCTCTCCGCTCACCCCTCTCCCCTCTCCCCTCTCCGCTCACCCCTCACCCCTCTCCGCTCACCCCTCTTCGCTCGGCCCTCTTCGCTCGTCCCTCTCCGCTCGCCCCTCTCCACTCGTCCCTCTCCACTCGTCCCTCTCCCCTCGCCCCTCACCCCTCTCCGCTCACCCCTCTCTGCTCACCCCTCACCCCTCTCCGCTCACCCCTCTCCGCTCGCCCCTCTCTGCTCACCCCTCTCCACTCGTCCCTCTCCACTCGTCCCTCTCCACTCGTCCCTCACCCCTCACCCCTCTCCGCTCACCCCTCTCTGCTCACCCCTCTCTGCTCACCCCTCACCCCTCTCCGCTCGCCCCTCTCCGCTCGCCCCTCTCCGCTCACCCCTCTCCGCTCACCCCTCTCCGCTCGTCCCTCTCCACTCGCCCCTCTCCACTCGCCCCTCTCCACTCGTCCCTCTCCACTCGTCCCTCACCCCTCTCCCCTCACCCCTTTCCACCGCTGGCCCCTTGCCGCTCCCCCGCAGGTGGGGCTGCTCGACCTGGAGCTGAACCGTCTCACCAAGGTGCTGTTCCTCGCCGTGCTCGTGCTCTCCGTGGTCATGGTGGCGCTCAAGGGCTTTGACGGGCCCTGGTACCGCTACCTCGCTCGCTTCGTGCTGCTCTTCTCCTACATCATTCCCATCAGGTGCCCACCCAACGTGTCCCCGTGTTGACTGCGCTCACACCTAACACACCCCTGTGTTATTTACACTCACACCTAACACACCCCTGTGTTATTTACACTCACACCTAACACACCCCTGTGTTATTTACACTCACACCTGACTCATCCCCGTGTCAGTGCCGCACACACTGAACCCTGACTGCCGTGCATGTGTGTGTCTGTGTGTGTCTGTGTGTGTGTCTGTGTGGCTCTACATGCCTGTGTCCTCCTGTGTACTCCCCGTGTGTACCC
Organism: Petromyzon marinus; assembly: GCF_048934315.1. Taxonomy (NCBI): domain Eukaryota; kingdom Metazoa; phylum Chordata; class Hyperoartia; order Petromyzontiformes; family Petromyzontidae; genus Petromyzon; species Petromyzon marinus. Next base: position 1,864,964 of record NC_133711.1, on the reverse strand, counting down.
CTGTGTGCTGGACTCTGCCTGTACGTGTCTGCGTGCCTGCGCTTGTGCGTGCGCGCCCGAGTAGGGAGCGGTAGCGTAGCAGACAGCGCACTGCACTAGAAACCTCGCCACCCGAGTTCGATTCCCTGCTTACTGCCGGCATCGGTGACAAACATCTGAACTGGTCCTGGGCCTCCCCTAGATAGACTCATCCTTAAATGAGCACCTGGTGCGGTGTGTAAACATCAGCATTGGAGAGACAAAGGTGTTCGGGCGTGGTGTTGACCATTCACCCCCTCGTGTGCCGTGCCAACCTTAATAGGTGCTCTCTACCGGCACTTTCCCCAACAGTCTTTTGGGAGTCTGTGGGGGGGGGGGGGGTCTTTGTGTGTCTGTGTGTCTGTTGCAATTCGTTCGCACCCTACGTAGCCAAGCGTGTTAATCGGAGGTGCGTTCGTGTGCATGCAGCCTGCGTGTGAACCTGGACATGGGCAAGGCCGCCTACGGGTGGATGATCATGCGCGACGACAACATCCCCGGCACCGTGGTGCGCACCAGCACCATTCCCGAGGAGCTGGGCCGCATCGTCTACCTGCTCACCGACAAGACCGGTCAGCGCCCCTCCCCTCTCCTCCTCCTCCCCCCTCCCTCCCTTGTCAGGAACACATGCTGCCTGGGATTTTTTGTTGTTGTAGCCGGAAGCCTTATTTCTTTCAATTTTTTTTTCGGCTTCCCTGCTGCTAGTTCCATCCATTGGAGCCGTTCCTATTAAGGCCATTATGGCTAACGAACGACTTGGCTTGCGGAGGGCAGTAGCCCTCTCGGTGCGCGCTACGGCGGTGTTTGTCTGGATGTAATTACGTTAGACCTGGTCAACTGAGATGGCCGTGAGCTAAGGTTTGGGCCTAACCCATGGCTGTCGTCCCCTCTCTAATCACGTGCCAGTGAACCCATTAGCCCGGGTGGCTAGGAGATGTTAACTCCCTCGCTTGGTATACAGGGGGTCGTGGGTTCGATCCCAACCTTGAAGACCCCTGTATATTTGGAGTTTGCGTATTCTCCCCGTGGTCACGTGGATTTTTCTCTGGGTCCTCCGGTTTTTCCCTTTTTCTCTCCACATTTATAAACATGCATTTAGAGTATTTTGCTGTTATAATTTCCACGTGGTAAGCCACTTCATTGAGCTATCATTTGTGGCCAAGTCACTTAAAAAAAAGAGCCACGTGGCACAGTGGACATTCCAGTAAAACCTTGGATTGCGAGTAACTTGGTCTGCGAGTGTTTTGCAAGACGAGCAAATTTTTAAAATAAATATTAATTTGATAAACGAGCTAGGTCTTGCAATACGGGTAGTGTACGTATACGCTTTGTCTGCCGAGCGTCATGTGATCACAACTGATATACGAGTACTTTGATATGCGAGTGCTTTGGATTACTAACACGTTTCTGGAACGAATTCTGCTCGCAATCCAAGGTTTTACTGTACCTGGTAAAATAAAAATTAGTTTGTGTAGCCTCATCTTGTCCCATCCATAACGGCTCCCTCCTCTCTCTCTCTCTCCTGTCCTCTTTCCTACCCGAGTGTCTGACCCCGGCTGCCCTTTCGTGCCCCCACTCCCCACCGCACACCTTCATTGAGCAGGGATCTCGGCGCAGCCATGGGGGGGTGGGGGGGGGAGCAGGTCGGGACCGGAGCCGATAACCACGCCGGGTGAAGCAGCGGTTTTATTGGGCCCTGTTTAATTATAAGCCACGACACCTTTGCTAAGTTTGGTCATTTGGTGCTGATCTCATTGTTGTGGTGACCCTGCGATAATACCACAGGCCCTGCGATCGGCCCAGTCAAACCGCGCCACCACTGAGACCCTGTAGAACCCGTGTTCTGGGAGCACGGCTCCGACTCGCTTGTGCTGTCACCGGCGCCATCTTCAACATCCTTCATGAGAATTCCGCAGCAACTTCAGTGGTAGCGGCGGTGTGGCCACGGGGGAGCGCTGACGCCATGGAAACGAGGCTTTTATGACATCCATTACAGTCCCAATGATTTCAATCCCATTGATTACAATCCCGTGCTTCCTCCCCAGGGACCCTGACGCAGAACGAGATGGTGTTCAAGCGCCTGCACCTGGGCACCGTCTCGTACGGCACCGACTCGATGGACGAGATCCAGAGCCACCTCTTCAGCTCCTACACCCAGGTGAGGGAGTCGTACCGCGCCGAGAGCCGGTGCCCCACGGGGGGGCTGTCGGCACGCAGCTCCGGGCGCCGGCGACGTAGCGGCTAGACGCTCGTGGCTGGGCTCGTGGCCCCGCAGCAAAAACATCCCCCTCGGGGTTCGATTTCCCGACTCGGGCGCCACGTTTTTGTTGTTTGGGTTCGAGCACGTGAATATAAATGTGTCGTGAAACAAATGTATTTTTTTTTTTTACTATTTGTTATTTTACCAGGTAAGGCCCACTGAGCAATGTAGCTCCTTTTTCAGAAGCGACCTGGCTACCACTAACGATAGCCCAATGAAGAGGCTTACCACGTAGAAATCCATCGCAGCCAAATACTCTCAACACTTGTTGACTCTAAATGTGCAGGGAAAAACCAGAAGACCCGGAGAAAAATCGACGCAACCACAGGAAGAACATGGCGAGGTAGTTAACATCTCGCCACCACGGCTCGAAACCCGCCACCACCCCGACAGTCGGTTGGCAAGGTTTGTCACGTAGACAAAACGTGCCAATTCGTTGCTCGTTGAGCACACCGGTGTGTTGGAGAGTAAACCCACAACATTAACGCCTGTGTCGAGTTTGTATGTTCTCTGTCCCCCTGTTCTGCATGGGTTTCCTCGGGGTTCCTCTGTTTCCTCCCATAGCTAAAATAAATACACGCAAGGGAAATGCTGCTGGCCGAACATCCCATTGCTGAAATTTCACTTACTCTTTGGTTCTATTCGGTAAAGTCATGTAGGTAAAAAATAAAACAACAAAAATCATGACGTTTCGGCCACAACACAAGCGGCCTTCATCAGGTGAAGGGATCAGGCTGTCTCGAGGACGCTTGTGTTGTGGCCGAAACGTCGTGATTTTTGTTGTTTTATTTTTTACCTACGTGACTTTACCGAATAGAACCAAAGAGTATGGATCCTTGCAGTCACGAAAGCTTCAAATCTAGAAATTTCACTTGTCATTTACTCAATTGGATTACACACAGCAGCAGCAGCAACATTGCCCCCTACTGCAAATGCTTAGCACGATGCCATGGAAATTAATCTTGAGACTCAGTATAGCTTGCCTGGGTAAACAGGTGTAGTAATATAAATAACAAATCTGCACTGCGGTGACCTCCTGCTTGTGACAGGTGTAGAGGCAGTGTATTGTTATGGTAAGCATTACCCACAGTGCCTTGCTGTTCTTATTGCATTATCGTTATTTTATTTAGAATATGATAATCGTCAACCATGATTTATCCACCAATTAAACGATCTCTGTCACAGATATCGTTTAAACTGTCACAGATATCGTTTAATCTGTCACAGATATCATTTAATCTGTCACAGATATCGTTTAATCTGTCATAGATATCGTTAAATTGGTCGGCGTTTAGCTTTTCCGTAGCTGAGCCAGCCTAGAAGTTGAGCTCTCCAGTGGACCGTGTTGCAGTGCCCCCTTCTGTCCACCGCGTAGCCCCCCAGTCCCGGGACAGTCGGTTCTGTGCGCTGTGCTTGTCCGTTGGAACTCTGTGCTCCTCCTGTGAGGTACAGGCATATTGTGGGTGCTTTCTTCACTTACCACGGGTACACGCTCAGTGGGGGACATCCATATGGCATCTGTTTTACGAGAGAAACAAATGAAAGGTTAAGAAGCCACCGAGGACTGCGTTGCAGATGGCGCCCGCCACGTGCGGTGCCAGCAAAGGCTTCAACGGAACGTCCCGAAAGGGAGATTGCCGAGCAGTTCGAATGATCTCACGGCTTCGGATCGCCGTGAGAAAAGGTGTCGACCTCTCGGTTTGGCGACCGGGGGCCGTGCGGCAGGCGCCCCCTCGACCGCCCTCGCTCACTCGCCCCTGGCGAGCGTCCATCGCCCGGCAACCGATTCCGATTTGGAGCTTGCTCGTCGTTGCGGCTCCAAGCGTTGTTCGATAACCTCCGTTAGAAGCAAACTTTACTCGTCCGTTGGTAGCAGATGAGTATTTGTCGGGGGCCGAGGGGTCCGGGGCTTGGAGAGGTGCGGGGGGGGCGGTAAGGCACCGCTGTCTATTAGACTTGGGCTTGGTAATGGCCACAGCGCTCACTCTATTTCTATCGACGTGCACGCAGCGCTTTCATCCCCGGGTTTCTTTTTATTTATTTTCCACCAATGCCGGCCGGCCGACCCCCGATCGCGGCACCGCCATTTACCCAGGGGGGGCCCGCAGAGGCACCCGGTGAGAGCCCCTTAACCCGTTCCGCCTCCCTAACACGCCCCAAATTGGCGGGCGTTTGCCGCGCGCCTCCGACGCCGCTTAGTCACCGGCGGTGTCGCCGCAAGAGCCGCCGGCCCGGCACATCGATCGCCGCGGTCCGCGCGGCGGCGCCCGCGCTCGATCATCCGCGAGCGTCCGGCAGGCACACGTGCGTATCGACGTATTCCTCACGCCTGTCTCCCGGCCTGAGGATTTTATTACCGCTGCGCGCTGGGTGTGACAGCTTTCCAAAGCTGATCGTTAGTCGCATTGATCGCGAGCGCAGCGGTAATGTGTAAAATAGTGGCTTTTTATTTTCTTGAGAGCCGTGCGGTTTTGTTCTTTTTTCTTCTTGTTGTGCTCCTTTTGGATCGCCCCGAATTGCCGGGTTGGTTATTGTTGCCATCCCAGCGTGCGTGTGTGTGCGTGTTCCCTGCCGCTCTGCCTGTCGAGCGCCCCTAACTTGAAGGCCGTTAGGAGAGTCACGGATAATTTTTTGGGAGGTGGAAATGAAGTCTCGTGAAGATCGATACATTTAAACGTGTTCGGCTGTGTTCCCTCATAAATCGCCGCGGAGGTGAAGCCGACGGTGACGCCGCGTCGGTGCCTCGAGGGAGAGCCGGACCCAAACCGCACCTCCAGCCAGAAGCGGTCGTTTGGGGCTAGCGGCGGAGAGACAAAGGAACAAAATGCATGAATCGCATCGTTGGCCGTGTTAATAATATCTCGCTGAAAAAATGCCACTGATAATGCAAAAATGCGACAGAATTCAGCGGTAACACTGTGCGGCGTGCAGCCTTAAGAGGTGAAAGAATGTTTAAGGTTGACGTTTCAGGCAATAGCGATTCTTCACAGCACACATTGTTCAGTTGTTCTCTGTCGTAACAATGGTCTCATAGAAATTACATCTTTTATTGAGTTGTGTTCTTAAGGGGGGTCTGACACGATTGGTGACCGGGCAAATTTATTAAAGGGGATGTAAAAAAAAAAATAGCGATAAATTGTGAGCGTCCGATGATGTCACAACACGTGGAGTCTATTCCACGACGTCACGTGTTGTGTGACACCATGCCGTTGTCCGGCTCATTACCAGCCGTGATCAATCCACCGCTGGATGAATGCCTCCCCAATGAAATAATCAATGCTCGCGTACACAGTTCGATGCGCGAGTGTACTCACTGATTGAAATCCACGTCATGTCCATGAATCACCAGCGAGCGCCCCACTCGGTGAGGACATCGGAGTGGGAGCCACAGCGAGGAGGCGTCACACCCACAGTTAATCACTCGTCTGTCGGTGTGACTGCACAGGCTCGCGAACCGAGATCCACGTGCTCGTCCCTCCCAATCAACGGAGCGCCCCCTAGAGCCGGGCTTCTCAAGCTGTCTGAGCCGAGCTCCCTCTCTTGTAGCCCGTGTGGTGACTGCACTAAAATCCATTGCAGAGTACAGTCACTTTTACGTCTTACGTGGCCTTTTGCAGCCGATGGTCTCGTTTAAGAGATAGGTACTCGGCAAACTACTCACTCGTCTAGACAGATGGCAGTCTAGAGGTTGTGGTAAGATCGACCCTTTGAGGATACGGTGTCACTCTGGGCCATTTCCCCATCGGCCACTCGCGGTCGTTCTGTGCGCGTGGAGCCACAAGAGGGAAAAGCTTCCTTCTTCGTCCGGGGTCGGCAGTGGGGTGGCTTGCTTGAAATCCAATCGGTAAATGAAACGCGCGCACGCTCCACGTTGTACGACTGCGTTGCCGGTGAATGGGTTAAAGGGTAAAAGATGGCCGTGACGGAGCGGTAACAGCCGGCTGTGACCAAGGGCACGGCGTTCAAAATTACTCCGGCCTTTCCGCGCGCACTTTGAGCAAAATAATCAAAGCCAATTATGGCGGCCTTGTCGTTACACCGCGCGCTCAACTGAACTAAGCGCTGCCCCCATTTTTCTGCGCGACTCCGCTAAGTGGCGCCCGCGCACGCCGAGCGCCCTGCTAATGTTGTGATCTAGTGGCCGGCGGTGACCCCCGGGTGGCTCTCTGTCTTCCCTGTCACGATCGTGCATTTTCACCGGCGCTCACCGACCGACCGACCGACCGTCGCGCCGAGCGGCCGCCCGTCTATCGGCCGAGCTGCACCAGCGGATGATTGATGGAGTGACTCCGTGGCCCCGGGTTGCTGGGTCTCGACGCTCGTTCGTTCACTACGGAGCTCTCTCGCCGCCACGTTCGTCCAAGGACGGCCGGAGCACGGAAGTGCTGGTAGTGAGCGCCTCGCCACCCTGCGCTCAGCTGCACACTTGGGCAGAGCGAACCCAGTGCTCGCACTAATCAGCTGCCAGGAACAATTGCCACTGGCGTTGTTCACCCTGGTTACGAACTGAAAACGCGAATCCAGAAGTGTAGTGCAGTGCGATAACTGCTGTTCCAACAGCCGTTCGACACGAAGCGACGTCACCAGGGCGCTTGTGTCGGGCGAAGTGCACCTTGAGAACCATGTGAAGTGGCGAAGGCCCGCTGCTGGCGGGAGGTGACGGGGCAGAGCCAGGTGCTATGGGTTGACTGATTGCTCGCCAAAGATAAAGACACACACTGGGATCCCCCATCTTTCCATGTAGGCTCTTGAGAGAGGTGTTGTTTGTGAGTACCCATTAAGGCTTCGCGAGGCACGCATTGAGCGAACAAGGGGACGATGCAGCTAGCACAGCATGCCATGCCCCAGACATCGTTGTTTTCCAACAGCGTCCAGGTTCTCATTGTGCACAAAGTTGGCCGAGGGGAAGTCACGGGTAGCTTCGGTGACCAATTTTCCTTGTTGTGCGTGGCCTGCGGTGACATTTCGATTATTTTGCTGCTATAAATTTCGAAATGATAAGCCACTTTGTGGAGCTATCATTTGTGGCCGGGTTGCTTTTGCAAAATGAATTAATACCTCAGTGGGCTTTGTCTGGTAGGATGGGGATGGTTTAATTTTGTTTTTTGTGTAATTTGTTGACCATTCTTGTACTTGGCACTCCTGTCGTGTTTTAATATTATTGTTGTTGTTGTAAAGTTTTTACCCACCCCTACTGGACATTTGCGAAAAAGAGCTTGATAGCTCATAGAATTCCTCCAGTATAAATAAATATTCTGATTCTGATATGATTCACTGGAATTGTGTCACAGTGCGACGATTACCACTTGGTACCAGCCATCGGTAATCCATTTAGCTCCTGAACCTCATCAGCCCATCTCCTCTCCAGCCCGTGCCGCTCGCCCACACACTCGCACACCGGCCCATCTCTAGCCTGTGCCGTGCCCGTTTAGCCCCCGTATAGCCTGCACAGACTGTCGGGGCAAATGCTGTTAGCGAGCACCTATGAAGGTTAGCACAGCACACGAGGGGGTGGGTTGCCAGCACCACACCCGACCGCCTTTGTCTCCCTAGTGGCGATGTTTACACACCACACCAGATATTCATTTGTAGCTGAATCGACCTAGGGGAGGCCCAGGACGGGTTCAGATAATTGTCACTGGTGTTGGCCATGAGCGGGAATCGAAATGGGGTCGCCGGGTTCGTCGTGCAGTGTGCTAAACACTACACGACCGCTCCCCACTGCACAATATTCTCACACACACACACACTGTGGTGTAATGGCTTATTGTGTTGTGGTGACCCAGACCTTCCTTGCAAGTGAGACTCTACCCTGGCCTCTGGTGTTCTCACCCGATCACACCAAATAGGGTGCTCGCCCGGTCAACACTCGGTCACCTTGAACCCGTTGCGGGCGTCCTTGCCGCGCCGCCCGCACACGCGCCCACACACGCGAGTTGTGACCGCGCGTCGTTGCCCCCGTCCGGTGCAGGCCCCGTCGGGCCCGGCTCCGGGAGCGGCCCCGAAGTCCGGCGGCGCGGGCGCGCCCAAGGTGCGGCGCACCGTGGTGAGCCGTGTGCACGAGGCGGTGAAGGCGGTGGCGCTGTGCCACAACGTGACGCCCGTGTACGAGCGGCACGGGACCGCCGGGGGGGCCGCGCCCGCCGAGCCCGAGGACGCGGAGGCCGACCAGGACCTGAGCGACGACAACCGCGCCTACCAGGCCTCGAGCCCCGACGAGGTGAGCCTCTGCCGCCCCCGCTGCCGCTGCTCCTCTACGTGGCCCGACGGAGCGCGACGCGTGTTTGCCTGTAATACGGTCTGAACCTCCCGGAACGCGTGTTGTTTGCACGATGCGAATTGGATGTATGACGCGATGAATGTGTTGGAGGACACCTTTTTTTATAACGTGCGTGCAAATTGGATACAACGCGATCGGGTGAACGGAAGTACGTCCCGCGCGAGTAGGAATAAGCGGTTGTTGTACGGCTGCCTCGGCGTAGCGTCGCACGAGGCGGCGGGATGCTGCTGGATGCTTCTAGATGCTACCCACGTTCCTCGGCCTTTGTTCAGCCTGCGTACGCATCTCACGTGTTAATCGCGGACCGTGCTTTACCCTATATTATTTATGATGACGAACTTTTTTCCATAATGCGGTGTTCTTCAGGAACTCAACTCCTGCGTTAAAGGAGAACAGACCGTACATGACAGTGCAGTGCTGACGATAACAATCATTAGTCCGTACATTTGGTATTTGCGCGATCGTTTTATGAGTCTGTGTGTGCACATGAGCGTTCTGTTGGACGCCTGTGTACGTTTCTACACCCGTATTAATTTGCTTATGTCAACATGAAGTTATGTCAGCGTGTTGAGCGGCGTCACACCGTTTCATTACTTTGCTTTATGGTCCGGGCTCCTGGGAATCTGCACTGTGACTGACAAGTGCCATCTAAATCCGGCCTGGCTGTCCTCACAACCTAACGAGTGGCCGACACAATCGCGCAGTCAACAAAGGCAGCCAAGCATGGTTCCCCACCACTCCCCCCCCCACTCCCCCCATCCATCCCCCACCCCCATGTGGCACGCCGGGCTTAATAGGTGTTCGCTAACAACGCTGGCCCAGTAGCAGTCTGTGAGGCTACTTGGGGAGCTCTTTGTTGAATGCACACGCGCGTGAGCGTGTTCGCGAGCGAGTGAATGTACGCGCACGCGCGTGCGTCCGTGTGTGAGTGCGTGCGTGTGCGCGTATGCGTGCGTGTGTGTGTGTGCTGCTCGCTGGCGAGGCTCCGGCGTAGGCTGGGAGTAATTGGGGGTGTGTGTGTGTGTGTGGTGAGCGCATGGCACAGTTCACATTAAAACCCCGAGCGCATTGAATTCCCGCGCGGTGCCTCGGCCGCCGCCACCACCGCCATCCGAGACGCTTTCAGATTCGTGTCCTTTTTGTTGTTTGATTACAAAGCTATGAGCTCATTTTGGCATTTTCCCACGGACGGGAGAGATCCCCAGTGACCCCTCCTGTCCTCCCTCCGGTACACTCAGAAATTGTTCAGGGACCCTTAATCCTGGCATAAAGAAGTTAATTAACAGCCGGGGATTATGCTGTTTCAAGTGGAAATATCTACAGATGCAGCCGAACTGCAGTGACTCGCTCCCATATATTTACACGTGTGTGTGCGCTTGTGTGAGTGAATGTGTGTGTGTGTGCACTTGTGTGAGTGAATGTGTGTGCGCTTGTGTGAGTGAATGTGTGTGTGTGCGCTTGTGTGAGTGAATGTGTGTGTGTGCGCTTGTGTGAATGTGTGTGTGTGCGCTTGTGTGAGTGAATGTGTGTGTGTGTGCGCTTGTGTGAGTGAATGTGTGTGTGTGCGCTTGTGTGAGTGAATGTGTGTGTGTGTGCGCTTGTGTGAGTGAATGTGTGTGTGTGCGCTTGTGTGAGTGAATGTGTGAATGTGTGTGTGTGCACTTGTGTGAGTGAATGTGTGTGTGTGCGCTTGTGTGAATGTGTGTGTGTGTGCGCTTGTGTGAGTGAATGTGTGTGTGTGCGCTTGTGTGAGTGAATGTGTGTGTGTGTGCGCTTGTGTGAGTGAATGTGTGTGTGTGCGCTTGTGTGAGTGAATGTGTGTGTGTGTGCGCTTGTGTGAGTGACTGTGTGTGCGCTTGTGTGAGTGAATGTGTGTGTGTGTTTGCGCTTGTGTGAGTGAATGTGTGTGCGCTTGTGTGAGTGAATGTGTGTGTGTGCGCTTGTGTGAGTGTGTGTGCGCTTGTGTGAGTGAATGTGTGTGTGTGTGTGCTTGTTGAGTGAATGTGTGTGTGTGTGTGCGCTTGTGTGAGTGAATGTGTGTGTGCGCTTGTGTGAGTGAATGTGTGTGTGTGCGCTTGTGTGAGTGAATGTGTGTGTGTGCGCTTGTTGAGTGAATGTGTGTGTGTGTGCGCTTGTGTGAGTGAATGTGTGTGTGTGCGCTTGTGTGAGTGAATGTGTGTGCGTGTGCGCTTGTGTGAGTGAATGTGTGAATGTGTGTTTGTGCGCTTGTGTGAGTGAGTGTGTGTGTGCGCTTGTGTGAGTGAGTGTGTGTGTGTGTGTGCGCTTGTGTGAGTGAATGTGTGTGTGTGTGTGCGCTTGTGTGAGTGAATGTGTGTGTGTGTGCGCTTGTGTGAGTGAATGTGTGTGTGTGTGTGCGCTTGTGTGAGTGAGTGTGTGTGTGTGTGCGCTTGTGTGAGTGTGTGTGTGTGCGCTTGTGTGAGTGAATGTGTGTGTGTGTGGTTCGTGACGGTCAGCACCCGGGGTTTCCATTGCAACAACTCGGGGTTCATTTCAGCAGTGATAATGGCTACCTTACCCTGGCCTGGGACTCCCTTGAGTTAACTCATCATAATGTGGGTGCAAGGTCTGATCGTCCGCACGTCGGCAGGGGGTGGCAAAGGTCCCAACCAGCACCGCATCTGACAGTTGTCTCTCTATATATATAATCGGGGACGTTTGGCCAGCTCCAAGAACGAACGAGTTGCTTGCACAACAAAACCGAGTCGTGCCGGTGGGGCTGCGTTTCCGTGCGGCGAGCAGGTGGCGCTGGTGAGCTGGACGGAGAGCGTGGGCCTCACCCTGGTGAGCCGCGACCTCGCCAGCATGCAGCTGCGCACCCCGGGCGGCCACGTGCTCACCTTCACCATCCTGCAGGTGTTCCCGTTCACCTCGGAGAGCAAGCGCATGGGCATTATCCTGCGGGTGAGCGCACGCACACCTACGCACGCTGGCCCCCCGGGCACCTTCACGGTAGGGGTGGTTTTCCACTGGCCGTATGTTGAGACGAGCTGGAACCAAACCGTGATTCGCTGGCCTCACAACATGTCTGAATCTGGCTCGGGGGGCCAAGCAGGGCCAGGGCCGGGGCTTAATGAAACATCCATTGCGCGTGACGTCAGAGGTACGGCTCAGCTTTTGCAGTGGGAAAACATCGCCGGCGCCTCCTAAGCCGCGCCAGGCTGGTTTGGCACGGCCCAGGTGTGGCTCGGTTATGCACTGCTAAAGTAACATGAGTAATGTACGTATGTTTCTTCTTTTGCACCATACCTAGCCAACCGTGTTAAGCGGTGGTGCGGGGGAAGAACAACAAAACAAACACGAAAGGCAGTTCTATACAAATTAGTTTTAAATTTAGATTTTAAAGTACACAGCAGAACAATCTGAAAAGAGAGATGTGCTTCCACTAAGCCATTGGGACTACAAACACTGGCAGATGAGAGGCCACTGCTCAGGGTCTATCAGCCACCAACCCCTACACTGGGACACAATGCGACTTTTTAAAATCCTGACCAGACCATGGATCACATTCTGAGTCATTTTGAAGCTCAGAAATTAACAGGATCCATTGAAGACATCATTCAACATTCCCCCGAGTCCGTGCGTTGGCGATCCGACCTGAACATGGACATATGGGGGTGGCTGTACAAAGCCTCGCCCCAAGAAGGAGGAGAATTGGGGAGAATGCTCAGATTTCCATTGCGAGCTACACGAGTGCCACACAGTGGCCACCGTTGGTAAATGCGCCACGGGGGTCTGTGGCGAGCACGCTGCCGTGCCCGGCTCGCCGCGTCCGGCTCGCTGTGCTAATCAGGACGCGTGGTAAGTTTTGCTGGGAATGACATCCCGCACGCGTTAACGAGCGCGTGTCAACCCCGCGGTGCGGCGTCGCCGCTGTGCGTGCGCGCAGGATGAATCGACGGGCGAGATCGTCTTCTACATGAAAGGGGCGGACGTCGTCATGGCCAACATAGTGCAGTACAACGACTGGCTGGACGAGGAGGTAAGGACGCTTCTGCACGAATAATATAATCATAACAATAACAATCATTTCAGCGTGCAACGCCCCCGTCACAGTATTGCTCACTGTCTAAGAGAGAGAACGACCGCAGACGCGCGAAGAAGAGCCACAGGCAAGCAGGAAGGCAGCCCACACGGTGAGCCGGCACCAACAATTGCCCAAGCTCTGCGGTCCTCTATATAGTAAGGCGTTATCGGCCAAGTAATGAGTGTTAACATGTGGGAGAGAACCCACGCGAGTGAGGGGGAAACATCATTAGACTTCCTTTGCCAGGACCAAAATGTAATATTAGGGTTTTTCCCCCTTTTTTTCTGGCAACAAAACTGAAACCTTTTTACAAGGGGGAAACGCTTCGCGTTTCGTGTTTTATCGTGTCTATCACGCATCGATGAGCTTCGTGTGCCGTGTATCTGGACGCTTGTTCCTCACAGCAACAAGGTCCTGGGTTCGAGTCCCGGCTCGGGTGCCTTTCTGTTTGGAGTTTGTTCATTTAAATGCCACCGATTTGACAAATTGACACAAATTGGTGATTTCAGCCGAGGATGACGTTGTTGTCTCCCTGGCTGTCAAAGCCTCCTCAACGTGGCCCGAGACGACCGGTGGGTCAAAGTGCTGCTCACAGGAGACTATGGGGGTGAGCGAGCGAGCTAGCGGGTGAGCGAGAGTGGATGAGTGAGCGGGTGGGCGAGCGAGCTAGCGGGTGAGCGAGAGAGGATGGGCGAGCGAGCGAGCTAGTGGGTGAGCGAGAGTGGATGAGTGAGCGGGTGGGCGAGCGAGCTAGCGGGTGAGCGAGAGAGGATGAGTGAGCGGGTCGGCGAGCGAGCGAGCGTGTGGGTGAGTGGGGAAAGGCCGCCCCTCCGACTGCACTCTGCAGGCGCCGTGCAGAGCGACGCGGGTGGCGTGTCGCCTCTCGGGCGGGCGCGGGGGGGGGAATGTTTCTCTGCCCTGGTGCGACTCAACGAATTGTTGCGATTCGCGCATCACGGTTCCATTCCGGGATCTGAATCAAAACTGAGAGAGAAACGGAGCCACCAGCCCAGAAGGAGTTATTTGGCTGCGATAAATTTCCATGTGGTAAGCCACTTCGTTGAGCTATAATTTGTGGCCAGGTCGCTTCTCAAAAAGAGCCACGTAGCTCAGTGGGCCTTACCTGGTCAAATAAAACATAGTTTAGTTTAGCTGCGGGGACCGCCAGCGCATCACCGCTCCTGCTGCTACAGTACTTTTTCAGTGCCTACAGTGCCTATTCTGCCTTGCTTTGATGAACACACACGGGAGCGAGGGCCTTGGGCTCAAAGGACGGTGGCCGAGCTCCCGGCCCACCAGCGCGCGGACGAAGCCGCTTCGGCAGGCAGCACTCGGCCCGGCAGCCGCCAGTCGGATGCGAGCGGTGAAACGAAAGAGTCTTCTCTCAGGAAGGAAGAGATTCCAGCGGGCCGCGTCGCCGCCGATCGATACGGCGTTGATATTAAACTAAAATGCGACCCAACTGGGGTTTTTTCTTTAAATGTGCGTGGGCGCCCGCAGGCAGGAGCCGGTGTCGCCGGGAGTGGCTGATGGATTGATCACTCGGCCCCGCGCTTAATAAACGCTTGATAAATGAGCCCTCGCGCTCTCCCCCACGCCCCCACCTCCGTATATATATGGGGAGCCCGCTCTCACCCCCCCCCACTCTCCCGTGTATATGGGGAGCCCACTCTCCCCCCACTCTCCCCCCACTCTCCCCCCACTTTCCCCCCACTCTCACCCCACTTTCCCCCCACTCTCACCCCCGTGTATATGGGGAGCCCACTCTCCCCCCACTCTCCCCCACTCTCATCCCCGTGGATATGGGGAGCCCACTCTCCCCCCACCCCCGTGTTTTCGAGGAGCGTGCTCTCCCCCCACTCTCACCCCCGTGTATATGGGGAGCCCACTCTCCCCCCACTCTCCCCCCACTTTCCCCCCACTCTCACCCCCGTGTATACGGGGAGCCCACTCTCCCCCCACCCCCGTGTTTTCGAGGAGCGTGCTCTCCCCCCACTCTCACCCCCGTGTATACGGGGAGCCCACTCTCCCCCCACTCTCCCCCCACTCTCCCCCCACTCTCCCCCCACTCTCATCCCCGTGTATACGGGGAGCCCACTCTCCCCCCACCCCCGTGTTTTCGAGGAGCGTGCTCTCCCCCCACTCTCACCCCCGTGTATATGGGGAGCCCACTCTCCCCCCACTCTCCCCCCACTCTCCCCCCACTCTCATCCCCGTGTATACGGGGAGCCCACTCTCCCCCCACCCCCGTGTTTTCGAGGAGCGTGCTCTCCCCCCACCCCCACCCCCGGGGGGCAGCACTCACAATCGGTTTCGGACGCCGCGCCCCTGACGCGTGGAAGTGATTTCATGGCTGTTTGTCGCCCGTAAAGGCCGCGTTATTTTTTCACCCAACCCTCGCGCCACCGCCGCTGCCGCTGCCACGTCGCGTTCCTCGCGACCGACGTTCGGCAGCCAGGCGACGGCGCGGCCCCGAGCGGAGCTAGACCACCATGCGGGATCGTGAGTCGCGCTGCGTGCGACGCCTTCTCCCAGCCGCTTGAACGTAGACGTCGAACCCAAGGGTTCTTTGCGGAGAGCTCGTTCGTCCGAGTGAGGGCCGTGAGAGGCACGGTGTGCCCATCCTCGGGGTGTCGCTGAGCGGCGCGTGTCGACCGCCAGACCAGAACCACACGAGGTGTGATACGTGTAGGCGCAGCTAGTAACGCCGCAGTGGCGAGATGTTAACTCCCTCGCCTGGTATACAGGAGGCCGTGGGTTCAATCCCGACCCTGACGCCTGCTGTATATTTGGAGTTGGCGTGTTCTCCCCGTGGTCGCGTGGATTTTTGTCCGTGTCCTCCAGTTTTTCCCTCCACATTTAGAAACAGGCGTTTAGATTATTTGGCTGCTATAAATGTCCACATGACGATAAGCCACTTCCTTGAGCTAATATTTCTGGCCAGGTCTCTTCTGAAAAAGATCTCTATAGCTCAGTGGGCCTTAACTGGTAAAATAAAAAATGTAAATAGAATAACACACGAGGGTTCCCATCCACGATGCCTCGTACCCAGTGGTCATGGATTATGAGGCCACCACGCTGATGAGACACAGTGAAGTCGAGACCGGCGCACCACGTTGAGCCGAATGCCTAACCGACGCTTTGCCAATTCTTTTAGGTGGTTGTAAAAGAAAAAAGGCATGTTTGCTGGTGTGTTGACAATTTTGCTGAAGTATGAAAAAAAAATCGACCTGTGTGGCTGACCTTTCATTTCCCCATTGTAATTTGCACCAACCTTAGTCGACGTCATCAACTTGGCCACTGGTGTCTGCGCACAAGGGAGGAATGTTGAAGTTCCAGGTCGTCCTCTACGCGCTACAGCGCTGCACAACGCATTGTGCGACAAGCCGTCGTAGACATTCTGAAATCCCCTCGGGGTACTTTTGAAGCGGCCGCAGGTGGTTCCAGCTGTTCGCGTGAGTTGTTTGCTGGGCACCTGTAGACTCGTGGATAGCGGGCGCGCTGACTCGGCAAGGCCTCACGCCTCTGATTGGCCGAGCGGCGCGTCGCGTCCGCGCTGTCGCCGTGAAGCCTGCTGCACCGGGAATGTCGGCGTGTTCCCAGGTGGAGACTTTGATCGCATTGGGGGCTGGATCGTGGCTGTGGCTACCTTGCGAGGGAACAATAATAGTCGTTGTGATAGCGCACGCTGAATTCTCGCAGCGAGTCGCTGACGCAGTTCGGAGGTGCCTGGCAAGGCCCGAGCGTCGCTCGCGTGTTCTGACCGAGTGCTCTGATGTACAGTTGTCGTTGCTCCTGTCTCGGTGAGGCCGCCGGTGAAGCCCTCGCTCGGTGCGTCTAGCCCAGGGGTCGGCAACTTGCGGCTCCACGGGGAACTGGAAGTCCAGTTCACCGTGGAAGTCCAGTTTACAATGGGCGTGCAGTTTACCATGGGCACGGGTCGGTAACTTGCGGCTCTAGTGCCGCATGCGGCTCATGAAGGACTCTTTGATGACGTTATTTATTAAGGATCGCCGTCTCGTATTTACACGCCTTCCGGCTCTTGAAATATTGGGTTTTTTTAAATGTCTCTTGTTGTTGTTTGGGTTGCCAAACCCTGGTCTAGCCGGAGGAAGCTTATTCCAGACGCGGGGAGCGGAGGCTGTGAAGCGACGTTTCGTGAGCTCGTTACGGCACCGGCGTCGAGATTGGCATTTGTGAAGTCGCTCGTTCTGTGCCTGGCGTCGCTCGCCGGGCTCGGGGATCGTGAATGACAAACGCTCCGGCTGATGGTGAATTAGCGCCCAATCACGCATGGAGCCAGAGTTTGCCTTGCCAACAGCCGGTACCAGCGGCGTCAAGATCACACAGCGAGGTGGCGCGGTGGGGAACACAGGTGGTGCATACGCCAGTCAGTCGACCCATAATACGTGGGTCTGTGCCGTGACCTGTCAGCAGCGAGCCTTCCACACTTGACGTGGCTTGAGCGCACCTAGCCTGGCGCGAGCACCGTGGTGTCGTCACCGCCGACCGGTGGTGGTCGGGGGCTGCTGCTGTTGATGAGCTGTGCGACGCGGAGGCTGACGGTGCCGCTGTTGCTGTGTGTGGCGCAGTGCGGGAACATGGCAAGAGAGGGCCTACGCACGCTGGTGGTGGCGAAGAAGACGCTCACGGAAGAACAGTACCAGGACTTTGAGGTAAGAGTACGCATCACGCACGCACGTGCGTGCGTGTGTGTGTGTGTGTGGAGAAGGCGTATGGGTTAGCGCACTGCACTACAAACCTGGTGTGTCTGTGTGGTGTATCGTGATGTGTGTATTTGTTTGTGTGCTCATGTCTCAGTGTGCGTGTCGGTGTTTGGGTCTCGGTGTGCATCTTTGCGCGTGTGCTTTGGTGTGTGTCTGTGGTTTGGTGTGTGTGTGTGTCTTTGTGTGCGTCGGTGTGTATCTGTGGTTTGGTGTGTGTGTGTGTCTTTGTGTGCGTCGGTGTGTGTCTGTGGTTTGGTGTGTGTGTGTGTCTTTGTGTGCTTTGGTGTGTGTCTGTGGTTTGGTGTGTGTGTGTGTGTCTTTGTGTGCGTCGGTGTGTGTCTGTGGTTTGGTGTGTGTGTGTCTTTGTGTGCGTCAGTGTGTATCTGTGGTTTGGTGTGTGTCTTTGTGTGTGTTGGTGTACATCTGTGGTTTGGTGTGTGTGTGTGTGTCTTTGTGTGTGTTGGTGTACATCTGTGGTTTGGTGTGTGTGTGTGTGTCTTTGTGTGTGTTGGTGTACATCTGTGGTTTGGTGTGTGTGTGTGTGTCTTTGTGTGTGTTGGTGTACATCTGTGGTTTGGTGTGTGTGTGTGTGTCTTTGTGTGTGTTGGTGTACATCTGTGGTTTGGTGTGTGTGTGTGTGTCTTTGTGTGTGTTGGTGTACATCTGTGGTTTGGTGTGTGTGTGTCTTTGTGTGTGTTGGTGTACATCTGTGGTTTGGTGTGTGTGTGTGTGTCTTTGTGTGTGTTGGTGTACATCTGTGTGTGAAGGTCTCGGTGTGTGTGATTGTGCGTCGGTGTGCGCCTGCGTGCGAACGTCTCAATGTGTGTGTCGGTGCGTGCCTTTGTTTGTGTCTTCGTGCGCGTCCGTGCACGCTGCGCGTCTCGGCGGCGTGCGCGCGCCGGCGCGCCGCCCTCACGTCCGTGTCCACGCGCGCCCTCGCTGCTCCCTCGCTGCTCCCTCATTGCTCCCTCGCTGCTCCCTCGCCGCGCGCAGAGCCGCTACAGCCAGGCGAAGCTGAGCGTGCACGACCGCTCGCTGAAACTGACGGCGGTGATCGAGAGCCTGGAGCGCGGCATGGAGCTGCTGTGCCTCACGGGCGTGGAGGACCAGCTGCAGCTGGACGTGAGGCCCACGCTGGAGATGCTGCGCAACGCCGGCATGAAGGTGGGGACGGCGGGGGCGGTCGCGCACGACCCACACGCGGCCCTAACAAGTAACCCACTTGGCAGCGGGAGGTGGAATCGCGGCGAGGATGTAAATGTGAACAGCGCATGTCAACGCACTGTACACATGCTGGGACGTGCAGGGGCCCGGGGAAATGTACACGTAGACGGTGATGGGTGTAGGAGATGGTGATGGGTGTAGGAGATGGTGATGGGGTAGGAGATGGTGATGGGGTGGGAGATGGTGATGGGGTAGGAGATGGTGATGGGGTAGGAGATGGTGATGGGGTTGGAGATGGTGATGGGGTGGGAGACAGTGATGGGTGTAGGAGATGGTGATGGGGTAGGAGACGATGATGGGGTAGGAGATGGTGATGGGGTGGGAGACGGTGATGGGGGTAGGAGATGGTGATGGGTGTAGGAGATGGTGATGGGGTAGGAGATGGTGATGGGGGTAGGAGATGGTGATGGGTGTAGGAGATGGTGATGGGGTAGGAGACAGTGATGGGGTAGGAGATGGTGATGGGGTAGGAGATGGTGATGGGGTAGGAGATGGTGATGGGTGGAGAAGATGGTGATGGGTGTAGGAGATGGTGATGGGGTGGGAGACAGTGATGGGTGTTGGAGATGGTGATGGGGTAGGAGATGGTGATGGGGTGGGAGACGGTGATGGGGTAGGAGATGGTGATGGGTGTAGGAGACGGTGATGGGGTGGGAGATGGTGATGGGGTAGGAGATGGTGATGGGGTGGGAGACGGTGATGGGGGTAGGAGATGGTGATGGGTGTAGGAGATGGTGATGGGTGTTGGAGATGGTGATGGGTGTAGGAGATGGTGATGGGGTAGGAGACGATGATGGGGTAGGAGATGGTGATGGGTGTAGGAGATGGTGATGGGGTAGGAGACGGTGATGGGGTGGGAGATGGTGATGGGGTAGGAGATGGTGATGGGGTAGGAGATGGTGATGGGTGTAGGAGATGGTGATGGGGTAGGAGACGGTGATGGGGTAGGAGATGGTGATGGGGTGGGAGACGGTGATGGGGTGGGAGATGGTGATGGGGTAGGAGATGGTGATGGGGTGGGAGACGGTGATGGGGGTAGGAGATGGTGATGGGTGTAGGAGATGGTGATGGGTGTTGGAGATGGTGATGGGTGTAGGAGATGGTGATGGGGTAGGAGACGATGATGGGGTAGG
This sequence comes from Petromyzon marinus, assembly GCF_048934315.1. NCBI lineage: Eukaryota > Metazoa > Chordata > Hyperoartia > Petromyzontiformes > Petromyzontidae > Petromyzon > Petromyzon marinus. The sequence continues at coordinate 1,845,277 of NC_133711.1, read as the reverse complement.
AGATGGTGATGGGTGTAGGAGATGGTGATGGGGTAGGAGACGGTGATGGGGTGGGAGATGGTGATGGGGTAGGAGATGGTGATGGGGTAGGAGATGGTGATGGGTGTAGGAGATGGTGATGGGGTAGGAGACGGTGATGGGGTAGGAGATGGTGATGGGGTGGGAGACGGTGATGGGGTGGGAGATGGTGATGGGGTAGGAGATGGTGATGGGGTAGGAGATGGTGATGGGTGTAGGAGATGGTGATGGGGTAGGAGACGGTGATGGGGTAGGAGATGGTGATGGGGTGGGAGATGGTGATGGGGTGGGAGATGGTGATGGGGTAGGAGATGGTGATGGGGTAGGAGATGGTGATGGGGTAGGAGATGGTGATGGGGTAGGAGACGGTGATGGGGTGGGAGATGGTGATGGGGTAGGAGATGGTGAAGGGGTAGGAGATGGTGATGGGGTAGGAGACGGTGATGGGGTGTGAGATGGTGATAGGGTGGGAGATGGTGATGGGGTAGGAGATGGTGAAGGGGTAGGAGATGGTGAAGGGGTAGGAGATGGTGATGGGGTAGGAGATGGTGAAGGGGTGGGAGATGGTGATGGGGTAGGAGATGGTGATGGGGTAGGAGATGGTGATGGGGTTGGAGACCCTGATGGGGTGGGAGATGGTGATGGGGTAGGAGACTTTTGGACAGCTAAAAACTTGACACTCTCAGGCGCCTTCAAAGATATTTCATGGTGCAGAGACACTCGGTGAGAGGCAAAGGTGAAGAGGAAGGACTTGAGCCCGAATTCGAACAGGAAGCGGAGTTACCGGTTGTGATGGGTCGAGGGTGGCAGCAGCAGTTGAAAGGCAAGGAGCTGCCATCGCGACGAGAGCGTGGAGGCGAGCGGGGCGACTCCCCTTGCGGGCGATGCCAACGATGACGCCGCTTCCTCGTGGGGGAGCGGCGCAGGGATGGTCACCCGCTCGTCCGCAAGGGTCACGATGTTCGGAGTGTGCGTTGGAAACCGAAAGTCGCCCGTGAACGTGGAATTGCGGGAGGTGGTGACGCGCGTGCGCGTGCCGCCCACGGGCCGCAGATCTGGATGCTGACGGGAGACAAGCTCGAGACGGCCACCTGCATCGCCAAGAGCTCGCGCCTCGTGTCGCGCACGCAGGACATACACACCTTCCGCAACGTGAGAGACACGCGCGCCTTGAGACGCACGAGCGACACACACACGCACCTTGAGACGCACGAGCGACACGCACCTTGAGACGCACGAGCGACACACACACGCACCTTGAGACACGTGCTGTGAGTGCGGGGCCCTGTGTGTGACGCCCGTGCTGTGTTCCCCAGGTGAGCAATCGCGGGGAGGCGCACTTGGAGCTCAACGCGTTCCGCCGTAAGCACGACTGCGCGCTCGTCATCTCGGGCGACTCGCTGGAGGTGTGTGCCGCGCCGCCACCACCGCTGCACCACCACCGCACCACCACTACCTCCCTACCACCTCGCCACCACCGCACCACTACCTCCCTACCACCTCGCCACCACCGCACCACTAACGCCCTACCGCCTCGCCACCACCGCACCACTAACGCCCTACCGCCGCGCCACCACCACGCCAGCACCACGCACGCGTTTGCTCTACCAAATTGAAGGTGCCACACAAAGAAGCACCTGGTCCCGTTTTAAGTGGCGCGGTAACCATGGAAGCTGAGCAAGAGGTCGAGGGCGCTTGACCCCTTTGTCACGTTTAGAAGAAACGTGCGCTAAGAGGCTCGGCCGCGTAGCGCTGCACCCGCGTCCGCACACCGAGCCGGCACCGCTCGGATACCGTGTTCGAATCCTGGCCTTTGTGCCCGGGATTAATTGGCCGAGGTTCCCGCGTACGTCGTGAGCGGACATCTGTGGAAAAGAACCTCGTCACAGCTCATCGGATTCCTCCAGTCTAAACGAAGATTCTGATTCGGAGTGCGGCGAAGGCGTCAGACTGCCGAGCCGACGTCTTCGCTCTTAACTCCGCCGGGTAAACGGTCGTGACATGCTGCGTGCGGCGGAGAGTTTGTGGACAGAGAGGACTCCTGGGGGAGGCGTTGAGGAGTAATCGCTATAAACGGACAATTGGTATTGGCGTTGTCATTCTTCTAGCGCAAGGCGAGCACAAGCTGCTTTTTGAAATGGTATTCGAACTGCTTTTTGTGTTTGATTGTCCTTCCCACGCTCCTCCGATTAGCACGGTTGGCTATGTACGGTGCGAAAGAAGTTTCAACATACATACAAAGGCGCTATGTTCAATAGTCTGCAGCAGTCCCACAGTAGGAGGCGATGTTATACGTGAAATCTCAGTTCAGTGTGGGTAATATTTTGAAGTTGACGCCCCCGATCTGGAACGAGGAAAAAGTTTCTTGAGAACTTTCTCTCCCCCCCCCCCCCTTTAGATTACGGCGTTCGCCTTTTTTAAAACTATCGCCACGGACGAGCGGGCGGGCAGGCGGGCGGGCGGGCGGGCGGGCGGTCGTTCGAGCGGTAATTGAGTTTGTCGGCGGCAGCCAAGCGAGGGTTGGAGGGTGGCGGCCGTGACGGCTCCGGGCCCCGTGGCGACGAGGAGGGTTTTTCCCCGGCAGCTGCCGCAGCAGCGGCGGTGGCGGTGGCGGTGGCGACTCGCGCTGCGTGTGAGATTTAGTGGCTCCGCAATGGGGGCTGACAGGCGGCCGGGGCTATTGATAAAAGTGTTAGCGCGGCAGGCGCGGGTCAAACCTCCGATGACAGGTTTGTCTGCCCAAGAAAACGTAGGCAATTTGTCTTCTTTCTGCGTCCAATCTGCGCCGTATTGACTTTCTGTTAGGCCTGCGCTTAGTGTGGCTGGGCTGGGGGTGGAGGGCCGGGGGGGGGGGCGCAGAGGGAGGGGGGGGTGGAGGGCCGGGGGGGCGCGGTGGGAAGTGGGGGGGGGGAGCGTGGTGCATGGGGTGCCGAGGGGGTCGGACTGGCGGCTGTTGAGGAGCGAAGGGGGACGGGGCGACTTGAGCATGACGAGCGAGGGGGAGGAGGAGGAGGTAGTTTTTGTGAACACAACGACGACGAGAACACTCGTCGCAGCTGAGGAGCCCGCTGGGCGGCTCAGGCTCAATGGCCCGATCCGGAGAGTGACCACTGTGAACTTCCCACAAACGCCAGTGTCTGGTTTTGTCACCCGTGGAGGGGATGATGAGCTGATTAACCCATAACTGGGATGTTAACTCGGACCCCTCCAATCGTCTGTCACTGTGCAACCCATTTCATTTAATGCGTTTTGTGTTTTTTTTTTCATTTTCTTTCCGCTGAGTGAGAGCCAATTGAAGGTCCTAATCCCGTGATTTTTCTTGGGAGGCCAGTGTCCACTGCCGTTGTGACCAAGGGCGGATTGAAACAACCCTGCCGGAGTAGTGCGAGTGTGAGGCAGCCTGTGTGGGGAGCCGTAGCGTAGGGGTGAGTGCGCTGCGCTACGAACCCGGCGACTTCAGTTCGATTTCCGACTCACGGGCAACATCAGTGACCAATATCCGAACCGGTCCTGAGCCTCTTCCCCCAGGTCGACTCAGCCTCAAATGAGTACCTCGTACGATGTGTAAACATCGCCACTGGGGTGTGGTGCTTGTCACTAACCCCCTCGTCTACAGTGTTGGCCTTCATAGGTGCTCGCTAACAGCACTTGCAAGCACCGCAAGGCTATATGGGGGATCTTTGGTTTTGTCTGTGTGTGTGGTAAGAGCACTGGAGTGGTTCAGTCCCAGCAAACCTGGTTTCAGACCGGGCCGTGCCATCATTGGAAATTGGAAGCTGAAACTTGACCTGAGTGTTACTAAGCTCAACTCCCTTTAAAACGGTGGAGTTTTGTTTTATCATCAGCAGTAGAGAGAGAAAGGTGGTCGCGTGTGCGGTCCTCCCCTCACTCCTGCTCTTAACCGGTGCTCGCCAACAGTACTCGCCCAAGTATTCTGGAGTACACAACAAGCGATCTTCGTGTGTGCGCGTTCGCAAACTTATGAACGCGCGCGGGCTCGTGTGCGTGCACCGGTGTGTACATCGATGGGCGTACTCCGCGCCCACACGTATGAGCACGCAAAAGCCGACCCGCCGCGCTGGCTGGAATATCCACGCCCCAGCGGTAACGCAGGCCCGGGCACCTTGGGAAGGGGTCACAGGTCGCGTGAAGCTCAGCCAAAGGTCGTCCCTCTGGAGGTGGCCGGCAACGAGCATTCGTCTTCATTAGCGTCACTCAGGCGTCGGGGACGCAGCCACCGCTGCTCCCCCTCTTATCTCACGCTCCCCCGGTGCCGCGCCGCTATTAAGGCGATCACCCTGCTCACCCACTACACATTTGGAACTCTCTCTTTATTGTGAGAGCGAGTGTGTCTGTGTGTGTGTGTATGTGTGGAGCGGTAGCGTATAGCGGTTAGCGCGCTGCGCTACGAACCTGGCGACCCGGGTTCGATTCCTGCTCATGGCCAACACCGGTGACGATTATCTGAACCCGTTCTGGGCCTCCCCTAGGTCGACTCAGCCTAAAATGAGTACCTGGTGCGGTGTGTAAACATCGTCGCTAGGGAGACAAAGGCGGCCGGGCGTGGTGTTGGCCACCCACTCCCTCATGTGCCGTGCCGGCCTTCATAGGTGCTCGCTAACAGCACTAGCGCCAACAGTATGTTAAGGCTATATAGCGGATCTTTGACTTTGTCTTAGTGTGTCGGTTTGTGTGTTCCATTGTGTGTGTCTGTTTCTATGATTGTATGTAGGAGAGTGGTAGTGCAGTTTTTAGCACACTGCTAAAAATCCAGAAACCTGAGTTCGGTTACCACTTACAGCAGAGGTCTCACTCCAAATCAGTCTGATTGTCTTCTCATGTGCCGTGCCGGCCTTCATAGGTGCTCGCTAACAGCACTAGCGCCAACAGTATGTTAAGGCTATACAGCGGATCTTTGACTTTGTCTAAGTGTGTCGGTTTGTGTGTTCCATTGTGTGTGTCTGTCTCTATGATTGTATGTAGGGGAGTGGTAGTACAGTTGTTAGCACACTGCTAAAAATCCAGAAACCTGAGTTCGGTTACCACTTACAGCAGAGGTCTCACTCCAAAGCAGTCTGATTGTCTTCTCATCGGCTGTGCGACACTGTGTGCGAGCTGCCTGGTCTTTCGCTCCACATGGAGCTCTGGGTCATCTCGGCCAGTTATTCCCTCCCAGTCCTATGCTTACAAAACGCGAATTACCTTTTCATGAACACCTCCACTGGCTTGACATTTTTAAGCTGGCCCGTCAACGATGCATTCTGGATTTAACCAGAATGAAAAATCTGGACACAGTCCGTTCAGTAAAGCTCCTCCGGCAGGCGAGGCTGCATTGGCAGGGTCATGTAGCATGCATGCCCAGCCACTGCGTACCCGAGCATCTTCCGTTTGGCCAGATAGAGGGGGCTAAACAGAGATGACACGGGCTGGAGAAGAGATGGCCTCGTGCGATACAGAAGGACTGGACTTGCCGATCATCATTACCAGCGGTTTCAAGATCGCCTTCTATGGAGTGAGTTCGTGAATGATGCTGCTGGTCAGTTGGATCCATTTTCCCTCCAACAACAATGGAGGTTAGAGGAGCGATGCCCACTGCAACAAGTATCCAATGTGTAAAAAGAATATTTATTTGTTATCTGGAGGGACAGATATATGAAGGGAAGACATACATTAAATCCTCGCCGAGCGCGAGTTCTGGATTCAAGGGTTTTGCATATCCGCGAGTTTACTAAGAGTATACCAATTCCCTATTCAGGACCTGCCAGACTCGAGTGTTCGCGAGTGTACATCGCGTCAGACCCCCGACACCGGGGAGGTGCCGCAGAATGCTGTTACATTTTAAACGGTCTGCGAAGATTAGGCACGCCACCCTCGACCGCCCGCTGAGTCCTCAGTCTCGCAGTAATCCCGCTCTGAACTTACTATTGTGCAGTTTTACGTTGTTTGTACCTACAGTCGACTCGTTTACACGTTTTGGTATCAACGAGTTGATTTGTGAGGTCCAGTCAAAAGAATGGCGAATGCAGTCATGGAAAGTGTTGCAGCTAGCGCTCCCCAGGGTGCTAACGTGATAACAGCTGTGCGGTGTTGTTATCAAACACCTGGATAGAGAGGGTTTACTATACTGTCTGGATAGAGAGAGTTTACTGCACTGTCTGGATAGAGAGAGTTTTACCGTACTGTCTGAATAGAGAGGGTTTACCGTACTCTCTGGATAGAGAGAGTTTACCGTACTGTCTCGATAGAGAGAGTTTACCGCACTGTCTGGATAGAGAGAGTTTACCGTACTATCTGAATAGAGAGAGTTTACCGTACTGTCTGGCTAGAGAGAGTTTACCGTACTGTCTGGATAGAGAGGGTTTACCGTACTGTCTGGCTAGAGAGAGTTTACCGTACTGTCTGGATAGAGAGGGTTTACCGTACTGTCTGTATAGAGAGAGTTTACCGTAATGTCTGAATAGACAGTTTCCCGTACTGTCTGTAAAGAGAGGGTTTAACGTACTGTCTGGATAGAGAGAGTTTACCGTACTGTATGTATAGAGAGAGTTTACCGTACTGTCTGTATAGAGAGAGTTTACCGTAATGTCTGAATAGAGAGAGTTTACCGTACTGTCTGGATAGAGAGAGTTTACCGTACTGTCTGTATAGAGAGAGTTTAGCGAACTGTCTATATAGAGAGAGTTTACCATACTATCTGGATAGAGAGTGTTTACCATACTGTCTGGATAGAGAGGTTTTACCGTACTGTCTGTATAGAGAGAGTTTACCGTACTGTCTGGATAGAGAGAGTTTACCGTACTGTCTGGATAGAGAGAGTTTACCATACTGTCTGGATAGAGATAGTTTACCATACTGTCTGGAGAGAGGGTTTTCCGTACTGTCTGGATAGAGAGGGTTTACCGTACTGTCTGTAAAGAGAGGGTTTACCGCACTGTCTGGCTAGAGAGAGTTTACCGTACTGCCTGGATAGAGAGAGTTTACCATACTGTCTGTATAGAGAGAGTTTACCGTACTGCCTGGATAGAGAGGGTTTACCGTACTGTCTGGATAGACAGAGTTTCCCGTACTGTCTGTATAGAGAGAGTTTACCGTACTGTCTGGATAGAGAGAGTTTTCCGTACTGTCTGGATAGAGAGGGTTTAACGTACTGTCTGTAAAGAGAGGGTTTAACGTACTGCCTGGATAGAGAGGGTTTACCGTACTGTCTGGATAGACAGAGTTTCCCGTACTGTCTGTATAGAGAGAGTTTACCGTACTGTCTGGAAAGAGAGAGTTTACCGTACTGTCTGGATAGAGAGAGTTTACCGTACTGTCTGGATAGAGAGAGTTTACCATACTGCCTGGATAGAGAGGGTTTACCGTACTGTCTGTATAGAGAGAGTTTAGCGAACTGTCTATATAGAAAGAGTTTACCGTACTATCTGGATAGAGAGTGTTTACCATACTGTCTGGATAGAGAGGTTTTACCGTACTGTCTGTATAGAGAGAGTTTACCGTACTGTCTGGATAGAGAGAGTTTACCGTACTGTCTGGATAGAGAGAGTTTACCATACTGTCTGGATAGAGATAGTTTACCATACTGTCTGGAGAGAGGGTTTTCCGTACTGTCTGGATAGAGAGGGTTTACCGTACTGTCTGTAAAGAGAGGGTTTACCGCACTGTCTGGCTAGAGAGAGTTTACCATACTGCCTGGATAGAGAGAGTTTACCATACTGTCTGTATAGAGAGAGTTTACCGTACTGCCTGGATAGAGAGGGTTTACCGTACTGTCTGGATAGACAGAGTTTCCCGTACTGTCTGTATAGAGAGAGTTTACCGTACTGCCTGGATAGAGAGAGTTTTCCGTACTGTCTGGATAGAGAGGGTTTACCGTACTGTCTGTAAAGAGAGGGTTTAACGTACTGCCTGGATAGAGAGGGTTTACTGTACTGTCTGGATAGACAGAGTTTCCCGTACTGTCTGTATAGAGAGAGTTTACCGTACTGTCTGGATAGAGAGAGTTTACCGTACTGTCTGGATAGAGAGAGTTTACTGTACTGTCTGGATAGAGAGAGTTTACCGTACTGCCTGGATAGAGAGGGTTTACCGTACTGTCTGGATAGAGAGTGTTTACCGTACTGTCTGGATAGAGAGGGTTTACTCTACTGTCTGGATAGAGAGAGTTTACCGTACTGTCTGTATAGAGAGAGTTTACCGTACTGTCTGGATAGAGAGAGTTTACCGTACTGTCTGGATAGAGAGAGTTTACCGTACTGTCTGGATAGAGAGAGTTTACCGTACTGTCTGAATAGAGAGAGTTTATCGTACTGTCTGGATAGAGAGAGTTTACCGTACTGTCTGTATAGAGAGAGTTTACCGTACTGTCTGTATAGAGAGAGTTTAACGTACTGTTTGGAAAGAGAGGGTTTACTGTACTATCTGAATAGAGAGAGTTTACCGTACTGTCTGGATAGAGAGAGTTTACCGTACTGTCTGGATAGAGAGTGTTTACCGTACCTTCTGGATAGAGAGAGTTTACCGTACTGTCTGGATAGAGAGGGTTTACCGTACTGTTTGGATAGAGAGGGTTTACCGTACTGTCTGGATAGAGAGAGTTTACCGTACTGTCAGGATAGAGAGAGTTTACCGTACTGTCTGGATAGAGAGGGTTTACCGTACTGTCTGGATAGAGAGGGTTTACCGTACTGTCCGGATAGAGAGAGTATACTGTACTGTCAGGATAGAGAGAGTTTACCGTACTGTTTGGATAGAGAGGGTTTACCGTACTGTCTGTATATAGAGAGTTTACCGTACTGTCCGGATAGAGAGAGTTTACCGTACTCTCTGGATAGAGAGGGTTTACCGTACTGTCTGGATAGAGAGGGTGTACCGTACTGTCTGGATAGAGAGAGTTTACCGTAATGCCTGGATAGAGAGGGTTTACCGTACTGTCTGGATAGAGAGAGTTTACCGTACTGTCTGTATAGAGAAAGTTTACCGTACTGTCTGGATAGAGAGAGTTTACCGTACTGTCTGGATAGAGATAGTTTACCGTACTGTCTGAATAGAGAGAGTTTACAGTACTGTCTGGATAGAGAGAGTTTACAGTACTGTCTGTATAGAGAGAGTTTACCGTACTGTCTGTATAGAGAGGGTTTACCGTACCGTCTGGATAGAGAGAGTTTACCGTACTGTCTGGATAGAGAGAGTTTACCGTACTGTCTGAATAGAGAGAGAGTTTATAGTACTGTCTGGCTAGAGAGAGTTTACCGTACTGTCTGTATAGAGAGAGTTTACCATTCTTTCTGTATAGAGAGAGTTTACCGTACTGCCTGGATAGAGAGGGTTCACCGTACTGTCTGTATAGAGAGAGTTTACCATACTGTCTGTATAGAGAGTTTACCATACTGTCTGTATAGAGAGAGTTTACCGAACTGTCTGTATAGAGAGAGTTTACCGAACTGTCTGTATAGAGAGAGTTTACCGTACTGTCTGTATAGAGAGAGTTTACCTTACTGTCTGTATAGAGAGAGTTTACCGTACTGTCTGTATAGAGAGAGTTTACCGTACTGTCTGGATAGAGAGAGTTTACCGTACTCTCTGGATAGAGAGAGTTTACCGTACTGTCTGTTTAGAGAGAGTTTACCGTACTGTCTGGATAGAGAGAGTTTACCGTACTGTCTGGATAGTGAGAGTTTACCGTACTGTCTGGATAGAGAGGGTTTACCTTACTGTCTGGATAGAGAGAGTTTACCGTACTGTCTGGATAGAGAGGGTTCACCGTACTGTCTGGATAGAGAGAGTTCACCGTACTGTCTGTATAGAGAGAGTTTACCGTACTGTCTGGATAGAGAGAGTTTACCGTTCTGTCTGGATAGAGAGAGTTTACCGTACTGTCTGGATAGAGAGGGTACCATACTGTCTGGATAGAAAGAATTTACCGTACTGCCTGAATAGAGAGAGTTTACCGTACTGTCTGGATAGAGAGAGTTTACCGTACTGTCTGGATAGAGAGGGTTTACCGTACTGTCTGGATAGAGAGAGTTCACCGTACTGTCTGTATAGAGAGAGTTTACCGTACTGTCTGGATAGAGAGAGTTTACCGTACTGTCTGAATACAGAGTGTTTACCGTACTGTCTGGATAGAGAGAGTTTACTGTACTGTCTGGATAGAGAGAGTTCACCGTACTGCCTGTATAGGCAGGGTTTACCGTACTGTCTGGATAGAGAGGGTTTACCGTACTGTCTGGTTAGAGAGAGTTTACCGTACTGTCTGGATAGAGAGGGTTTACCGTACTGTCTGGATAGAGAGAGTTTACCGTACTGTCTGAATAGAGTGGGTTTACCGTCCTGTCTGGTCGCCTTGGTGGTCGACGGCAACCTCGTAGGAGGGGCAACTTGAACAGCAACTGACATTGAAGTCACGCGCGCATTCGCGGCCCCGACTACAGGGGCAACGCGGACGTGGGTTCCGCGTTGAATTTGACCCCTGCCCTCCACGCGCCCTACACCGACTCGGCCCCCAGCTGGGCGAGCCGCTGCCCGGCCGCGCTTACGGGGGGCTCGGCGCTGGCTGCCGCGGCCACCGTGGCCGGCTCGCCGGTTCCCGGGGCCCCCGTGCCGCTCCCGGTTGACGTGACGTGTGACCCCCCCCCCACGCCCCCCCCGTGCCCCCACCCCAGGTGTGCCTGCGCTTCTACGAGCACGAGTTCATGGAGCTGGCGTGCCAGTGCCCCGCCGTGGTTTGCTGCCGCTGCTCGCCCACGCAGAAGGCGGAGATCGTGCGGCTGCTGAAGACGCACACGGGCAAGCGCACGTGCGCCATCGGTGAGGTCCCCGCGAGAGGGGGGGGGGGGAGGGGCGAGAGAGGGGACAAGTGCAGGGACAACATGGAACACAGCACAGTGACCCCCAACTCACTAACCACTACCACACTAATACCACCCACTGCCACGCGCTAATAATAGATCATCGCTAGCACGTGTGCCCTGTAATTGGCGTCAGTCTGTTTTCACCGGGAGTCACGGGGTCGCGCTTGAGCTGCTGGTGTCTGTGCGCTGCACCCCACACCCCACAGGCGATGGGGGCAATGACGTGAGCATGATCCAGGCCGCAGACTGCGGCATTGGCATCGAGGGCAAGGTACGGCGCCCCCCCCCTCCCTCTCCGCGACACGCGCCCCTCGCGGCCCCGGCCTCGTGACGGCGTTAATGACGACGGGGTAATCGTGGCGGCAGCGGCGGTGGCGATGATGATAAAGATTGTGGTGCACGGTGGTGATTCTGACGATCGGGGTTTCCGCGGCGATGATGGACGGCCGTAGTGTTAGTGACGAGGATGGCGCCGGTGCACGAACGGTGATGCAGGAAGGCAAGCAGGCGTCGCTGGCCGCCGACTTCTCGGTGACTCAGTTCAAGCACATCGGCCGCCTGCTCATGGTGCACGGACGCAACAGCTACAAACGCTCTGCGGCGCTCAGCCAGTTCGTGATCCACCGCGGGCTCATCATCTCCACCATGCAGGTGAGCGCCGCGCTCATGGGCACGGTGACGACGGCGACGACGGTCACCGCGACGACGGTCACCGCGACGACGGTGACAAAGACCGTCGTCACGATGACGACGGTCACCGCGACGACGGTCATGGAAAAACGATGGTGGCAACAGTCACGGTGACGGCGGTCACGGTGACGATGGTGACGGTGACGATGGTGACGGTGACGACGGTGACGGTGACGACGGTGACGGTGACGACGGTGACGACGGTGACGACGGTGACGACGGTGACGACGGTGACGATGGTGACGACGGTGACGACGGTGACGATGGTGGCAACAGTCACGGTGACGACGGTGACGGTGACGACGGTGACGACGGTGACGACGGTGACGACGGTCACGGTGACGATGGTGACGACGGTGACGACGGTGACGACGGTCATGGTGACAACGGTGACGACGGTGACGACGGTCACGGTGACGACGGTGACGACGGTGACGACGGTGACGACGGTCATGGTGACGACGGTGACGACGGTGACGGTGACGACGGTGACGACGGTGACGACGGTGACGACGGTGACGGTGACGACGGTGACGACGGTGACGATGGTGACGACGGTGACGACGGTGACGATGGTGACGACGGTGACGACGGTGACGATGGTGGCAACAGTCACGGTGACGACGGTGACGGTGACGACGGTGACGACGGTGACGACGGTGACGACGGTCACGGTGACGATGGTGACGATGGTGACGACGGTGACGACGGTGACGACGGTCATGGTGACAACGGTGACGACGGTGACGACGGTCACGGTGACGACGGTGACGACGGTGACGACGGTGACGACGGTGACGACGGTCATGGTGACGACGGTGACGACGGTGACGACGGTCACGGTGACGACGGTCACGGTGACGACGGTCACGGTGACGATGGTGACAGTGATGGTGACGGTGACGATGGTGACGACGGTGACGGCGGCCGTCTCGGTGGAGATGAACTCCTGTGCTCAGGGTCACTCGGTCGCTCTCACGCAGTGGACCTCGTGGTGTTCAAAGGCTCTCAGCATATCGTTTAAAATGTAATCCCTTATTCTTTATTCAATACGGACGCAAAGGATCCCGATTTATAAACTTCTTCCATTGGCGGATCATCGCGTCGTGCCAGGAGACGGACTCGGACGGCGAGGGCACGGGGTTGGAGTCCGTGTGCGGCACGTGCTGTGCCCAGAGCGGGGTTCTGTGTCGCTCACGTAATCCACTTGTAAATTAAATCCTACAGAGCTGCCCTAGGTGAATTTAGTTAATAACGATCGTTTGCCCAGTATTTCGTCACAAGGCTGACATTGCCCCCCATTTGCTACGCTTGGGAACCAAACGTAATTATTATTGGTACGTGGCTAGCTGGATTCAAACCTAGCACTCATCGTTGCTGGCCGAGAGTGCCAACATCAAGTATCGAGATCTCCTAATGAACCAGCTACATTCATACCTGGACAAAACGAACACGACACACGCACAGTAGACCAGACATAACAGATAAACAATATACTTGACCATTTTTTTTATACATAAACGATTGAAAGTGTTTACTCGGCAACACTAACAAGACGATCTGGTATTCTTTGACTAAACAATTGGGAGCGTGACACTCAGAGCCACCGCGACGCTAAGGCTGTGCGGGGAGAGGCGGCTGGATTTGGCGGTGTGCGGCTCTCCGCTCGGTGAGCCCAGTGTCCATGTGCAGCAGGCAGGCACCGCGTCCGGCGCCCCGGGCGGGATTTTATCGCCGTTCGATGAAGGTTTTTGTCGCCTGGCACTTTGCTTCTCATAGCCGCTGCCACTTCCACTGGGGGGGGAGGGGGGGGAACCGCGCGTCAGCTCCCAACTCCGAATGATTTATGATCAAATAATTAAACGGTGCCGAGGGCGTTCGCGAGAGGGGTCTCGCTCGGTTAGCAACGCCCCGCGCGGCGACTTGCGCTCGTGGGGCGGAGGCGGAGGGGGGAGCGCGGTGGCGCGGTGGGGCGATGGCGAAGCTGGTCATCGGGCATCACCGCCGCTCTCTGAGATAGAACAGGGTGAGGTCAGATAATTGTTTTTTTACCCTTTTATCTGGCAACAAAGCTGACACCTTTTTTTACAAGGAGTCATGTTTACATTGACCACAATACTTGCGGTCGGAACGCAAACAAAAAACAACAACTCTGATAATGTATGCACTGTGCTTGAAATTGATTGGTCCACACCCGAGACAGCTTTCTTTAGAGCCTCGTCTCACGTGGTGTTGGACCAGAAGACGCCAAAAGGCGCACAACTCAAAGGCAATGCACCATCAGAGTATGAGAGCTCGGGGTAAGCATTTACACCATTGGAAACCTCATTTGCCAGTAACAAAATATGATATCAGAGTCGTTGTATTTTGTTTGCGTTCTGACCGCAGGTATTGTGGTCAATGTAAACATGACTCCTTGTAAAAAAAGGTGTCAGTTTTGTTGCCAGATAAAAGGGTAAAAAACCAATTATCATATTTTGTTACTGGCAAATGAGGTTTCCAAGCGTGAGGTCAATTGAAAGGTCAGGTGAAAGGGCAGCTTCATATGACGGTGGGGGTCGTAAGGTCAGATGCCCTGCCGGATTCAAGCGAGCTCATTGGGCTGAGGCAAGAGGGGAGGAAACCGGATGGGAGCCTCGGGCTCCAAGCCCCAGTCTGTTCTGGGTTCACGATTACAAATATTATCCGACATTGGTTTCAACTGTTCAATAAAATAATGAGTAACTTTCAAAAGTATCTCGAAGCAGCCCACTCGAGTTGCGGTGTTTAAAGTGGGCCCGCGCACAACGTTCAGGAACTTCTTTCTGCGTTTAATTTGCGGTCCTTCCCCCGCACCTTTGTTTAGCAGCACAATTCGCTACGTGTATGGTGCGAAGGAAGTTCAACATACATACATACTTACGTACAAATGTCCCTACAAGCGGGAGGCAATGTCGCGCCATATCGTTCCGCTTAATCGCGTCGAGGGTGCCAGCGGGGGATCTAACGGGGGGGGGGGGGTGCCAATGCGGGTGCCAACGGAGGCACCAAAGTGGATGCCAACGTGGGCGCGGCTAAAGATCTGACCCAGCAGCTCCCACTGCATGCGCTCTCCACCCCCCACACCCTCCAGTAGACAATGAACTCTGCAGGCGTTTGCCACGCCCTCCCCCTGCGTCTCTTCCTTCTGTAGCCATTCAGCTTCCGTGACCCCCGCACCAATGGTCCTTTGACCCCCCCCCCCGCCCCCCCAATTGGGAACCCCAGACTCGTAGAGTACTGCCTCTTGGTACGGTTTCCCCTCGTTATTCACGAGGGATACGTTCCGGAGATATGCTCGTAAATAGCAAATTCTGCAGATAATGATATTGCCCTGCAAAAATATGTTTTATTAATTACCTTAAATAAGTAAATACATCAATCAGCTTTCTCTCTCATCACTTTATCTCTAATCACTTTATCTCATCGCTCTATCTCATCACTTTATCTCTAATCACTTGATCTGTCATCACTTTCTCGCATCACTTTCTCTCTCATCACTTTATTTCTCTCTCTCTCTCTCGATGCAGTCGTGTCGAGTTCGAGATGCGATTCGCGGGCAGCCAAAATCGCACGTTCGTGAATAACGAGGAAACACCGTGCACGCGAACTTACCCTGTGGCTAGAGCACTCACTCCACACTCAGAACATCTCCAGTTCAAATCCCAGCCGGGGGTCGGCTGGTCTAATCCCTCCGGGGGGCAATAAACTGAGTGCCACTCTCCAAGGAATCCGCGGACTTGAACTGGCCACCGCCATGGTATTGGGTCATTTCTGCCACTGGTCCAAGGGTCGCCAGTGTCCACTGGAGCATAGCGACACTGTGAAAATGTCCGACGTGCCATCGTCATGTTGTATGTACGCCGAACTTCTTTCGTGCCGTACGTAGGCCAACCGCGCTAATCGGAGGTGTGGATGTTGACCTCCGGGGCGGTGGCGTGGCCCGGTGGTGGCGTGTTGGCTGCTCGTCGCAGAGGTTTCTGCTCGTCGCGAGGGACGCGCGAGAGGCGGTGACGTCGTTCGACGCGAGCGCTGCGGCTCATTTCTGTGCCGGCGTCACGGTCCGAAGTTTGCGGAAAATTTTAAAAAATGACACCGCAAAATCGCTCCATCGACATTACACGCAGAGCAGCAATCATCGCCCGTCGGCCAGGTGCTGAGTCACCTTTTTGCCAGCGAAGGGAGAGCTGCCACTGAGGGGATGCCCAATCAAATGCGTTGATGATGCGATGCACATTGTTTGTCGTGTCCCGCACCTCCAATTAGCTCGGTTGCCTATGGACAGTGCAAAAGAAGTTTAGCATGCACACGCACATAAAGCGCTCTTGACATGAAGGGAGGCCGCTCTTGTCTAAAACGAATGATTATCGAGGTCTCGCCGTCTCTCGGCCAGCCGTGCGCGTGCTGCTCTCGTGCTGACGCGGCGGCGTGTGCCTGCTGCCGCCGTGTCGTGCTGTCCCCCAGGCCGTGTTCTCCTCGGTGTTCTACTTCGCGTCGGTCGCTCTCTACCAGGGCTTCCTCATGGTCGGGTGAGTACCCCCCCCCCCCCACGCAGCCCCACGGCCCACGCCCCGGTCAAGTCACCGGACCAACCTCGGTCGGCGACGAGCGATGGCTCCGTTTTCTCGGTGTGGTTCTCTACGCGTAGTAAAGCGTTCGTCTTGGAATCTAGAACGTGGTGTCAGAAGTGGGGCGGACCCAAAATAATGCTACTTGTTTGAAGATTTTAAAAGAGTGGGATGCAAAATTGTGAATTTACGTGAGGGATTGTCTAAAGGCTTGGCGGTTAGGAGCACAGAATCTTTCGGCATCATGGCGGCTGCCAATGGTATCCCAGCTGCTGAAGGTGTGAAGATGAGTGGCGATTGGAGCAGCAATTGGGAATCCTTCGGGGCTGATTTAGAAAACTGCTCCATAGCAACAGGCCTCAATGAGAAGCCTGCAGACGTCTAAGCAGCCACACAGAGGAAAGTGATGGGGCAGTGAGTGTCTGATCTCGGACACGAGTCTGCTGTCGTTACTCATTGAATCTAGAACAATTTTATTGTTATTTTACTCTCAGCTGATTGGGCGGAGGGGGGGAGGGACGGGGGGGGAGGGGCGCGTTTGGCTGGAGTTGATGGCGGCTTCGTTTAATGAACTTTGTGAGGCCGAGCCAATTTGCTCTCCCCGCGGAGGCCGAGTGGTTCTTGCGTGGTCGGGGCTCCGCTGCACTCAAGATCCCCGAGAGGAGTGAGACTACTGCGGCTGACGTGACCTCGCTAGACTGGTGATGCCTGAACAGGAGTGAAGCCAGTTAAGCATTTGCTGTGGTTCCTTTACTGCCCCACAAAAAATGCCCTGCAAACTACTCAATCGCGATTACTCATGGCAACATAGCCTCCCCCCACTGCGAATAGCTTGGTAGGACCCTCCTGAAAAAGAGTCTCGAGATTCACTGAGGTTTTTCTGGCGAAACTAAGCACAACGATAACAATAACGATAACAATAATGATAACAATAATGATAACAATAACGATAACAATAACGATAACAATAATGATAACAATAACGATAACAATAATGATAACAATAACGATAACAATAATGATAACAATAACGATAACAATAATGATAACAATAACGATAACAATAACGATAACAATAACGATAACAATAATGATAACAATAACGATAACAATAACGATAACAACAACGATAACAATAATGATAACAATAATAACAATAACGATAACAATAATGATAACAATAACGATAACAATAACGATAACAATAACGATAACAATAACGGTAACAATAATGATAACAATAATGATAACAATAATGATAACAACAATAATGGTAACAACAACGTGAGCGGAACCCGCGTTGCCCGGCTCGGCGGTGACGGTGGTGGCCGTGTGTTGCCGCGTGTCGCCGCAGCTACGCCACGGTCTACACCATGTTCCCCGTCTTCTCACTCGTGCTGGACCAGGACGTGAAGCCCGAGACGGCGCTGCTCTACCCGGAGCTCTACAAGGACCTCACTAAGGTGTGCCGGTGCGGGCTGCCTATTGTGGGCGCCACGGTGGTGAGATGTTAGCTGGTATACAGGAGGAAGTGGGTCGGCATCGGGATCGAACCTGTATAGCAAGCGAGGTAGATAACATCTCGCCAAAATTAAGAGGAAATGTTGCTGGCCACGTGGAATTCCGAGCGGTCATTGGGGAGGAGAGGCTGCCATTCGCGGTGGTGAGATACGAACTCCCTCGCCTGTTCTACACGAGGTCGTGGGTTCGATCCCGACCCTTTGACGCCTGCTGTGTATTTGGAGTGTGCATGTCTCTCATCATCATCACAGTAGCTAGGAGATGTTAACTACCTCGCCTGGTCTACAGGAGGATCGTGGGTTCGATTCCGACCCCCGACACCTGCTGTGTATTTGGAGTGTGCGTGTCTCTCATCATCATCACGGTAGCTAGGAGATGTTAACTACCTCGCCTGGTCTACAGGAGGTCGTGGGTTCGATCCCGACCCCGACGCCTGCTGTGTATTTGGAGTGTGCGTGTCTCTCATCATCATCATGGTAGCTAGGAGATGTTAACTACCTCGCCTGGTCTACAGGAGGTCATGGGTTCGATCCCGACCCCGACGCCTGCTGTGTATTTGGAGTGTGCGTGTCTCTCATCATCATCACAGTAGCTAGGAGATGTTAACTACCTCGCCTGGTCTACAGGAGGTCGTGGGTTCGATTCCGACCCCCGACACCTGCTGTGTATTTGGAGTGTGCGTGTCTCTCATCATCATCACGGTAGCTAGGAGATGTTAACTACCTCGCCTGGTCTACAGGAGGTCGTGGGTTCGATCCCGACCCCGACGCCTGCTGTGTATTTGGAGTGTGCGTGTCTCTCATCATCATCATGGTAGCTAGGAGATGTTAACTACCTCGCCTGGTCTACAGGAGGTCGTGGGTTCGATCCCGACCCCGACGCCTGCTGTGTATTTGGAGTGTGCTTGTCTCTCTCCCCCTGGTCGCATGGACTTCTCTCCGGATCCTCCGCTTGTATTCCCCGCCACATTTAGAATCAACTTGCATTTAGAGTATTTGGCTGCTACAAATTTTCCACGTGATAAGCCACTTCATTGAGCTATCATTTGTGGCCAGGTCACTTCTGAAAAAGAGCTACATAGCTCAGTGGGTCTTACCTGGATAAAATAAAAAATAGTTTATAGTTAACCTTCATTCGTTAAAAAACAATACAGTACTCGCCATCGGGGAAGTGTTTTTACCGTGAGTGAATTTCATCAGCCGATGACTGTGAGCGGCTAGAATCGTGGAGCCCGATGGCGATTACGGCTGCTGCCTCCTCGAGGCCGGAGCGCGACTCTCGACCAGTCCTAGTGGACACGCACCGAGGTCGTGTCGTCATGGTTACTCTCGACCAGTCCGAGTGGACGTGCACCGAGGTCGTGTCGTCACGGTTACTCTGGACCAGTCCGAGTGGACGTGCACCGAGGTCCTGTCGTCATGGTTACTCTCGACCAGTTAGAGTGGACGTGCACCGTGGTCATGTCGTCATGGTTACTCTCGACCAGTCCGAGTGGACGTGCACCGAGGTCGTGTCGTCACGGTTACTCTGGACCAGTCCGAGTGGACGTGCACCGAGGTCCTGTCGTCATGGTTACTCTCGACCAGTTAGAGTGGACGTGCACCGTGGTCATGTTGTCATGGTTACTCTCGACCAGTCCGAGTGGACGTGCACCGAGGTCGTGTCGTCACGGTTACTCTGGACCAGTCCGAGTGGACGTGCACCGAGGTCCTGTCGTCATGGTTACTCTCGACCAGTTAGAGTGGACGTGCACCGTGGTCATGTCGTCATGGTTACTCTCGACCAGTCCGAGTGGACGTGCACCGAGGTCGTGTCGTCACGGTTACTCTGGACCAGTCCGAGTGGACGTGCACCGAGGTCCTGTCGTCATGGTTACTCTCGACCAGTTAGAGTGGACGTGCACCGTGGTCATGTCGTCATGGTTACTCTCGACCAGTCCGAGTGGACGTGCACCGAGGTCGTATCGTCACGGTTACTCTGGACCAGTCCGAGTGGACGTGCACCGAGGTCCTGTCGTCATGGTTACTCTCGACCAGTTAGAGTGGACGTGCACCGTGGTCATGTCGTCATGGTTACTCTCGACCAGTCCGAGTGGACGTGCACCGAGGTCGTGTCGTCACGGTTACTCTGGACCAGTCCGAGTGGACGTGCACCGAGGTCCTGTCGTCATGGTTACTCTCGACCAGTTAGAGTGGACGTGCACCGTGGTCATGTCGTCATGGTTACTCTCGACCAGTCCGAGTGGACGTGCACCGAGGTCGTGTCGTCACGGTTACTCTGGACCAGTCCGAGTGGACGTGCACCGAGGTCCTGTCGTCATGGTTACTCTCGACCAGTTAGAGTGGACGTGCACCGTGGTCATGTCGTCATGGTTACTCTCGACCAGTCCGAGTGGACGTGCACCGAGGTCGTGTCGTCACGGTTACTCTGGACCAGTCCGAGTGGACGTGCACCGAGGTCCTGTCGTCATGGTTACTCTCGACCAGTTAGAGTGGACGTGCACCGTGGTCATGTCGTCATGGTTACTCTCGACCAGTCCGAGTGGACACTCACCGAGGTCGTGTCGTCACGGTTACTCTCGACCAGTCCGAGTGGACGCTCACCGAGGTCGTGTCGTCACGGTTACTCTCGACCAGTTAGAGTGGACGTGCACCGTGGTCATGTCGTCATGGTTACTCTCGACCAGTCCGAGTGGACGCTCACCGTGGTCCTGCCGTCACGGTTACTCTCGACCAGTTCGAGTGGACGTGCACCGTGGTCATGTCGTCATGGTTACTCTCGACCAGTCCGAGTGGACGCTCACCGTGGTCCTGTCGTCACGGTTACTCTCGACCAGTCCGAGTGGACGCTCACCGTGGTCCTGTCGTCACGGTTACTCTCGACCAGTCCGAGTGGACGTGCACCGTGGTCGTGTCGTCACGGTTACTCTGGACCAGTCCGAGTGGACGTGCACCGTGGTTGTGTCGTCATGGTTACTCTCGACCAGTCCGAGTGGACGTGCACCGTGGTCGTGTCGTCACGGTTACTCTCGACCAGTCCGAGTGGACACTCAGCGTGGTCGTGTCGTCATGGTTACTCTCGACCAGTCCGAGTGGACGCTCACCGTGGTCGTGTCGTCACGGTTACTCTGGACCAGTCCGAGTGGACGTGCACCGTGGTCGTGTCGTCATGGTTACTCTCGACCAGTCCGAGTGGACACGCACCGTGGTCCTGTCGTCATGGTTACTCTCGACCAGTCCGAGTGGACACGCACCGTGGTTGTGTCGTCACGGTTACTCTCGACCAGTCCGAGTGGACGCTCACCGTGGTCGTGTCGTCATGGTTACTCTCGACCAGTCCTAGTGGACACGCACCGAGGTCGTGTCGTCATGGTTACTCTTGACCAGTCCGAGTGGACGTGCACCGTGGTCCTGTCGTCATGGTTACTCTCGACCAGTCCTAGTGGACACGCACCGTGGTCGTGTCGTCATGGTTACTCTCGACCAGTCCAAGTGGACATGCACCGTGGTCGTGTCGTCATGGTTACTCTCGACCAGTCCGAGTGGACACGCACCGAGGTCGTGTCGTCATGGTTACTCTCGACCAGTCCGAGTGGACGCTCACCGTGGTCGTGTCGTCATGGTTACTCTTGACCAGTCCGAGTGGACACGCACCGAGGTCGTGTCGTCATGGTTACTCTCGACCAGTCCGAGTGGACGCTCACCGAGGTCGTGTCGTCATGGTTACTCTCGACCAGTCCGAGTGGACGTGCACCGTGGTTGTGTCGTCATGGTTACTCTGGACCAGTCCGAGTGGACGTGCACCGTGGTTGTGTCGTCATGGTTACTCTGGACCAGTCCGAGTGGACGTGCACCGTGGTTGTGTCGTCATGGTTACTCTGGACCAATCCGAGTGGACGTGCACTGTGGTCGTGTCGTCATGGTTACTCGAGACTGCAGTGCACCGAGGAGGACGGCCTAACGTGGCAATTAGGCGCACATAAATGAATGTATACATATATGTATACAAATGTAGATATTTACTGAGTTGACTGATTGGCTGAGCTGATGATATTGGAGGGTGGGGTGGTAATGCGCCTCCATTCAGCGTTGTTGGCTACGTACGTCGCGAAAGAAGTTGTAATTGTGCGTCGCTGACACCGACAATAACCAGAAGTGGCCATTCGAAATGGGGGTGTTGGCCATTGTGTGCCAGCGTCATGCTCCAAATGACCCCCGAAATACTCAATTTGGAATGCACACAGCAGCAGTGGGCCCTACTGGCAGACTATATTCGTCTGTGAAACATAACGCATTTGTGATAGCCCTGTGCTTGTGATAGCCCTGTGCTTGTGATAGCCCTGTGCTTGTGATAGCCCTGTACTTGTGATAGCCCTGTACTTGTGATAGCCCTGTACTTGTGATCACCTTGTACTTGTGATAGCCCTGTACTTGTGATCTTCCTGTACTTGTGATAGCCCTGTACTTGTGATCACCCTGTACTTGTGATAGCCCTGTACTTGTGATAGCCCTGTACTTGTGATAGCCCTGTACTTGTGATAGCCCTGTACTTGTGATCACCTTGTACTTGTGATAGCCCTGTACTTGTGATCTTCCTGTACTTGTGATAGCCCTGCACTTGTGATAGTCCTGTACTTGTGATCACCCTGTACTTGTGATAGCCCTGTACTTGTGATAGTCCTGTACTTGTGATAGTCCTGTACTTGTGATCACCCTGTACTTGTGATCACCCTGTACTTGTGATAGCCCTGTACTTGTGATCACCTTGTACTTGTGATAGTCCTGTACTTGTGATCACCCTGTACTTGTGATCACCCTGTACTTGTGATCACCCTGTACTTGTGATATCCCTGTACTTGTGATAGTCCTGTACTTGTGATCACCCTGTACTTGTGATAGTCCTGTACTTGTGATCACCCTGTACTTGTGATCACCCTGTACTTGTGATCACCTTGTACTTGTGATAGCCCTGTACTTGTGATAGCCCTGTGCTTGTGATCACCTTGTACTTGTGATAGTCCTGTACTTGTGATCTTCCTGTACTTGTGATCACCCTGTACTTGTGATCACCCTGTACTTGTGATCACCCTGTACTTGTGATAGTCCTGTACTTGTGATAGTCCTGTACTTGTGATCACCTTGTACTTGTGATCACCCTGTACTTGTGATCACCCTGTACTTGTGATCACCCTGTACTTGTGATCACCTTGTACTTGTGATCACCTTGTACTTGTGATCACCTTGTACTTGTGATAGCCCTGTACTTGTGATCACCCTGTACTTGTGATAGCCCTGTACTTGTGATCACCTTGTACTTGTGATAGCCCTGTACTTGTGATAGCCCTGTACTTGTGATAATCCTGTACTTGTGATAGTCCTGTACTTGTGATCACACATTCAGCAGTAGCTTCGCCCAGAAAGTGAATGTTTACCCCCACACAGAAATGCAGTAGTATTAGCACGAGCACTAGGCCGACTCAGCCTTAAATGAGTACCTGGTGCGGTGGCTAAACATCAACACTGGGGAGACAAAGGCGGCTGGGCGTGGTGCTGGCCACCCACCCCCTCGTGTGCCGTGTTGGCCTTCATAGGTGCTCGCTAACAGCACTTGCCCCTACAGTCTGTTAATAGGCGATACAGGGGATCTTTGTCTTTGTTTCTAGTATGTGTGTGTGTGATTGTGTATGTGAACCAGTTGGTGTGTGTGTGTGTACATGTGTGTGGCGAGTAGCTGAATGTTCAGTGCGGCGTCTGTCGCGTTTAATATGGGCAGCAGCTTCAGCTTACCGTGATGTAGAATGCTTACTTAAATGAATGATTAAATGCGCCGGGCGCAAAGCACACAATGAATTATAGATCGGTATCTCACGAGCTCCGTTACAGGGGTATTGGGTTTTGACTGCACTCAATCGTGCGGTGCCGAGTGGCTGGCTGATTACGTTGTACGATCAGCGTCGCGTATGTAAATCCAGCCGTGCATCAAAGCGCCGCGATCATCTTGTTGCCGTCGCTCGGTGCCACAGCTGCACGGAGAATTTCGCCGATTGGATTGGAGTGATTTTTCTGTTTTGAATGCCGCTCCGCTCCCGATGAGACGCCTATTTTGACTCTTTGTGTTTTGCAGGGTCGCGCCCTCTCGTTCAAAACCTTCTTCATCTGGGTGCTCATCAGCATTTACCAGGGTAAGCCAGGGCGAACGTTTTCCCCGACAGCTTCGGGCGGCAGGGTTGCGGTGGCGGTGGTTACACTGGTGCCTCGCCGCAGAAAGCCGCGAAGGCGCCTTCCTGCGTGGAGTTTGACCGTTCTGCGTATGCTCTGCTGCAGAGTGTAAGTGTATGAGAGTGAGTGAGTTCGAGTGAATGGAATATGTGTGTGTTCTCCCTCCCGTTCTGCGTGGGTTTCCTTTTGGTTTCTCTGATTTCCTCCCATTACGAAAACAAAACCCAATGTAACCGATATCGGCCGAACGTCCCAGTGATGTAAAATTACCCAACAAATCACTCAATTGGCATCACACAGCAGCAAGCCGTGGAAACCGCCCCCTTACTCCGAAAACTTGGCGGGACCCTCCTTAAAATCAGGTCGTCACAGTCTTGGGACTCTCTTCTGCGGTAAACAAGCGTAAGAATATAAAATAACGAGTCTCTTCGAAACAAAACTATAAACTACCCCAAACGGGGGCGAGGGGGGTCGCTCGCGCCAGGTAACTCCGCGTGCCGAATTGGGTCCGCTCGCTCGGGATCAGCGGCTTCGATTCACCGGCAACGGACGCCACCTGATAACCCGCGCAGGAAATCGCCGTCTTCAATCATCGTCCATCAACCCCCCTCGTCGTCGTTCAGAGCGGATGTCAAAACTCGCGCCGCGCCGCTCTGTCCGTGCGTGGGGCATTGTTGTGGAGGTTTCTGTAAGCAACAGCTTACCCCTGTGACGACGACGCGGTGTCACGCACGGGTCGTGGGCTTCGAAGGTTCGGTTTTAATTGACGAATCTCTGTTTGAATTGCGCTTAACCCCCACGGGGAGTTTCCCCAGCACTTGGTAGGCTCGCTCCGAGTGGAGTTCCAGGGCTGCGGTACTGCAGAGAGTGCCGCCGCTGCCGCCGCCGACGCCGCCGCCGTGCACACGCCCTGCATGACAGCTGCATGTGGAGCCCTGATTTTACCCAACTCCCAAATCAATCACTCCCACTCCACTCCGCCACTCGGCCGATCCACCCGCACTCCGCTACTCCTCGCCACTCGGCCATCCTCCTTTGGCCCCTTGCGTGGCGCCGTGGCGCCCTTCCTTGGTCGGCCTCCGCGGCCGCAGGAGCCGGGGAGGCGTCGCCCCGGCGAGGCGACCGTGCCGCGGCGCCAGCGCCGCTCCAGCGCCGGCACGCGTGTGTGTGTCTCAGAGTGAGAATTTGTAGTCATTCTGTGGGAATCCGATGAGCTACGAAGCTCTTTTTCACAGATGTTCAGTAAGGGGCGCCGGGTCAAAAACGTTACAACAACAATTAATGCAAAAACACCACAGGAGTGCAAGATAGGTAAACAAACCACCCAGACACAAACATAATAAAACTAAACCATCCCCATCCTACCAGGCAAAGCCCACGGGAGGCATTAACTTATTTTTCACAAGCGACTTGCTCTCACAAATCATAGCTCCGGGGTCACTCTGCAACGCGCCGAGCCATGGCTTAGAATCTAAATAATCTTGACGTAATTCCCGGGCGTAAACGTGCGTGGGGAAGCATTCAAGCCTCGTTGTTTAGCCCCCGGCGTGCGTACTCCTCGGGCGGACGAATTGCGCTGCTGGCGAGATTCTTGGCCCCTCGTGGCGGCGACGCTAAGAACCACCCCCCCTCCCCCTCCCCGATCGCTCTCCGTGTTTGGAGACATGACCGGCGTTCAGCGGGGTTAACCCGAGCGCTCGGAGCTCTGCTCGAAGCGATGGGAGTTGATAAAAGCAGAATACAAGACCATCGTGGAGCAGTGGCTACTGGGGGAGGGAGGGAGGGAGCAGTCTTTGTGCTCAGGCTCTTATCTGCAAGAGGCAGAATTTCACGTGCGTGTGTACATATATCTCTCCTTTTTGTCCTTCGCAGCCTTATAACATCTCCATATTTGTATCTATCCTAGCTCACGTCTCCATCCTCCCCCTCCCCCCACCCTGTATCATTTTCTTGCTGTATCTCTTCTGCGCTCCTTGGCCCTCAATCACAAAATCAATAACTGGGAGGACGTGGGGCGGAAGGGACGGGCAGGGGGTCCAGAGCAGTTGTGCTCCATCTGCTGATAAGACGATTAATCTTTCCCGACCCTCTGCGCCTGCCAAGATTAACCCAGCTGCTGCTGCTGCTTGCTTGCTGCTGCTGCTTCTGCGGGAGGGAAGCTTCGGAGCCAGACGCACGGCGTCAAGTCAAAGCCGTAGCACGATGCGTTGGGCAGCGTCGGACCCCGGGTTGGTTTTCTGCATTTCTGGCAAATCCTCAACGCTCACGCTTTGGAGTTTCACATCGCCGGCTGCGGTTCGCGCCACGATCGCTGAACGTGATCATTCAGCACGTGGTCACGGTTGCTGACGTGACAATTCCCTCTTCGAGTCATCGTCGCCCGCGCGCGATTATCGGCCGGGGACGGAGCGACGACAACCACGGGCACCCTGCGCGGTTAACTCGGCTCCGATTGGTCGTCGTTCTTGTTTGTTGCGTGGCTCTGCCGCGGGTCGGAGCGCTCGTGGCCAAACGGGGGGAGCGTCCGTGGCGGTGGAAGGCCGCTCCGCTGGACTATAGAGGGTTAAGCAGGACAGGTGCTCGTGGGATTTTATAACTGTGTGTGTGCGCGTGGACAGTAAAGGATGGCTCGCACGGACGGAGCCCGGCGGCCACACACAATGAGCCCGGCGGCACCGCCCGCGCCTTCTCGCTAAACGCGACCTCTCCCCCCCCCCCCTCGCCAACGCTTCCCGCGCTCGGCTCGTGAATCCCCTTTTTTGTGCTCGTGTCAAAAAAAAATATAAAAAAAATCCGACACAAAAGGGCTTAATACTTTTGCTCAATTGAATTTTGAAAATATATATTCCTTAACCTCCCTTTTCAGCGCCGCATCGCGACACTGCGGAATACGAGAGCGAGGCCGTACGTGCTTGTGTGCGTGCGTGTCCATCAGGGAACACTTAATTACTGCGATGCACTCGATCGCTTTTCCAGCCTCTCTCATTTCACACCCGACGAACGCGACAGAGTTTGAGCTGAAGCTGCATCATTGATGCTAAAGGCCGTAACTAAAGCCGGGCACACAAACAACACACCTTTGTACGCTTTGTGGCCTTACGTAATCAAACTTAACGTAGATTTGGGCAAATCTCCCCATGCAAGACGCACCTCAAAAATTGTCTTGAGGATCGCCCGTGTCTTTCCTCGAAAAAACACCATTATTGTTATTTTTATTTCGAACCTGATAGGGAAAGCGCTGGATGCGTGTATACACAGCAATGAGATTCAAGGGTTCATGATTGTGCGCGTGTTATGGCATTAAGCCCAGTAACCCCTGGAATCCTCGGTTCAAAATCTCAGGGCAGGGTAAAGTAAAATTCGCGTCGGATGATTTGGTAAGCACTTTATTCGGCCAGGCCCAGCCGCGCGGCCTTGCTCATCAAACCAGCCGCAGGCAGAGTTGACCCGCTTGCGTGTCTGCACGGCTGAGGAGGGCGCAGTCTCTGCTAGACGTCTTCCTCCCGTGGACCATTTGACAGGACCCACGTAGGCCCCTGCCTTGCCACGTCGGGTCGGGGAACGAAAGAGGCTCTGTCCTGCCCCTTGACCCCCACGGCACGCTGGGTGGGGGTTAGGATTCCCGGGCTCGGAGCGCGTGCCGAGACCACCGTGCGTTGACCGCTCGCTCGGTGCAGGGACGCAGTGTGGCATGGCACGCGGTTAACGCGCCGTGGAAACGAGGCAGTGGAGGGGACGATGGGGGTGGTTTCCCCCTGCCTTGAGACCGCACAAAATGTGTACGTTGTTGATATTCACCAGAGAAAGTAAGCTGAATGTATGTCTTGTTGTTGCTTCAGGGTCTCGTTAAAAAAAATCTTCAAATTCCAGTACCACCCCTTACCGTGGGAAGTTCCTAGATCTGCCTCCGTGTTGCTAGGAGTGGAGGACGTGCGTGGACAGCCAGCCGCGATTGTTCATTCCCTACCCACACAGAGTGAACGCACTGCCGTTCACGTGCGGCTGACGGTTGTTTGTTGTTGGTGGTGCGCGTGCGTGCGTGCGTGCGTTTAACGGTGAACGACGCGAGCGAGTGGTCGCCGCGTGCCTCACTCCGTGATGTCGTTCCGGCTCCGGCGCCAGGTGGCATCATCATGTACGGGGCGCTGCTGCTGTTCGAGGCCGAGTTTGTGCACGTCGTGGCCATCACCTTCACGTCGCTCATCCTCACCGAGCTGCTCATGGTGGCGCTGACCGTGCGCACCTGGCACTGGCTCATGGTGCTCGCCGAGTTCCTCAGCCTCGGCCTCTACGTCGCCTCGCTGCTCTTCCTCAACGAGTACTTCGGTGAGCGAGCGAGCGAGCGTGCGACGCGCCGGCCTAACCCACGGTAATCGTAGCCACCACCTCGGAGCGCCCAGCGAGACGCGCTACGCCTCGTCCTTCACGTCCCCTACAGCTGACTCCTGAAACTCATTACTCACCTGTGTGGCCACCTGTTTACTGTTAACAGATGTTTTACTGTAATATCGGCAGCTTACTGCCCATTTGCATTGTCGCCAGTGATTAGCTTCGCAATAGCTCCGGTCCTTTCGTCAGCAACCTTCAATCAGAGGAAAGGCACGGACCGCCGCAAGGCTCGGAGTAAGAAAGGGGCCCGGGCAGCCTACCTACCCGAGGCACGTGGAAAGCAGAAATCTCTCCCCTAGCTAGCTGGTGAAGGACCCTCGTACATCGGTGGGGGACGGGGAGGGCAGCAGGCGCGTTAGAGGAGGGGCTGATGCCACAAAGTCTCGTTTACGTGTCGCGCACGGGGACAGACACGGCCGTGTTGGGGTGAGCCCATGGGTGGGCCCGGGCCGGAAAGGAAAGCTTTTGAGGTACTACACTTTGAAAGTGGATGTGGGCATGTGACGTGAGTGGATGAATGGTGGAGTGGGTGTGGTTTAAGTGATCCTTGCTCGCTGAGCTTAACTTCGCGGTCCTGTGGCGACAGCTGCTGGCAGTCTTTGGAACTGCATGGGCCGCCCATGGCTCGGCCGCATCCGTCCCATCCTTGTCACAGTCTTCTTGCACTTCCAGCCGGCATCGCACCGAGGAGGCAGATTGATCGGCCGGTTATCGTGCCTTGTTTAATCAGGTTGGAGCCCGGCGGAGAGTTTGCCATCGTTTTCAAGGGCGAGCTGTGGTTGCGAAGCGAGATCGCGCAAATTTATTGAGCGTTTGCATCGGCGGCACGAGTTTTCAACGACGCGCACAGAGCGCACGACGCCTGGGCACTGTGCAAAAGCCACCAGCGGCCCCTGAACAAGTGCATTGTGGCCCTCTCGTCGCACGTCACCATCGACATGAATTTGAGCAAATGTGACCAGCTCACTTGTGGTGCTCATCACTGCCACATCACGACACTGAGCCAGCACAGCTGAGAGGCCTGAGTTGATGAACCCCCTTTGTGCCAACCTGAGATAGAACCCACTTCTAATTGGCAGTGGGCTTTCATGTTCGGAGCCGGGTCGCCATTGGCCGCTCTGGTTACATTTGCATTTAAAATGTTTTTGGTGGCCCCTTCGGCATGATGGGAACTACCCACAATGCCCTTCAGACCTCAAATGAGTTTATTAAGCATATGCACAGTGGCCTGGTTGTATCCCATTGTGGAAGTGTGGAGCTTAATAGCTCGTCGGATTCCTCCAGTATAAATAAACATTCTGATTCTGTTTTCCTTCCAGTCAATCTGCATTGGTACTGCGCATCGCTTCACCCACTGCTGCATTGAAAACGGCTGCGCTGTCAGCTGGTTCAGCCGATGGTTTTAAAAATGTACCGATGACATAAAAGGACGTACCCAAGCATGATGACGTAACGTTAATTAGCTAAGAACGACCTTACGGTTGAGTACACTTACAAACACCCTGACCCTAATACACAACAGAGACGTGAAACGCTCCAGTCTGCATCAGGGAGCTAATCCTGCACTGAGCTGTTTGTGCTGAATTGTCCACCACTTATCCCACACGTACACGGGGCACACGCATACAGCCCTCTTGCCAACCCACTGCTGGATGAGGGCCGGCCAATCCCGCACCTCCGATTAGCACGGTTGGCTACGTGCGGCACGACAGAAGTTCAACGTGCGTACGGCCCACGCCGTGCAGGTCGTGGGGTGCCATTTGACCGTACAGTAAAACCTTGGATTGCGAGTAACTTGGTCTGCGAGCGTTTTGCAAAACGAGCAACATTTTAAAATACATTTTAATTTGATAAACGAGCGAGGGTCTTGCAATACGAGTAGCAGTACGTATAGACGCTTTGTCTGCCGAGCGTCAGTGATCACAACCGATATACGAGTGCTTTGATATACGAGTGCTTTGGATTACAAACACGTTTCCGGAACGAATTATGCTGCGCAATCCGAGGTTTTACTGCACTCCACCACGCTGGTCAGCGCGGCTTGGCAAAGGTTTGTCACGTGCTCGCGAGCGTCGTGTCGCCGTGCGTGCGTGGTGACCCTCATGCGGACAGACGCCGCTCGTTTCAGGGATGAAACCACGTCCTCATCTCATTCGGATGCCGTTGCCTCTTTTGCGAATGGAGCGAGAGAGACATTGTCCCCTAGAGTTACTCGAAGGTTGATTCAATTGTTGCTACACGAGGGCCTCGCCATGCCGTGCGGGTCATGGGGGTTGTTTTGACCATAATTCACCGCGCTGGTGAATGGAGAGTTGCCGATAAATAAATATCTAAATATAAATAAATATCTACATATTTGAAGTAGGGTTGAGGGGGGGGAGGCCAGGATCACTTCATAAATCGCTCGCCACTGATTTGAGCTCCGGCCAGGAATCCAACTCGGGCCGCTGGGGTTTGTGATGCCCCAAACGCTGCGCCACCTCTCCACCCCTCCCGTCCCTCGCCCTGGGTACACTTTTACGTCGGCAAATTTGGGATGCGGCGATATCCACGACGGTTTGCTCTTATTAACGATGACAACCGCGGCGCGTCTTCAAGATCCGCCGCCAGTAGGTGGCGCGGCGTGCCCGCACGGGCGGCATCTCTCTCTCCTTGTCGCCGTTTCCGTGACTGCGGGCGGTGGCGGTGGGCGGCCGTGGGTGGCCGTGGGCGGCTGACCAGCTCTGGACGCGCCGCTCGACCGCCCGGGCGCGAATCCCTGATTTGTACGCGGGGATTTGGGATTTCGAGCAGACATATGTTATGTCAGGTGCAGTGAGTTCTGCAGTCTCGGCAAGGTGACCAGTGCTGGCTAAATAACCACACCAAAACATTCGGCTGAGACGTTGCTCGCACACTGAATGGATTCAAGCCCAGCTCTATGAAGGCTCTATTGGACAGAAGGACACCGAGCACGGCAAAGCTACGAGCGTGCAGGCTCGTGGTGGCCGCGCACGAAGGCCCTTTGAGGGATATGACGAGCAGCCCCTTTGATGTCCCTTGCGTGTGTCTTTCCACAGTGCGTTGTGTGGCTCTGCTGTCTACGGCGGAATCCGGAACGAACGTCGACACGGCTCGCTCCGCCACTGAACGTTGGCGGCACAATTTCGGTCAATCTGGTGAAAGCGCTCAAAGTAAAACGACGGCGCCGCCCGCGTACGCGGCCGGCCAAAGCCCTTCCCGGCGCAACCCCGCCGTGCCTTCGCCGTGTCGCAAATCGACGAGCCCCGACGACACAGAGCCCATCGCGCCGCCCTCCCCGTTCCTCCGTGCGACCCCGCGACCCTGCCCCACCTCGCCTCTGACCTCGCCGCGCCTCTAACCTCGCCGCCGTGTCTCTAACCTCTCCCTGTCTCTTGTGTGGACGCCTGTGTCGCTCCTCCTCCGCCCCTCCCTTCCTCCTCCCCGTGTGTGCCTCTTGTCTCCCCCGCCTGCCCGCGCAGGGATAGGCAGGATCTCCATGGGCACCTTCATAGGTGAGGCTTCCCCCGTGCATGCGGCGCACGCCCCTCGTTCCGGGGGTTTTCCCGCGGTGTTCGTAGCGACGAGACGGCCGGCCAGCCGCGCCGAGCGCCGTGCCGAGCGCCGTGCCGAGCGCCGTGCCGAGCACCGTGCCGAGCGCCGTGCCGAGCGCTGTGGCAACACAGATTGGGGGGGGGGTGGCGGAGAAGGACGGGGGGGTGGGGGGCATACCTTTTTTCCACCTGCGGATCCACGCTGGCTCAGCACGGGTCAGGAGGCACGAGTTTCTCTCCCGCTGCGCGAGCGGCGCCGGTAGACAATGCGGTGGCATCGGTGCCTTTGTGGTGCGACGTCATGGCCCCAGCACGGCCCGCCTCCCCCAAGCCAGATTCACATGTCGTCTTGTGTGCTCGCATAGCACGGCTCAGTAATATGCCAGTGGAAAAGCACCCGTGCCGTGCCGGTCCTTTGCTGGCATGGTTCGAATGTGCACATAGAAAAGGGGCGTTCGAGAGTATGGTGGGGGGAGGGAGGGCAGGCAGGTCTCGCGCTGTGCGCCCTCAATAACCGTCTTGACCGCCTTGGCTAGACGACGTGGGGCCACCCCACGGCTGCTCGCTGCCCAACCCCTGGAGCGCTCCGGCGCGCTGGGCCCTGAGCGCCAGCGCGCCGAATCTACGGTGCCTTTGTTTGCGTGATTCCTCATTAAGCCCCGTGACGGTGAGTCAAACGAACCGCGGTGTGCGCTGACGGTCCGCCTTACACTGCTGGACGTTGGCGACCTCCTCGCAAACGGCGTGCCAGTCTTGAGAGCGCGGAGGGGCGGCCGGTCGCTCTCCGCCCGGCGTCCTTTCGGGGTCGCTCCGCGCCGCCGTTCGGCGTCGCCCTCGCCGTTGCGGCCCGCGCTCCCCGGGAGTTTCTTCCGAGCTCTCGAACGTCGATCGGAACGTCGGACGTCACGCCGGACGGCAACGCGGTGCGACGCGGCATGGCCGCGTCAATCCCACGCGGCGAGTTTGACGCCGCGGTTTGTGACAGCAGGGGGCAGCAGCAGCACGTCGCCGCTGCTGCCGCTGCTGCCGCTGCTGCTGCGTTGGGTATCGTGCAGGTTATTTTTTGTGAATTCGGAAGTTTGGCCAATACCAGGGACATTGTTTGTTGGGTCCTTTTTAGCCATGGAAGCAAACTGTAAAGAACCCAGAGGAAACCCATGCAGGATAAGGGGATAGAGAGTGTACACACTCCGCACAGAGAGCAACGCACGAGTGTTGCTTTCCAAATTGCTCATGTCCACAAATCAGGGGAAATCGATCAAATGCAGAGATGACATCATTATAAATCCCACACTCCGAGGTCACGAATCTCACAAAATGTTTTAGTTGTGAAATATTCCAAAATGCAAATAACCATTTACTGTCAATGAAGGCAGAAATATGTAAATATGTGTTTGGTATTAAATGATGCCATATAAACTCAAAAAGCATCTTCCCACACAATCCAGACAACAAAAACCGCCATTCCCCACTAAGCAGCAGTGACGTCGCCACAGCGCTTGTGCCAGGCCACGTGCACTTTAAGGCCACGTGAAGTGTCGAAGCTCGCTGCTGGCAGGAGGTCACGGGACAGACTCCGCAGGTGCCATGGATTGACTCACCAAGATGACTGGCAGATGCACCACCTGTGCCTCCCTACTGCGCCGACAATC
The DNA here is from genome assembly GCF_048934315.1 of Petromyzon marinus. Classification (NCBI taxonomy): domain Eukaryota; kingdom Metazoa; phylum Chordata; class Hyperoartia; order Petromyzontiformes; family Petromyzontidae; genus Petromyzon; species Petromyzon marinus. The sequence goes on along the minus strand of NC_133711.1, from coordinate 1,811,799 downwards.
CGGACAATGCAGGCGACACCGTGATCCCGAAGAGAGGTCAAAGACGAGGGGAACACAGAGCACGAGGCGGCGCAAGAAATGGGAGTGGCGCTGAGCCGGCTGCCCCGTCGCTGCGCCGCAGCGGTTAAGAGCGGCGGTTGGGCGCCGCGGAGAGCCGGGCCTCTCCATGCGCGACGCGTGGCGCTGGAAGAGCTTGGGGAGCGCTAATCCTACGCGATCCCACTTCCTGTCTCTGTGCCCGGGAGCGACGGCGGTTTGCACAAATCGCGTTTGTCCGCTACGAGGGCGCCGTTCTGTTGACCGTGATGCTGGCGGGGGGGTGTCCGCCGGGCCCGTGTGTGGGGGAGAATTTGAGTGTGGGGACCGTGGGGCGGCGACGAGAGAAGCCGTGACATTTAAAACGCTGGAAACAAAGTCACGGGCTTGTCGAGTGTGAGCGGTGGCCGCCCGCGTAGGCAGCGGCTCGGAACAGCCTGGGCTCTCTCTAAATGTCACGGTCCGAATCGTGCGAGCCGGCCGTTTGCCGTGTGTGTTGAAGGTACACGAGCCAGCCGTGTGTCCGAGGATTGTATGGCCTGTCAGCCTGCCAAAGGCGCCAGTCGCTCGGCCGATTTCTCTGCACACCCAAACAATTATCTTTTTTTTTACTTTACTGCTGCCAAATCGTAGATTCGTCAAATTCCTGTGCGGTGGATGTGAAGTGAGCTTTTCCAGCTCTGAAGCGTTGTAAGTGTGCGAAGAGCAAAGGGAAATTCATAGCATAATCTCTGCTTGCCACTGGGACAAAAGTAGCAAGCTAGTGATGATGTGTGTATGACACTAAGACGCAAGTGCCAGGCTAGCGAGGCTACGTATGCTCCTCATTTGAGCAACAGATCAAAATTAATTGAAGGCAGCGGATTTTTCGCCAAGTGTTGAAGCCCAACCAAACCGCAGCAGCATTTGTTGCATGATTACCTGTGGTTGTCTGTCATGTTGAGCAGGAGCACGCGCTGGTGAAACGAATGTAATCATCATGATTTACAGCACGGGGTTAAGTAAAGAGCGCGCGTGGGTGTGTGCACACGCAAATGACCGTTGCCATGTGCATGACTGTTGCCATGTGCATGACTGTTGCCATGTGCATGACCGTTGCTGCGTGCATGACCGTTGCTGCGTGCATGACCGTTGCCGCTTGCACGACTGTTGCCGCGTGCATGCCTTTGTGAAGCTTCGCGAGCATCTGCAGCTGCACGATTCTCACGATTCCATCCTTAAGAACCAAATAGGATTGCTGAGTACATGGGATCGATCTTGGGATCGGTAGGATAGTGGCATCGCGGGGGGCCGGGTTGCATGGAGCCCTGCATGGAGTGCTCAGGTAAGGCGGGGGGGGGGGGGGGGTGGAGCATTGGTGCCTCGCCGGCCTAGTGCCGTCGCCATGGAGACCCGTGACCGTTTCCAGGGTAACGCGTTTCTGTGGCGATTCTGGCGGATAATGGCCAACTGGGAAATAAATAAGTAAACAAACAGATACATACCCCGGCATCTATCGCAGCTGCTGCCAACGGGTCTCACAAAGTCAAATGCCAGGGCAAAAAAGTGTGTACAGTGCCGCATGCGGCCTCTCTTTACGCTACCGCCGTGCCAACGTGGGGTGCAGGCGCGACGACGCCATCATGGCGGACGCCGTCGCGGCCTGCGAGCCTTCCTCGCAGTCCGTCGGCACGGCTGATTAGTAATCTGATTACTTGTAGCTCGTTACAAGTAATCTGATTACTGATTACATGATTGCTGATTACTTGTAAACTGTAAAACTTAAATATTCTTTGGCTCTCTCGGTAAAGCCACGTACATAGAAGAAAAAATACTCAAAGTAATAACAATATCACGACGTTTCGATCGCAACACAAGCAATCGTCATCAGGTGAAAAATATAGCGGGAGAGCTGCTGAGGCAGGATGTTATAAAGGTTTTGAGATGGGTGTAGCCCAAGGGTCAGTGGGCGGGGCTAGAGATGAAATTTGCATGTAAATGTAAGATCGGAGAAATCTTGACGAACGAAGCTGTGGGGCTGGCCATTGTATTGTGAGAAATTAGCATGTCAATGTAAGAGATTTGCTTGTAAATGTAAGCTCAAAAAGAGCCATCGCCACATGGAGGTGGAAAAAGATGGCAAGCCGCCAATTACTAACACAGCTAACGGTGGCTGTGTTAGTGAATGTAACTCAGAGAGTCGAAAATAACTGCTAACATAGTTATGTAGGAAGGAAACATCACAGCCAGTTATGACCTAAACTGGTTGATAACGTCCTTCCAATGGTTGCTCAGTTTGTACCCGTCTTCTTGGTTGAAATTGTGTCTGTGTTTATATATCTGGATGGCTTCATGAACGAATCTTTGCTGATAGCCAGTTGGTTTGCAAAGTACCTTCGTCTTGGCAAAATCAATTTCGTGTGTGCCCACAGCGTTAAAACAATGATCAACCATGGCCGAGGTATTGGTCCTACCGTGTTTCAGATCTGCCTTATGTTCACGAACCCGGTCCGAGACATCACACAAACTAAAAACTATGGTTTTTTTAGCTTACCAGGTAAAGCTCACTGAACTATATAGCTCTTTTTCAGAGGCGAACTGGTCACAAATGATAGCTCAACGAAGTGGCTTATCAAGTTGAAATTTACAGCAGCCATGTTGTTTATGAATGTGGAGGGGAAAACCGTGACGGACCCGGATGAAAAATAATATCCACGTGACCACGGGGAGAACACGCAACCTCCAAGTAATCTGATGACTGAATGGAAATCAGCTCTCGGTTAATCCCCATTGTTACACCGCTGTCAGTGTTCATTCAGATCAGTGTTACCGAGCATGTGCTGTTTGACTTCTTTTTAGGATAAATGTTTGCGACTTTGAAAACAATTCGTAGCGAATTGAGGGACGTTATTGTGCGCTTCAGCGTGGTTTTGATGTAATCGCAGCAGCAGCCAAAGCGCGCAGATCACGACACAGAGAGACTTCGACAATTCACGTTTTATTTCCCACAGTGAATCTACATTCATCTTACCTACGCGCTGTTTTTTTTTCGTAGAACGTCGCCGTGTCGGATTAAAGTAGATTACACGGCCGTGATAATAAACGAGGATGCCACCGTGTGGCGGATGGCGACGTGCGTGGCCATTGTTCAGTTTCGCAATACGCGCAGTGGCCGCCTGTCAGAGTTCGCTTGACCCACCCTCGGTGTCGAGGCACAGGGGGAACGTTGTCTACCCACTGGGGATGCCGTTGGCTTCCTGAGCACTGCGGTGTTTGTGTTCAATTTATTGCTTTTGGTCAAGAGGGGGGGGGGGGAGGGGGTCGGTTTGTGTCGCAATCCCGAGTTGTGTTTATCCGTGGGCGCCGCATGCGGTTGGGGCGGGTAGCGGTAACGTAGTGGTTAGAGCGGACGACGCTGCGACGCCAGCGATCCAACTCGATTCTTGTTATTATTGTTATTATTATTATTCACGTACGCCACGTGGCGGTTGGTGTACCGCTCCGACCTGGGCCTTCCGTGGGTTGTCTCGGCTTGAAAACGAGCCGTCGGCGACGGTCAACATCGGCACGAGGTAGACGAAGGTGCGTGGGCATGCGTGGTGGGACATCCTTGCCTCTCTCTGTGTGTCCGGGCCGTGCTCGCCCGTGCGTGCGTGCGTGCAGACACGACATTCATCACGACGCTGACGTTCCTGTGGAAGGTGACGGTGATCACCCTCGTCAGCTGCCTGCCGCTCTACATCCTCAAGTACATCCGCCGCAAGTTCTCCCCGCCCAGCTACTCCAAGCTCACCAACTAAGAGGGCACCCGCCACGCTCCGAGCCTGCGTCTGGCTGCCCACAGGAGTTTGGAGACCGAGCACCGCGGGGGAAGGTTCCAGCTGCGACGGGCTCAGGCCCAGCGACCGTCGCGTGGGGGGGGGGGGAGAGCCCCCCGCGTCGGCAGCCCACGCAAGACACCGCTGCTGTCGAGGGGCTGGGGGGGGGCCTAGGAATAGAAAACACGCCAGAGGCCTCTGATCTTCAACCCCAAACTTAACCCTGATCCTAACGCCCAAAGCACTTTTAGCCATCTAACTTAGTCCTCGCCCAATGCGTAACTGTCGCCTGAGTCCAAATAGCCCAGCCTTAACAGGAAATATTGCCCGAGGTCTGGTCTTGAGCACGTAGTCCTCACGCTGCCCCGTACGAAGCACAAAGCCTTGGCTCCAGTCGTACCGAGACATTTAGCCACAACCCCAACTCTAATTCAGACCTTAGCGCCCATCGTAGCCAGAATAAACACCCAGCCGTAGCCGTGACCCCATAACGTTAACCATTGTCCAATGAATCCATTTGCCACCACTCAAAAACAATCTCTTGAGGATGCCGAAGTGCCCGAAGCAGCCGGCGAGGTGTCAGCGCACCACCGGTGAAGCGGAGCCGTGACTGCACCGCGCCGAGTCACGATGCCTGGGAGGCCAAGGGAACCCATGGGGTCACAGGTCAGGCTGCGCACGAGGGTTCAACTCCACCGCAGCCAGGGGACAGCCTCCACCGCCTCCCTGCTGCACCCCTCGGCCAGGCGATCGGGTTTCCCACCTGTCCTGGGTTGCCCACGAGCTGCTGTCCTGGGAACACTTTGTCTGCCTTCCCCGGGACAATTCAAGTCATGGGTTTTGTCAGTTGGCGTAGTGATCATAATGATGATGCACCATACTCTTTGGTTATTTCGGTAGAAGTCACGTAGCTAGAAGTAACTGACTTTACCGAAAGAACCAAAGAGTACGGATTCCTGCGGTCACGAAAGCTTCAGATCAAGGTGATGCACCACGGGAGGTGATGCACTCAGGTGTAGTTCTCGGCTCTTCGAGTATTGCGAGAGGTTCTTCTACTCGTTATTTATCCCCGTTTTTTTTTGAGCCCTCGAGTGGTGGCGAGTGATTGGCTCCGGGAACGCGAGAGGGATCTCAGCGAGGGCGGGGGTGACGGGGGGAGTCGGTTTGGTGGAGGTCACGGTAGTTTCTAAACTCTAATATCTGAAACATTTAATGCAATTGTAGGTGAGATTGGGGCATAGTTTGAAATAAAATCAATATCCCATGCATTGTTTGATGGAAAATAGGGCCCTTAGTTTGTTTCTGTAATTCCACGACAGGCTGGCTTCACGGGGTTAGGCTGTTGACCTCGCGGTGACTCACTGTGGCTTAGCACTGCCACGGGCGCGCCGAGGCTCCGGCGCTTTTATACGCGACGCGCGTCGGCTTTGGCGCCGTGTATACGCTCAACGCCACGGATTCGTGGCACACGACCGCCTCGGGCAGGGCATGGCACCGGGCGTGTCGTGGAAAATGAGGCGTGCCCTCCGTTGCTGGAACCTTTTAACTCACAAATTCTGTTCTGCGCTGTGTTCGTGGGTTGGCGTGTCGCACGCACCTGGCTCCGTGCGTGTGCGTGTGGCGTCTGTGGGTGTGTGTGTGTGTACCCGCCGTCACGTGGTCCAGAGGTGCTCACTCACTCCACGCGAGTGGATTCATCACGGCACCTCTCGGCCAATCAGAGTGAGCGTCTCGCTTTCCCCAGAGGTTGTTCAGCAATGAAGTCTCGGTTTTCTTTACATGGAGGTAGTAGTGGATGCAGCACGTAAAAAAAAAAGAATATTTTTGGGAGCTCTCATCTCCATCGTTGGTCCTGAGCTGTTGTTGTGATTTCCCTGTTTCTATGGCAGGACCCCGTCTCTCCCTAACACAGCCACGATGTGATGCAGCCTCACCGCACAGTTGGGGCCCTCACGTGCTGCTCGTTTTACCGAACTTTGAAGGCTTCTCAACCAGGATTTGAATTCATCTCCTTGCGATCATGATCTCTGCGCTCGACCGGATCGGATTTCTGAGACGTAACGGGAGGGATTATCTCCTCAAATCTACAGGAATTCACTAAATAAGTCTCTCTTAGTTTAGATGGGTTGTTTTTTTTTTTACATTACATTGCTGGTTTTAGGTTAAGAAAATAATAACTTGTTTCACATTCGAGTTTTTTTTTTATATTCGGTTCAGCAATGCGCATGCCAGCATCACGGAAGTTGGCTGCTAGCCATGTGCCATTTTCTAATGGGTGGGTGAGCGCTTTAACCCTTCACACGAATAGCGACTCTGCATCTTTGCAGCGCTCCATGTCGCTCCCACAAAAAAAAAAACGAGGCGTGCAGACGTTTTGCAGCACCGTTTTGGTCAAACCCGCGTGTCTGTGATGGGCGACTTTGGTATTTGTCGGTGATATCGTACGGGTTTGCCCGCCTATCGACATGGCCAAGCTATGTGGCTTCCCGGCCGGCCCCCGCAACAAACCGGCCACCGGCTGACTCGTCAGCGTCGCCAGTTGCGCACCGGCCAGTCGGATTATCAGCCACTCTTTGCAGCCCCATGGCTCTCCAGTTACAGTATCTTTCTGGTGTGGAAATCTACACGTGCGTCGATTTCTTAAATTATTTTCCTGGCGACGCGCGGCGTAATTGGGGTGATCGTTTTTAGCGGGTGACACTTGAGGGGGAGGAACAGTGCCGAGGTTTATCGGTGAAATGGCGCGGTAGTGGCACGAATACAACGGCACACCCCAAGCCCGCCGCCCGCAACTCTTCGAGTGCGGCCATGTCAGCCGTGGTGATTGTTTTCTCGAAACCTCATTCGCAATATGATTTACCCTGCCTGTACCCCACAGGGTTCCTTGACTTAAAGAACGTTATATTGTCCTCAGTTATAGTTTCCATTGTACAATCAATTCGTTTCATGAGCCCAGAAACATTTTTCTCGACATTCAGTTGGTGGATCCTCACGCACTGATTGACCCAGGAAGGTGAATCCGCAGACCACTGAACTGACCTCTTACCTGAGTTTAGCTTGCGCAGTTGCCTGGATTTTAACTCTGTGGAGTGGGACGCAGGATGGAGGACGGTCGATTCCCAAGACAGGCATCGGAGTGGTCTCCACGTGTCTCGCGACCAAGGCCAGGTGGTGGTAGACTGTCGGGGCAGATCTCCGGGTCCGTGTGTCTTCTGTGCAGCAGCTGCGGGGTCGGGCAGACGAATGGAAGTGTTGATGTGGTGCGTTGGTGGTGGTGGCACCAACGGGTTTGCCCATGACGATGACGTCTTGATCTCAGTGACGCTGTCTCGGTTCTTTTATTAAATCCTCCTTGGCCAAGAACCCCATAGAGGGCTCTTTGTGGGACTGTGTGTACCCATGCTCCACTCGGATCTGGGTGAGAGGCGGCCACAGCTGCATTCTGATCCCTCTGCTGTGCATTAGACCGCATCAATTGCCCATTCATTCCCATAACTTGGGTTAGCTTTGTACGTGGCAGCCTGTTTGATTGAGAGACACGATTCAGACTCCTCATCCCAAACGGGTTGGAAACCCCCGTTCTAGTAGAGCGCGTGCTTCGTGCGTTCTTCCACCGAGCCGGCGGTATGACTTTCAGAAGCCGTCCAGTAAATTGTAGGGGTGGTGATTATCAATAGCTGCTTTGCGGTGGTGTCTAAAGAGGCTGCGAAATCGCTCTGCGAGTGGGCCATCGCATGGCTCAGAGACTATCGCAGTGATCGCAAGGGAGACCTCGTAAAGCCGAGGGACATCATTGCTACTGATATTTATCCCGATTCGCCGATGTGCAGAAACTACTTTTGTATGCCTGTTTTGATTGAAGAGTCGCAGCAGAAGTGTGCTTTAGTTTGAGAAATATGAGCATAAATGCTCCTTCCACCTGCATATGAAGTAAGCGCATGATGTACTTTACACATTACGAATAATCTTCACGTTTGGTTTTTAAACATCCGGTTGACAGAAGACTGCTACTGGAATTGAACCCTGGCTCTTGTGTGTACCGGCCAATTGGCCCGCATGTAGGCCTCGATGCCATGCTTTGCTGTCAGTCCAGGCAACATAATTCATGCACTGGAGATGAAAACGACTGAGGCCAGTGAACAGCTCTGGTTTGCCAAGCAATTCATAAAGCCCCTAAGAAGACCTGGATACACATGGGCTGCATTTGATGCCAGGATGCACGCTTGCCTTCCGTACAGCAGTTGAGCAAAACGTGTACAAACGCAGCCTGCACAGATGGTGGCGTCATGGTTTTAGCGAGAGAAATCGGAAGCCAGCGTTTTGAACCCGTCAAGTTACGTGCAGTGAATGCACGAACAGGTGCATCGATGTGTGTGGGTGTGGCAGTGGTGGCTGAACGGAATGCGATTTGCCACAAAGGATGTGAATTTATTCACAAGCCGCTGTGCGCACGTGTGTCCAGATGATCCCGCGGTCATTGACCCCTGCAGGGCAAAGCGAGCCCCCCCCCTCTCTCTCCACCTCGCGACACCGCCAGAATTCATAAAACACATCGGTCGAGGTTTCCCGTGCAGAGAGAGAGAGAGACAAGTCCCCCGCCATAGTCGCGTGGAATTCCCACCACTCGTTTCGGTTGCAATCCAAACGGCTGCTCCCCACGGGGCGCCAGTGGACCTCCACGATTGTCAATTTGGTGGAGTGGTGGTGATTTATTTGTGTTTAGCCGCTGCTTGAACACGGTCGAGAGGGGCCTGGGGAAAACAGTGTCGGCTGGGATGCGCTGAGCTCGGAAGACGACGCCTCGGGGGGGGGGGGGGGTGGAGGGTGATGAGGGCGTCGTGGGTGGGAGTTGGCGATGGTCAGAGGTTGCGTGCAAAGCCACGAGGAGGAAGCCTTCAAAGCGAGGGCGTTGTTGTACTCTGACGTGCCTGTGCCCATCAACGAGCGCGTGTGTGTGTCAAATGCATCTCTCGCTTTCACGGTGGTGCACCACAGCGGAGCGGGTTGGCCGGTGGTAGCAGCAGCGGCGGCAGCAGCGTTGCGAATCGGCCCGTTGTGTGGATGATCGCGGCTTAGCGAGCCGTGGGGCCCACAACGAGACCTACAAAGAGCCTTGCGGGGGAATAAAAACCTCAAGCAGGCCTCACGAGTCTAAAGCGCGCGAGTCGGACGCGTTGCACGTTTATTTCGTTGATAACTCAGCAAATCGATCAAATCAATTGGCGTGAATGACTGCGCGAGCTTGTCAAGCACACAAAAAAATTATTCTGACGAAATCCGCGCAACGTAGCACCACGGACAGCTCGAGGTGGCCCGCCGCGATGGATGGACGGGTCTGCCCGAAACAGAGCCGTCCATGCGTCAGGCCTCCTCCTCCGTCGCGAGCACTGAACATCGCTGACGCCACGGCTCTTAAGTGAAGAAAGTCAAAAGAAGCGGGGCCCTGCCTGCACGCGACACGACGAAGACGCGCTTAGCGCTGCCAAACGCAGGGGAGTCTCTCTCTCTCTCTTTTCAACCAGGTATTTCTGACGCACCGAGAGCCTCCGTTGTAGTCGTGCGTCCAACTAAGAGTTCGTGTTTACAACATATTAGCCGCGCCGTAGGCCCTCGACAAGGCTTCTGTGTTTGCATTATCACTTAAGTATGCCATGCCAGTGGTAACGTAGTATTTCATCTCGTGCAAAGGGAGAGACAGCAGTAGGTCTACAGCTTTGATTGTTAAAGGAGCTCGTTCATCTGGAGTTTGTTGTGCGTGTTGTAATTATTCGAAAAATGCAGCCGCGCGTGCGTCCTCTCAGTCAGTCGACCTGTGGCACCTGCTGGGTCTGCCCCGGTGCACCTAGCCTGGCACAAGCGTCGTGGTGACGTCACCGCCACTTAGTGGCGAATGGCGGTTGTTGTGTGGTTAAGTTGGTGTAGCGATTAGTGCGCTGCGCTACGAACCCACCCGGCGAACCGGGTTCGATTCCCGCTCACGGCCATCACCAGTGGCGATTATCTGAACCGGTCCTATGGTCCTCCCCTAGGTCGACTCCGACTCAAGTGAGTACCTGGTGCGATGTGTACAAACATCGCCACTGGGGAGGCAAAGGCGGTCGGGCGTGGTGCTGGCCACCGTTCCGACCTTCATAGGTGCTCGCTAACAGCACTTGCCCCAACAGTCTGTTAAGGCTACACGGGGGATCTTGGTGTCTTTGGTTAATTTGGAACACTGGTGAACTTGAGAAGGGGAATATGCCCCCCCCCCCCCCACATCGTAATGGGATGTGTTGGAGTGAGGGAGAAATCGGTAACGTCACAATAGGTTGCCATGGAGCGGTGTGTGACGCGTGTGGCGTTGCGAGGCTGAGAGGGAGCTGGGAGTATCGGTGTAGGAGGCAGCTATACTACAAACTAAACTATTATTTTACTGAGTAAGGCCCACTGAGCTATGTGGTCGTTTTTGAGAAGCGACCTGGCCACACATGGGAGCCCAACGAAGTGTCAAGATGCTGACCGGAACTCGCGCGGAGCTGGCATCGCGGGCCACGTGAAGTGCAGGTACCAGTTGCGCAGTGTGACTTTATAGGTGGTGTAGTAACTACATTATCAGTGGTGTAGTAAACTACATTATCAGTGGTGTAGTAACTACATTATCAGTGGCGTAGTAACTACATTATCAGTGGTGTAGTAACTACATCATCAGTGGTGTAGTAATCTACATTATCAGTGGTGTAGTGACTACATTATCAGTGGTGTAGTAACTACATTATCAGTGGCGTAGTAACTACATTATCAGTGGCGTAGTAACGACATTATCAGTGGCGTAGTGACTACATTATCAGTGGCGTAGTAACTACATTATCAGTGGCGTAGTAACTACATTATCAGTGGTGTAACGACATTACCAGTGGTGTATTGACAACATCAGCTGCAGGGGGTTGCCACAATCGGACAGGATGGGGCTCCCAATATTTGTGATTTTGTCTCGCGTGGTTTGCACCCCGGCTAAATATATGCCGCGGCTCCTCTTGCCGAGTCACATCATGACATCAGTTCGTCGTTCTTTTACACTGTTGTTGAAAACATATCTCATGGTGGCTGTCAGGGAGGGCCCAACTCGTGGATGGGGAGGAGGGCACGACAACCCCCTGGTGTCCCCTACGGCTCGTCACGCTGCTGTGAGGCAGCGCCGTGCCCGGCTTCTCGTGCCAATGGAAGTCTCCACGGGAATGTCGGTCGCGTGAGAGAGAACGAAGCTCCGATGTCAATTCTATACGCGCATCGTGAACGCTTAGATGTTGTATTATTTGCAGTGAGAGGAGTGACTCTTTAAACCTCCGCGCTCGGCGTGTAGTCAAGGCCAGGAATGGCTGTAAAAGTGCGATTTAATAATATTGCATGGCATCGAGTTGTTGATAAAATGCCGAATGTTTATCATTGGCTTGGCACGAAGGCTTCCTTATTGATGCTGAACAACCAACTGCAATTCAGATTGTATTCCATAAATCTGCCTTCAGCACCAACCTATAAACAGCTTAACCTGATCATTACACTGGACGTTCACACACACACAGAGGAAGTGGGACACGTGTTTTTTGGAGCAGATTTGTTCGACTCACCGCAGATTCGCAAATGCTTTCCCCCACAATCGCGAGTCGCCGCTACCATCACTGCACTGCACTCTGACAGATGTCAAGGACGTGAGCCTTCAGCGCGGACACGGCGAGAGAATTCAGCGGATTTTGTGTTGCTCGGAACAGAAATGCCGAAGGTACCACGGCAGGATGGCGGAGATGGCGCTCAACACGTGGGGTTCCTCGCAGCCGATATCAGGGTTCATAATTGATTTTCTTTTTGTGTGTTGGGCCACTGCAACGGTCGTACCACATTAGCGCCGTGAAGAACCCTCCGCCACCCGACACGGATAAATTGTTGCGCGGCGTACGAGCGCCGATTATTGTTTGAGCTCGCCGGTGAGCTGGAAACCAAAGTGAGCAATTTTGTGTTCGACGTTCCGCGCTTGTAACTGCGGCAGACACCTTCGGGACGATGTGTAAGGGAAGTAGCGACTCAAAATCCAGCTGATGGGATCGCGGTGACACTTCGTCGCCGCCGCCGCCGCAGTGAAACGGGGACGCGCGCCCGGCGCAAGAGGGAGGTGGCGCTGCCTGCCCGCGATGCCCTCGGTTAGTCGATGTTCAAGTTCGCCACACGCAGCTCGCGAGTGATGGACACGGCCGGAGAGTGCCGCTGGTGGTGTGGGAGATGAAGCGTGATCAGGGGTGGTGGTGGGGGGGGGTGATGGGGACGTCGTTCCCCTTCCCACCCCCTTCCTTGAGAGCACCAGAAATTATTTTAGTCATAATTACGGGATGCTTTGAATGTTCCGCTCCTGGCTACGTGATTATGAATGCAGCGGCTATGGGTTGGATTCCACTTATCAGAATACGCGCGCTATGTGTGCGACGATGTGTGTGTGTGTGTGTGACGCTGTGTGTGCGTGTGACGCTATGTGTGTGACGCTATGTGTGTGTGTGTGACGCTGTGTGTGTATGTGTGTGACGCTGTGTGATGGAATTGAAACAGGAGCAGCTGTTTCAATGCCATCTCGTAGCACGGAGAGTCGTAAATACACTCCGCCGTTGAATCCAATGCCATTCTTTATGTGCTTGCAGCAATTCGTCAGCTATTCATCTTCGACTTTCATTGTTTCTATCAGCGCACACCGCTTAATTTACTGATGGCTTCGGAGACGACGATTTGAGGTGCTGGAATCTGCACCTTATTGATTTCGTTCTGACGACTTTGAAACTTCAGGAAGTGGACGCTTTATTTAACCAGGTGATTATCCCGGCGAGATTCAACACGCGCCTCCAGTATCTGTCTCACACGCGATGAAATAAAAGACAGTACTCGGAACGGGATAGAAAATCGACTGCAAAAGGTTATTGGAAGAGGCTTTTGGGCATAAAGATTGTTCACTTTCACGATGATTACTGCTCATGGGCCGCGCTGCCGAGCGGTCGACGGTGCTGTTGCCTCGCTCCGCCAGCAGCCTACCCAGTTCGCTGTTCGCTTTCCCAGTGGGCTGCCGCTGACTTCTGCTGCCGATTGCCAAAAGCGCGCACGCCCTTCGGTGGACGGTGAAGGCTCCAGCCGCAAGTTAAAACAAAATGAAAAAGGTGCACAGCTCACAAAGTAGCACCACGTAATCGTGACCGTGTTTAACCGCTGCGATCAAGGGGTTATCTTGTGTAAAAAAAAGAATAGATGCACCCCAGGGGAGGTCTCATCTGGTTTAATAAAGGGAGGAGTCTCATGGATGGTTCAGGTACCTTCATCATTTACGCCTTTGCTGTGAAGTGGGACCTCCCCACGCGTGGCACTTCCACACTCGTGCGGGTGTTCCATTCTGGCTGTGCGGGGGTGGCTGTGTGTGTGTGTGTATAGTACAGACACTGTATATTCCTTGTTTTGTATATGCAGATTAATCGTTAATGTGCGTAGTGTTTTTTGTTTTGTAAATATATATAGTTGTAACATTGCATCGTTGAACGAATATGTATTGCATTGTTTCCGTGCTGCAAACTTACTTGGGTAATACATTAAACGTGTGGCAGAACGTAATTTGGTTTTGATTTGTGTGCGTGTGTACCCTGCAAAACTAAATAAATTATCCGTTAACTTATTTATTTTTCCCGCTTGTTACGGACGACCGGAATATGGATGTGGTCACAGTGCAATGTGTGTGCGCGCGTTGGACTTCTCTCGCACCGTACGTAGCCAGTCGTGCTAATCGGAGGTGCGGGGAGGGGGGGAAATTCGTCAAGCGCAGCCGCCACGTCTGCTGGCGGCGCGCGCGATCTCGAGTTTTATTTCGGCAGCTGGGTGGAAAGGGCTGCCCCCTGCCACTTACAAATCCCCATGGGCCTGCGCTAAATGCGCTGCAGCGCGTTCCACCGTCTTCGTCATTGACAGCGGCGGTGTAAGAGCCCGCGCGCCCATCGCCAGCTGGGCTCAACAATTGTCCATTCGCCCGACAAGTGATCCACCTTGTCCACTCAGCGCTTCGCGGCGGTGGCGGAGAAGGAAGAGGCGCGCAATGACAGCGAGTTGAGCTTGTCCTGTTGCCGAGTGTGCATCTTGGGAGTCCACATTTAAGATACGGTAGATGTTTTCGGCACTCATCAGCAGAGTGTAGCCAGAGGCATTTCTCGTTATAGTGTCCATATATAAAATGTCATCGTCAGCCATAGTCCACTCCTGGATGAAGGCCTCCCCAATCCGTCATCTCACGCGCCTGTGATGTAACGATCCACATCACGTGGTAATGCACGCAGGAGCTGTTTTAATAGATGGAAAAAGACGTGACTGACCATCGCATCGGTTCTCCCATCATGCCTTGCATGTCGCAATATATCACCGTGCCGAATCTTTAATGCAATCATGGATATAACATTACAAAAAAAAAACATCGTCTTAAGTAGGATTAAATATAAAATTGTACTGACAGTGGGTTCCGACCTCGGGCCCTTCCTATTTTCAGCATACGTCTCTCCGCTTTTCTTGCAGGACACCCTTCCATTAACATGCTGACAATACACAATGACACACTGCAGTGAAGTTAAACTTACACATTGAGAGCCTCGATAACCCCGAAGATTGCGTGCGAGCACTGCACACGTGGTTTGCACAACAGGAAATGCGACTTCAGTGAAATCGGGAGGTCCTGCTGGTTGGCACTCGGGCTCATAAGGAAACATTGTGGGAGGATCAGTTGTGGCGGTCGCAGACTTCAGGATTGAGATTTTCTACTCCTATCTAAAGAGCCTCGCCACCACTCGACCAGGATACGTCGTTTGATCACCGCGTGCCTGCAATGGTGCGTCCGTTTGGTTTCGGTCTATACCCGAAACCCTAGCTAGCATCGCTGTGGTTTAGATTTTGATGGGGGCCCCTGTTCCACGCGACACCCCAAATATAACAAAGACCACTGCCGGTATACTCCAGATTGATAGTGTTTACTTAGAATTTAAATTCTATCTAAGTTTTCAATTGTCAAATGGTAACAGGCCTGCTACTTCTCCGGAGGAGTGCACACATCACGGGCAAATTATACCAACCCAACTGGCCCTCGCAACAGTCGCACAACAACCTGACGACCATGGCTGCACAGATCTCCACCACGAACGCTGGTGGCAGGAAGCTGCTGAGCAACCCCGGAAGGCTCTGGAATAGACAAAACGTTCCAAGCACCACCTCAGAGGATCACCTCCCTCCCTCCCTCCCCGCACATGTCCCAGCTGTAGACGCCACCCGCAGTCCTCACGAAGCGTTCCCTGCACGGCATCACGGGGGTGGTTCCCCGTGATGCCCCACCCCTGGCTCCAAAAACCCCATGGTTTGCTTAGACGATTCACTGGTGAACGGAGCAGGCGTCCACTGCAGGACCCCAGTCGGTAGGGCCCACCGGCCAGCAAGTGGCCATCGCCCCCAGCCTCCAAGGCGATGGTTGCGGTGCTGACCCACCAACATGGCTGGGTACCGGGCCGTGGACGAGGAGGGGTTTACCCGTGGCCGGCAGCCTCACGTCTTTGACAGCAGCCTCACGTCTCTAGCACAGCAGTCTCACGTTTCTAGCACAGCAGCCTCACGTCTCTAGCACAACAGCCTCACGTCTCTAGCACAGCAGCCTCACGTCTCTAGCACAGCAGTCTCACGTCTCTAGCACAACAGCCTCACGTCTCTAGCACAGCAGCCTCACGTCTCTAGCACAGCAGCCTCTAGCCCAGCAGCCTCACGTCTCTAGCACAGCAGTCTCACGTCTCTAGCACAGCAGTCTCACGTCTCTAGCCCAGCAGCCTCACGTCTCTAGCACAGCAGTCTCACGTCTCTAGCACAGCAGTCTCACGTCTCTAGCACAGCAGCCTCACGTCTCTAGCACAACAGCCTCACGTCTCTAGCACAGCAGACTCACGTCTCTAGCACAACAGCCTCACGTCTCTAGCACAGCAGCCTCTAGCCCAGCAGCCTCACGTCTCTAGCACAGCAGTCTCACGTCTCTAGCACAGCAGTCTCACGTCTCTAGCACAGCAGTCTCACGTCTCTAGCACAGCAGCCTCACGTCTCTAGCACAACAGCCTCACGTCTCTAGCACAGCAGACTCACGTCTCTAGCACAACAGCCTCACGTCTCTAGCACAGCAGCCTCTAGCACAGCAGCCTCACGTCTCTAGCACAGCAGCCTCACGTCTCTAGAACAACAGCCTCACGTCTCTAGCACAGCAGCCTCTAGCACAGCAGCCTTACGTCTCTAGCACAGCAGCCTCACGTCTCTAGCACAGCAGCCTCACGTCTCTAGCACAGCAGCCTCACGTCTCTAGCACAGCAGCCTCTAGCACAGCAGCCTCACGTCTCTAGCACAGCAGCCTCACGTCTCTAGCACAGCAGCCTCACGTCTCTAGCACAGCAGCCTCACGTCTCTAGCACAGCAGCCTCACGTCTCTGGCACAGCAGACTCACGTCTCTAGCACAGCAGTCTCACGTCTACAGCACAGCAGTCTCACGTCTCTAGCACAGCAGTCTCACGTCTCCAGCACAGCAGTCTCACGTCTCTAGCACAGCAGACTCACGTCTCTAGCACAACAGCCTCACGTCTCTAGCACAACAGCCTCACGTCTACAGCAGGACGCGGAATTGAATCCTCGCCCCTTCCCGTGGCTCCCCGTGGCGGGGCCTTTTATTGATTCACAACCTTGGCTTTAGAATGAATTAACACGGTGTGCTCATGAGTCCAATCTCTCGTGCTCCCTAGCTGATGTAACACACACACACACCTACAGCCACTGTCGCACAAAGCCACCCCAGCGCGTCACCTCGCTCCTCCTCAATGAAGAGACACCCTGACCCCCCCCAACCCCCCCCCCCAACCCCCCACAAAGCTATCGCTCTGACTGCCACGGTGCCAAATTTAGTCAGGTCGAGCAATTTTCACATCAGGGCTCTCGGACACATTCGGCCGCTCCTGGGTCGTGACACAGCCAACACGGTGGCGTGCAGCAGAGTATCGACAATGCTCTCGCTTATCGCAACTCACGACTCCACGGCACGTCTGGTAAAAACCTGCAGCGTGCACAACACTTTCCGGCACGTGTCGTGGCGGACACCGCACGATCCGCCGGCCGTGACCGTCCGGTAATCGCCGAGCTGCATTGGCTTCTGGTTGCGGAATAAATAAATAAATTGTTATAATGTCACGCTCACTACACACGGAGTGCTTGCCACAAATGAACCACGTCACTTTTCCGACCTCGTCAAGGGACATCAACCATCAGGCAGACTCCGGTCATCCTCGCAGCAGCAGCCACGAACTAAGATGGTCACCGCATATCACCCTTTCAGATGCGCTTCTGCTGCCATCTGGAACGCTCTTACGATGTGCAGAAGCCACTGGAGCTATGAACTTTTACGTCGAAGTTGAACGCGAATTTATTTAACGTTTAGTTGTGTTGTCCTTCCCGCGCGCCTCCGATTAGCACGGTTGGCTACGTACGGTGCGAAGGAAGTTCTACATACACACACATACACACACACACGCGTGTGAGGAGTGCGTGTGTGCTGGGACAAGTGGGCTGTCAAAGACAGGCGGAGCGACACCCTGGGGAGGGGAGGGACAGCGAGCGGCAAGGCGCAGCTGCCCGTGACGAGTCATGGAGCAATGCGCGTCACGTCACCGCCACATCCACCACCACCATCACACCACCACCACAACACCACCACACCACCACCACACCACCACCACCACACCACCACCACACCACCACCACACCACCACCACCACACCACCACCACACCACACCACCACCACACCACCACCACACCAACACCACACCACCACCACACCACCACCACCACCACACCACCACACCAACACCACGTCCGTGTCCAGCACTACCCCTCTCTAGGGCATGGGAACACCCCCCACCCTCACACCGCCCACACCCCCACCCTCACACCCCCCTCACACCCCCCACCCTCACACCCCCCCCCCACCTTTACACCCACCACCCTCACACCCCCCACCCTCACACCCGCTCACACCCCCCCACCCTCACACCCCCCACCCTCACACCCCCCACCCTCACACCCCCCACCCTCACACCCGCTCACACCCCCCCACCCTCACACTCCCCCACCCTCACACCCCCCACCCTCACACCCCCCACCCTCACCCCCCACCCTCACACCCCCCACACCCCCCACCCTCACACCCCCCACACCCCCCACCCTCACACCCCCCACACCCCCCACCCTCACACCCCCCACACACCCCCCACCCTCACACCCCCCCACCTTTACACCCCCCACCCTCACACCCCCCCCACCCTCACACCCCCCCCCCACCCTCACACCCCTCACACCCCCCACCCTCACACCCCCCACACCCTCACACCCCCACCCTCACAACCCCCCCACCCTCACACCCCCCACCCTCACACCCCCCACCCTCACACCCCCACCCTCACACCCCCCACCCTCACCCCCCCACCCTCACACCCCCACCCTCACACCCCCCACCCTCACACCCCCACCCTCACAACCCCCCCACCCTCACACCCCCACCCTCACAACCCCCCCACCCTCACACCCCCCACCCTCACACCCCCCACCCTCACACCCCCACCCTCACACCCCCCACCCTCACCCCCCCACCCTCACACCCCCACCCTCACAACCCCCCCACCCTCACACCCCCACCCTCACAACCCCCCCACCCTCACACCCCCACCCTCACACCCCCCACCCTCACCCCCCCACCCTCACACCCCCACCCTCACACCCCCACCCTCACACCCCCACCCTCACACCCCCCACCTTCACACCCCCACCCTCACACCCCACTGGAGCGGCCGCGTGGTGGGTGGGGGCACGGACCAGGCCCCCGCTCCTCCCTAGGAGAGGAGGCGGCGGGTGGGGTGTGAGGGTGGAGGGGCTGGGCGGGTGGAGGGGGTGGGAGGGTGGAGGGGTGTAATGGTGGGGGGAGGGTGAGGGGGTGGGAGGGTGAGGGGTGTAATGGTGGGGGGAGGGTG
This sequence comes from Petromyzon marinus, assembly GCF_048934315.1. Classification (NCBI taxonomy): domain Eukaryota; kingdom Metazoa; phylum Chordata; class Hyperoartia; order Petromyzontiformes; family Petromyzontidae; genus Petromyzon; species Petromyzon marinus. Next base: position 1,792,893 of record NC_133711.1, on the reverse strand, counting down.
GGGGGGGCTGGGAGGGTGGGGGGTGTAATGGTGGGGGGAGGGTGGGGGGCTGGGAGGGTGGGGGGCTGGGAGGGCCATCGCCGCAGGATGTTTTGCCCGTATTGTTGGACAGAGACTTGGGCGCAGAGTGCACCCATGGATTCCTGTCCTATGTTGCCCACCACCACCACCACCGACACCACCACCACCGACACCATCACCACCACCGACACCACCGACACCACCACCGACACCACCGACACCACCAACACCGCCACCACCACCGACACCACCGACACCACCGACACCACCACCGACACCACCACCACCACCGACACCGCCGACACCACCACCACCACCACCGACACCACCACCACCACCGACACCACCACCACCACCACCGACACCACCACCACCACCGACACCACCACCACCACCGACACCACCACCGACACCACCACCGACACCACCGACACCACCACCGACACCACCGACACCACCAACACCGCCACCACCACCGACACCACCGACACCACCGACACCACCACCGACACCACCACCACCACCGACACCGCCGACACCACCACCACCACCGACACCACCACCACCACCGACACCACCACCACCACCACCGACACCACCACCACCACCGACACCACCACCACCACCACCGACACCACCACCACCACCACCGACACCACCACCACCGACACCACCACCACCACCGACACCACCGACACCACCACCACCACCACCGACACCACCGACACCACCACCGACACCACCACCACCATCGACACCACCACCGACACCACCACCACCACCGACACCACCACCACCGACACCACCACCACCACCGACACCACCGACACCACCACCACCGACACCACCGACACCACCACCGACACCACCACCGACACCACCACCACCACCGACACCACCACCACCGACACCACCACCACGGCGTTGTTGCGACAACTTGGCACGCATGGCCGGTGCCCACCTAAGCGCTATCCGGGCACAAATCTCTGCTTGGCTTTCGAGACGCGGTGCTGCTGGATGGCGCCGAGCTGAGGTGGCGCTGCCTGTCAGCAAGAGGTCCTCTCTCTGTCTCTCTCTGTCTCTCTGTCTGTCTGCGCGAGATCTTCCCTGCGCTTGGCTTGTTGGCCCATCTCTGGCGCTGCTCCCGAGCCGAGAGTGAACTCTGCGAGTCTTCCTTTTAACGTGAGCAGCAGGGGGCCGTGACTTCCCTACACTGACCGGTGGTGCCACCTCCGGTTGATGGCGATGGCGATGATGATGGAGAATGAAGGCGACCCTGCTTTAGGCTCAGAAGTGCAGAGTTTTACACTCTGGGAGCGCTGCTGCTCTGAGCCGTCTGATTTTCTCGAGCCTGCTTGTATGGATGCTGTATTCTCCTGCAGCAGCAGGATCATCATCCATGTTCTATCCACTGTTGGTTGAATGCCTTCCCACGTCGCCATCCCTCAGGATCCTGCGATTTGAACAACCCATTTTAATTACTGCGCACGAGTCGATAACGAATCCCCTCCATCCCAGCGGCGATCCTCTCCCCCCCCTTCTCCCTCCCTCTGGTGCAGTAAACTTCTTTGGCTGCGATTCCGTCACCGGTCTCGGCCCCACGGGCCGCCACGCCTTGGCCGCCTTGGCCGCGCGTCGCCACCGTCTGCGATGCCGCTCTGGTGCCGACTCGGCAAGTGATGACGCAGGGATGCAGCAGCATGCGGAGACCCAAACACGGGCAGCCCTCCTCCTCCTCCTCCTCCCCGCTGCCTCCCCTCCCCTCTCCCCGCTACCCCTTGGCCCCCTCCCCTCCCCCTGCCTCTATTCTCAGTCGCAGCCCGAGCGCCGCCGTCATTCTGCCTCCGAGAGAGACCGCGACCACGGCGTTCCCTCCGCCTCAAGATGCACGGCCAGGTGACAACCGCGCATCGTGCTGCTGCTGATGATGATGTGATCATGGTGCTGATGAATATATTTATTACGATGCCAATGATGATGATACTGCTGATGTACATGATCAAGCTGCTGCTGCTGATGATGTGATCATGGTGCTGATGAATATATTTATCACGATGCCAATGATGATGATACTGCTGCTGGACATGATCAAGCTGCTGCTGCTGATGATGTGATCATGGTGCTGATGAATATATTTATTACGATGCCAATGATGATGATACTGCTGCTGGACATGATCAAGCTGCTGCTGATGCTGTGATCATGGTGCTGATGAATATATTGATTACGATGCCAATGATGATGATACTGCTGATGTACATAATCGAGTTGCTGCTGATGTCGTTGATTATTAATGATATTATGATGCAAAAAATACCGCTGATAATGTCGATCATGGTGAAAGTGATGATGATGCTACCAATGATGATTGCTGGTGCCATTGCATCGTGTGCATTGCGCAACGTTATTTACAGATAATATCTTACAATCCGAAAGGCGTCGTATTCTATTGAAACTAATCCTCGCCTCATATCGCAATCGCGATCAATACATTCCACGTGCATTGTACAAGGCACGCATTATCTCCGTGCTAATAATTATACGTTAAAAAATACGTAATGAATGACATACAATATTTAGTTGTCATGACCGTACGTCGTTTTAAAATGCGTAACATGCAACGCGATGGACACAAATGTGTGTATAACGAACATTGCGATGCATGTTAATGTGGTTATGCGTGTAATGTCCACGCACAACGCTTACCATGGGAGACACATGCGTCACAACACACACCGCGAACACGCATGCCGTGTACATACACCACAGCGTGCACACACCACCGCACATAGCAGCATACGATGCGCATTGCCTACCACCATTGGCTCTACACACAATAGCTACTCGCACCAGCGTCCAATTCCTTACCGTATAAATAACAGAATCTATTACAAGGTGGACGGGAAGTCCCCACACTCCACGCTTAGAACGGCAATAAGATTCACATCGCTAGAGGGGGTATCGGCATTTCCCGCCCACTCCCTACAATGTGCCTTCATTTATTTTGGAATCGCAATGCCTGTCATTTATCTGTGCAATGCAACGCAATACATAGCAAGATACATAGTGAGATACGTAGCGAGATACGTAGCGAGATACATAGTGAGATACATAGCGAGATACACAGCGAGATACATAGCGAGATACACAGCGAGTGGGAGGGTGGGTGGAAGGTGGGAGGGTGGATGGGAGTAGGGTGGATGGGAGGAGGGTGGTTGGGAGGGTGGAAGGTGGGAGGGTGGGTGGGAGTGTGGAGTGTGGGAGGGTGGGTGGGAGTGTGAAGGGTGGGAGTGTGGAGTGTGGGAGTGTGGGAGGGTGAGTGGAGTGTGGGAGTGTGGAGTGTGGGAGGGTGGGAGTGTGGAGGGTGGGTGGGAGTGTGGGAGGGTGGGTGGGAGTATGGAGTGTGGGAGTGTGGAGTGTGGGAGTGTGGAGTGTGGGATGGTGGGAGTGTGGAGGGTGGGTGGGAGTGTGGGAGGGTGGGTGGGAGTATGGAGTGTGGGAGTGTGGAGTGTGGAGTGTGGGAGTGTGGAGTGTGGGATGGTGGGTGGGAGTGTGGGAGGGTGGGAGTGTGGAGGGTGGGTGGGAGTGTGGAGGGTGGGAGTGTGGGAGGGTGGGTGGGAGTGTGGGAAGGTGGGTGGGAGTGTGGAGTGTGGGAGTGTGGAGTGTGGGATGGTGGGTGGGAGTGTGGAGGGTGGGAGTGTGGAGGGTGGGTGGGAGTGTGGAGTGTGGGAGGGTGGGTGGGAGTGTGGAGTGTGGGAGTGTGAGAGGGTGGGTGGGAGTGTGAAGTGTGGGAGGGTGGAGGGTGGGTGGAGTGTGGGAGGGTGGGTGGGAGTGTGGGAGTGTGAGAGGGTGCGTGGGAGTGTGGAGTGTGGGAGGGTGGAGGGTGGGTGGAGTGTGGGAGGGTGGGTGGGAGTGTGGGAGTGTGAGAGGGTGGGTGGGAGTGTGGAAGGGTTGGTGAGAGTGTGGAGTGTGGGTGGGAGTGTGGAGGGTGGGTGGGAGTGTGGGAGTGTGAGAGGGTGGGTGAGAGTGTGGAGTGTGGGAGGGTTGGTGGGAGTGTGGGAGTGTGGAGGGTGGGTGGGAGTGTGGAGTGTGGGATGGTGGGTGGGAGTGTGGGAGTGTGGAGTGTGGGAGTGTGGGAGGGTGGGTGGGAGTGTGGAGTGTGGGAGTGTGGAGGGTGGGTGGGAGTGTGGGAGTGTGGAGTGTGGGAGTGTGGAGTGTGGGAGTGTGGGAGGGTGGGTGGCAGTGTGGAGTGTGGGAGGGTTGGTGAGCTGGGAGCCCACAACAGATCTCGGTGTCCCTCGCCACCGATGCCAACCCCGGCCGCTCGCGCCACCGTCTCCACCGTCTCCCGGGCCCCGGTTAAATCATCGTCAACGCTTCTGCATCGCGCCCCAACGCGAACGTCGTCCAGGCGCGTGCTGAATGTGTGGGCGCGCGTGAGCTGACACCACCGTGGGCTGCTCACCGCAACCCCCACCAGCATCGTCATCGCGATCACTCCGTCGCTCTTCATTTCTCACCCAATAATTTTAATTTTCCTCCACCAATTCTTCCCCCGGACCGACCGAGGGGCGGGGAAATTTTTTTCCGGCGCGAGGCTCCGCACAGATCCGGCTGTGACACGGGGGGTGGGGGGGTGGTGCTGCCGTGTTGATGGACTGCGGCGTGGCGAGGCGATCGATTGACGCCCCGAGACAGACACAGCAGTGACACACACACACAGAGACACACACCAGCGTGTCTGTGTGTGTCTGTGTGTGTGTCACCAGCGTGGACACGTCCCTGTGTGTGTCTGTGTGTGTGTCACCAGCGTGGACACGCCCCTGTGTGTGTCTGTGTGTGTGTCACCAGCGTGGACACGCCCCATGGGTGTGTCTGTGTGTGTGTCACCAGCGTGGACACGTCCCTGTGTGTGTCTGTGTGTGTGTCACCAGCGTGGACACGCCCCTGTGTGTGTCTGTGTGTGTGTCACCAGCGTGGACACGCCCCTGTGTGTGTCTGTGTGTGTGTCATCAGCGTGGACACGCCCCATGTGTGTGTCTGTGTGTGTCTGTGTGTGTCACAGCGTGGACACGCCCCTGTGTGTGTCTGTGTGTGTCACCAGGGTGGACACGCCCCTGTGTGTGTCTGTGTGTGTGTCATCAGCGTGGACACGCCCCATGTGTGTGTCTGTGTGTGTCTGTGTGTGTCACAGCGTGGACACGCCCCTGTGTGTGTCTGTGTGTGTGTCATCAGCGTGGACACGCCCCATGTGTGTGTCTGTGTGTGTCTGTGTGTGTCACAGCGTGGACACGCCCCTGTGTGTGTCTGTGTGTGTGTCACCAGGGTGGACACGCCCCTGTGTGTGTCTGTGTGTGTCTGTGTGTCACAACGTGGACACGCCCCTGTGTGTGTCTGTGTGTGTCACAGCGTGGACACGCCCCATGTGTGTGTCTGTGTGTGTGTCACCAGCGTGGACACGCCCCTGTGTGTGTCTGTGTGTGTGTCACCAGCGTGGACACGCCCCTGTGTGTGTCTGTGTGTGTGTCACCAGCGGTTTTTTTAGTCGTGGTTTAGTGGTAAATTTTTGAAGGTGGAGGGGTTACCCGCCCCTCGCACCCGTCCAGAGCCCATGCGGTTTCAGGAAAGGGCGGTCCTGCACAGATGCCATATTTTCTATCCGTCTGCTACAGCAGAGGTGTAGGGAATTCCAGCAAGACCTACATCTCTGCTTTATTGACCTCGTCAATGCCTATGATACCATCAGTAGGCCTAGCCTCTGGGTTGTTCTTCATGCTTTTGGAGTCCCTGACCCTCTGCTCACGATCATTAAGGACCTTCATGATGGTGAGCGGGCCCGGGTAAAACTACGTGGCCGGGAGTCAGAGCTATTCCCTGTACACCTTGGAGTGCGACAGGGATGTCCTCTGGCTCCCACATTATTTAACATCTATTTTGACCACGTAGTTCGTGAAGCCTTCAATAGTTGTACCGGGGGAATCTCCATATGGTACAGATATAATGGGAGGTTGATCGATGCCCGGGTGCGGTCAAGGGATGGCTCCCTATTGCTCAACCACGTTATGTATGCCGATGATTTGGTAATAGCTGCTCATTCAGAGGAGGAGTTGGAGACGCCGCTGCTGGGACTGGAGCGTGCCACTAAGAGATGGGGCCTTACCATCAGCCCCACCAAAACTAAGCACCTGCCTGGGTATTTTGTACCATCGGACACTCCACCCCCACAACTCCCAATCGGTGATGGGGCAGTTGTGGAGAGAGTGGAGAGTTTCCCATACCTGGGCAGTGTGCTTATGACCGGCTCCAGTTTAACAGCAGAGGTCTCACTCCGAATCAATCGAGCGGCAATATCTTTTCATCGGTTGCGTAACGCTGTATAGAAGCTACCTGGTCTGTCGCTCCGCACTAAGCTTCTGGTCTTCTCGGCCACGGTCATTCCCTCCCTTCTCTACGCTTGCGAAACGTGGACCCCCTTAATGGAGCATCTTCGCCGGTTGGAAACATTTAGGCTGACCTGCCTACGATCCATCCTGGGTTTAACCAGACTGGATTGTGTGAGGAGCTCACAAATCCTTGAAAGATCTGGGCAGGGTCCCATCGGTGAGCTCCTCCGGCAGGCAAGGCTGCGATGGCTGGGTCATGTAGCCCGCATGCCCAGCCACCGCATGCCGAAACAGCTTTTGTTTGGCCGGATTGAGGGGGCTAAGCGGGCGCGGCACGGGCTAGAGAAGAGATGGAGTGATGTGGTACAGGAGGACGTGGAGCTGAGTGGACTTGCCGATGACTGGTACCAGCGGTGTCAAGATCGGCCTCTGTGGAGGAGGCTCGTGAAGGATGCTACTGGGCAGTTGGAGGCAGTCGCCCTCCAACAACAACGGAGGGCGGAGGAGCGACGCTCACAACAGCGAGCGGAGCGCCGGGTGGCTAAAGCACAGCAGGTTGGCACAGTAGGGGGCACAGGTGGTGCATCAGCCAGTCATCTCAGTCAGTCGACCCGTGGCACCTGGGTCTGCCCCGTGACCTCCTGCCAGCGGGCGTTCGACACTTCACGTGGCCTCAGGGTGCACATAGCCTGGCACAAGCGTCGTGGTGACGTCACCGCCACTTAGTGGCGAATGGCGGTTGTTGTTGTTGTTGTTGTGTCACCAGCGTGGACACGCCCCATGTGTGTCTGTGTGTGTGTTTGTGTGTGTGTCACCAGCGTGGACACGCCCCATGTGTGTGTGTGTCTGTGTGTGTGTGTCTGTGTGTGTGTCTGTGCGACACGTGCTATGTGGAGCGGTAGTGTAGCGGTTAGCGCGCTGTGCTACGAGCCCGGCGACCCGAGTTCGATTCAATAGCTGTCAAACCCACACGGTTCACCCCGTGCTCTTCTTGTACGGGGAATTTAAGTTTTCAGGTCCATACGGCGTACAGCCGTTTCATTACGGGACTTTGTAGGATGAACGTTGACATTTCTCAGGGGCACGGGGTCACCAATAAGGTGTGAGTTGGTCTGTAGTGAGGTAGGCAGCACTGGTAAGGGGTTGACAGCTGTGCGATTCTCGCTTACGGCCAACACCAGTGACGATTATTTCAGGAACCAGTTCCGCGCCTCCGATGGGTAGACTCAGCCTCAAATGAGTGCCTGGTGCGGTGTGCAGTAAACATCGCCACTGGGGGAAACAAAGGCGGTCGGGCGTGGTGCTGGCCACCCACCGGCCTCCCAACCATCACTTGCCCCCACAGTCTGTTCAAGGCTATACGGGGGATCTTTGCGTTGTGCTGCACGTGCTGTGTGTGTACTGCTCGTTCAGTTACTCAGGTTTGCATCGTCCAGCGCACACAGCACGCACAGGGTACACGCACAGGGTACACGCACAGGGTACACGCACAGGGTACACGCACAGCCACTCTCATAGCCTCCGGGGTGAAGAGGGCAGTGCAGCAAATGACATTCACAAACCCACACTGACCAGCGTGGTGAAGCATGGTCAAAATATCCCACGAGCCGCACAGCCGGATGAGGTCCTCATCCAGCAGTAGATTGCGATGTGTGAACACAACTCGGTGGTCCGGCGTACACACAAAGTACAGTACTGCGCGATACGATGCAGGAAATAATCGTGTCACTATATGGAGGGCGGGAAGTCCAGATAGCCTGAGCTACAATTGGTTATCGTATCACCTGATACAGCCCAACATGCATGTATAATATGTTGAGATATTTATTCGTGTTTTGTAATCATGTATGTGTGCAATAGACTCGTTTGTGCAACTCTCTTCGATCTTGATTTGAAGCTTTCAAATCAAGATCGACCCTCGTTGGTTCTTTCGGTAAAGTCACGCAGTTAGAAATAAAATCAAATGAAACAAATGACGACGTTTCGGGCGCAACACAAGCGTCCGTCATCAGGTGGGACGACCACAGCAAGAGAAAAAAATTGCTGAAGTCGCTCAAATCCACATTTCTTTTTTTTCTAAGTAATAGTCGCAGTCGTTTAATGCGATGTTAAATGTTGCGTGAACGTACCTACAAAACAATAGTCACACGTGTGAAGACTACAATGCCGGCGGGCTGGGCTCACGAATGTGGCACTGCCGTGTACCGGTGTCGCAGTGCTGCGACCGGCGCCTCGCAGCAAAGCGGCTGCGTTCGATCCCCGACTCGGGCGTCTTTGTGTGTGTGTGTGGGGGGGGGGGGGTTGGGATTATCGCTGCCCCCGTTCTGCAGGGGACTTCCTCCGGATCCTCACGGTTTCCTACCGGAGTTATTTACACGCACAAGGCCGCCGCTGATCCCGGCCAAACATCCCCGAGTGCTGAAGCATTCCCGACAATTGTGATGACGCAGCAACGGAAGCATCGCCTCCCCATACTGGGAAAACCTTGGCAGGACCCTCCTGAGGAGGAGTCCTGAGACTCGCTAGCGAGGCTTTCCTGAGTAAACACGCGTCATAGTCACAACAACAACAACACACGATCACGGCGGCCGGCAAGCAGCGTAGGAAGAGACATTTCACATTTGAGGGTGAGTCGACCTAGACGATTATTTAGTCACTGAGGTTGTCCGTGAGCGGGAAACGAAATTGTATCGCCAGGTTCGTAGCGCAGCGCGCTAACCGCTCCGCCACCGCTCCCCTGTACCAGCAATGACACACACGGTGCTCTGTGACAGACACCCTGTCGCGTACTCCTGTACAGTACTCTGTTCTAGTCAAGTACAGTCTGTTCTCCTCTAACGCGAATTGGAAAAAATAACGCGTTCAATGTATTAGTGAACGCATTTTTTATATATATAACGCGCATGCGAATCGGATATAATAACGCCATTGGGTGGACTACGTCGCAGTTGTACGGCTGCCAAGTCGTAGCATCACACAATGCATTGGGATGCTGCTGGATGGTTCTAGATGCTACCCACGCATCTCAGTCTTCGTTCAGCCTGCGTACGCATCTGACGCGTGGCCGCGGACTGTGCTTTACCCTACATTGTATCTTATTCATCATAACGCGATTCTCCCATAACGTTCTTCAGGAACGCAACGACCGCGTTATATGAGAACAGACTATCTTGGTGAACTGTGCTCATTGTATGGGTTTAAGTCGGGCATCCGTGGAACAAAATTCTGTTAGCGAGCGCCCCTCTCCTGCGAGCGGATGGTGTGGGCTAGCCATATCTACAACCGGGACACCGTTTCGTTTCCAGTGCTGATGGTGTCCGTGATCTCACCGCACTTGGGTTCACTTCGTGCGCAGGGCGAGCCAGCCGAGACGAAGCGGCGGCTGGAGTCACTCACGAGGGTTGTTGCCACCTCTTCCTGGCTTTCTCACGGACGTCCTCTTAGCGGAGAGCGATCCGTCAGCATTGTTCGCGGGACCCTAAAAGCGCCAGCCTGCATAGGCTGGCATTCGCATACAAAGACAAGGCAAAGGTTATCCGTGTAGCCTTTACAGACTGTCGGGGCAAGTGCTGTTAGCGAGCACCTATGAAGGCCGGAATGATATACGAGGGGTGGGTGGCCACCACCACGCCCGACCGCCTTTGTCTCCCCAGTGGCGATGTTTTTACACAACGCAAGGGGTTCTCATTTGAGGCTGAGTTGAACTAGAGGAGGCCCAGTACCGGTTCAGATAATCGTCACTGGTGTTTGCCGTGAGCGGGAATCGAACTTCAGGTTCGTAGCGCAGCGCGTTAACCGCTACACTACCCCTTGTACAACACACACACAGACGCACGTGTCCAACACACACGCACGTGTACAACACACACACACACGTGTACAACACACACATACAGAGACGCGCGTGTACAACACACACACACACGTGTACAACACACACACATGCACGTGTACAACACACACACACGCACGTATACAACACACACACGTGTACAACACACACACACAGAGACGCGCGTGTACAACACACACACACGTGTCCAAAACTCACACACACACGCACGTGTACAACACACACACACACACGTGTACAACACACACACAGACGCACGTGTCCAACACACACACACGTGTACAACACACATACAGACGCACGTGTTCAACACACACACACGTGTCCAACACACACGCACGTGTACAACACACACACAGAGACGCGCGTGCTCAGTGCGAAATCAGCCTGCAGCAGCAGGGAGTGGAATGGCGTCTCGGGGTGATTGTGATGGGAAACTCTTGAGCCGACAGCTGAGATGCCTGCTGCAGCAGCAGCAACAACAGCAGCAGCGTGTGAATCCGTGCCAAGCCCAGCCCGCGTCTCCTGTTCGTATCGGGTGGGCATCCCGGGGCTCCGTGTGTATGGCTGTGTGGCTGTGTGTGACTGTGAGGTTGTGTGTGACTGTGAGGTTGTGTGTGTGTGACTGTGAGGCTGTGTGTGTGTGGCTCTGTGTGACTGTGAGGTTGTGTGTGTGTAGCTGTGTGGCTGTGTGTGACTGTGAGGTTGAAATGCTGAGGGAGGGTGGCGTTTGTGCACAGACTGCCCTATATGACATCATAACAACAATCTGGACCACTGGACGGGTTCCGCAGGATTGGAAGGATGCCCTGGTGGTCCCCCTCTTTAAGAAGGGGGACCGCACAGACTGTAACAACTACAGGGGCATCTCACTCCTCAGTGTGCTGGTAAGCATTATTCAACATCGCCTTGCCAGGCACGCTGAGGAGAGGCTTGCGGAGCCCCAGTGCGGTTTCAGGAAAGAGCGGTCCTGCATAGATGCCATATTTTCTGTCCGTCTGCTACAGCAGAGGTGTAGGGAATTCCAACAAGACCTACATCTCTGCTTTATTGACCTGGTCAAGGCCTATCATACCATCAGTAGGCCTGGGCTCTGGGTTGTTCTTCGTGCTTTTGGAGTCCCGGACCCTCTGCTCACAATCATTAAGGACCTTCATGATGGTGAGCGGGCCCGGATAAAACTACGTGGCCGGGAGTCAAAGCCATTCCCTGTACACCTTGGAGTGCGACAGGGATGTCCTCTGGCTCCCACATTATTTAACATCTATTTTGACCACGTAGTTCGTGAAGCCTTCAAAAGCTGTACCAGGGGAATCTCCATATGGTACAGATATAATGGGAGGCTGATCGATGCCCGGGTGCGGTCAAGGGATGGCTCCCTATTGCTCAACCACGTTATGTATGCCGATGATTTGGTAATAGCTGCTCATTCAGAGGAGGAGTTGGAGACGCTGCTGTTGGGACTGGAGCGTGCCACTAAGAGATGGGGCCTTACCATCAGCCCCACCAAAACTAAGCACCTGCCTGGGTATTTTGTACCATCGGACGCTCCACCCCCACAACTCCAAATCGGTGATGGGGCAGTTGTGGAGGGAGTGGAGAGTGTCCTATACCTGGGCAGTGTGCGTATGACCGGCTCCAGTTTAACAGCAGAGGTCTCACTTCGAATCAGTCGAGCGGCAATATCTTTTCATCGGTTGCGTAACGCTGTGTGGAAGCTACCTGGTCTGTCGCTCCGCACTAAGATTCAGGTCTTCTCGGCCACGGTCATTCCCTCCCTTCTCTACGCTTGCGAAACGTGGACCCCCCTAATGGAACATCTTCACCGGTTAGAAACATTTAGGCTAGCCTGCCTACGATCCATCCTGGGTTTAACCAGGCTGGATTGTGTGAGGAGCTCACAAATTCTTGAAAGATCTGGGCAAGGTCCCATCGGTGAGCTCCTCCGGCGGGCAGGGCTGCGTTGGCTGGGTCATGTAGCCCGCATGCCCAGCCATCGCATGCCGAGGCAGCTTTTGTTCGGCCGGATCGAGGGGGCAAAACGGGCGCGGCACGGGCTAGAGAAGAGATGGAGTGATGTGGTACAGGAGGACGTGGAGCTGAGTGGACTTGCCGATGACTGGTACCAGCGGTGTCAAGATCGGCCTCTGTGGACGGGGCTCGTGAAGGACGCTCCTGGGCAGTTGGAGGCAGCCGCCCTCCAACAACAACGGAGGGCGGAGGAGCGACGCTCACAACAACGAGCGGAGCGCCGGGTGGCTAAAGCACAGCAGGTTGGCACAGTAGGGGGCACAGGTGGTGCATCAGCCAGTCATCTCAGTCAGTCGACCCGTGGCACCTGGGTCTGCCCCGTGACCTCCTGCCAGCGGGCGTTGGACACTTCAGGTGGCCTCAAGGTGCACATGGCCTGGCACAAGCGTCGTGGTGACGTCACCGCCAATTAGTGGCGAATGGCGGTTGTTGTTGTGGCTGTGTGGCTGTGTGTGAGTGAGGTTGTGTGTGTGTGGCTGTGTGTGACTGTGAGGTTGTGTGTGTGTGGCTGTGTGGCTGTGAGGTTGTGTGTGTGGCTGTGTGGCTGTGTGTGACTGTGAGGTTGTGTGTGTGTGGCTGTGTGGCTGTGTGTGATTTTGTGAGGTTGTGTGTGTGTGGCTGTGAGGCTGTGAGGTTGTGTGTGTGGCTGTGTGGCTGTGTGATTTTGTGAGGTTGTGTGTGTGTGGCTGTGAGGCTGTGAGGTTGTGTGTGTGGCTGTGTGGCTGTGTGTGATTTTGTGAGGTTGTGTGTGTGTGGCTGTGAGGCTGTGAGGTTGTGTGTGTGGCTGTGTGGCTGTGTGTGATTTTGTGAGGTTGTGTGGGGGGGAGGGAGCAGTCGGGTAGCGGCTGTCACGCTGCGCTACAAACCCGGCGATGTCCCGAGTTCGATTCCCGCTCACGGCTAACACCGGTGACGATTATTTGAACCGGTCACGGGCCTCCCCTAGGTCGACTCAGCCTCAAATGAGTACCTGGTGCGGTGTGTAAACATCGCCACGAGGGAGACAAAGGCGGCTGGGCGTGGTCCTGGCCACCCACCCGCTCGTGTGCCGTTCCGGCAATCGTAGGTGCTCGCCAACAGCACTTGTCCCTACAGTCTGTTGAGGCTACACGGGGAATCTTTGGTGTTCGTGTATGACTGCAAGGGCTGCGTGGGAGCCACGGCTTCTGTGCTCGGGGTTGTTGGCTGTGACGGGGATCTCCACCGGGGTCTTCTGGGCTGTGTTTGTGCCCGCGAAGTCTCATTAGGGGCACCCCCAATGCAATCACTGTCAGAACGAAACGCGCCGGCAATGCGAAGATATTTATTTAAATGTGCAGCCTAAAAGCAGTCATTATTTTCTCACATTTCCTAAAGTACAATAGGTGTGCAGTAGTTATTAATATTTACTCACGAAACGTACAATTTAGTCACAATGGTGTTATACTCCACTTCGGTTGAGCACCAAAACCTGGCTGATCAACGCAGACCATCAGCATCATCGCCATCAACATCGCCAGCAGCATCATCATTGCCATCATTATCGCCATCAGCATCATTATCGCCATCAGCATCATCATCGCCATCAGCATCATTATCGCCATCAGCATCATCATCGCCATCAGCATCATCATCACCATCAGCATCATTATCGCCATCAGCATCATCATCATCGCCATCAGCATCATCATCGCCATAAGCATCATCATCGCCATCAGCATCATTATCGCCATCAGCATTGTCGTCATGAGCAGCATCAGCAGAACCTCGGCGTTGGTCAACTGTGCCCGACCTGGTGATGCTTCACCACTCCGAGGGAGACGCTGGGAGCTCGGTGATTGGCCCGGAAACAGCACCGAGAGGGCTCGAATTCAAACCAAATCCCTCTCCAGCATCACCAGTCTCGCCATCAGCGTGCCAGCCATCACCGTGCCAGCCATCACCGTGCCAGCCATCACCGCCCCAGCCATCACCGTGCCAGCCATCACCGCGACAGTCATCACCAGTCTCGCCATCACCGTGCCAGCCATCACCGTGCCAGCCATCACCGTGCCAGCCATCACCGTGACAGTCATTACCGCGACAGTCATCACCTGTCTCGCCATCACCGTGCCAGCCATCACCGTGATAGTCATCACCGTGACAGTCATTACCGCGACAGTCATCACCAGTCTCGCCATCACCGTGCCAGCCATCACCGTGATAGTCATCACCAGTCTCGCCATCACCGCGACAGTCATCACCGTGCCAGCCATCACCGTGACAGTCATCACCAAGCTCGCCATCACCGTGCCAGCCATCACCGTGCCAGCCATCACCGTGACAGTCATTACCGCGACAGTCATCACCTGTCTCGCCATCACCGTGCCAGCCATCACCGTGATAGTCATCACCGTGTCAGCCATCACCGTGACAGTCATTACCGCGACAGTCATCACCAGTCTCGCCATCACCGCGACAGTCATCACCAGTCTCGCCATCACCGCGACAGTCATCACAGTGCCAGCCATCACCGTGACAGTCATCACCAAGCTCGCCATCACCGCGCTCGCTCGCTGTCCCTGTGGTTTCAGTGCGCGGCTCAGTCGGAATGCTGAGATTTCGTATTCAGGTCACAAGTCAACTCAGCCATCGTCTCTCTGCGCTGGGTGAAGTGCGCACGGTAATGTACCACTTTGTGGGAAGGCAGTCGGGGCTCGTGCTATGGTGTGGATTAAGCCTGCCATAGGAATGTGGAACTTCCACCAATGGCTCAGGAGATGGGTACCAGCCATCGTTCGTCAGTACAGAAACCCGCATTGATGTCGGTGCCATTGGTAGCAGCTCCTCGTAGGAGAAACGAGACGAAGGCTCGGCCACCAAAATAACAATAAGAGCCATTTTTTTAATCTAATTCGTTAAAATCAAAAAACCCCGCAATATTTCAAGAGCCGGAGTGCAACGGGAATAACGTCACGGGGCAGTCCTTGAAGAGCGGCACGCGGTCTCCGGAACCGCGGGTTGCCGACCCCCGAACCAGAAACTGGGGAGGGGGGCTGCGATGGTTCTGGTGGCTGACATTCTTGAGTGCAAGAATCACAGCGATGGTCAACTCCAGAGTTGTGTGGGCACCGGAAATTCACGGAGGACGTCAGTGAAACACCAGACAGACAGATGATAATTATCATCATTATCTCTATTTTATAATGACTTGTGCCCAGTGCCCAGTGCCAATGGTATCCAAAATCTAGTCTCGCACTTTATATTAAAAACTAAACTATTTAAACTAGTTTTTATTTGACCAGGTTAAGGCCCACTTAGCTATGTAGCTCTTTCTTCAGAAGCGACCTGGCTAACACAAATGATAGCCCAACGAAGTGGCTTTCCACGTGGACATTTATAGCAGTCGACAAATACTCTAAACGTACACACAGCTGCCACAGTATCAGATGCATCCCCAAATCGTTATTTAAAATACAGGTGAGAAAAAAATCGGCATCTTATGATGCAAAAAATGCGGTATTATGTAATGTGTATCTGTGTTTGATACACAACACAGCCTCATGAACTGGTAGCGCTCTGCAGAGAGACGAACGGAATGCTTCAGGCTATGTGCCTGTGTAGTGTGTGTCGTGTGTAATGTGTGTGTGTAGTGTGTGTGTGTAGTGTGTGTGTGTAGTGTGTGTGTGTAGTGTGAGTGTGTAGTGTGCGTGTGTAGTGTGTGTAGTGTGTGTGTGTAGTGTGCCTGTGTAGTGTGCGTGTGTAGTGTGTACTGTGCGTGTGTAGTGTGTGTGTGTAGTGTGTGTCGTGTGTGTGTGTAGTGTGCGTGTGTAGTGTGTGTGTGTAGTGTGTGTGTGTAGTGTGCGTGTGGTGTGTGTAGTGTGCCTGTGTAGTGTGTGTAGTGTGTGTGTGTAGTGTGTGTGTGTAGTGTGTGTGTAGTGTGTGTGTAGTGTGTGTGTGTAGTGTGTGTAGTGTGTGTGTGTGTAGTGTGTGTAGTGTGCATGTGTGGTGTGTGTAGTGTGCGTGTGGTGTGTGTAGTGTGTGTGTGTAGTGTGCCTGTGTAGTGTGTGCATGTGTAGTGTGTGTAGTGTGTGCGTAGTGTGCGTGAGTAGTGTGCGTGTGTAGTGTGTGTAGTGTGCGTGTGTAGTGTTTGTAGTGTGTAGTGTGAGTGTGTAGTGTGCGTGTGTAGTGTGCGTGTGTAGTGTGCGTGTGTAGTGTGCGTGTGTAGTGTGCGTGTGTAGTGTGCGTAGTGTGTGTGTAGTGTGTGTGTAGTTTGTGTGTAGTGTGTGTATAGTGTGCGTGTGTAGTGTGTGTAGTGTGCGTCTGTAGTGTGTGTGTAGTGTGTGTGTAGTGTGTGTAGTGTGCGTGTGTAGTGTGCGTAGTGTGTGTGTAGTGTGTGTAGTGTGTGTGTAGTGTGTGTAGTGTGCGTGTGTAGTGTGTGTAGTGTGCGTGTGTAGTGTGAGTGTGTAGTGTGCGTGTGTAGTGTCTTTGGTGCTCGCTAACAGCACCTGCCCCAATAGTCTGTTAAGGCTATACTGAGGAGCTGTGTCTTCATCTTGTATCTTTATCTTGTGTCTTAGTGCACACGCGTACGCAGATGTGCGGGTGTGTGTATGTAAGCGTGTATGTAGGTATGAGCCAACACCGGTGACGATTATCTAAAACCGCTCCCGGGCCTCAAATGAGTACCTGGTGCGATGCGTCAATATCAACACTGGGGAGACAAAGGTGGCAGGGCATGGTACGGGCCACGCCACCGCATCATCATCATTACCATCCGCCCGCGGTTCGCGGCCTTCACAGGTGCCACTCGCTAACCAGGGCACGCCCCGGCAGTCTCTGCCGCCCAGCCGGGGGACCTTTGTCTTTGCGTGCGAGAGTCTCGTTCTGTGCGGTTCGTTGTGTGTCCGTCTTGGCTCCGTGGCCGGATGACTTCACTCCCGTCGCTCCGTGCCACCGTGGGATGCTCTGGGTGGCGTGTGCCGGCGTCGGCGCTCGGCTCATGTGAGAGTGACGTGACGATGGTTTATCTACGCTCGTGATGTCGGCTGCCGGGGAGTGGTAGTTTAATGGACAAGCGCTTTATCAACAATCCACCCCCCCCACCCACCACCACCACATCATTAAAATGTGAATTTGACACCGGTGGTACTGGGCTGATGGTGGAAATTCTACACTCCTATGACGAAGATTGTTTGAAGCAGAGAGAACGCACTGGCTGAAGCATGAAGCCTCCACGTATTTACTGGGCGTGTAAGCGATTAATTGGTTGGTTTAAAGTGATCCCTACACTCGTATACAATGTTCGTGTCACACCGCGCGTGTAAGAGCCCATTACTTATTGATCAAGGGGAAAGTTGCTCGGTGTGAAGGTGCCGCCCTGCACAAACTTGTCCAGCAGTGGATCGGCTTCCACTCGAGCAAGCTCTAGAGATGCTTTTGGCCTACTCCTCCACACCGGCGAGACGTCTTGGCAGAGGTGGGAGTACCGGCACTTGACCCCACCACACGCGACCTGCCGATCACAGACTCACTGTGACCACAACCCCATTCACAGACTCACTGTGACCACAACCCCATTCACAGACTCACTGTGACCACAACCCCATTCACAGACTCACTGTGACCACAACCCCATTCACAGACTCACTGTGACCACAACGCCATTCACAGACTCACTGTGACCACAACCCCATTCACAGACTCACTGTGACCACAACCCCATTCACAGGCTCACTGTGACCACAACCCCATTCACAGACTCACTGTGACCACAACCCCATTCACAGACTCACTGTGACCACAACCCCATTCACAGACTCACTGTGACCACAACCCCATTCACAGACTCACTGTGACCACAACCCCATTCACAGACTCACTGTGACCACAACCCCATTCACAGACTCACTGTGACCACAACGCCATTCACAGACTCACTGTGACCACAACCCCATTCACAGACTCACTGTGACCACAACCCCATTCACAGGCTCACTGTGACCACAACCACATTCACAGACTCACTGTGACCACAACCCCATTCACAGACTCACTGTGACCACAACCCCATTCACAGACTCACTGTGACCACAACCACATTCACAGACTCACTGTGACCACAACCCCATTCACAGACTCACTGTGGCCACAACCCCATTCACAGACTCACTGTGACCACAACCACATTCACAGACTCACTGTGACCACAACCCCATTCACAGACTCACTGTGACCACACCCCCATTCACAGACTCACTGTGGCCACAACCACATTCACAGACTCACTGTGACCACACCCCCATTCACAGACTCACTGTGACCACACCCCCATTCACAGACTCACTGTGACCACAACCACATTCACAGACTCACTGTGACCACAACCCCATTCACAGACTCACTGTGACCACAACCCCATTCACAGACTCAATGTGACCACGACCCCATTCACAGACTCACTGTGACCACAACCCCATTCACAGACTCACTGTGGCCACAAGCCCATTCACAGACTCACTGTGACCACAACCCCATTCACAGACTCACTGTGACCACACCCCCATTCACAGACTCACTGTGACCACAACCCCATTCACAGACTCACTATGACCACAACCCCATTCACAGACTCACTGTGACCACAACCCCATTCACAGACTCACTGTGACTACAACCCCATTCATAGACTCACTGTGGCCACAACCCCATTCACAGACTCACTGTGACCACAACCCCATTCACAGGCTCACTGTGACCACAACCACATTCACAGACTCACTGTGACCACAACCACATTCACAGACTCACTGTGACCACAACCCCATTCACAGACTCACTGTGACCACAACCCCATTCACAGACTCACTGTGACCACAACCCCATTCACAGACTCACTGTGACCACAACCACATTCACAGACTCACTGTGACCACAACCACATTCACAGACTCACTGTGACCACCACCACATTCGCGTCTCTAACTGGGGCGGGGGGGACGTCTCCGTGTCGATCCACAGTTCAGAGGTAGACGAGAGAGAGTGATTGAGACAGAGTTAGACGTGAGAGAGAGAGAGACACAGAGGTAGACGAGAGAGAGTGATTGAGACAGAGGTACACGTGAGAGAGTGATTGAGACAGAGTTAGACGAGAGAGAGAGATTGAGACAGAGTTAGACGAGAGAGAGTGATTGAGACAGAGGTAGACGAGAGAGAGAGTGATTGAGACAGAGGTAGACGAGAGAGAGTGATTGAGACAGAGGTAGACGAGTGAGAGAGAGAGAGAGTGATTGAGACAGAGGTAGACGAGTGAGAGTGATTGAGACACAGAGTTAGACGTGAGAGAGTGATTGAGACACAGAGTTAGACGAGAGAGAGTGATTGAGACAGAGATAGACGAGAGAGAGAGTGATTGAGACATAGAGTGAGACGAGAGAAAGTGATTGAGACAGAGATAGACGAGAGAGAGTGATTGAGACAGAGTTAGACGAGAGAGAGTGATTGAGACAGAGATAGACGAGAGAGAGTGATTGAGACAGAGTTAGACGAGAGAGAGTGATTGAGACAGAGATAGACGAGAGAGAGAGATTGAGACAGAGATAGACGAGAGAGAGTGATTGAGACAGAGATAGACGAGAGAGTGATTGAGACAGAGTTAGACGAGAGAGAGTGATTGAGACAGAGTTAGACGAGAGAGAGAGAGTGATTGAGACAGAGGTAGACGAGAGAGAGAGAGTGATTGAGACAGAGGTAGACGAGAGAGAGAGTGAGAGTGATTGAAATACAGAGTTAGACGAGAGAGAGAGATTGAGACAGAGGTAGACGAGAGAGAGAGATTGAGACAGAGATAGACGAGAGAGAGTGATTGAGACACAGAGGTAGACGAGAGATAGAGAGAGAGTGATTGAGACAGATGTAGACGAGAGAGAGTGATTGAGACAGAGTTAGACGAGAGAGAGAGATTGAGACAGAGGTAGACGAGATAGAGTGATTGAGACACGGTCGACCACGCTGTCTGAACTCGTCATTATGTTCACCTCTAGCACGCACCAGTAGCTGTTGCTGCGTCAATAAACGCACGGCGCTTGCCTGATTTGCATTTACGAGGAGCCCGTCAACAGCAATTGCCTTCGCGGTCAAAGCAATCTGGTTTCATCTTTCAATCAAAAATTTGTTTTTGAATGCTGCATCAACAAGCGCAGCATCTTAACGTGCAATCCGAATGCCCCCCGTTCCCCTTCAGCGGGATCCCACGGACAATTGCAAAAGTCTGACTCCTATTTGGTGATTTTTTGTTGTTGCCTTTCCCAGGGTTCATCTGCCGCTGGGTTTAAATAAGAATTGACTGCACAAGCAATCTGTACGAGCTTAGGGTGCACGACTTTGGAAAGCCTACCGCGAGTCGCGTCTGTGTCCGCCCGCGTTGACCTTACACATCCATCAGTGGTGCGATATTAGATCTCGTCTCGGGGCACGCGTTCGTTTATAATTTTTCGGTGGGGCGAGATGTTATTTATTTATTTTGTTGCCAGCATCAGTCGCAGAGAGACGGTGTGGACTGTAAGAGGCCTTGGCATCGGAAAACAAAATCCGGTATCGCTCAGGTCCTTCTCTCGCTCACTAAGCGGCTTCTCCTTCACGATGCGGATGAAAGTCAATCGGCTTTGATGCCAACTGAATCGGTGGTGCGGAGCAAGCTTCAATGCACTTTAATGTCACCCGTGCCATTGATGTTCTATCGACAATATGCCTTCTCAACGTAGACACAGGCAACGCCCGTGTGCACTCCAGAAGCCTCTCCTCCCCATACGGGGGTGGGGGTGTCCAGCAGGGTCCAGCACATCGTGTCCTCGTTAGCGTGGCGATATCGCATCGACGATCCTTGCACAGGGAGGGACTGGTATCGTGATCCCGCGTCGCGAGGCCGTGCGGTACAGGCCAATGCGTGCGTGTTCACCACCACAATGAGCACTCATCCCCGTGTATGGGACTCTGCCGTGAGTGTACATTCCATATTCCGATGACAGGTACAATGCGCTTCTGCTGCCACCTGGAACGCTGTTCCTTCCGATGTTAGGACGCCACTGAAGCTATGCACTTTGAAATCGAAAACTCATTTCTTTGGAACTGCTTTTGTTTAGTTTGTTGTCCTTCCCCCACAACTCCGATTAGCACGGTTGGCTACGTAAGGTGCGAAATAAGTTCAATATACAGACATACGTACAGACATACATACAGACAGACATACATACAGACATACATACAGACATACAGACATACATACAGACATACAGACAGACATACATACAGACATACATACAGACATACATACATACAGACATGCATACATACATACAGACATAGATACAGACAGACATACATACAGACATAGATACAGACAGACATACATACAGACATACATACAGACAGACATACATACCGACATACATACAGACATACATACAGAATACATACATACAGACATACATACATACAGACATACATACAGACATACATACATACTTATAGACGTACAGACATACATACAGACATGCAGGCATACATACATACAGACATATATACATATAGACATACATACATACAGACATACAGACATACATACTTCACCAACCCGCACTGACCAACGTGGTGAAGTATGGTCAAACAACCCAGCAGTGGATTTCCCAAGTTTGTTCAATAATAATAATAATTATTATTATTATTCAATCCGGCTGTAACCGATGCAGTTCACTGACGACCCCCAATACGGGTGGCTGCAACTCGTACGCAAGCTGCCCATGGGACTCTACTCCCGTGTGGGTGACAGGGCCACGCCTAGAGACGAGCATCTTCCCCGGGTCCCCACCGCGCCACTCCCCGTGACGCGCGGTGCCTGCCCCCAACACTCTGATTGAATGTCCTCAACGAGACGAGATGTATACCTGGGGATAAGCTGGCAATTCACAACGGCTCGCCGTCACGGAGAGGTCCTTTGTAACGAGGTCGAGCAGATTAAGTAGGATTACTACGCGCATTGTGCTGCTGTCTGTGGCGAGATAGGACAATATCGCGATGACGCATTCCATTAGGCCGGAGCGGGTTACGTAAAAATGGAAATGCGGGTGCGGAATTGTTTCAAGGGCACCTCCCAGTGCCCAGGCGGAAACGGCGCGGGCGCTGCACGGCTCTTCGGTGCGTTGTTCGAGTTGCGCTGTGCGCTGCGGTGATCGGCACGACGTCCGACGTTTCGCTCCCCGTGCTTTGGGAGCTTCTTCGGGAAGCGGTTCCGAGCAGACGGAGCCAAACCCGTCGCACGCATCACGCCGAACAACACGCGGCCACGACCCCGCAAGCGCGTCGGAGGGCTGCGATTAAAAAAAAACAATTCTGTGAGCGAGAGCCAAACATTCAACCCACGGCAGAAGCGGTCACGTTAATCCAGAGGCCCTGTGAGCGGCCTGCGTGACCTGCAGTGCGGTGCGGGGTCCGCGAACCGGCGAGCCACGGGGTCCATCCCACCCTCGTCACGGCCCCAGCCACGTGTTCTTCATTCATCTCGACCTCCTCCTCCTCCTCGCTCGTGACCCCGTGACTCACCCCGCGGTGGCCCAGGGGGCGGGGGGGGGGGGCTTCTGCCCCCTCCTCGTGTCGCACGCGGGGGCACGACACGGCGGATGGGCAAACTCGCCCGCACGAGACAATCATTAATCTCAGCCGCAAGTAAAACTTAAATCAAGAGGTTTCAGCTGATGGTCCTTATTTCGCTCTTGAGAGGGTCATCACCTAACCCGTAAAATACAATGCTGGACATCCGTGAAAAAAAAGATTCAAAGCTCATCGGATTCCTCCAGGATAGATTAAATAAATTAAGATCATGATGTGATTGCATTCCTCCATAGATTCGATTTCTTGTAGTTTGCAAAAAAGAGCTTCCTCCAGAAGCTGTCTCATCTGACAATGCACCAGATATCCTGCCTTCTCTTAGGGGTTCTGATGAGCCATCAATCAATCTTCATTTCACTTGCCAATATCGCCCTCAATAAATTAGGCATCAGTGCTCATTACAGCTGAATGGAACGGTACAGGGGGGCACGGAGCAACAGCAATATAAGATAGAGACCCGTCACGACCTCAGGATTTAACACCGACTGAGCTAAAGTAAATTTCAACCGCGCACAATGTGCCACCGTGCACTACGAATAGTAAATAAAATAAATTAAACAGTTTTCATTGTACATGTTATGGGAAGGCAAGTCTGAGTAAGTGTGTCTTGCACAGACCACGGAATTGAGCGACACTCGGCGCATTTCGGATGTCCGGTGGCAGGCAGGCGAGCAGGCAGGCTGGCGTGTTCCAGATTTTTGAGGCTGCGCTCGAGAAGTTATCGTCCCCCCACGGTCGGGTAAAACAATCCTGGGCTGAGCAGGCCTCTTGCCGTTCCCCTGGAAAGGACTGACAGACATCTGCCCGGCTTCCTTCTAGAACTCGCTGAATAACGCCTCCGACAATAGCACGGCTCCCCGAGGAAAGCGCTTCTCCCGTGTCTCACTCCTCTGCTCACAGTCCCTGGCTCCGACTTTCGCTCTGCGCTTCTCACCAAATGGCCCGATCGGCTGCCTCTTCCTGCAGTCGTCGACTCCAATGATCTTGAGCAACTCGAGTAGAAGTCCTCCGGTTCACACCACGAGCAAGCCCCCCCCACCACCCTTTCTACAAGGCCGGCTAAACGCCTCCATCACGGCCCTCGTCCTGCTCCGCTTCTCTCGGATCCACAACAGCCAGGCGCTCAATGCAAGACGTTGGGAGTGGTGCCCGAGAGATGGCACGAAGTGTCTCCGTCGCACGTCTAAATTGTCTCCACACACCCCCCCCCCCACCACCACCCCGCAGTCCCGTGGGAGTGAAATAATTTCAGGAGCAATCCACGATCAATTGATGTTATTATGTTTTTTTGTTGTTGTTATTGCACGGCACGAAGACCATCCAGTGACAAGGACCGCCGCCGTCTGTGGTGAAACTATCGAACCGGACGGCTGAGAGATCTCAAGAGCATGGATCGTGCAGACCGGCTGCGCGATTACTCACAGCTTCGGCAGTAATGGGATGCACTGCCCGAGTTTGCATTCGAAACGAACGCAATCTGATTGATCGCCCTCTCCAAATTGTACGCCCAGCGGTCGATACGTGCCGGTGTGAGCCGCTGTACATCAGAATCAGAATCTTTATTTTTGCTGGAGAAATCTGATGAGCCTATGAAGAAGCTCTTTGTCACAAATGTCCAGTAGGGGCGGGTCAGAAAGTTACAACAATACGTGTGGAGATTTATAGCAGCCATACCTCAGG
Source organism: Petromyzon marinus (assembly GCF_048934315.1). Taxonomy (NCBI): domain Eukaryota; kingdom Metazoa; phylum Chordata; class Hyperoartia; order Petromyzontiformes; family Petromyzontidae; genus Petromyzon; species Petromyzon marinus. The sequence continues at coordinate 1,768,305 of NC_133711.1, read as the reverse complement.
ACACCCAGGCACACGTACCGGTACTTTCAGAGCGGTTCCTCATCCTACGCCGCGAAGTGTCTGCAGTGGGGACAGGCAGGGAAACCCAGGCCGCTGCTGCTGCTGATGCTGCTGCTGATGCTGCTGCTGATGCTGCTGATGCTGCTGCTGATACTGCTGCTGATGCTGCTGCTGCTGATGCTGCTGCTGATACTGCTGCTGATGCTGATGATGCTGCTACTGCTGATGCTGCTGATGCTGCTGCTGATGCTGCTGATGCTGCTGCTGATGCTGCTGATGCTGCTGCTGATGATGCTGCTGCTGCTGATGCTGCTGCTGCTGCTGATGCTGCTCCTGCTGATGCTGCTGCGCTACAGAGGGTTTTCACACGGCCACGTCTGCATTTCCACCCCCACTCCGCGTGCCGGTTTACAGAATGTAACATTTAATGTAGTTATGTATTATTGTGCACGTCTACCCGGAAAAGCCTCACTGCGTATCAAGACTCGTTTTCAGGAGGGGCCTGTTCAGTTTTCGCAAGTAGGGGGCGATGTTGCTGCTGCTGCTGTGCGTGATCCCAATTGAGTCATATTGCAGGTATGATTTTTAATCCTGTTTGGGCCCAATACCAGTTACATGATAATTAATTTCTAGCTGTGGTAGGAAACCTGATAACCTGGAAGTCCATGTAGAACAGGGGAAGAACATACAAACTCCACGTAGCAAGGCTCAATCATCAGGAATTGAACCCAGGTTTTCTTGCTGTGGGGCATGAGTGTTACCACCACGCCCCCATACTGCCGCTACGATGACTGACGGCCGTGTTGTAGAGGGGCTCTGTACGCACTGGCTGCTGTCCTCACAACGGCATGAGCTGCTGATCTCATCACCTCCACATTTTATCTTGGTATAATTTTCAACATTAATTTTTTTCGTCTTTTTTTTCTAAGTGGTCAGAGCCAATGCTAAGCATCAAGTCTAAGTTGTGGTAATATGATCACACGCTGCAATGGAATACTGTAATGTCATGGGGTTACCAATAATAGCTTCTCTAGCCTGATTACGGTGGTGCGATGCATTCCACTGCCCAACACTGCCAGGGCAACGCTCTCGTCAACACTGGGGCCCGATTCCGCTAAATCCGCGTCACGGTGCTGGACCGATTCTCTGTGCGGAACGGGTGGAGCCCCATTCTGCAGAATAACCCAGCAGAGAGCTGGGATCGAGCGCCGACGGGAAATGTGCTTTCCAAGAAGTGGTGGAACAATGCCCAACACGGCTACTTGAATCGGGCTCGATGTATTCAAAACGAGAACAGTTTCTCCTTCATCCTACCCCAGACTACGTCCAAATTATCTCCCGAATGCAGCCTCGTCTTATAACGTGCACGATACAATATTAGGTGGAGAGTGGTGGCACGTTGGTTTAGCACGCTTGTTGCAACAAAATAAACCCATAAATCTGATTTTAATTCCCAGCCATGGCTAATGGCAGTGCCGATTGCTCTCTGCACGAGTCTCGGACCCCCTGCAGTGTGGTGGTTGAGCACAGTGAGACGAAGCAGTCAGTTTCTGGTTGACCCGCGTCCCCAACAAAGGTGGAGGAATCAACGGGTTAAGTTAACCATGACAGTAACCACGGCAGTAGCGACAGAAGAGTGACTAGGAGGCGAGAGAGTAACCGGGGTGGATTGGTGAGTGCTGGTAACATAGCCCTGCTACCTTACAGCTACGAATGTTTATGGCATTGTCAAAACGGACTGGCCTCCTTGCCCGAGGCCTCCATACGAAGAGGGGGCGGCGGGTGGGTGGCGGTGTATAGAGGCTCATCAGCAGCTCAGAGGCTCGTGGGCATGTGCTCATTGCTAGGCATTGTCTTGGCCTGCACGCAAACACCTTCATACGATGGGCATTCCCATCGGAGAGGAAGTTGCTTTGTAAAGCATGCGTCTGTGTGTGTGTGTGTTGTAAGTGCCCACAGACCCAGTAAAAGAAATACATTTTAAATCATGGAATATCTTTCTTTCTTGTTTTGCCAAAAGCGACCTCTGTTGTGGGGCTGCAGGCTGTAGTTCCCGGCGCCTCCCATCACGAGCGGGCCTTTGAACCATTCAACGGTCTCCGTGAATGTGGCAGGAGCGAATAATGTTGCCCAAGAGACCACGCTCGCCTTCCTTCGTTTTATAGCTCACGAGCAGCAAGTACCTGGCTTTGCCCAGTGGAAAAATATATTTCAAAACTTGTATTCTCTTAAAAACATAACATGTACATACACAAATACTAAGCTATTGCGAAAGCCCGGCGTTCCGTTTGTCCATTTGTCGATCAACAAAATGATTAAGAGGCTTGCAGAAGTCCTGAATCAAAAAAAGTAATAGAAAGTGGGGGGTAAAGAGTTGATCTAAAAGGTTTCCGAAAATGTTCGATCCCCCCCTTAAAACATCTTTCTACACCCCCCCCCCCCCCGTAGTTATATATACCTACACACCCTACATACAATAAAGTTAGCATCTAGTGACTCTATAGTAGTATCTAGTGACTCTATAGTAGTATCTAGTGACTCTATAGTAGATCTAGTGACTCTGCAGCAGTGTATACTGACTGTAGTGGTACCTACTGACTGTAGTAGTATCTGCTGACTATATAGTAGTATTTACTGAATCTACGGTACTATCTACTAACTCTACAGTAGTAACTGTCGACTCTATAGTAGTATCTACTAACTCTACAGTAGTAACTACTAACTCTATAGTAGTATCGACTAACTCTACAGTAGTAACTACAAACTCTATAGTAATATCTACTAACTCTACAGTAGTAATTACCGACTCTACAGTAGTATCTACTGAATCTACAGTAGTATCGATTGACTCTAAAGTAGTAACTACCAACTCTATAGTAGTATCTACTAACTCTACAGTAGTAACTACCAACTCTATAGTAGTAACTACCAACTCTATAGTAGTATCTACTAACTCTACAGTAGTATCTACCGACTCTATAGTAGTATCTACTAGCTCTACAGTAGTAACTACTAACTCTACAGTAGTAACTACTGAATCTATAGTAGTATCTACTAACTCTATAGTAGTATCTACTAACTCTATAGTAGTATCTACTAACTCTACAGTAGTATCTACTAACTCTATAGTAATATCTACTAACTCTATAGTAGTAACTACCGACTCTACAGTAGTATCTACTAACTCTACAGTAGTAACTACCAACTCTATAGTAGTTTCTACTAACTCTATAGTAGTAACTACCAACTCTACAGTAGTATCTACTAACTCTATAGTAGTAATACCAACTCTATAGAAGTATCTACTGACTCTACAGTAGTAACTATCAGCTCTATAGTAATATCTGCTAACTCTACAGTAGTAACTACCAACTCTACAGTAGTAACTACCAACTCTATAGTAGTATCTACTAACTCTACAGTAGTATCTACTAACTCTATAGTAGTATCTACTAACTCTATAGTAGTAACTATCAACTCTATAGTAATATCTACTAACTCTACAGTAGTAATTACCGACTCTACAGTAGTATCTACTAACTCTACAGTAGTAACTACCAACTCAACAGTAGTATCTTCTGAATCTACAGTAGTAACTACCGACTCTACAGTAGTATCTACTGAATCTGCAGTAGTATCGATTGACTCTAAAGTAGTAACTACCAACTCTATAGTAGTATCTACTAACTCTACAGTAGTAACTACCAACTCTATAGTAGTAACTACCAGCTCTATAGTAGTATCTACTAACTCTACAGTAGTATCTACCGACTCTATAGTAGTATCTACTAACTCTATAGTAGTAACTACTAACTCTACAGTAGTATCTACTAACTCTACAGTAGTATCTACCGACTCTATAGTAGTATCTACTAACTCTACAGTAGTAACTACCAACTCTACAGTAGTATCTACTAACTCTACAATAGTATCTACTAACTCTACAGTAGTAACTACCAACTCTATAGAAGTATCTACTAACTCTACAGTAGTAACTACTAACTCTATAGTAGTATCTACTAACTCTATAGTAGTAACTACTAACTCTACAGTAGTATCTACTAACTCTACAATAGTATCTACTAACTCTACAGTAGTAACTACCAACTCTATAGAAGTATCTACTAACTCTACAGTAGTAACTACTAACTCTATAGTAGTATCTACTAACTCTATAGTAGTAACTACTAACTCTACAGTAGTATCTACTAACTCTACAGTAGTAACTACCAACTCTATAGTAGTAACTACCAACTCTATAGTAATATCTACTAACTCTATAGTAGTAACTACCAACTCCATAGTAGTATCTACTAACTCTACAGTAGTAACTACCAACTCTATAGTAGTATCTACTAACTCTATAGTAGTATCTACTTACTCTACAGTAGTAACTACCGACTCTACAGTAGTAACTACCGACTCTATAGTAGTATCTACTGACTCTACAGTAGTAACTACCGACTCTACAGTAGTATCTACTAACTCTACAGTAGTATCTACTAACTCTATAGTAGTAACTACCAACTCTACAGTAATATCTACTGAATCTATAGAAGTATTTACTTACTCTACAGTAGTAACTACTAACTCTACAGTAGTATCTACTAACTCTATTGTAGTAACTGCACACATTGGGGTGGGGGAGATGACATCACACTGCTCAGGATTAACCTCAGCATGTGCTTGTGCAGCAGTAACTATGTTTTATTTATTTTTCGCCTTTTGAACGCCAATGAGAAGCTCCCTCGCGTCGCCGCTCAGCCAGCTCGTGGTGCGTTGCCAGGGGCAACCGCGAGTCAGCGTTTCCGCGCATGCGCAGATGCGTGGCGCCGTGTGCAGCGTAATATAATAAATAATTATATACAGTGTGGTTTCATTAGTCTACATTTGACGGAGGGGGAAAACAAATAGCGCGTTTTTCGTCCGGGGGCTTAGTGTGTGTCAGTTAAAAGCGTTGCAAGTTGTGCGCAGACAGAGAGACAGACAAAGAATGACTTTTATCGGTAAGGTATCAACCCACGTCATTCTCTTGGCACCCCCAACATCCCTTCATGTAAACTTTTGATGTTGGATATAACCATCCTGCCTCGTTCGCAGCCTACCCTACCACAAGACTCACATTGCGACACTGCGGACGATGTTTTTTGTTTCTTCCTCTTCGTTGAGCGCTCGACTCGTGGAGCTCTGCCGGGCAGCGCCCTCGCTGCGCTGGGGTCACAGAGCGTGGTCCGCGGCTGGGTCGTTCTGTCTCACGCGAGCGCCCAGAATTCCGCATCCCTCTTGTCTCTTCGTGTCGTCCCATGGGCACCATTTTCATCCTGGGGCTGAAAGCACTTCACCACCACCATCAATAACAAACACTACCTACATTTATGAACTGTAGTCAGCTCACATTTGGGCAAATGGGCCTCCTCCATGATAACAGAGGCCATCTTCGTGATACAGAGACCATCAACATTGCCCTATGGAATGGCACGTTCCGTCTGCAATAAACTAGCATCTGCCTTGGACACTTTATTTTCATTTCACCTCAACATCCTCGTCCTCACTGAAACTCGGATAACTACAACAACGGCCATTCGCCACTAAGTGGCGGCGACGTCGTCACCACGGTGCTTGTGCCAGGCTGTGGACGTCACCCCTCAACACGGTCATAACCCCTGCAGCCCTTTCGTCCACTACCACCGCCTTCGTACTCACACCCCTCGCCCCGCTCTGTTGGCAACCATGGTGGTGTTGGTCTCTCATCACTTTCCTCTTGGGCCCCATCCCCAACTCTCAACCATCCTTTTCCCTCATTTTGAATTCCAACTTTCTTCCTTTTTCTCCCCTTACCCTCTTACTCTCCTTATTATTTATCGACTCCCTGGCCCCTCCAGCCCTTTTCTATGACCACCTCGAGTGCTCTTCTTTCCTTCCTTTGCCCCATCCTTCTATTTCATGAGGTGACCTTAACCTTCAACTTGACAGTCCCGCGATTACCCCTTCATTTATCTCCTGAACAAACTCATTTGGCCTGAATCTGCTCCCATCTCCCCCTACCCATGTATCTGACAGTACCCTGCACCTAATCTTTATCTCAGACTGTAAAGCATCATCTGTCTCCTTAGACCCTCGTCCTCTCAGTCACCATGTCCTTACCTCCTCACCTCCCGCCCTCCTCCCTTCCTATCCCTCGCCGTAACCTCCGCTTCCTTGACATCAGCTCACTGACAACTCTCACATCCTCTCCCTGCTTCCCTCTATAACCAACTTCTCTCCCCTTCATCTTCACTCTCCATCATACCCCGCCCCCCAAACATGGCATACTCTTACTCTGAGGTCCGTCGCTCTGTGCACAAAGCCAAAAGGTCTAAATCCTCTCCCTTAGTGGTAATTACCTATTTTCCCGCATATAACCCGCGGCGTATACCACTTTTTACAAACAAAACAAGACCCTGCGGGGTATATGGAGGTGTGGGCTATCCCAAAAATATTTTACACTTGTGACATGTCATAACTCGTTTAATGTTTTCATGGTAGGACTATCCACTATGCAACACTTACCTTTGACTAAAGCACTGCTGAATAAACCACTCACACTAAAATTGCACGTGTTATCACGTTTTAAATTATTCGAATTTTTGTACAATGAAACGACAATGTTTGACGTGGGCGTACTGTTTACTGGCGACGGGAGAGCTGGGGGGAGGGAGAGGTGAGGAGGTTTGGGGCGAGGCAACGGCGTTACTGTAGTGCCGCTATTGTCTGCGCAGTGCGAAATCTACCAGTGCTAAAACTGTACTTACTTATCTACCAGTTATGTGTTACTTATTTATTGTATATTTACTTTTGTTACTTATTTACTGTTTAAAGTTCACTCGTTTCCTGTTAGTTTGTTTTCTTTGTGCACGTTATGATTTTAATGTTCACAATTGATAGTGGAATGTATTACAAATGTAAACTTCGTATTAATATGATGGAATTAAGCTGCTGTAGCGACGTTAAATATATGAATGCATGCGGAGTATATGGAGGTGTGGGCTATCTGAAATTTATTTTACTCAATATGATATTTTTGCGGGGTACAGTGAGGGAAAAAGTATTTGATCCCCTGCTGATTTTGTACGTTTGCCCACTGACAAAGAAATGATCAGTCTATAATTTTAATGGTAGGTGTATTTGAACAATGAGAGACAGAATAACAACAATAAAATCCAGAAGAACTCATGTCAAAAATGTTATAAATTTATTTGCATTTTAATGAGGGAAATAAGTATTTGACCCCTCTGCAAAACATGACTTAGTACTTGGTGGCAAAACCCTTGTTGGCAATCACAGAGGTCAGACGTTTCCTGTAGTTGGCCACCAGGTTTGCACACATCTCTGGAGGGATTTTGTCCCACTACTCTTTGCAGATCTTCTCCAAGTCATTAAGGTTTCGAGGCTGACGTTTGGCAACTCGAACCTTCAGCTCCCTCCACAGTTTTTCTATGGGATTAAGGTCTGAAGACTGGCTAGGCCACTCCAGGACCTTAATGTGCTTTTTCTTGAGCCACTCCTTTGTTGTCTTGGCCGTATGTTTTGGGTCATTGTCATGCTGGAATACCCATTTACAACCCATTTTCAATGCCCTGACTGAGGGAAGGAGGTTCTCATTGCAACTCCACGAGGTGAGAACTTGCATGGAGCCGCAGGCCGAGGGAGATTGACAGTTCTTTTTTGTTTCTTCCATTTGCGAATAATCGCACCAACTTTTGTCACCTTCTCACCAAGCTGCTTGGCATTGGTCTTGTAGCCCATTCCAGCCTTGTGTAGGTCTAAAATCTTGTCCCTGACATCCTTGAAGAGCTCTTTGGTCTTGGCCATGGTGGAGAGTTTGGAATCTGATTGATTGCTTCTGTGGACAGGTGTCTTTTATACAGGTAACAATCTGAGATTAGGAGCACTCCCTTTAATAGTGTGCTCCTAATCTCAGCTCGTTACCTGTATAAAAGACACCTGGGAGCCAGAAATCTTTCTGATTGAGAGGGGGTCAAATACTTATTTCCCTTATTAAAATGCAAATCAATTTATAACATTTTTGACATGCGTTTTTCCGGATTTTTTGTTGTTATTCTGTCTCTCACTGTTCAAATAAACCTACTATTAAAATTATAGACTGATCATTTCTTTGTCAGTGGGCAAACGTACAAAATCAGCAGGGGATCAAATACTTTTTTTCCCTCACTGTATATGCGTCTGCGGGTTATATGCATGTGCGGGCTATATGCAGGAAAATACGGTACTGGCGAAACGTCGTACTCACATTGTACATTTTGTGGACTTGTGATGCAGGTGATGGGTGGAGTTACCTGAGTAGAGGCGGGGCTACCTGACGAGTAGGCAGTGTGGGTGTGGCTGTGTAGAAGTAGGCGGAGCGGGGTGAGGTGCTACAAAACGGCTACCAAGTGGCCCGCTTGAGCCTCACAGAAATGTCGGTGTAGCTTCACGCAAGGCTTGGCTGCTTTGGTTACGAGGCAGTGTTTACGAATGACGGGTGGCGGGAATTGTTGTTCCCTGCGTGTCCTTCTACACCATGCCAAAGCAGTCACCTTAATGAAGGTTCATTTGAAAATTGCATTTCTCTCCCTGTTTTTTTTGTAATTGCAATCAGTTATCACAACAACAATAAAAAAACATCCCACCCGCTACCATGTGGGAAAACAGCGCTACGATGTTCGGAGTATCATTGCTTCCAGGGTGTTTGTCTCAATTTGAGAGCGTCGTAAATGTCACGGGCCATGCATATGATGCATGCGTCTTTGCTGGCAGCACGGAATGATCAATGTTTGCACAACACTCCCCGAGCGCTGGGACTCATTATGTTTGATCGGCAACGATGACATCTATACTCACAGCAGTCACATTATTTTACCTTAGACCAATACCACCAATACCATCCCGTTTATTTTGTGTTGTTATTATTACAAGCTTATTTACCCCAGAGAAGCCTCAATGAGCGTCACGACTCTTATTTAAGCGGTTCCTGCCAAGTTATTCCAATTGAGTGTATATTCCAATTGAGTGTATATTCCAATTGAGTGTAATTTGCGGAAATTTGTAAGTAGGCGAATTTAGACAATGAAGCTGGCATTAAAGGGCCCACTCTTGCACATGGCCTCACGGGATCTAAAATATGTGCTTGTGAATTGGACGGTGCGTATTTTTACAGTAAATACAGAACCAGCGTTAATAACCAGGACGGCCGCTGATTCGAACCGTGAACCTCTGCAACCAGTGGCGAACGCACGACCGCTATACCGTGCCACCGCCCCATTACAGAATCAGTATTTAGACTGCAGGAAGAATCCAATGAGCGATGCAAGCACTTTTTCACACACGTACAGTATGGGCGGGTCAGCAGTGTTACATTACAGGCAGACTTAGCTGAGCGCCACCCCGTATAACGCTGATACTGGTAGGAAACGTAGTGGACTGGAAACCCAACCGGGATTAATTCACAGGAGGCAGGGGTTTAATTGTGTATGTCTGTGGATGTCTGTCCACGTGTATCCAGACACCCGGATATATAACAAATGCGCTCCTAGTGGGCATTACTGGTAGGAAACGTAGTGGACTGGAAGCCCAACCGGGATTAATTCTCACAGGAGGCAGGGGATTAATTGTGTATGTCTGTGGATGTCTGTCCACGTGTATCCGGACATTCGGATATAAAAAATGGGAGGGGTGGGGCTGGGTGGAGAGGGGAGGGTAGGGAGGGGCTGGGTGGGGAGGGGCTGGGTGGGGAGGGGAGGGTGGGGAGGGGCTGGGTAGGGAGGGTGGGGCTGGATGGGGGGTGGGAGGGGTGGGGCTGGGTGGGGAGGGGCTGGTCACCCCGTGGTGCCCTTATAAAACTCAACGTTTAACCTACTCACGTCGGCTTGTGCACGCCCTCAAAGTCGGGCATATTTGCGGAATACACCACGTGGTGCCGCCGTTGACCCTGGCCACTGACCGAGCCAACCAACGTTCCTACCAGCCCCCTCCGCAGGAATGTGTTAAATACAATTAGTTATACAGTAGCGATGGCCAATGACACGCAGCGGCCGCCATCTTTGTTTACATTCGCTCGGCCAATGAGAGCGACTTCCGCTCTGAGCCAATCAGCACCCCAGCCTCCGTAATTTGATGATCACGATTCGTGATCACGATTCTATTTCTAATAGAAAAAAAGATTAGTTATTCAATACGCTCTGAGCTATGCCGCCCGAGCCAGTTTATTATAGAAACAAAAATAAACCACTCCATCTTCCCGGCAGTAGCACATCCAAACCTCATCTCCCACCACTGGCGTGTAGAAGAAGTGCAATAGAATGCACACGTGAGTACTTCATGCTGATGTATACAAATATTTACCATCTGTATTATTATTCGCGATATTACCGATACCCCAATGAAGCCCTCACTATTGCTCATACGTAATAAATAACGCTGTCGGGAACGGATCCCCATATATACATTTATATGACCCCTTTTAGCGCTGATTCGATTATTGCTCAGCGAGGTCTGCCTGTATAGTATAACGTGTGTGTGTGTGCGGCACATTTGCACCTGCGTTGTGTTGTGAGTTGTGTGAACTGTGTAAGAGAGTACGTGTCTGTGTTACAAGCAAGCATGCCAGCTGTTTGCGTGAAATGCGTTTTGTGGTTATTATATTATTTTTGTGCTTAACCCCTTACCTCCTATGAGCATGGTTGGCTACGTAAGGTGCGAAAGAAGTTCAACATACATCATACGAGTCCGTGTGTGTGTTGTTTGAAAAGGAAATATATTTTCTATTTTACCAGGATAGGCCCACAGAGCTGTGTAGCTCTTTTTGAGAAGCGATTTGGCCTCAAATGATAGCTCAACGAAGTGGATTATCCCGTGGTAATGTATAGCAACCAAATACTCTGAGCGCGTGATGTTGACTCTTAATGTGGATGGGGAAAACTGGAGAACGCAGAGAAAAATCCACGCGACCACGTGGAGAGAGACGCCGCAAACTCCAAACATACAGACGTCATGGTCGAGGAATGAACGCGCGCCCTCCTGTATACCTAGCGAGGTAGTTAACATCTCGCCAGCGTGTGTGTGAGCTTAGATGTGCGTGCCTTGTTGTCGTGTGTGTGTGCTGTCACCTGTCAAGTCATCTCAGGCAGTTAACTCGTAACACCTGGTGGACTGTCTCGTGACTGACTGCCAGCGAGCCTTCCACACTTCACGTGCCCTCGAAGTGCACCAAGCCTGGCACAAGCGGCTGCTGCTTTTTTCCCTTGTCATGTGTAAGGGTGCGCGTGTGCGGATGTCGTGCGCGTGTGTGGGGAGCGGTGGTGTAGTGGTTAGCGCTACGCTGCGCTACGAACCTAGCCACCCGAGTTCGATTCCAGCTCAGGGCCAACACCCAGTGACGATTATCTGAACCGATCCTGGGCCTCCCCTAGGTCGACTCAGCCTCAAATGAGTACCCGGTGCGGTGTGTAAACATCGCCACTGGGGAGACAAAGGCGGCCGGGCCGTGGTGCTGGCCACCCACCCCCTCGTGTACCGTTCGGGCCTTGAAAGGTGCTCGCTAACAGCACTTGTCCCAACAGTCTGTTCAGGTTATACGGGGGATCTTTGTCTTTGCCTATCAGAGCGATCTGAGTATTGGCTTCGTTAATAATATACATGCAGCCCCCCCTGGGAATCCCGTTGATTTTGCCGCAGTTCCCCGCCTCTCGCTAAGCTTGCCATGCGCCTACAGCCGTTTGCCGGCAACAGATTTACTCCATTCGCTTCTCCCCATGTCATCGTTTTTTGCTTGAAGTTATTGGCATATGGAATCTACGCGACACACACACTACACCATAGCTGTCAACCCATACGGCTTACCCGTATTCTTGTGCAGAGAAATCGAGCAACAACAAAATTTCGATTTAAAGCTTTCGTGACTGCAATGATTCATCTTCTTTGGTTCTTTCGGTAAAGTCACGTAGAATGAGAATAAAATAATAAATTGATAAAATAAAATAACACAATAATATTCTCACGACGTTTCGGTCACATGAAGGCCGCTTGTGTTGTGGCCGAAACGTCGTGAGAATATTATTGTGTTATTTTATTTTATCAATTTATTATTTTATTCTCATTCTACGTGACTTTACCGAAAGAACCAAAGAAGATCAACAACAAAATGTTGTTGTCTATTGTTTTGTGTTTCTCCCTTGTGATGGGACTTTGTAGGATGAACGTTGAGATACATCAGGGCACGGGGTGACCAATGAGGTCTGAATTGGTCCGTAGTGAGGTAGGGCACTGATGATGAATGGGTTGACAGGTGTGCTGCAGGCAGGGTAAGCCCCGACCTGTCTAACGCACCGAGTCAAAGCAGCCCCTGGCAGGGCTTTGCCCGACTGGATCTTGGCCCAGAGCGCCGCTATTCAACCCGGGGGGGTACGCGGACCCCTCGGGGTACCCGGCAACACCCCCAGGGTGTAGGTACGTGAGGTAGTTTACAAATGCGTAAAATTATATCATACACTACATGAAAACCATTGGTGAATAATCATTTATAAATCTGGCAATATAAAATTACTACGATAAAATGTAAATCTATTTGGTAACCGAGAATGATATGAAATACCTTGTCACATTAGGTCCTAATGTAAGCAGCCGAGAGCATCTGTGAATATAATTATTCCTGAAACGAGACCTTGTAAAGGTAATCAGACATTTACCAGGAGCGTTGTGGCAGGAATTGAGCCATAGCGACCTCGGTACAGACTGCCAGCTGTTACCGCTATACCAGACAGCTCACACTGCTGCTGTTGCTGCTGCTGCCAACGAAACAAATTCCACGACCCTTGCAACCGAACCGTGAACGTGCCGTTAAAGTTACAATAACGTCGCGAAACGCGTTGAGGATCATGTCAACGCTGGCGGGTCACTGGCCACTGGAGAAGAGAGAAAATAATGTCGACCCTTGCGCTAGCGGGCAGCCCACGGCGACACCGAGGGCTTTGATGATTGTGCGCGAGCGAAGACTCTCGGTTGTTTAGCGAGCGCCTAGCGGCCGAGCTGTCGTGCCTCGGCTCCCAATGCCTCGTGCATGTAAATGCACCGAGCTCCATCTCTCCCTCCCTCCCTTCATCCCGCCCGCCCGCCCGCATCCACACAAGACGTGGACGACGACTCTGCTGCCAGCGCCGCAGTAGCGAAGGGGCGCGGTTGCGGTGCGTGGGGGGGGGGGGTATTGATTATTCTAATGGCTCTGGTAACAGCTACGCCAAAGCAATGCCGCAACCGATAGAGAAGCGTCGGACGACCTTTACAAAGATGGCCCGCCCGCGTTTCTAATCCACGCCGCGTTACGAGCGCTGCTCCCCGCCGCCTTCTGCCCGTCCTCTTCCCGTTCCGCGCACATTCGCTGACCCTCCCCGCGGTGATTTGACCCCGAGCCTTAAGGAGGAGACGGTAAAGGTTGGCCCCCGAAGGTCAGGCGATCCACGCCGCGTGGTGAAACAAAACGCGGTCGCATTGCCGGGCGGTGTCGCGGTGGGGGAACCAGCCCCACGATGGACGGGGATGACTGTGGAAAAGAGCTTTATGGCTCGTCGGATTCCTCCGGTATGAATACATATTCTGACTTGCGAGCCGGAGCGAGAGGACAAACATTCCCGTGCGCGAGTGGAATGCGTTTGACAGGAGAGCGCACCTGCACTGTGGCTCAGAGTAACGGTCCCTTTACAGGGCTGGGAATGGGAATACATTACTGGTGGAACTCAGAAATTATTCCCCCCCCAACCCCCACCATATCTGAGGAGGAAAATCACTACGTGTGTGCGTCTCTGTGCTTCTCTGTGGGTTTCTGTGCGTGTCTGTGGGTCTCCCTGCTAATATAGCACACGTATTTGTGAGTCAAATTACATATATTTTTTTTTTCAAAGAAAAATCCCTGATTCCTTTCGGAACGTAGTCGCAGGGTTCAAATTGTCACTCCCACCACGGCGTTCCTGCCCATGTCCACCAGTGCCCTGTAAACCGCTCCAGCTCCCCCATTATAGACGCATCGTGGCGAGAGAGGTGTTCTCTGCTGATGGTGGTGGTCACGAACCGGGTTTGATTCCCGCTCACGAACATCGCCAGTAACGATTATCTGAACCGGTCCTGGGACTCCCCTAGGTCGGCTCAGCCTCAAATGAGTACCTGGTGCGGTGTGTAAACATAGCAACTAGGGAGACAAAAGCGGCCAGGCGTGATGCCGGCCACCCACCTCATCGTGTGCCGCGCCAGCCTTCACAGGTGCTCAGTAACAGCACCTTCCCCAACAGTCTGTTAAGGCTACACGGGGAATCTTTCTCTTTGGTGGTCACAGTGGTGGCAGTGAGGCGGCCGGGCCGCGCGGTACAACCACTCCCGTGGTCCCCCGGCTTAAAGTGCCAACCTCACGTCTCCAACATTTATGTTGTTGCCATTTGAGCCGACAGAATTGACCAGACCGCGGATATGTGTGTGCAGCGGCTGGATATTTCCTTCACCGAGTGGTGGAACCATTCACCTGGAGATTTGACGAATCGCCTCGATTCACGGTCACATCTCTATTTGGAAATTAATTTATTATTACAAAGTGGAGAATTCCATTGGTTGTGTGGACCCACAAAACGTATCATTATGATCAGCCATTTTCAATCCACTCCTGGATGAAGGCCTCCTCAATTGCTGACCCGCCCATTCTGGACATCTTCCGGGAAAAAAAAAGCTTTATAGCTCATCGGATTCCTCCTGCAGTCTAAATAATATTCTAATTCTGAAGCCATCGCCATCTCTTACCATCGTGCGATGCAACAATCCACCCAGCCACCTGCACATGACCGGCTCTTATGGCTCCATCTCCCCGGTCGACGTGCTCTCAGGCACATTCCACTCCTTGGCTGCCACTCCATCACTAATCTTGACCATCGTCCCTGCTAGCCGTGACGCGTCCTGAGATCGAGACGCACCTCCCCCCACCCCCTTCATCCTGCTACGGCAGCTTGAAGCAAGTGATGTTGGCGAGCACGTATTGTGGATAGCGCTATCTGCGGGAGGGCAGTGTGCCATCGCACCCAGCCAGCCACCTTGGTCTCCCCAGCCCTGATGCTCATCATACCACCGCCACTACATCAAGAATAACATTCTAGGCTGAGTTGACCTAGGGCAGATCCACATAAGGTACAGATACAACAAGTAGGACCTTTTCCCCAGAGCAAACCCGCACGTGTTTCTCAGCACCGGATCTATTATCCTAACCGTGCAGTTGCTGTAATCAAGTTGAACACGGCATCATCGGTACCAGACCTCGGTATAAATCAGTGCCCCGAGACCCGACACACGGACGCCAACCCCGCGGACCGTCCGGGTCAAAACCGGGCAGGTGGTAACCCGAGACGCTCGTTGCCACTTGA
The DNA here is from genome assembly GCF_048934315.1 of Petromyzon marinus. Taxonomy (NCBI): domain Eukaryota; kingdom Metazoa; phylum Chordata; class Hyperoartia; order Petromyzontiformes; family Petromyzontidae; genus Petromyzon; species Petromyzon marinus. The sequence goes on along the minus strand of NC_133711.1, from coordinate 1,752,877 downwards.
TGTGCATGGCCCAAGGTTGTGAAGCTGTGCTCGCGGGAGATGCCGCATTAGCTTGCACGCCGCGCACACACACACAAACACATGCACGCACGCCCACTGCTTGCAAATTCCCTTGGCTGTTTTTAATTTGCAGGAGATTCCACAACCACCCCCAACACATATCAGAGAGTCACGGCAGCACTACCGCAGCAGCACACGCGAAGGTAGAATTCATCATCGCCGGCCACATCCACTCTCTTCCAGGCCCCTCACACTGAAGTATAAAGCAAGACCGGACCGGTGCTTCCGCGCCAGGGCAAGGCTTTGACGCATCCGTAGCGCTCGCACGTTGGCACATCGCAGTGTTTAAACTCCCACGGAGGCCTTGTTCCTGCTGAGTGGGCCGTTACATTGAGGGGGAATGATGCTGCGGATGCAGCTGGTGAACATGGCTGGATGCGGGCGCGCGAGTGTGGGCAGAGTCATTTTACCCACGGTGTGAATTTGGCATTCATCACGAGCCTCCTGCACCGCGATCTTGGCAGCCCCCACGTAGCCACCCTGGCCAAGTAACTTAAGCTGCGGAGCGACTGGCTCGAAGTCGCAAGGTTTTAAGTTCAATCCCCATAGCAGCTAGACTCAACCCATCTGCGTTCTTCCGTGGTCAATAAAATGAGTACCACTTTGCGGGGGGGGGGGGGGGGGGGGGCGTTCAACAGCTGTTGTCATATGGATAGACTTGCCTACCCCCCCCCCCCCGAATAGGAATGTGGAATTTCCACCCATTGCTCAAAGATCTATATTTCAATGGGAGATGTGCACCGCCGTCAGTAATTCACTGACTTGTCCACAAAGTGCAACATCACAGCGCCGCGCGTCAGTGGCGCGTGGGCTGGGGCCGAGAAGCGACGCGTGGCGTGAGTGCAGTCAAACTCATTCCGGCGCGGACACAAACTCATTACTCGCCATGCGCTTGCATGGCAACCTTGTGGGTCATTTGAGAATATGAATAGAATTAAAACAATGCCGCTGGGTTCATGTGATATTGAAAATAAATAAACCCAAATAAATACATGAAACATATGCTGATGGTTAATATAAGTCTTGAAGGCCGGTACTGCAGTCTAAATATATTTATTTTTAAGTGGATATGCGTAATATATGATGTTTGGGTTTATTCAATTTTAATGTGAATTTGGCACGCAGTGTCCTAGTCAGACAGCTCATCACCGAGCCGCCTGGCTTGACGCCAACAGCTCATTTCCCTCCAGACATCCGGCACTGTCTCTGAAGACTCACCAAAGCCTGCAGTCTGCCGTAAAAGTGGAAGTTAAAGACCCGATGGCATGACGCCCCAGCGTAAGCTCTCTATCTCTCTCACCACCGATCATCGTCCATTAGGGGTCGGCGGGGTTGGACACCATCTACGGTTGCCAGCTGTCCCGGATTGACGTGGGACTGTCCGGGAGCCGGTGCACCAGTCAGTGTTCGGGTGACAGCGGGAATTGAGTTGTAACCAGATCTGGTGATGGCTTTTCGTTGAACGTTATTGCAGTGTACCGCACGGTTTTGAAAATCGACCTAGGCTGCTGGCACTGTGATCCCTACGAACGCACTGATATGCACGAGCAAATGAACAAACCGCATGCCAGCAGGCCTACGGGAAAGATAATATATGGGAAAATAATAGGTGCAGCCCTGCAATTCCTTGCGCATGACACTGCTCGCAAAAGGGCCTCCGCTACAGGGAGCTCTAGAGTGGTCTGTGGTCTACTCTTCCACACTGATCAGACTTTTTGGAAGAGGTGCGCATACCCACATTATACAGCACCACACACGACCGGCCGATAAACAAACTGTGGGCAGGGACGGTTCGGAAGGGGTGGAGAATTGGGAAACTTCCAGTATCGTTTCGACTGCTCCACTCGGAGGTGGAATCGAACCGGCGACATTGGGATTGCAAGTCCATTGTGACACCTATCGTTACACTGCTGTGGCAGCTGCCTTCATTGCCGAGTTATAAAAGCGACACGTGTCGTGCTGGCTGCTCAAGACGTTTCTATTCGTGCGGGACACCGGTACTAACCAGTGTTAGCCGCTGTTAACCCACTGGGCCCAATTCCATTTTATAAAATTACCCACAGAACACCACGGACAATGTTGTCTACATAGCTCCAGTTACACGGATTCTTAAAAAAAAAACATCGGGTCAATTAAAGTCTTCACGGCCAATGCCACTTGATCACACCCTTTCCTCTGCCAAAAAAATATAATGGAAATTTATGGGCTCTCATCTGTTTATAAATATATATATATTTAAACCCTATTGCTGTGCTTCCACGGGCAATTTACGTTTCATTTCGCCCTAATGAGCGAATTCATCTGTGTTAACTAATGGCTGCGCCTCTCACTGTGACTTCACCAAGGTTACTCGTTAAGTAAAGCCTCATTCTCCAAGCCTCATTATGCTACATCTACAATGTGAGTCCAGCAGTGCAGTGGCAGATCCAGGGGGGAGGGGCGGGCGGGGGGGGGGTGATGTGGGCAATCGCCCCCCTTCCTCCTCAGGACCCCCACATCGATATTTTATTGATATCTATCAGAGTAAATACTTTGAACGGTTTTATTACTATTGTTGTAGGGCCTTATTTTAAAAGATGGCCATGTCAGGTCCACCGCACCTCGCTTGGGAATTTCTTTTATTGAGGTGCCCTCTCGTGCGCTCTCTCCGGGCGCACACCTTCCACTCGCTCGCAAACCCTCCGTTCGCAGCGTGAACAAGTAACGCTGCATGCCATGTAATTATCAGCGACGTGCCCGCTCGACTGTGGCGGTGCGAGTCTCCCCGCACGTTTAACCAAGCGCTAGTGGCCATGCTGCACGTGGCTGCTGCCTGTGACCCAGCACTGTGGAGGCAGCAGCGTGGGTTGGTGGATCGAGGAGGTGCCATTCCCCTGGCTTGCCAGGAGAGACAGTACAGCAGCAATGTGGACTCCACCTGTTCCGTCTGTATGGTGTCAACTGCCGAGTGTTCGCCCCTCGCACGGGTGGGCTTCTCCGGGCGAGTCGGGCGGAGGTGCGAGAGTCTTCGTGCGCCTCCGATTAGCACGGTTGGCTACGCACGGTGCGAAAGACGTTCACCATGCGCACGAACTTACGTGTCTCGCAGCTGCTGCTCGCTGCACTGCTCCTCTCCGGCTGCACCTGGGCGAGCCCCAAGCCCGATGAGAAGGAGGAGGAGGCGCAACCACAAGCAGCACTCAGCAGCATCCACCGTGAGTGATCCTCCCGCAACTCCCTGCACCACCCCGCACCTGGGGCGCCGGGGCACGGCGCGAATCGCCGCCTAACGTCGCGAGGCCGCCTCCCCCCCCCCCCACCGCCGCGAGCGAGACGCGGCCCGAGCCGGGAGAGCGGCGCCGCGAACGACCACGCCGGTGGCGCCGGTTGTCGGGGGCCGCTCCGGGCCGCGTCGTGTCGGGGGCCGCTCGGGCCGCGTCGTACAGCGGAGGCTCGGCTGTGGCGAGCGTCGCGCTCGCTTGAACACTCGGCACCCTGGCCGCTGCCGGGCCTTACGTCCCGTCGAGCTCGAACCGGCTGATGGTGTCTCCAGCACCGAGGGGAACCCAGTTCAGCGTTGAGGGCCACAACTGTCCGAGTGTAGCGAATCGGCTAAGTCGTCTCATTCTGCGCAATAAATAATTATAATAGTACCATCAGCCTCATCAAAAACAGGGCGATGCCCACATATTTTTCATGAATCAACAATGAAAGGCAAGCCGCGGTAGTGCGATTGTGGCCATACAATCCAAACTATGGACCGTATCGTAAACCACTGTAGTCTGCGCCCTTTCAACGGAGAAAGAGGAACAGCAAAACGACATGAACGAACTCTCTCCTGAAGCCCTCTCGCCGTGGCCAGCAAACCTCGACATTGGACGTCGAGCTCCTGAGCCACATTGCTGCTGCCACCACATGCAAGAATAGAACTGAATGAAGGTTGGATTTTCTTTTTCTAAATCCAGTCAAATTTGACACTTGGGCGGTTTTGAAACTATGTGGATTCACACACAATCGGGAATTCCTATTATTCCTGTACAGCTGCCATAAGACACGTCCTTGATGGGTGTCAGATGAGCACGCGGATTGCAACTTCCCAACGCCTATAAATGTCCCTGCATCACTGCGGTCTCCAAACCTTCCACCGGTATAAAAAATAATCAAACTGAATGGGCTCTCACAGGGTTCAATACATGGCACTCATCCCAAATGAACTGGATTTATAAGGGTACCCTGCTGATGACCGTGGAAGTAACGGTCAGGTTAACTAAGGGCAGCTTCCTGGGAGATCTGTGACGTTTTTCACGAGGTTCGAGATGTGCGATGCACGGCCACTTTCTCTATCTGGAAAAAATAAATCATAGTTCCAGGAGGAAAGCCCTGACACACGGCGAGATGATGCCCAAACGCCTCTGATCGTGACCCCGTTGCCCTGCAGATGGGCGGTCTCGTGCAGACCCCATCCCTGTGTAATCCACCAACCGCACTTCCGAGGCACACAATACAACAGTAGAATTATAACTTCAACTTGTAATGCGCCGCACAATATTCGCTCACTCTCTGAGAGAGAGAGAGAGAGCGACCTCAGAGGTGCGAGGAGGAACCAGTAAAGCAGCCACGCGGTGAGCCGGAACCAACAATTGCCCCAGCTCTGACGTCCTCTATGCAGCATGTTGTGATTGGCCAATTGATGAGTGTTTACATGTGGGAGAAAACACCTGGAGATAACCCATGAGAGCGAGGGAGAAACACTTGCATGCAGATGGAACAGGTGCAGTTCACATTTTGGCTGTACTGCAATCTCCTAACGAGCCAGGGTACGGCTCCTCCTCGACGCCCACGGGGCTTTAACAACAACGGTTGTCCGGTGATTCACCAAGCCTCGCTGCTGCCCTCACCGCGCTAGGTCACAGCCGGCAGCCACGTGCAGCACGGCCACGAGCCACAGCCGAGTGGGCACGTCGCTGGCGATGCCATGGGATGGCAGCGTCACTGGTTCACGCTACGAGCGAGCGGGAGATTTAAAATCCGCGGTGCCGGCCACGCCGGGTTTCCTCCGCACGAAGGAAGCGCCGTCCCGTCCATCGCGCCTCAATCTGCCCGACTCCTCGTGTTTCGGGTTCTTCTTCCTTTTATTCATTTAAAATTAATCACGCTCCGCCGCTACTCCTGGCGCAAATATCCACATCCAAGCTCCTCGATGTAGAATTACAGCTGTTGCTCTGCATCAGCATCAGCCGTGTTGTTCCATTATTGGAAACCTCATTTGCCAGTAACAAAATATCATAATTGGTTTTTTACCCTTTTATCTGTCATCAGCCGTGTTGTTGTTTGCATGCGCTGCTTGCATGCGATCATTGCATTATTTACACGCCATGTGAATTAAATATGAGGCCGAACCAACAGACATAACATATTGGCATTCGAAATATATTGCTGTAGCAGGCTACATCTAAACTAGACCCAAAGAGTGACCAACGCACATTGAGATCAAGGTTGCACATAGAAGAAGACAACGTGATGGTGCAGGCAGTGATGAGACGGAAACTGGCACTACATGGACGCACATTTAGGATGGATAACAACAGGAGCATTTAAAGTGTTTTGTTCGCAAAAAATGAAAGAAACCGGAAAGAGAGGAAGAACGAACAGAGGGGTGGCTTGACGACAATATCGCAAGAGATCGGTGCCAGAAACATGTGGCCATTACTTGAACATATTGGCACAAGGCAGAGAAAATTACGAAACGTGCAGTGGAAACCAACGGAGCTATCTGCCCCGTGGGATGGTGATGATGATGATAATTATGACGATCATATTTAAATGTCACCAAGGGTTTGATCAAACGTTCCAAGCAAGTGGGTGCCCACCGGCTAACGGCTTGGGGGCTTGCTTACCGAGGCTACCCCGGGGGTCACAGCGTTGGTCACAGCCCGCTGCTCGTGGCCAGGCCCGGTATGAGGACGTGATGGGTGGGGGGGGGGGCGGTGAGAGATTGCGAAACATCGGAGATCCAGCGGCAGCGTCGGGCACGGGCGACATCGGCGGATACCTCGAGCCGAAAATGTCGGGGGTGGTGCAAAAAATAGATTTGAGAGCTGCGGCCTTTCTATATTTAGAGGGCACTCGTGGCGACACAGACCGGGGTGGCCGTGGTGGTGTTAAACCTCGCGACGGCCCTGCCGAGGAAGATCCCCGTTCAGTTCTTGTGCATGGCGGCAGGGAAGTGGTCAGGACATCGATGCCAACGTTGGAGGTCTTTTGCTGGCCACGACGAGAGGGGCTTCAGCAGAGAGACGGAGTGAGTTCGTGTGGTTCTGCTGTTTCTCTACGATAAGGGCTATCCTGTGTAAACAAACTTAAGTGATGCTGTTTTTTTCAACTAAAACTTTCAACAAAACAGAAGCGGTGGTTCTAGAAGCGGTGGTAAAGTGGACGGAGCCCCTGAGAGATTGAGAGGAGCTGCTGCGCCTGTTTCTACTGTAGCCGCTATGAATAAACAACCTCGTGCCCCCCCTCCTCCTCGTGGCCCCTCCCCCCCCTCCTCGTGCCCCCTCTCCTCGTGCCCCCCTCCTCCTCGTGCCCCTCCCCCCTCTCCTCGTGCCCCCCCTCCTCGTGCCCCCTCTCCTCGTGCCCCCTCCCCCCTCTCCTCGTGCCCCCCCTCCTCGTGCCCCTCCCCCCTCTCCTCGTGCCCCCTCTCCTCGTGTCCCTCCCCCTCCCCGTGCCCCTCCCCTCCCCCCTCTCCTCGTGCCCCCTCCCCCCTCTTCTCGTGCCCCCTCGCCCCTCTCCTCCTGCCCCCTCCCCCCTCTCCTCGTGCCCCTCCCCTCGTGTCCCCTCCCCCCTCTCCTCGTGCCCCTCCCCTTCCCCCTCTCCTCGTGCCCTTCCCCCCTCTCTTCGTACCCCCGCCCCCCCTCTATGCGTGCCACCTGTGGCCACGTCTCTGTGACAAGGCAGTGGTCGTCATTTCACTGACCACGGATGCGGCTGTGCTGACCTCCGCCAACATTTGAACTCTCGGCCTCCTCGCGGCTGCTCTCTGGCAGCGCAGCGCCAGCGCGACCCACGGGAGGTCAGGGATATTCGCGTCACGGTGAACGATGTCAGAATATTTATTTAAACTGGAGGAATCCGACGAGCGATAAAGCTCTTTTTCACAGATGTTGCGGCGCTGGCGGCCGCGATTAGCGCCGCCGTGGCCGCATTCCACGTTCCCGCGCCAGGCCCTCTTCGCACCTCTTGGTGCCACGGACGGACGTCAAGATGCGGCCCTCGGTGTCTGCAAACACGCGCGGTGCCCAGCGCGCCGAAACGGATCTGGTGGCTCAGGGCAAATTTTCAGATGAGCAGCCCTCGGCCCTTTTTGAGGCCCCCCTCGGAACTGAGGTCCTGGGCAAACTCGCACTCGCCACCACCGACTAGAGTCGTCGTGGTGAGGTTGGTGGGTCACGCAGAGATGTCTCTGATACTCCATTATCCACGCTGGGAGCCAGTGGCGCTGCCTTCCAGTGTGGAGTGGCCATTAAAATCAAACAACACTTTGGGCTCTTCGCGGCTTCGTGTGTTTGACATTCTCCACGATTACTACTACGATAAGAGCTGGCACAGCAGCTGGAGACTAATAATAGTAAAAAAATATATATAATAATGATGATGATAAAAAAAAATTAGAAAGCGCCTTTCTACAAGGTACTCAAAGCGCAGTACGTCACAATAAATAAAACAGTTCAAGAAATGGTTTTTAAAAATACCTCGTTGCCCGGGGGAGGAGTAATTCAACTCAGGCGTATTGGAGCTCACGGAGAGATCCGAAAGCAACGGAGAATAAACACCCCGCTGTCGCCGTCATGCCGGAGTCACGGACAACACTGGGCGCCTGGGCGTTCACACACAGCCAGGGGGAGCAGCACAACAGAGGGAGCCACGTCCAGGGAATACAGGGTAGGGCGGGGGGGGCGGGCACCGGCCATCGATGAGCGGAGCCTTCGGGACGGCCGCACGTACGGGGTCAGCAAATCCGCGAGTGAGCTCGGTTGTCCGGTTTTGAGAGGCTTATAGGTCACAAGGAGGATCTCAAACAACACTCTGAACTGTAAATGAATTAGCCACTGAAGAGAGGCATGCCAGGACTGTTGATCGGATTCTGGCAGCCGAGTTCTGGACTCGTGTCGGCACGACGAGTCCACGCTGACTTCACGCCACCGATGCTCAAGTCGACGAAATTGGAGTCGAGCATCCAGCGTCGAGCTGAGCGTCTCAAAAGCGACGGAGGTTTCTCGGGCGGCGTCATCAACCCGAGCGGCGTCACCAACACCAGAGATGTCACCAAGCCGAGCGGCGTCACCGACACCAGAGGCGTCACCAACACCAGCGGCGTCACCAACACCAGCGGCGTCACCAACACGAGCGGCGTCACCAACACCAGCGGCGTCACCAACACGAGCGGCGTCACCAACACCAGCGGCGTTACCAACACCAGCGGCGTCACCAACACCAGCGGCGTCACCAACACCAGCGGCGTCACCAACACCAGCGGCGTCACCAACACCAGCGGCGTCACCAACACCAGCGGCGTCACCAACCCGAGCGGCGTCACCAACACCAGCGGTGTCACCAACACGAGCGGCGTCACCAACACCAGCGGCGTCACCAACACCAGCGGCGTCACCAACACCAGCGGCGTCACCAACACCAGCGGCGTCACCAACCCGAGCGGCGTCACCAACACCAGCGGCGTCACCAACACCAGCGGTGTCACCGACACCAGCGGTGTCACCGACACCAGCGGCGTCACCAACACCAGCGGCGTCACCAACACCAGCGGTGTCACCAACACCAGCGGTGTCACCAACCCGAGCGGCGTCACCAACACCAGCGGCGTCACCAACACCAGCGGCGTCACCAACCCGAGCGGCGTCACCAACACCAGCGGCGTCACCAACACCAGCGGCGTCACCAACACCAGCGGCGTCACCAACACCAGCGGCGTCACCAACACCAGCGGCGTCACCAACCCGAGCGGCGTCACCAACACCAGCGGCGTCACCAACACCAGCGGCGTCACCAACCCGAGCGGCGTCACCAACACCAGCGGCGTCACCAACACCAGCGGCGTCACCAACACCAGCGGCGTCACCAACCCGAGCGGCGTCACCAACACCAGCGGCGTCACCAACACCAGCGGCGTCACCAACACCAGCGGCGTCACCAACCCGAGCGGCGTCACCAACACCAGCGGCGTCACCAACACCAGCGGCGTCACCAACACGAGCGGCGTCACCAACACCAGCGGCGTCACCAACACCAGCGGCGTCACCAACCCGAGCTCTCGCGCTCTTCCCACGCGCGTCTCAACTCCGCGGCGAGACCTTGTACCTCCATCGGCGCGTCCCTTGTGAATCCGCCGTTTCCTCACCACAGTCGCTGCCGGGACCCTCACCTCCCCACTCCCTTCACCTCCATCACATCCCTCAACTCCCCGCGTCCCTCACCTCCCCGCACCGCCCCTCAACGCGTTCATTCCGGGTCGTTGCACTGACACCCTCTGCGACGACCGCGTGTGTCCGCCCCCCCCCCCCGCGCAGGGGTGCTGCTGAGCCGGAGGCCTCGCACGCTCACGGCCAACAACATCTACGTGTACGAGAACCTGCGGGGAACCTTCCCTCGCGAGGTCGGCAAGGTGAGGCGGCGGCAGAGGCCGGCGCGCCGGTGAACGAGGCACCGGCCCCGCGCAGTCATCGCCCCCACCCCCCCCCCCCCCCAGTTCCCCCCCCCCTCCCGGCCCTCATTGGCGAGGAAGAGAAATCGCCGCTCGGCGTATTAGAGTCAACGTGGCCCTGTTTTAGGTCGTGAGGCTTTCTTCCAGTGAACTGTTACACGACACTTTGACCCTCGAGTGAGAAACTCCCTGGCCCTCGACCATCCTGTCGCTAACCCCTAACTACCCCATTACCTCCATTCACGCGCCCTGACCCCCTTCCCTGAACCTTGCTTTGACCTCTGCCCTAACCCCCTGCCCTGACTTGACCCCCTGCCCTGACCACCCTGCCCGACCCCAGGCGGAGGTGACGGACCGCCTCCCGGGCGAGGTTTACTTCCGGCTGCACGGCGCCGGCGCTGACGAGGAGCCGCGCGGGGTGTTCACCATCAACGAGAGGGACGGCACCATCTTCGTCACCCATCCGCTGGACCGCGAGTACATCGCCCAGTACCAGGTACGGGCAGCACGAACACACACGCTCGCAGAGAGACACACGGGTGGACACACGCTCGCAGAGAGACACACGCACAGAGACACACTCACAGAGAGACACACGCACAGAGACACACTCACAGAGAGACACGCGCATGGACACACACTCGCAGAGACACACACGCACAGAGACACACTCACAGAGAGACACACGCGTGGACACATGCTCGCAGAGAGACACATGCACAGAGACACGCTCGCAGAGAGACACACGCACAGAGACACGCTCACAGAGAGACACACGCGTGGACACACGCTCGCAGAGAGACACACAACAAGAAAAGACGAATACAAAGATCCCCCGTATAGCCCTGACAGACTGTTGGGGCAAGTGCTATTAGCGAGCACCTCTGAAAGCTGGCACGGCACCACGTCCGCCCGCCTATGTCTCCCCAGTGGCGATGTTCACACATCGCGCGAGGTACTCGTTTGAGGCTGAGTCGACCTAGATAATCGTCACTGGTGTTGGCCGTGAGCGGGAATCGAACCCGGGTTGCCGAGTTCGTAGCGCGCCGTGCCAATCACACACAGACACGCAACCACACACAGAGGTACGCAGACACAGTCGCACTTGCAACGCGGAGACGTAGCGGGCACACGCGCTGTCAGGGCAGGCGCTGTTAGCGAGGGCCTCCGACAAAAGCTCACGAGGCACTCTCGTCAGTAACGCTCACATTGATCCCCGAATGTCGACCCCGAATGCGTCGCTGGTGCCTCCCGCCACGTGGCAGCTGCGGGTGGAGGGCGTGAGGGTGGACGGCTCGCAGCTGGAGAAGCCCGTGCTGCTGGAGGTGCGCGTGCTGGACCTCAACGACAACAAACCACAGTTCACGCACGGGCCCTACAAGGGCACGGTGCAGGAGGGCTCGCCCAACGGTACGGAGCGCGTCACACACACCACGTGCGGGCACCGCGTACGTCACACCACGTACGTCACACGCACCGCGTACGTCACACCACGTACGTCACACGCACCGCGTACGTCACACCACGTACGTCACACACACCAGGTACGTCACACCACGTCCGTCACACACACCACGTGCGGGCACCGCGTACGTCACAACACGTACGTCACACACACCGCGTACGTCACACCACGTACGTCACACACACCAGGTACGTCACACCACGTCCGTCACGCACTGCGTACATTGCGCACAGGCCACGTACGTCACACACACACACGGGCGCACACTTTACACGTCACACTTCTCGAATCGCCGCGCTCGCGCCCCAGGGACGGTGGTGATGATGATGACGGCGGAGGACGCGGACGAGCAGGACACGGACAACGCGGAGCTGCGCTACACCATCCTGAGCCAGTCGCCCACGGTGCCCAGCGCCCACATGTTCACCATCGACCCGGAGACGGGGAGCATCACCACCAACGTGGACGCGGCACTGCTCGACCGTGAGGTCAGGGGGGGTGCCCCCCGCCCTCCAGCCCCTACCACTCCCCGCTCCGGCCCCTGGGGCGGCCGCCGCGCGTTGAGATCAGGGAGGCTGTAAACTCCGACTCGGGTTTTCCAGTCTCAACAAGGGATAGCGCACACGGGTGGATAAATGTATAGCAGCCAAATACTCGAAACGCCTGACGTTGATTCTAAATGGGGAGGGAAAAACCGGGGGACCCGGATAAAAAAATCCGCGCGACCACGGGCGGAGAGACACGCAAACTCAAAATATACAGCGGGCGTCAGGGTCGGGCTTGAACCCACGACCTCCTGCGTACCAGGCGAAGGAGTTATCTCGCCAATGTCGAGTGTCTGCTGCTGGCCACGACGAGAGAAATAGTTTGCGTGGCTTTGCTGTCCCCCCTCCGTTGAAGGAGTGCAGACTGCAGGGGTGCTCTGTGTGGTCCCTAGTTCGGGCTGCGCCACGTCGAGGAGCTGCGACGCGACGAGCGCGACCCCTGACCCCTGACCCCCTGACCCCGTGCGTGTGCAGTCTCTCCCAACGCTGGCGTACGAGCTGGTGGTGGAGGCGCGCGACACGCCGGGGGTCGAGCAGGGCCTCACCGGCACGGCCACCGCCACGGTGCACATCACCGACAAGAACGACCACGCGCCCGTGTTCACACGCACCTCGGTACGCTGCTCCCTCTCGCCCTGCTCCGCTTCCGCTGCTCTCCACTCCACTCCCCCTCGGCTCCCCTCTGACCCGCTCGCCGTGAACACGCGAGGCTAACAGCGCGAGCGGCTCGCATTGTCGTTTATTTTTAGCATAGTCGCTGAGCGCAGTGCCCACGTGGGCCCGAAACGGAAAATGGGCCCGCAACGTTGCTCTTATCAGAGCTTGGGAAAAGAGAGACGACGGGAGGAGAGAATTCCAGAGTGGCAGTGTGCGGGGGGAAATGCATAAAGAAAAGTGAGGTGACCTGCGGCGTGGTGAGCGGGTAATTGTGCGAGCAGGTGAGTTCGCGTGAGTGAGGAGGTGAGTTAGTGGGTGGGGAAGTGTGTTGCTGCGACCTGCTGCAAGGGTGGTGCTGATTGAAGAGAGTGCGAAGCGGTGAGTGTCTGGTGGACCGAGTCTTCAACACGGGAGGAGGAGGGATGAATGAGTGAAGAACGGTGCCTATGGTTTTAGCAATATAAGGGCGAAAACTTGATTTGACGAATACGACGTTTCGATTGCAACACAGGCAACCGTCATCAGGTGTGAATGCAAGCTCGGAGAGAGACACATACACAGAGAGAGATAGACACACAGAGAGAGACACATACACAGAGAGAGAGACACACAGAGAGAGAGACACACACAGACACGGAGAGAGACGCACAGAGAGAGAGACACACACACAGACACGGAGAGACACACACATAGAGAGAGAGACACACAGAGAGAGAGACACACACAGACACGGAGAGAGACACACATAGAGATAGACACACCGAGAGAGAGAGAAACACACAGAGAGATATACACAGATAGAGAGAGAGACACACACACACAGAGAGAGACAGAGAGAGACACACACGCAGAGAGAGACACAGAAAAACAACTCTATGACGAGGTATTATACAGAGAGGGGGAGGGCAGAGAAATTAGCAAGTCAATGAGAGCGGGATCGGGAGAGAAATTTGAAGTTTGAGAAAACAAACCGAGTAAACGTAGAAATGTAATGCAATGCAACACAGAGAATCGGCTAACACAATAGTTAACACTTTACCTATTTGATTACGTTCTTCTAAAGATTGCTAAATTTGAAGTTAAGTATGAGAGAGAGGGGGGGGGTGTGGGGCAGAGAAGGAGGTAAGTTAGTGGGTGGGGAAGTGTGTGGAAGATTTCGAGCAAGCGACCGGAGCGACTCGCTGAGTGATGCATCGACAATCAACTCGACTGCTGCGGGGGTCGCAGCAGTCAGGGAGGGGTTGGCCTTCGACGTGGCAGTGGCAGCGGCAGCGGCGGCGGTGGCGGCGGCAGGAGGATTCCAACTTGGACCGATCCGTGTTGGTCTCATTCAATAGCGTCGTGTGTCCAGGCTCTTCTCCGTCGTGCCTGATTGTGACGTCACTGGAGTTCTCCGGTGACGTCAATGCCACGTAACGCTCACACTTTTTTAATTAAATTGGAATGCAAAGTCAAATGTGTCGTCTCGATTTCATAGGGAGGACTTCCTTCGTTTAATGTTTACTGTTCAAGTATTGCGAATAGAACCAGAGAGTATGGATCCTTGCAGTCACGAAAGCTTTAAATCTAGTATTGCGATGCCCTCTTTAGTGAGGGCGAGTTCATACTCAAAACATTCATTGAATTAATGAATGTGTAACCCAACATCACGATCGCAAGTAAAATTCGATTTGTTTAGCCCGAAACTCGCCAGCTTTAAGGCGATTTCCAGGCGGGCTCTCCCCGCTCGGCACTTTTGGGCAGTTCCTGATCGAGGGATTCAGCGATTCAAAAATCCGTCCGCGGTGTGGGCCGGACGATCAGTCGATCAAACGGCGCGACCGCGTGCGCCGGGGTTCTTCATCGCGGGCCACCGTCGGCCCCTGGTGGCCTTGAGTGCGGCCCCCTGACAATGCACAAAGAGTGACAATACCACCCATCGTGTTGCTGTTGAAATGGCTTTCTCTCGAGTTACCTTCAACCGTCTTTCTCACAGCCTCCTTTACTTGCTCGTTGTTAACTGTTTTCCACCTTGCCATGCACAGCGCCCTGAGAACGATGGTTTAAGGGCGTTTTATGCATTATTACTATTATTATTAAACCCCAATGGTTTCAAACGCGTGGCGGCCCTCGCACACTGACATTTTGTCGGTGAAAGTGCCCCCCTGCCGGCTGAAAACGAGAGAAGACCGCTGCAGTGTGCAAATCACTACGCTGGCTGTGCTGCCACCGCCCGCTCGTTCCGCGGTGCGAGCCGCGGCATGAAACCTCACGCTCGCACGGTCCCCTGGTTGAGAGGAAACGTCCCTGGCTCCAACAGCAGTGACAGACTGAGACGAAAAGAATTGGCCCAGGCATTTGGAAACCCACCGGGCCCCAAATTCGGGCTATGAAGTTCGCTAAATGTTGCGATGTGGTGTTCCGTGGTGTTGGCCTTATTTTTTGCTGTGCGATCTCATTGGCCCATCTGGGCTGGATCCAAAAAACGAACGAGGAAGAATCTTTGGGGCTGCCAAATCTGGGGACTTAGAGCGTAAAGAAACAATGAAGTGTACACATTAGAGGTCATAAAATATTACTTTGCAATTTTCCCACATAGACCGCACCCCCCCCCCCTCCCCGCAACGGGCCACTTGCATTTGCCCTACAGACTGCTGCCCTACGGCCAGTTCAGACCTGCCCGTGAGCAGCTCCCCCCGTGCGAGGCAGCGCGGAAAGACCGGGCCCTCTTTGTAGATTACGGGTCTCTGTGGCCTTTAGCACTACGAGGTGGCATCACCTGCCGCCCGTCCTCACGCTATCCAGAGCGGCTGCTTGTGGCCCCCTTAGGGCTTTGCGGTTGTGCACTCCACCCTTGGTGATGCATGCCCACGCTCCAGTGCCTTGTGGATGCGAGGGTTGGTGGATCGCATCGATTCGCGCAACTCCAAAAGCTTCCAGGAGGTGACAGGTGGCCAGGAGATGGCAGCAGAGCTATATAGCTCTTTTTTTAGAAATGACCTGGCCAATGATAGCTCAACGAAGTGGCTTATGCCGAAATTTTTATCACCCAAATACTCTAAACGCACGTTGATTCCAAATGTCGACGGAAAAACCCGGAGGACCCGGAGATAAATCCACGTTACCACAGGGAGAAACACGCAAACGCCAAATATTACAGGCATCAGGGTCTTGGATCGAACTCAAGACCTCCTGTACAGCAGGCGAGGTAGTTAACATCTCACCACCGTGGTGCGGAAGGGATGGCAGGGCGGCACGGGGGCACTGATGACGGAGAGGGGCAGAGACGCAGCCGGCACGAGCCACCGAGGGCGCGGGGTACACGGGGCAGGCGGTGCCGAGGGGTCCGGAGTGGGGGGGGCTCGGGGGTCGGAGCGCCGAGCCGGCACCCCCCCCGAGATCCAGGGTTCGAATCCGCGGCTTGTCGAGTGTAACGAGTCGAGCGAGCTTGCTCCGCTCACCAATAACTGCACCAACAAACTCCCCATTAGATCCGGCTTTTAACTGAATTCACTTTGCTCGAGAATTAAACAACACTCGGGCTTCATTGGCCTGCTTTAGATGCTCGTTGCAGGGCAAAATCAAAGTGGCGATGAAAGAGAGCGAATGAACGTCAGATCGTAGTTGTCTTTAAGACATCGCCTTTAAGGGGGGGGCATTCTCCGACTCCGTGTGGTACACTGCTCACTACGGGAGTTTCTTCGTCTCACGACATCAATAAACGCCAAGAGTAATTGGAACACCGTTAAAAACAACTTCTTCAATGAACAACAACTCTCGATGGGATTGTTATCGTTTAATTATCACGCACGACCCGATCCTTTGTTCGCCACGACGCGCGACGCATGACGGCCTTCAACGGTGAGCGAGGACGCGGTGAGGACGCGGTGAGGACGCGGTGAGGACGCGGTGACCTGCGGTGACCCCCGCGCGCTTCCACCCCCCCCCTCTTCCCGTGACCCCTCCCCCCCCCCCCCCCCAGCACGCGGTGACGCTGCGCGAGGACGCGCGCGGCGTGTTCCTGAACCTCACGGTGGAGGACAAGGACGAGCCGGGCGGCCCCGCGTGGCGCGCCGTCTTCCACATCGCCCACGGCAACGACGCAGCCCTCTTCAACGTCAGCACCAACCCCAAGACCAACCAGGGCATGCTGGCCGCCGTCAAGGTGCCCCCCCCCCCCCCCCCGCGTGTCCCCCGCCACGCTCCAGCGTTCCCCCATGCCCAGGGAGGGGGTGGCGTGCCGCGCCGTGACGCGAGAGGGAGGGCAGCTCCCGAGCCTGTTGTGGGAATTCCACGTTCCTATGGTGGGACCGGTCCGTTCAGAGCGCAACAAATCAAGCTGGCGCCCTGTCCAAATGAACGTTGAGTTGGTGTCCGGGCCCTGTTTTATAGCCCTCAGCCAGTGGTGTAAATTCCACGTTGCTTTGGCGGGGTCAAGTCCATCGATCGGACTACTAATTCAAATCTGTAAACGACGAGAAAATCCGGGAACATAAACGCAGGCCGGACACAAATAGAGTTCACAACGCACACAGCCATGCAGCATTGCATGTACAGTGCTGTACTACAAAAACCCTCAGCCTTGTCCAGACCACCAGCGCAAAAAGAGCTGAAAGTATGGCAACCTTTGTCATTCATACTTTAGACCACAAACTCAAAAGGTTGAGGAAACGTGACCATCCCAACAGGGGAGGCAGTGAAACAAAGACGCGATTGTTGACCGGTTTTGTCCTCATCAGGACTCATCAGCACACTGCCGCCTATCAACATAGACAAAAATTCGCCGGCAGTTATCCCTCTGTATTCACTTCGAAGGCAATCGGCGTCCGCGCCAAACGGCGCCGACTCGCTCTCCTCTTGAAGGTGCGACCATCGCCGCGTCCGCCCCCCCCCACCCCACTCGCCCCCGCAGCCCCTGGACTTCGAGCGCTCGTCGGCGCACGAGTTGGTGATCGTGGCGGAGAACGAGGAGGCGCTGGCTGCGGGCGTGAAGGCCGGCCCCTCGTCCACGGCGACGGTGCGCGTGACGCTCACGGACGTGAACGAAGCGCCCGAGTTCGCGCCCTCGCCCGCGCTCGCCATCACGTGGCGCGAGAACGCCGCCCCGGGCACCACGCTGCTCAGCCTCAACGCCACCGACCCCGACCGCGCGCACAAGCAGACAGTGCGGTGAGTGCGTGTGCGTGCGTGCGCACACGCACTCACACTTGCACACGCACACACACGCACACACACGCACGCACACGCACGCACACTTGCACACACACGCACGCACACACGCACGCACACTGGCACACGCACGCACACACACGCACACGCACACACACGCACACACACGCACGCACACGCACGCACACGCACACACACGCACGCACACTTGCACACGCACGCACACACGCCAGGTACTCGTTTAAGGACGGATCGACCTCGGGAAGGCACAGCGCCGGTTTAAATATTCGTTGCCGGTGTTGGCCGTGGGCGAGGATCGACTTTGGGATCACCGGGTTCGTAGCGCAATGCAGCGCCAACCACCGCCCCCCCCCCCCCCCACTGCGTTAATACACACGCACAAAGACAAAGATCCCCCTTATAGCCTTAATTGACTGTTGGGGTAAGTGCTGTTAGCGGGCACCTGTGAAGGCCGATACAGCACACGTAGGGGTAGGTGCCCAACACCACGCCCAGCCGCCTTTGTCTCCCCAGTGGCGATGTTTACACACCGCGCCAGGTACTCATTTGAGGCTGAGTCGACCTAGGGGGAGGCCCAGGACCGGTTTAGATAATCGTCACCGGTGTTGGCCGTGGGCGGGAATCGACCTCGTGTCGCCGGGTTCGTGGTGCAGCGCGCTAACCGTTCCCCCACCATTCCCCGGGTAATCGACTAATGATTGCGTTCGGTATCCGTGCCACGTTCACAGCGCCGAGTTTTCGTGACCGAAGGGGGGTTGCGTGTCACGAGACGGGTGAAGTCGTCTGCAGTGGTTTCACAGCCCGGCCAAGCGGCTCAGCGTGCTCAGTGGGTGTGAGCGTGGGAGCTGGCGTGAGCCCCCCCCCCCCCCCCGTCCCCGTCCCCGCGTGTCCCCCCACCCTCAGGTACGCGGTGCTGTCGGACCCGGCAGGCTGGCTCAGCGTGGTGCCCACAACGGGACAGGTGCGCACGCTCAAGCGCCTCGACCGCGAGTCGCCCTTCGTCAACAACAGCCGCTACACGGCGGCGTTCACCGCCACCGACAACGGTACGCGCCGCACTCGCACGCGGGGACAAAGGTCCCCGCCGTTGTGACGAGCGCTGCGAGCAGCGAGTGGCGCCGATGAAGGCCGCGCTTTGTGTCCCCCGAGTGCCGATGTTTGGCACGTCGTACTCGTTGGGGGCCGAGTCGAGGTCAGGGGAAGCCCAGCGTCGCTTCGGATGCTCGACACCGTTACTGGGCGCGAGCGGGAATTTAACTCGGACTTCTGGGTTGGCGGTGCGCTGCGGCGCTGACCGCTGCGCCACCGCTCCCCACGCACGCGACGCGACACGTGGGAAGTGACAAGGCTGTCAAGCCAAAGCCCAGGCCTCCCCCTGTAAACACACGACGCCAGGTTGCCTATTGTATCACTATTATTATTATTATTGTTCATCGCGTTTTTGTTTGCATATATGTTGAACTTCTTTCGCACCGCACGTAGCCAACCGTGCTAATCGGAGGTGCGGGGGACGGACAACAAACTAATGACAAAAAGCACGAATTATTTACAAATAGCACGGAACGGTGTGTTGGGAAAGACATACTGGACAGGATGATTGATTTGCCGAGAACCTTGCCGAGAACTTAAAAACGGTAACGGCTGTCTCGATGAATCGCCACAGGCGGTCTCCATGAGCCCCTTTTGGTGGCGCTGGCTCCGAGCTCCAACGTGGCCGCTCCGAGCACCCCGAGCACTCGTCGTCCGTGCGTTGACCGCTCTCTCCCCATTTAAGAAAATTTGCTTTTTCACAGCCATCATAGCAACAAATACGTCACGAGATTTTAACTTCAGTTCGTTTCTCGGCCACGATTTTAACATTGTTGGTTCAGTTCTTAATCTAGCCATGATAAACCCCTGGTGGCATGGTGGCGCACGGATTCGCTCACTGCGTCCCGTACCCGGTGACCCGAGTTTGATTGCCATCCACAGCTTTTAACGTCAACGATGAGTGACACATATTCTTGGTTCTTTCGGTAAAGTCACGTAGAAGGGAAACAATAAAATAATAAAAATATAAAACAATACAATTCTCACGACGTTTCGACTGCAACACAAGCAATCATCATCAGGTGTGAAAACCACAGCAACATTTTTTTTTAAAGTGGCGGTTTTTTAACGTTAGCACCACGGAGAGCGATTTGGCAGTTATTCAGATGGACGAGTCCATTTATGTTCGGAAAAGAGGAGGGGGGAGACGAAATTAATGGATGCGGTCTGAAAGCCACCGTAAGCATGAACGATCAATTAAGACCTGAAATGGTTGATCAAATCCTTCCAATTATTGCTATATGTGGATAGCCTCATGAACGAATCTCTTATGGTAGCCAGATGGCTTGCAAAGAATCTCTGTCTTGGAGAAGTCAATGTCATGTGAGCCTACTGAATTATAACAGTGATCTGCCACGGCCGAGGTGTTGGTCCTACCGTGTTTAAGGTCTGCTTTGTGTTCACGAATGCGGTCCGAGACATGTCGTTTGGATGTGATTCCGGACATACAGTACCCTGGCGTCGACAAACTAAGTTGCCTCTGTGGTAGTAGTTACATTGGAGAAACCAAACGCCATGTCTCGGAGCGCATTCGTGAACACAAAGCAGACCTTAAACACGGTAGGACCAACACCTCGGCCGTGGCAGATCACTGTTATAATTCAGTAGGCTCACATGACATTGACTTATCCAAGACAGAGGTTCTTTGCAAGCCATCTGGCTACCATAAGAGATTCGTTCATGAGGCTATCCACATATAGCAATAATTGGAAGGATTCGATAAACCATTTCGGGTCTTAATTGATCGTTCATGCTTACGGTGGCTTTCAGACCGCATCCATTAATTTCGTCTCCCCCCTCCTCTTTTCCGAACATAAATGGACTCGTCCATCTGAATAACTGCCAAATCGCTCTCCATGGTGCTAACGCTAAAAAAACGCGACTGTTTTTCAAATTTTCTTGCTGTGGTTTTCACACCTGATGATGATTGCTTGTGTTGCAGTCGAAACGTCGTGAGAATTTTATTGTTTTATATTTTTATTATTTTATTGTTTCCCTTATACGTGACTTTACCGAAAGAACCAAGCATATGAATCCCTGCAGTCACGAAAGCTTTAAATCAAGATGAGTGACACCTCAACCGGGCCTACCCCTCCCCCCGACTTCACCAAAAAGCACTGACCAGAGTAGTGAAACATAGCCCAGCAACCACCATTAATTGGTCTGGCATAGTGGAAGCCTTCCATCAGTGGATGAGCGAAGGGCCGTACAATACGAGCCCCCTGTGCCACAGGCTACAGATCTCCATACACCTTAAGCTGAGTTTGTGTGCGGTCAGAAATCCATGATTTGCCATCTTTATTTTCACAAGTTCAAATTTCCCAGCGTGGAAGAGGGCCCATGGGCCCACCGTGGGATCACGGCCTAGGAGCTCCCTCGCCCACAGCCGAGTCCTCGTCACACGAAGAGTTCTTCTTCGTCAACGGCCCTTTTTCAATCCGATGCTGGATGAACGTGCCACCCACGGCGTGCGCATCGCGCATATCGCAGCGCTTATTTATCTCGGAGTCCGCGAGTCTCAGGGCCGTTGGCTCAGTCGTGGCTCGGCTGTGGATCGGCTCAGCCAGGCCCCGAGCCGCTTGGTCGCTTTCAACGATGCTCCAGCTGCTCGGTCACGGCCAGCTCAGGCTCGGCTCTCGGCAATCCCCAGTGTGGCCAAGGCCTCGCCCAGAGCCTGCTCGAGTTGAGGGTGTGGAATGTTAACCACCTCACCTGGTAAACAGGAGGTCGTGGGTTCGATCCCAACCATGACGATGCCTACTGCATATTTGGAGTTTGTGTGTCTCGCGTGGATTATCCTCCAGGGCATCCGGTTTTTCCCACCACATTTAGAATCAACATTCGGTTAGAGTAATTGGCTGCGATATATTTCCTCGTGATAAGCCACTTCGTCGAGTCTGCGGCCAGGTCGCTTCTGAAAAAGAGCCACGTAGCTCAGTGGGCCTTACCTGGTGTAATAAAAAATAGTTTAGTTTAAGTTAAGCGCGCGGTTTTGAGCCTCAGAGCGTTTGATGGCGGGTGCAGGAGTCCCGCCGGCGACAGGCACGGCGACACTGGTGATCACGCTGCTGGACGAGAACGACAACGCGCCGCACGTGATGCCGGCCGACCTGCGCGTGTGCGCGGGGCCGCGCAACGCCTCGTCCCCGCCGCTCGGCATGCTCTGGGCCCGGGACCTTGACCTGGCGCCCAACGGCGAGCCCTTCCTCATCGCGCTGCCCAAGTCGCCCATGGGGCTCGACAAGACCTGGAGGCTCACCAAGGTCAACGGTGAGCGACCTACGTTTTAGAATTCTTCAGATTTGAAGATCGTAAAATGCAACGATGGTTCTCACGTTCATTTAATTTGCTCTATCAAACGAAAAAATGCAATCTTATATTTTGAACGGTTTCTGAATGGCACGCACAAACATCTTTATGGAGAAATTGAAATCGAGATTTGGGGGCCTTAAAATGAAAAATCTCGGATTTTCATAAATTCCCTGTTGTTTGTGTCCTAAAAGATGTACCAAATTGCAGCTTTATACCTTGTCGGGAAGTACCCCAGAGGGTTTGTGAGACGTACATGAATACAGGTTAAGGATTTTTTTTATTTAGATCAAATATTTCTGTAATGTAATTTACTTCTGTAAACGATTATTTCATTTTTAAAAACAGAACTTACTTAAGGTAGAAAAAACCCCACACGTGAATAAACAGCATCTATTGATAAAACAGCACTCATTCACTGAAGACGCAATAGGACATCTGTGAAAAAGAGCTTCATAGCTCATCGGATTTCTCCAGGATATAACAAAGATTCTGATTCTGAATTACCGGTGGATGCTGCTTGTCTCACAAATGACCATACAGGCAATGGGTGACTACTGGGCTAGTAACTACACCACACAGGCAATGGGTGACTACTGGGCTAGCCACTATACCACACAGGCAATGGGTGACTACTGGGCTAGCCACTACACCACACAGGCAATGGGTGACTACTGGGCTAGTAACTACACCACCCAGGCAATGGGTGACTACTGGGCTAGTAACTACAACACACAGGCAATGGGTGACTACTGGGCTAGTAACTACACCACCCAGGCAATGGGTGACTACTGGGCTAGTAACTACACCACACAGGCAATGGGTGACTACTGGGCTAGTAACTATACCACACACGCAATGGGTGACTACTGGGCTAGTAACTACACCACACAGACAATGGGTGACTACTGGGCTAGTAACTACACCACACAGGCAATGGGTGACTACTGGGCTAGTAACTACACCACTCAGGCAATGGGTGACTACTGGGCTAGCCACTACACCACACAGGCAATGGGTGACTATTGGGCTAACCACTACACCACACAGGCATTGGGTGACTACTGGGCTAGTAACTACACCACACAGGCATTGGGTGACTACTGGGCTAGCCACTACACCACAAAGGCAATGTGTGACTACTGGGCTAGTAACTACACCACACAGGCAATGGGTGACTACTGGGCTAGTAACTATACCACACAGGCAATGGGTGACTACTGGGCCAGCCACTACACCACGCAGGCAATGGGTGACTACTGGGCTAGTAACTACACCACACAGGCAATGGGTGACTACTGGGCTAGCCACTATACCACACAGGCAATGGGTGACTACTGGGCTAGCCACTACACCACACAGGCAATGGGTGACTACTGGGCTAGTAACTACACCACCCAGGCAATGGGTGACTACTGGGCTAGTAACTACAACACACAGGCAATGGGTGACTACTGGGCTAGTAACTACACCACCCAGGCAATGGGTGACTACTGGGCTAGTAACTACACCACACAGGCAATGGGTGACTACTGGGCTAGTAACTATACCACACACGCAATGGGTGACTACTGGGCTAGTAACTACACCACACAGACAATGGGTGACTACTGGGCTAGTAACTACACCACACAGGCAATGGGTGACTACTGGGCTAGTAACTACACCACTCAGGCAATGGGTGACTACTGGGCTAGCCACTACACCACACAGGCAATGGGTGACTATTGGGCTAACCACTACACCACACAGGCATTGGGTGACTACTGGGCTAGTAACTACACCACACAGGCATTGGGTGACTACTGGGCTAGCCACTACACCACAAAGGCAATGTGTGACTACTGGGCTAGTAACTACACCACACAGGCAATGGGTGACTACTGGGCTAGTAACTATACCACACAGGCAATGGGTGACTACTGGGCCAGCCACTACACCACGCAGGCAATGGGTGACTACTGGGCTAGTAACTACAACACACAGGCAATGGGTGACTACTGGGCTAGTCACTATACCACACAGGCAATGGGTGACTACTGGGTTAGTAACTACACCACACAGGCAATGGGTGACTACTGGGCTAGCCACTATACCACCCAGGCAATGGGTGACTACTGGGCTAGTAACTACACCACACAGGCAATGGGTGACTACTCGGCTAGTAACGATACCACACAGGCAATGGGTGACTACTGGGCTAGCCACTACACCACCCAGGCAATGGGTGACTACTGGGCTAACCACTACACCACACAGGCAATGGGTGACTACTGGGCTAGCCACTACACCACACAGGCAATGTGTGACTACTGGGCTAGTAACTACACCACACAGGCAATGGGTGACTACTGGGCTAGTAACTATACCACACAGGCAATGGGTGACTACTGGGCCAGCCACTACACCACGCAGGCAATGGGTGACTACTGGGCTAGTAACTACAACACACAGGCAATGGGTGACTACTGGGCTAGTCACTATACCACACAGGCAATGGGTGACTACTGGGTTAGTAACTACACCACACAGGCAATGGGTGACTACTGGGCTAGCCACTATACCACCCAGGCAATGGGTGACTACTGGGCTAGTAACTACACCACACAGGCAATGGGTGACTACTCGGCTAGTAACGATACCACACAGGCAATGGGTGACTACTGGGCTAGCCACTACACCACCCAGGCAATGGGTGACTACTGGGCTAGCCACTACACCACACAGGCAATGGGTGACTACTGGGCTAGCCACTACACCACACAGGCATTGGGTGACTCCTGGGCTAGTAACTACACCACACAGGCAATGGGTGACTACTGGGCTAGCCACTATACCACCCAGGCAATGGGTGACTACTGGGTTAGTAACTACACCACACAGACAATGGGTGACTACTGGGCTAGTAACTACACCACTCAGGCATTGGGTGACTACTGGGCTAGCCACTACACCACAAAGGCAATGGGTGACTACTGGGATAATAACTATACCACACAGGCAATGGGTGACTACTGGGCTAGTAACTATACCACACAGGCAATGGGTGACTACTGGGCTAGCCACTGCACCACACAGGCAATGGGTGACTACTGGGTTAGTAACTACACCACACAGACAATGGGTGACTACTGGGCTAGCCACTACACCACCCAGGCAATGGGTGACTACTGGGCTAACCACTACACCACACAGGCAATGGGTGGCTACTGGGCTAACCACTACACCACACAGGCATTGGGTGACTACTGGGCTAGTAACTACACCACACAGGCAATGGGTGACTACTGGGCTAGCCACTACACCACACAGGCAATGGGTGACTACTGGGCTAGTAACTACACCACACAGGCAATGGGTGACTACTGGGCTAGTAACTACACCACACAGGCAATGGGTGACTACTGGGCTAGCCACTATACCACGCAGGCAATGGGTGACTACTGGGCTAGTAACTATACCACACAGGCAATGGGTGACTACTGGGCTAGCCACTACACCACGCAGGCAATGGGTGACTACTGGGCTAGCCACTACACCACGCAGGCAATGGGTGACTACTGGGCTAGTAACTACACCACACAGGCAATGGGTGACTACTGGGCTAGTAACTACAACACACAGGCAATGGGTCACCACTGGGCTAACGCTGGATTGCGTCTTCTCCGCCCATTCCCCTACCCCAACGGGGGCGCGCGGCAGGCACGCACACCGAGGTGCGGCTCCTGCAGACGCTCAAGAAGGGCCGCCACCTCCTGCCCGTGGTGGCCTCGGACTCGGGAAATCCGCCCCAGAACAACCACACCAACGTGCCGGTGCTGGTGTGCCTGTGCCCTAAGGGCAAGATGGAGTGCGGGGCGGTGGGGCTGGCGCCCCTCAGCGTCCTGGCGCTGCTCGCCATCGGGCTCCTGTCGACCTGGGGTGGGTGAAGGCGCCCCGGTGTGGCCCAAAAGTCTCGCGCGGTCCCAACCCTCCGCTCTGTGGGGTGGGTGGGTGGGGGGTATGCGGCAGCGGTAAGCGACGCATAGGGGCCCAGTCGGCCACGAGAGGGCCCCGAATCAACAGATAAACAAAAAAAACAAACAAAAGAAATATGTTTTATTTATTTAAATATATTCCAACAATGAACCATACATTTTTACAAATATAGCGGCGCTGCTGCTGGTGTTTGTTGCTGGAGACCAGGACTTTTTTTGCTGACGTGCAGCATGAAAGCACGACGCGTGACAACTTAATTGTGAGTATCGTCCCGCTGAATCCTTTCACGAACACCGTCACCGTGAGGCCGTCTTCTTCTCAACCCAATACACGGTGCAGCTACTTAAACTAATATACAGGTGTGGCCCTACGTATTATTGCTATACGGGTAAAAAAAAAAAAACATCCGTAGCTATTTCAGTAAAAATTGAGTCGTGAGAAAGGAAGGGGGCCCACAATCGTGGATCTTGCATAGCTCATCCTCCCACCCTACATCGTTGTGCCGCTGCTTCGCGGTCACCGCTTCTGCTCTTTGTCGTTGTCGTCGTTGTCATCGTTTCTATCGCGGCGAGTGGGCACAGGCCCAACGGACGTGAACCGCGTGCCCGATTGCCACGTCACTGGATGTCACATTAAAGCTTTCTTTCGCTTTTGTTACGTCGGCCGCCGTGCTGTGGTTTCATCCGGAGTTGACACAATTCAGCGAAACCAATGAATAAATATTTGGCAATTATCGGTGAGGGTTACCAAACTCGCCATACTCGAAAGGTTCGTGTTGGTCACGGGCGGCGGCTCGGATCTGAACCCAGGGAGCTCAGCGGTGTTCCACCCTTGCACCCCTCCCCACGATCCACCCGGCCTCGACGTACGCCGTGCCCCAAAAACCTGACGGCTAAAACCAAGCAAGAGCTTGCGGGGTCGTTGGGTCACCGCCACTCAATGGCGTTGTGACGTTTTGTGACGTCGCTGCCCCTGCCATTGTTGTCCTCGTCGTTGTGTTCGCAGGGCCGTGAGCGCACCTCTCCCTGGCAGCCTGCTCGCTCGCTCGCTCGCACGCACACGGAGCCACCGACATTTACTCTCCCTGGGGCGTCCGTTATAAGAAGGAAGACCAACCTCGCTCTGCATGAAAACGCCGGCCGACTTACTGTGTGTGCGGAGGAAGGTTTGTGCGTGCGCGGCGCGCCCAGCGCGTGTGATTTCTGCCGAGGTAGCGCGTATTTGATTAACTCGTTGGTAACGGGGTACCTTGTGCCATTTATATCCTCGTTTGAATGTGCATTGGCATTTGCTAGTCGAAATTAAATCTCTACTGTACTCATTAATACGTGTTGTCTGTTAAAAACTAGGGCTTTGGTCTCTGTGTTTACGGATAGATTTTTCTGTCTCTATTTAGCCGTGCTTATCTCAGGCTCGTGTGGCACCGATCACGTAATCAAAGCTTTGCATCCCCTGCGCATTCGTCACCGAAACGTGTGCAGGCCCCGGGAAAAGCGCCCCGCCGCCACGTACGCGGCGGCCACGCAGCGTTACGGGGGAAAGGCCCACGGCCCCTGACCAGCCGAGCAGAGTGAACCCCCCTAGCCTGCTCCATAGCCTGGCTCAGGCCTCGCTGTCAACAGGGAATGCGCTTCTGAATATCGTGCTTGGGGACAATTGTGGCAGCGAGGCATCAGGACTGCACAGCACCGACGATCTTTAATGCGGATGCTTATAGTTGTTGTACTATCTTAACATTTAAAATTGCCGTATTCCCAGCTGGGATGGGCACGTGTGGGCATACACGCTCTCTGGATCAGCGGTGTTTTAGGACGTTCTCCCGTAATGCTGTCGCTTTATAGGCTTCGCTACGAAGGGGGCCCACAATCGTGATGAGCGAGGTGCCGCAGGGCAATGAGGAAATGCGACGATGTATCGTAGATGTGGCCGAGCGTCGTTTCCGGCATTGCTTTTGTTTTTGTAAGATGTCAAACTTGGAGCTGTCTGTTTCATGCGCAGTCTGGTGTCGTGCGGATGAACGATTCGGGGTTAGGAAATTAAAGAGATGCATTTATTTAGAGCAACACATCATAACATGCTTATGAATTCATTGGGATGGCAACTGGAAGGAAATGGCATTGATGAAGAGGAAGAGAGGGGGGGTAATAATAATTCAAATTTATAATGTGCATTCCATCATAGGATCCCAATGCGCCTAATGGGAGAGTGGACAACCATGGAGTCAACGCCTCAGAGCGTTCTGTCTGCATGAGCGACTTGGAAGCATATTTCAATTGCTGGCACCTGGATTTCAAACGTTTGATTTCTATGGAAAAACAAACCCCCACATCCTCCAGGGTCGGTTGTGCAGCCACGAATGTAGCGTCCAGCAGCATGGACGAGGAAATCTCACTTCCAAACGCCGATGTGGACAGAGCGACGCCAGGGAGGCCACTTATGCGTTGTCGACGCGCGAGGGGTTCGTCACGTGCGTCGCACGAACCGCTCCCGGCGGGTTTAAACAATTGCTAGATTGAGGCCACAAGGCCGAGGTGTTTTGTCAGGATAATCGTTAAGCGACGCCATAACTCGTTCTCGTACGCTTGGGTGCAAGTCCAGTGCCCAGGTGTGTTATTCGTCACGGCTCCGACGTGTTCTCCCCCGACACCTGCGAGGCGTCTGCGGTTGCCGCGGGGTGCACGCTCGATTGCCGCAGCCACGCACTCTACCATTGACGCCGATTTCCAGACTCCCAAACGTAGCCTCGACACCCATTTCTTCGGTACGGCAGCCGCTCTTTGCCGCCCACCGAAGGTCAAGCGACGTTACCGTTTCCCCGTAGACTTTCACCAAGGTTGGTAATGCGCGTCCTGCGACGTGATGCCGATTTTAAAGCTGTTGTAAATTTACTTTAAAATATATTTAGCACGCGATCACATCCTTTGCCCTCGTTTGTAGGCTCGCGGAGGCAAATGCTGTCTGGAGTAGGCCTCATTGAGAGCGCGCACCATTGTGAAGGCCGCGTCTTTAGCGTCTTTTTCGACACGGTGTCTGACGTTGAGCTTCTTAACTTCAGTTTCTGAAGGGGCCCACAGAGCACGCGGAGCGTACGCGTCAGACATCGCGCTGAGCGACGCAAAGTACAAACCGGAACACACATTGGAGTGTGCGTAGCAGTTTGATACAAATGCCTCAGCGCTGCGTGCCAGAGAACATGCTTCCCGCTGCAAGTGTAGCTGGTGTGCATCCAGGTGTTCTGAAGCTTGTATGTGTGCAATTGTGTTGAGCAAAGCGCAAATGTTCTGTTCATCTTTTTGTGTTGTTTGTGTATATTCTGAAGCCTAGACGAAAACCAGTTTGAGTTTTTTAAAATAAAAATGCCTTTGGATGATTATTACAGAAAGATAGTGTGCACGCGTCAAGAACAGATTGGCGTTGAGCCGTTGGAGTGGGATCCCCTTGTGACGTCACGCTCACCGCGTGGATCTTTGGTGGAATGGCTTAAAATGGCCCGCGGAATCGGATCTTTACACACCCTGCGTCACACTGCCGCTACTCGTAACAGAAAAAAAAAGGCAACGCGCTCGCGGTGAACGGCCGTGGCCTCCGCAGCACACACAGAGAGAGGCCAGACGTGGAGATCGCTCCGCCTCTCGCCTCTCTGTGTGCTGTGCACCAGCGACAATGTATACTTTTAAAGATTATTATTTTACATTTTTCTCTTTTTAAGGCCACGGTGTTTCTTGACTAATGCGTTGCGTCGTTTTATTATTTGCGCGTGTGCACCACTGCCAACGCAGCAGCATCAGCAGCAGCAGCGTCACCAGATATAATGTGGCCACGACTGCACGCACCAGCATTGAGCTTCCAGAGCTTGTGCTGAAGCAGTGCCGAAAGACCCACCACATTACTATTGATCCATGCGTCCTTCAGAAAACTAAACGATCCACGGACCGGGATTCATGCAATGTTTACCATTGCCAAATAATTACAGGAGTGAATTTTGTAAGTCGGCTGTGGAAACCGCCCCAACAAGCCGTATCGCATACGCGACAGCACAAGTTCCCACGAGAGGTTTGGTGATTTAAAAAACCGCCATCAAACCATGCAATGCTGGTGGCAGTTGCTTCTGCCAGGGGCTTTGGAAGCGATTGCTCGATCGACCTGTGATGCCTACGATGTTGTTTCTGTTTGTCTATCATGGTGCACAGGGTGACCCAAATTGTCAACAAACAACACCTGTCAACGCATTATATTTCATAAGAGATACGGCTGGAGATGGAGATACGTTTTTTTTCTTCAATTGGATAAATATTGCAAGAAGTAAGCGACAAAATAAAGAACGTGCGTGGTGTTGGTTAACGAACTCGCCGCCCGCGGTGTGAAAGTGTCACGGGCGCGAGGTCTTGTCGTCGCCACGGCGGGCGCCACTCCAACGGAACAAAGCGGCGCGTCGATTCCATTTCATTTTACATAACCGGCGACGGTGATCACCAAGAACGTCCTCACTTAGGAGACTGGCCTGCCAGCTTGTTGCATTGTGTGTGTTTTTTTTTTACTTATATACTACACAGTGCAGGATTAAATGAAGGCAAATTCTCGACTGAGCGGAGTGCTTCGCGTGCTCAGTGGTGTCACAGCCGAAGAGCTCGTTCGCTCATAGACACTGCACCCCATCGATCCGTGGACGCTGCTGGTTGTGGGGGTCAGCGGCTATTAATGTCCGTCACAACACGGCCATGGCCAAGGTCAAGCGAGAATCGCGTCTCGTTGGCAGCCTCGATGTCACGAGTTGGCCGCTCACGGGTCCCGCCTTGTGCCCTGGCTCACCGCTCCGTGCCACGACCTCAAAGGGGGAAGGATGGCCCTCGCAAAAGGACGGCCCCCGCAGAGCGGGCGCCCGTTCGTGTTGCAGGGATGTCGCCCGCTTGTGCGTGTCTTTGGCCCGCCCTGCGAGGCTGCGCTGCAAAGTGCGGCAGCCCTGCCGGGCCGGCGGTGGAAATTTTGCTACGCAGCACGACCACTGTCGATTCCCCACAGTGTGTTTTAAGTTTGGTTGTCCTTCCCCCGCACCACCGATGAGCCACGGTTGGCTACGTACGGTGCGAGAGAAGTTCAACGTACAGGTGCGCGCAATGTGGCGCTCGCGTTCTCAACCTTGGCGGGATAGCGGGGCGAGTCGACCCCAGATTTAGCATTGAAACTCGCAGCTTTGCGATCGCGAAGGCGTTCGCTCTAACCGCAGTGCAAAACCCGGCCGGAGTTTGCCATTCCACATTACCGCGAACGCTCTACAATTGACTCCCGAGTACGTGGACCTATGTGTTTTTTTGCCGTCTGATAGAAGCGTGCAGTCCCGCGAGAGTGTCAGCGGGAGGGCCTGTGCGGTGAGGTCACAGCAGAGCCGCTGAAGGTCCGAAGGGGGCAGCACCCCCCACGTGGCCGCGCGGAGCCGCTCGCGACGACGTCCAGGCTGAAGCGCCACGGCCCGCGGCTCGGCGTGACGGGGCCGTGGCGTCGCGAAGACCCCTCGGTGCTCCTCCCGTGCACAGAGCTCGCTACCCCCCTTGCTGGCCTGAACGCAAAAGTGAAATTACACGGCTATATGAAGTGCATTGTTAAAAAAATAAAGCCACAAGGTTTGGGTGCTGAAATGTCCAATAAACTAAAAAAAATTGCCTTTACTTGAAATGACTGTGGAATTTGAATGGCATTTAATTGTGCATACACCCATTCCGATTCAGTGTCCTCCGTGCAAGCGTGTACCGGTCCGCTTGGATGAGACACTTGGAATGCCAAGCCACTGTGCTGACACACGGCAGCCTCCGTCTACATCGGAAGACATCTTAGGGATGTAGGCGTCCACTCCACACAGCGTACTTCGACAACGCCCCACGCGCTGTGGGGGCATGACTCTGTACATGTGCACAATATAACGTGCCACGCGCAGTGTATTATTATTATTGGAATGCACGTTATTTTTTAACGCAATTTATACACTTTTTTCTTTTCTTTTACCAGGTAAGGCCAACTGAGCTTTATAGTTTTTTTTTCTCAGAAGCGACCTGGCCACAAATGATAGCTCAACAAAGTGGCTTATAACGTGGACATTTATTGCAGCCAAAACTCTTAAACGCATTTTTCTAAATGTAGAGGGAAACCCCGGAGGACCTGGACAAAAATCCACGCGACTCCAGGGAGAGAGACATGCAAACTCTAAATATACAGGCGTCAGGGTCGGGATCGAAGCCACGACCTATATACTGGGTGGGTGAGGTAGTTAACATCTCACCACCGCGGCACCCGCAAAGCGTGTGATATAATGAAACTTCTGTTAAAGCCCTGCGACTCGGTGGGCATTATAGAGTTCTGTACCGCGACATGCCTGAGATTGAGGGGTATCCAATCCATAGAGAAGTATTTTTTCGGTTCAATAGAAATTTAGAATGCTCAATCGGTTAGATTAGGATATAATTTAAATTGTGAGAACTCCGTGGAAACGAGACGAGACAACATCTTGATTTCTATTTTGGGGATCTTACATTTTTAGGTGGACGAGCCCATTACTTGCAATCAGTGGCCCAGTAGCGGAGCCATCTTACACTGACCTACAGGCCTCCCGTGTAATCATTGTACCGTTGACAATCAAGTTATGTATTCTTGGTTCTTTCGGTAAAGTCACGTACAAGGGAAACAATGAAATAATAAAAAAAATATTGTTTCCCTTCTACGTGACTTTACCGAAAGAACCAAGAATATGAATCCCTGCAGTCACGAAAGCTTTAAATCAAAATCTTGTTATGGTTTGGGGTCATAATTTGACACCAGCATTCGCCTACTTTGTAACGTCATTGTCCACTTCGCGGTGGACACCGACGGTGCCGGATTGTCCACGTAACAAAAGTATCTACAAATGCTATGGGCCCCATGCCTAATGCTTTCACGCTATCAATTTTCGTTCAGTGATTCTGCACTTGCTCTATTACTATAGTACTATACCGCCTTCAACTTTTATGAACGACTGGGTGTTTAAGGTTAGCGATTTGTCGTATTTTCCGTCTGTATAGCAAATGAAAAAATACATTTACTTTACTATGCAAGTTAAACATTTGTGTTTTCATATTCTTTTTTATTTAGGGCCCCTTTATAACATATGCTCCAGGCCCCACACTAGCTTAATCCGTCACTGGACACCGCGCTTTCTTGGGCCGTGGAAAATATCGAACCGTCGTGTCTGGGCCCTGAGCACCCCAGCACGCCGCCGTGACGCCAGGAAGCTCCAATTCGGTGGTGTGAACGCGTGAGCGGAGAGCGAGACGTGTGATCGATCGCGCTCACTAAACGAAAGCCTAAAAAACCGTGCGTGTCATTGCAAGCCCCTGGTGGTCTTTATGAGTATGGCCCCCGACAATACACAGAGTGACCCCCCCCCCCCCCCCATAATCGTGCTGCTGTCAAACCCAACAATGGTTTCAAATCTGTAGCGGCCCTCACACTGATGTATTATTATCGGCAAAAGTGGCCCCCCTTGGAAAATGAGTGAAGAACACCGCTCTGTGTGAACCCAGCCTCGGTGTCGCCCAAGGAACGGAACGCGGCCGAGAGGAGATGGAGCGATGAAATCGTTTCCGTGTACAGGCGCTGGGCCTCCCGCAGTGCGCGCGCCCCGTGCCCGCGCGCACGTGGTTCCATTGTGACGTCACACGACTTGGGGAGACCCGGCGTCCCAGGAGTGTCCATCGCACAGCGCTCCGTGGGTAGTGAAACACCAGGCCCGTTTACACGCGTGAGTCAAGTATATCAACTGCCTCGCTGAAATTCAACAAACGTCTTAACTCTCATCTATTACCACTCTAATCGTGCTGTTTGTTGCTGGCCTCGTGGCGCTTGGATGGGCCTGTGCTCGGCAACTGGGATTTTGAAAAGAAAAAAATACTCCACAAACCACGTGACAAACTCAATCCGGAATGGCCACAGGCAGTTACGGTTTACGCAAAACAACTCGCATCCCGGGGTCAATCCACTGCTGGATGAAGACTATCCCACGGCGTGTCGCTATC
The DNA here is from genome assembly GCF_048934315.1 of Petromyzon marinus. NCBI lineage: Eukaryota > Metazoa > Chordata > Hyperoartia > Petromyzontiformes > Petromyzontidae > Petromyzon > Petromyzon marinus. Next base: position 1,718,872 of record NC_133711.1, on the reverse strand, counting down.
GGGGTGGCTTGAGCACATCATCCATACTCTTTGGTTCTATTCGGTAAAGTCACGTAGGTAAAAAATAAAACAAGAAAAATCACGACGTTTCGGCCACAACACAAGCGGCCTTCATCAGGTGAAGGGATCAGGCTGTCTCGAGGACGCTTGTGTTGTGGCCGAAACGTCGTGATTTTTGTTGTTTTATTTTTTTACCTACGTGACTTTACCGAATAGAACCAAAGAATATGGATCCTTGCAGTCACGAAAGCTTTAAATCTAGAATTCACAGCATCCTGCTTCACCATGCTGGTCACTGCGGTTCGGTGAAGGGAGTGAGTGCCCAGAGTCGGTTCAGAAACCCACTCGCCACTGATGTTGTTACATCTCTGTGCGGGAATCGAACTCGGGTTCACACAGGGTCGAGGCGCGATGCGCTAACCACTTGCCCCACCGCTCCACCCCGTGCCAGGGCACTGCTGGTTTATACCGATAACATTGTTATTTGAGACTGCGTCGGCACGATCACTCATCTTAGCAATGGCTGCATCCTAATTATCATTGGAGTGCTAGTTTCGATTGGCTGGGGCGTTCGCGATCGTTAAGGGCCGCCCATAAATGACGTCACGCGATTTTGGACGATTTTTTACCCCCCCCCCCTTCGTCACACGGCGTGACAAAAAGTCAGACCCCCCCTCAAATATGACGTCACAAAGCTCTGCCCCCCCCCCCAAAAAAAAACCATGCTTCAATTCGCTTTAAACCATTGCCATAATAGTGCGTATTTAATGTGGCGCTGCACTCTGATGTTGTAGGAGAAAACATTTATTAAAAAGTCTATTTAATTAAGTAGAACGTGTTGTCTATATTTATTTAAAGTTGCGCATTTTAACGTGACGTCACATTTCTGAACCCCCCCCCCCAACCTCGTCACACATCGTCACAAATGTCTGACCCCCGCCCCCCCCCCCCCCGGTGCGTGACGTCATTCATGGACGGCCCCCAACACTCGCAGCCACGCGTTGTTGGCGAGGGCACGCCCTCTACACGACGGAGCCCTCTCCACCTTGTCAGCGCCAACTCAGCAGGAGCAGCCTCCCCGGACTTGTCGCGCGTGGTTTTGGTGCGCTCCTTCAATTCCTCTCGAGTTCCTCGACAGAGGGGGAGGGGGTGGGAGGGGAGAGAGGGAGGGGGGTGGGAGGGAGGGGGATAGGAGGGGAGAGAGGGAGGGAGTGGGAGGGGAGTGAGGGAGGGGTGGGAGGGGGATGGGAGGGGAGAGAGGGGGTGTGAGAGAGGAGTGGGAGTGGGGAGGGGAGAGAGGGAGGGGGGTGGGAGGGGGGTAGGAGGGGAAAGAGGGAGTGGGAGGGGGGAGTGGGAGGGGAGAGAGGGAGGGGAGAGAGTGGGAGGGGAAGAGAGTGGGAGGGGAGTGGGAGGGGGGAGAGGGGAGAGAGGGAGTGGGAGGGGGGAGTGGGAGGAGGGAGTGGGGTGGGAGGGGAAGAGGGGAGAGGCTGAGCGCGCGAGCCTCGCTCTCTCCAGAACTTTCCATCTCGCCTTGAGGCGGGGCTGGGTGTTTGCTGGGCGCTTCTAGAGGCAGCCTGCCTGGGACGGCTGGCCGAGTGTTAAGCCGTGACCAGCAGCAGCGGTGCCGGCAGGGGTTATTGAATGTGTCGAGTGTTGTTCGCTGTGCTTGTGCAGCAGCGTCACCACGTTCACCCATTGTGAAATACTCCTTACTGGAGTGCGGCGGGCACGCAAGTGGCTGGCGCACAAGTAAATGAAGCCGACAATCTGAGTTGAATTCCCGGCCACTGCTTCTCGACATGCTTGCCGAGTGGTGTCCGGACTGGTGCACACACCCTTCAACTCGGCACTGACCAGCGTGGCGAAGTATGGCCAAACAACCCCCTAGATAGGGAGGCCATCATCCAGCAGTAGACTTAGGGGCCGTCCATAAATGACGTCACGCACCTAGGGGGGGAGGGGGGTCAGATATTTGTGACGATGTGTGACGGGGGGGGGGGGTAGAAATGTGACGTCACATCAAAATGCGCAACTTAAATACGTTTTAATAAATGTTTTCTCCTACAACATCAGAGTGCAGCGGCACATTAAATACGCACTACAAAGAATAGTTTAAAGCGATTTGAAGCATGTTTTATTTTTGGGGGGGGAATGGGCAGAGCTTTGTGACGTCATATTTGAGGAGGGGGGGGTCTGACTTTTTGTGACGTCGTGTGATGAAGGGGGGGGGTCAAAAATCGTCCAAAATCGCGTGACGTCATTTATGGACGGCCCCTTACGAAGAAGCGCACTTAATACATCGCGCAGTGTTAGGTGAGTGTGATGGTACCGAGATCGACGTTGTATGAAGTAATTGATTTTCAGACTTTGCCCCACTCGCCCACCATTCTAGAAGATCAGCGCGCCCAGTTGCAGGCGCGTGTAAGAGAAATGAGACGTGGAACTTCCTTGCTATGCGCATGCACCAAGAGTAAAACTCCCGATTCACAGCCACGGCGAACATCAGTGGCGAGTGATGGGTGAACCCGGTCCTGCCCCCATACCCGCCAACTCATTTTTACCAACCTGCAATAGGCGAACGTGAAGTATGGTCGAATCAATGTACCTACGTATGTTGAACTTTTGTCGCACCGTACGTAGCCAACCGTGCTCATCGGGGGGTGCTGGGGAAGGACGACAAACTAAACACAAAAAGAGAATTAACAACCCCCATGTTGGAAGCCGCAAGTTCGACTGTGTTGCCAAGCCATGCACCGTATACTGAACTCCGCAGTCTGCTGCGCTATTAAACGGAGACGAAACATCAGAACGAAAATAACTCTCCTGACACATATACAGCACCTCCTGAACGTGGCCACAATCTCACTACTGTGGCTCGTCTTAAAGTGTTCTAGTTATTAAAGAGATGTACGCGAAGCGGCCTGTTCATGCCCTTGATGCTGTTGGTGGTCCCCCCAGCTGGGTTTTCGAGGAGGTGGAATGTCAAAGGCAGGAGGAGGTGTGCCACGATGTTTTGGGTCTCGAATGAGAGGCGTCTATTCTGGACGTCCGCGTTGTTCCACTCTGTTGGCACAGCAGCAGCAGCGTTCTTCTCGATCTGAGCGGTGAGATTCTCGGGCTGGTGACAGCAGCAGCAGCAGCAGCGTTCTTCTCGGTCTGGGCGGTGAGATTCTTGGGCTGGTGACATCAGCAGCAGCAGCGTTCTTCTCGATCTGGGCGGTGAGATTCTAGGATGGTGACATCAGCAACAGCAGCGTTCTTCTCGGTCTGGGTGGTGACATTCTCGGGCTGGTGACACCAGCAGCAGCAGCAGCGTTCTTCTCGGTCTGGGTGGTGAGATTCTCGGGCTGGTGACAGCAGCAGCACCAGCAGCAGCGTTCTTCTCAATCTGGGTGGTGAGATTCTTGGGCTGGTGACACCAGCAGCACCAGCAGCAGCGTTCTTCTCGATCTGGGCGGTGAGATTCTTGGGCTGGTGACACCAGCAGCACCAGCAGCAGCGTTCTTCTCGATCTGGGCGGTGAGATTCTTGGGCTGGTGACACCAGCAGCACCAGCAGCAGCGTTCTTCTCAATCGGGGTGGTGAGATTCTTGGGCTGGTGACAGCAGCAGCAGCGATCGCTCGAAACCAGTTGCAGAGCAGGCGGGCGGGGCCCCGACGGACGCAACCAAGTCGCATCGTCAGTCGTGCCCGCAATACACTGGTGAAGCCAAGCCCGGCAAACTCCCCAGCAAGCGGGGATGGGGTTGACCAGTTTATGCACCTCCGATTATTCGCAAATCCGATTATCACGGTTGGCTACGTACGGCGCGAAAGAGGTTCAGCGTACATACAATCAACGTTAAGTTGCAGACATCCACACGAGAATCTAAGAACCCCCCCTCCATTTCCGGCGCCAATGGTCGCGCCCCCGTCCAGAATCTTCTGTCCCCGCCCACGGCCGCGCGCGCCCATAAAGAGCGAGCGGGGGGTGGCGGAGGCCACGCGAGACGAGCTCCTTGTGGGTCACGTTGTGAGCAGCTTGGTGTAGAGTCGTGCTCCTGGTGGGTCACGTTGTGAGCCGCTTCGTGTAGAGTCGTGTTCCTGGTGGGTCACGTTGTGAGCAGCTTCGTGTAGAGGCGTGCGCCTGGTGGGTCTCGCTGTGAGCCGCTTGTTGTGGTGTTCGTGCCCTGAACCCAGTCGGTGGCTCGCGAGAGAGGGAGCCGGTGCGTGTGAGGAGGCATTAGTTAGTTGATTCGGAACTCCGCTGTCCAGCTCGTCCGCGCCACTGCGAACAAGAACTTGAGAACTCCCAACCTGTAACTCGCACGCTGCGCAGGTGAGCACTCTCTCCCTCCTCACCCAGGGGTGACTAGCTGGGGAGTGAGGGGCGGTGACTAACCCCGGGGTAACCAGTGTAGCCGTGGGGTAGCCGTGGGGTAACCGTGGGGTAGAGGAGTGCTGTCCGCGTGCTGTCCGTGCAGCAGCAGCAGCACGCGGACAGCACCCACGGGTTTGGGCTTCTCGGACGCGAGGGGAATCGCGCTGTGCCCGCCAGGCCGTGTTGAGAAGTGAGCCGGTTGAACCTGGCTTTGCACGAAGGGCCAATTGGTTCAGCGCGATAATAAACCGGTTTGTTGTTTCCCTCCCACCTCTCTCCGAGTCCCGTTTCTGATGCTGGACTTGAGGCGACTGCGGTAAACTCCTCCGAATTGTCGCTTTGTCTTCCTTTGCAATCTAAACTAAGATCTTCTAAGGCCCACTGAGCTAAGGCAGAGATTGTTTTCAGCAGCTACCTGCCCCACAAATCATGGTTCAACGCAGTGGCTCTTGTCGCGTGGGAATTCACAGCGGCCAAGTGCTGCACCTCGCTTGAGCCGTTCTGTGCAAGCGAATGTACCTGTGAACTTTAAACATGGACAATGACCTTGACCTAGTGTGACCCCGTTAGCTTTAACAGTAACGCACCTGATCACGAATCTTCGATTAGGACGGTTGGCTACGTACGGTGCGAAAGAACTTCACAACATACAGCCGCCAATGGCAATATAATAAACACCGCGTGTAACGCTCGAACCTGAAACCATTGACTCGTGTCAACGTTAACTCGTGCGTACATACCTGGTGTGCACACGTTCACTCGTGTGTGTGTGTGTGTACACCTCGTGTGAACGGTACTGCGTGTTAACGTTGACTCGTGTTAACGTTGACTCGTGTTAACGTTCACTCGTGTGTACATACCTCGTGTGAACGGAACCGCGTGTGAACATTCACTCGTGTTAACGTTCGCATGTGCTAACGTTGACTCGTGTGTGAACGTTCACACTTCAGTGTAACGCGCGGCCAAAGTTTAAGCGGCGTTTTCACCTCGGGCGCTCGTGACCCGTGTGGAAAGTTCACGCGGCTACTGGAACTTTCCAGAATTGGCTCTCGGCAACTTTGCGGCGAGGTGTCGCGAGCATGCGGAGGCGGCCACCGAGTCGCCTGTAGCGCCACCCGCCGGCTCCTGGTGAACGGTGACTTGTCGCATAATTAAACCATTACAGCAACAAAATATATTTAAACACATTTTTTTTAAAAAAAATCGATTTAAAGCTTTCGTGACTGCAAGGATTCATCTTCCTTGGTTCTTTCGGTAAAGTCACGTAGAATGAGAATAAAATAATAAATTAATAAAATAACAATAAAATTATCAGGACGTTTCGGCCACAACACAAGTGGCCTTCAGAAGTGGCCTACATAAAATAACACAATAAAATTCTCACGACGTTTCGGCCACAACACAATTGGCCTTCAGAAGGCCACTTCTGAAGGCCACTTGTGTTGTGGCCGAAACGTCGTGAGAATTTTATTGTGTTATTTTATGTATTATTTTATTCTCATTCTACGTGACTTTACCGAAAGAACCAAAGAAGATTTAAAAAAAAAAATCAGAAGCGACCTTGCCACAAACGATAGTTCGACGAACTCGCCCGTCGCGTGGACATTTCTAGCGGTCAAGATCTCCGAACGCGTGTTCATTCTGAGCGTGGAGGGACAAATCTGATGGTACTCGGGAGAGAAATCCATGCGACCACGGACAGAAGACGCACACACAATCCCAAATAGATAGGCGTCAGGGTCGGGATCGAGCTCGCAACCTCCTGTATATCAGGCGAGGTAGTTAACAATCTCGGTACTGTGGCAAGATTGCCCCAGGCGCGTGTGTTCCCTCCCCCCCATTAATATTTGTCTCGTGTGGCTCGGGCATTTGTAATGTCTCTGTCCAGGCGAACCTCGGTGTGATGGCCCCTTGGGGACCAGAACACCGCAATAAACCAAAATAGCAATAAAGCGAGTCGCATGCGAATGCATCTAAAAGCCTTAAAACGCGTTAAACTGTATTGAACGCGCAATGCAGCTACAGTATGCCTAAATAAACGATGTACGTAAATACATAGAAAAGTTTAAGTTACGCCGACTGCTTCGCTAAGTTAGCATGCAAGAAGCGGGAGTTACAGATGATAAGCCAATCAGATTGTAAATGGTGTACGTGTTACCGATGATAAGCCAATCAGATTGTAAATGGTGTAACGTGCGTAATTAATCGAATCTTATTCTCTTGCGAAGTTGACAATCTTGAGACGCGACATTTAAAAAAAGCGCAATTATAGCGAAGCGCAATAATAAAGCGAGTGAACGCCAGGGGACATTCCTTAGCCCGTGTTGGTGAGAATCGCTGGAAAGCTGATCGGGCTGTGTTGGTAAAATTGTTCCCTTGCATGCAAATGGCCATTGAGTACATTTCAGAAACGTGGCTGCTTTTGGGGACTTGTAGTTAACAGGAGTCGAGCCGAAGACTGTTGGCGCGTGTTTTTTTTGGTGGATTGTTTGCGAGTCGTTTTGTGGCGGTATTGAGAAAAGCTGGATTCTCGGAGCCGGGAGGCTTTCTGGAAGATTCCGAGCAGATGGGCGCCACGGGGCACGGCAGAAGAACCTTCCAGTGGCTGTTTTAAAAATAGTTATGAAGACAAAAAGGGCTTTCGAAATAAAAAGGATGCATTCAAAAATAAATTATATTTTAACAATCAATAATTTTGTTACTATGAAACCACATCATGGGACCTCCCTTGCCAGTATCAAAATACAAGAATAGGTTTTACCTATTCCTGTTTTATTGCCAGGAAGGGTAAAACCAATGATTTCCTATTAAACTATTCAAACATTACATACATGCTGCCTGAGGATCACTTGGCTGCGGCGATAACTCAAAACGTGCATCGACGGTACTCTTAAAAATATAAATAAGCGTTTTTTCTTCACAGTTCCAAGATCCCTGAGCCACGATGGTGAAAGAGACGACCTACTATGACATCCTGGGCGTGCAGCCCTCCGCCTCCACCGAGGAGCTCAAAAAGTCCTACCGCAAGCTCGCCCTCAAGTATCACCCGGACAAGAACCCCAACGAGGGCGAGAAGGTGAAGAGGTTGCGCTTGTGCCGCATGCCCCCCCCCCCCGCCCGCTGCTGGTGCTGCAATCATCTGTGTGCTCATGCTCTGCTTGTAGTTGGCGGTGTGTGTTTGCGTGTGTATGGGAAATTGGAGAGGGAGTCGCCCTCCAGCAGCAACAGAGGGCAGAGGAGCGTTGCTCACAACAATGAGCGGAGTGCCGGGCGGCTAAAATGCAGCAAGTTGGCACAGTAGAGGGTACGGCTGGTACATGTGCAAGTTGTCATCTCAGTCGGCAAGCCTATGGCACCTGAGTCTGTTCCGTGACTTGTCAGCGAGCCTTCAACACTTCACGTGGCCTCAAAGTGCACCTGGCCTGGTACAGGCCAGTTGCGCTGTGGTGACGTCACTTAGTGACGAATGGCGGGTATTGGTATTGGTGCCACCAGGGGGTGTATGTGCGTAGGAGCATTAGTGGAGTGATTGATATGCGACGCGAGTTTGATTCCCGCTCACGGCCAACACCAGTGATGATTAACTGAACCAGTCGTGGGCTTCCCCTTGGTCGCCTCAGACTCAAATTAGTACCTGGTGTGTGGTGTGTTAACATCACCACTGGGGAGACAAAGGCGGCCGGGAGTAATGTGCCGACCTTCATAGGTGCTCGCTGACAACACCCCAACAATCTGTTAAGACTATACGGGGGATCTTTATCTTTGTTTTTTGGATTTTCGGGGAGTGGTGGCGCAATGGTTAGCGCACTCACTGCGCTATGGAGCCAAAGACCCGACTTTGATTCCCGCTCACGATCAATACAGTGGCGAATATTTAAACCGGTCCTGGGCCCTCCCCTAGGTCGACTCGGCCTCAAATGAGTGTAAACATCGCCACTAGGGAGACAAAGGCTGGTTCTGGCAACACTACCCAGCCCTCGTGCGCCGTACCGGCCTTCATAGGCGCTCGCTAAAAGCATTTGACCCAACGGTCTGCTGAAGGCTAGAGGGTGGATCAGTCACTAAACATAAACACAGACGTTGCGCTCCGCGTGAGGGGTGTTGACGATGGCGCCGCGTTGCAGACCCTCTCTGCTCGTTGCTGTGTCCAGAACGTTCCACGTGTAACCCGGACCCTGGGCTGTGTCTTGGGTCCCTGTGCATTAGCCAATATGCAGGGCTCGCTGTGTGTGGCGTCCTTGCTGACAGCATTGGTTTTACGGCAACTGGAGTATTATTTTTACTACATCCTTTACAACAAGGCGCTTTGATTTTTGTGTTGCGCCTGAAACATTGTGTAAAATGTGCAAAGTCAGATGTTTTACTGTGTAATCTGATTTTCTATTCACGGAGGTGCCGCTGATTTTTGTGACAAGCATTTACAAAGTTTGATTTGTTGTCTGTTTTTTAATACAATCATTAATAAAAACCTATTCTATTAAGTCGTACTAAATGACTAATTTATATAAAAGTAAAATTCTCACCCCCTGCATTGCAGTTTGTGCTCTGTAGCAGGCTCTTACTGAAATGTAATTTAAATGTTGCTCGCTCATTGCGAATAACATTTTACGATCTACGCAGCAATGGATTCCTGGGCTCAGTCACCACCATCTGAATGGAGGAAGGGATTTAAATGCCCTGCATTCCTGAGGTGGATACATCTTAGAAATCAATTGTGAGGTACACCTTTTGAAGTCCTTAATTGTGCTTTAAGTGCCGCCTGAACGATATCGGTTGCAATATGAGGCGGCCTCCTGTCGTATTTCTGGCCTCGTCCCCACCGCCAGATATCAACACAAGGCCGCGCGCAGACACGGCACTGCTGGGGCTGTGGTCCCCGCTGGTCAAGTGACGAGCCGATGGCTTGGACATGCCTGCCTGGCGAGCTGACCACTATGTAGGCCGTCGCAAACCAACGCCATTGGCGTCACCAACCGCGTATCCAAAATTCTCGCGACAAAAGATGGGCGGGGGGGGGGGTGGATGGGTGGCCGTTGACGCGTTCGCCCCGCCGTGCGTGTGCTTCGTGCAGTTCAAGCAAATCTCCCAGGCGTACGAGGTGTTGTCGGACCCCAAGAAGAGGGAGCTGTACGACCAGGGCGGCGAGCAGGCCATCAAGGAGGGCGGCATGAGCGGCGGCGGCGGCTTCAGCTCCCCCATGGACATCTTCGACATGTTCTTTGGCGGGGGAAGCCGTGCGCAGCGTGAGCGCAAAGGTAACGAAGCGAGGATGGCACGCGCCTACCCCCCCCCCCCCCTTCTCGGCGGCTTGGAGATGGTTCGTGCTGCCGAAAGGTATTGGAACATCTGTGAAAAAGAGCTTTGTAGCTCATTGAATTCCTCCAGTGTAAGTAAGTGTTCTGATTGGGAGATGGTGAGTGCGAGTCGAGGTATACCTGGGTGTAGTGGACTGTCGGTGGCAGAGCGGGCGGCTCGCAATCAGAAGGTTGTGAGTCCACATCCTGGCTGGGTGGTTGACGTAGCCTATCGCTCGGTGGTGGGGGGGGGGGCTCGGGTCAATAAGATGAGTACCACTTTGTACGGAAGTCCGCAGTGGTGGTCAGTGGGAGAGATTTCCCCCTGCCATAGGATTGTGGAATTTCTACCACTATCATCACCTCGATGCTCATTTGAGCAATAAATTACTTTGACTTTAAGCGAGCTATTGATCTTTACCCAGTCATCAATGGTTGCAAAGAAGAAATAACAATTACTGCTTTTGACGTGCTCGTCATACGACACTTTGGCAGCTGTCAGGATTACAACATTCCTGTTTTGTCATGTGACCGACATCTCTAGATGGTGATGTAAAAGGGTGTGCTCCCAGTGTGGATGGATAGAGAGGCCTAATGAAGTGATGCAATCATCATTATTCGGTCTCTGAACGTGAGGCACTGAACGGTCGGTGTGTGTGTGTGCGCGCACCCTGCAGGGAAGAACATGGTGCATCAGCTCACCGTCTCGCTGGAGGAAATGTACAACGGTGCCACGAGGAAGCTGGCGCTACAGAAGAATGTCGTCTGCAACAAATGTGACGGTGAGCACGGGGCGGCGGTGGTGGTGGTGGTGGTGGGTGCCCAGATCTCTCGCTGTTGTTTGTCCTCCTCTCCCGGGCCCCCGTGTCCACGCCGCTATGGCGGTCCGCTGTTGAGCCAGCGAGGTGTGGGAGCGCGCTCGGCTCCGTGTTACGTTGCCCTCATTTGCGACGCAGAAAACTCCACACGTTGATCAGTAACACCGTGCGTATGGCCTCTAAAGGAAAATAGATACAGGTAGTCCCCGACTTACGATATTTCGATCTTACGATGGCGATAGCGATACGACAAAATTGTAAAATATTTTTAATTTCGCGCGGCAGGCAAACGCAGCAGCGTACGAGGTACGATACTGTAACTTTATCATCGCCATCCTCTTCCGACAACTAAGTTAATGTAGCCATCAACAACCTAACATCGTTCAAGTATGCAGACGACGAACAGAATGTTGGTGAGTACAGTAGAATATAATACGTTACGATACGTTCAATGCATGTTAAAAGTTTTTTATAGCAGAGAGGATTGTTTCCTGAAAAAAACTTTCTTTGAAATTGCAGTTCATATAGGCAGGCTAAGAATTTACCTTGTTTTTTACTTAAAATTTTACTGTGCAATACAGTATTGTAATTAATAAATACATACAGTAGATAGTTTATACAGTACGGTACTGTAAATTGCTCTGTTTTGCTAAATTATCACCATTCTTTAAGACTCCTGGGTAGGCTAGGCCATCTTCCACTTACGATGGGGTCATTGTAACGCATCTCCATCGTAAGTCGGGGACTACCTGTATAGGTGATGTTTTTGGCAGTGCTTTCCGTACAGTGTCTTTTGAGATTATTTGACAGTTTAAAACTAAACATTTTTTTATTTTACCAGGGAAGGCATAGCTCTTTTTCAGAAGCAAACTGGCCACAAATTATAAATCAACGCGGAAATGTATAGCAGCCAAATACTCTAAAAGCACGTTTATAAAATGTGGAGGGAAAAACCAGAGGACCCGGGGAAAAATAAACACAACCACGGGGAGAGAGACACGCAAACTTTAAATATAGAGCAGGTGTCGGTCGGGATTGAACCCACGGACTTCCTGCATACCAGGCGAGGTAGTTAAAGTCTCAAACAAGAACCATTCAAATGAATGTCCAGAAGCCAAGGGGGGAGGGGGCCCATGAATGAACCCTTACCATTCACGAGATAAGGCATATGGTTGCCTGCCTGGTCCAACAATTTTTGGCTGGCCAGCTGCCTGTAACCTGCTGTGTTTCTCTGTTTACCGGCTACACGCAAAGCACAGAGTCTGTGCATAGTTCACAGGCGATGGGTTTGATTCCAGGCAGAATTTTTCGGATTTTTTCGTTTCGCGCACAAAATCGCCCGCTTAAAAGGCAATTGCCGAAACATCCCAACGCAGCGCCCTCTTGAAAGAGGTTAAGGAGCCAGTGAGGCTTTCTGAAGATGAAATACGTGAAGATGCAATCGTTGTCACGCACAACGCTTGCGATCCGGGAACAACGCCGAAAGCGAGCAAATTCGCGGCGACAATTTACGAATAAGCGGCTCGTCTAGATGCCGGCACGCGGGGGGCCTGCATTGCGCGCCACAAAGCAGCCGTGCGGTGGTGGTGATGACGGTCAGGAGTTGTCCCGCGATGGCGAGCCCCGCGGTGCTGACGTCCCCCCGCGGCGTGCGTTTGTTGTCATCGTGCTCAGGCCGCGGCGGCAAGGAAGGCGCGGTGAAGCCGTGCGGCGTGTGCCGCGGCACGGGCATGCAGGTGCGCATCCAGCAGCTGGGGCCGGGCATGGTGCAGCAGATCCAGTCGGTGTGCCACGAGTGCCAGGGCAGGGGCGAGCAGATCGACGCCCGCGATCGCTGCAAGCAGTGCCAGGGCCGCAAGGTGGTGCGCGAGAAGAAGGTCCTGGAGGTGCACATCGACAAGGGTGAGTGGCCACGACTCTGCGGTCTCGGGGCCGAACCTGCGAGCAGTTTTGATGGGGTGCCCGCACACCGGGGGTGGTGCGGTGAAGAGTTATGGTTACTGCGCTGGCAGTGGGCCACATCGGCGCAAGTTAGTTAAAAAGATCAGTTTAACACGTAGGCTTTTGCGACCAATTTCATCCATTAGATATGTTTTTTGGGTTGGATCGCGCGAATATAAATGTGTCGTTAAACCCGACACAGCAAATGAGTGAGGTTTGTCACGTAAACAGAACATGCCAATTCGTTACTAGCTTCATGTTGTGGCTTTGCTGTACTAGTAACGAATTCGCATGTTCCGTTTACGTGACAAACCGTACTAATTGGCTGTGTCGGGTAGTGGCGGGTTTAACGACATTTATATTTGCGTGATCCAACCCATATTAAAACCTATATTATGTTAGTAAAATATGTTTAGGGGGCACTGTGAGCAGTGTCTTTAGATGGGTTGTGGAAGATGGTGTCACCTTTGAGGTCCGGAGAGGACATCAACTACTGACAAGTGTATTTGGAAAACTAGTATTTCCAGAGTTAAGTGAAACAGCAAATGTAATCGGATTTTTACGCAATCGTTGGTGACTGCGGGTAGTAAATTAAGAGTTGCTATTTTGTCGCCGGCGTAGGCATGAAGGACGGACAGAAGATCCAGTTCGGCGGCGAGGGCGACCAGGAGCCTGGGCTGGAGCCCGGGGACGTCATCATCGTGCTTGAGCAGAAGGAGCACCCTGTGTTCCACCGGTGAGTCAGGTGGCCTGCACGGCGTGGAACCCACGTGCGGGGGCTCGTGCGCGTGGGGGGCACGCGAGCGTGGGGGGCACGCGAGCGTGGGGGGCACGCTCTCGTTGGGGGGCACGCCGCAAGTTAACTTGTCAGCAGCCACTCGACCACGGTCCGCGTTCCCACAGTTGCCACTCTCCATTCAAAGCGAGCTTGAGTAGCGGTACGCGTTATTGGTGACCTCCTTGGGTTTTTTTGCGCCAATGTCTATTGGCTGCATTGTGCAATGCTCTGTTTATAATGTTATAGCGCTTGTAAGTTCGGCGACCCAGGTCACTCGAGCTTTTGAGACTTTCTTTGTCTCCTGAGTTCTCCCCTCATTAAACAAAATAAACTCGAACCTTGAATCGTCGAGTAAATTGGATTTTGGTTTATGAACAGGGGTGCAATGGTGCTACGATTAAATGATTATTTATTAAGTTCGTGCTATGTGAATCGAATTGCGAATCAGTGTTTCTCTACTTGTGTTCACGTGAAAAACCGGAGGACCCCGATCGTCGCTCAAAGTTAATCCTGAAGAAAATGGCGACTATCCGTGACAGCAAGTCGGCGGTGTGGGAGTGAATAATTACACCCAGAGTAAAAATTACACCCAGAGTAAAAATTACACCCAGAGTAAAAATTCCGAGGTGGCATCAAGCTACCGCCCCCCACGCGCTGCAGCTCAGCCGCGTGGTTGGCCCCTTTAGGTGTCTGCGGTTTTGCACTCCACGCATAATGATGCATACCTGCAATGCAGTGCCTTGCATGCGAGGGTTGGTGGTTTGCATAGATTTGGGAAACTCAGAAACAGGATGGGAGGTGGCCAGGATGTTTGGAAATCTCATAAAATATATATTTTTTAGTTTTCCAGGTAAGGCCACACTGAGCTATTGTAGCTCCTTCAGAAGCGACCTGGCCACAAATGATAGCTCAGCAAAGTGGTTTATCATGTGGAAATGTATAGCAGCCAAATACTCTGAACAAATGTTGGTTTCTAAATATGGAGGGAAAAACCGGAGGACCCGGAAATAAATGCACGCGACCATGGGGAGACAGAGACAAACTCCAAATATACAGCTGGTGTCATGGTCTGGCTCGAACCCACGAACACTTTCTCCCCTCGTGTGTGGGTTGTCTCTGGATACTCTGGTTTTCTTCCCCCACTTTAAAGCACTCCGTCCAATCGTACAGAATTTGACCCATTATTCCCAATGTAGGACCCTCTTTGAGAGAATTTTGAGACTGATCTGGACAGATGAATGACCCTTTGCATGTGTTCGCCAGGCAAGGGCAGGATCTCATCAGGGAGATGGAAATCGAGCTGGTGGAGGCACTGTGCGGCTTCCAGAGACCGATCTCGACGCTGGACGACCGGGTGATCGTCATCACGTCCCACCCCGGTGCGCACACAGTGCCCAGAGCCAAACATTTCCCAGCTGTTTGCCAACAGAGTGGAGGATAACCTGGAAGTGATGCTGCAAGTCCCTCGTGCAACACCGTTGACGGGTCTCTTATTTCACAACCACTAGATTGTCTAAACCTCTGCAGATGGACGTTGGTCTGGAAAAACACCTGCATTCAACTATTCCTGAAATTAAAGCGGCCTAAAATCGAATCATCATCTGATTGTAACCCTTTTGTGCCCGTTCAGAAATAAAACCCTTCACAAATGGGACTTGGGCAATTAAAAGTACAATGTGCAGTTTTTTTCCCCCCGCATGGTTTGTCACCAGACAAACGATCGACATTCCAGAGCCGAGTTTAAATCTCCAATATCGGCTCACGGTTTGATCCCAGTGTCCACATCCTGATCACCTCGTCCTGTCTCGGTGTTTTTTTCTCTTTAATGGCATCGTCGTAACACGCGGTCTTCTTCTTTCGTATGGATTAATAGCAGATTAAAGATGTAATTTTAGATGTTATCCACTCAATTGTTTGTTCAGGAGCAGAGTGGATCTCGACCATACCTCCTTTAAAGGAGTGAAGACAGCAGCAGTGGCAGACTGTTTATGATGCGGGTTGATGGTTTGGGATTCGTGGCCGCACACTCGCAGGCCGCCGAATCTTTGATGCGCCATTTTGTGCGTCAGGTGGCCGCATCGACCGTGTCCGGTCCCGATTCAATTGCTGGTCGACTTGACATGCGGTGATATCCCTGTGCAGGTGAAGTCATAAAACACGGAGAGGTGAAGTGCATCTTGAACGAGGGCATGCCTATCCTCCGCAACCCATTCGAGAAGGGCCGTCTGATCATCCAGTTCAAAGTAAGTCACGTAACCCCCAACCGATGATTTGACATCAACACATGGGATCGCATTCAAAAGCGTTAATATGATGTCAACCTCGTCCTAGGTTTTATCTCCAGTTTTTTCACCACTTGCATCTCGGTGAAAAGCAAAGCATGCTAGATTCTGAAAAATGCAAGCTTGCTTAATTCACATTTGAGGCCTGATGGATTCTCAAACCCAGGGTCACAGTTGTGTATTGTTGAAGTGATTGGGCACAGGCAAAGCATGAGCCCCCTAAACACTCAGCCGACTGACATTGTCCAGGTCTTACCTTAAGTAATAAGAACATAAGAGATCAGATGAACCTAATCACAAATGGTGCTACCAAGTGATCTCTTGAGGTCAAATTGCAGGAGTAAATTTGTATACCAACTATGCTTGATTTGACTGGTCAATCCAGCGATACACATTGGATATCTTTTTCCAGCATTTCCTTGACTTTGAACCGTGGGGTTTTCTTTGTGCGACGAGCACGTTGTTAGTTTGTAAAAATGGCGAAAACCCCGCGCAGCGCAAATAAGGGTCACGAGTGGCCCCCCGCGCAAGCCTCAACATCGGCACAGCGGGCGGTGGCAGTGGCCGTTCCGCTCCCTCGTGCGTCGTCACGGCACTTTGTAGTTCAGGAGGCTCAATGGGGGGCGGGCATCTCCGCTTTGTCACCAGGTCGTATTCCCCCCGTCGGGCTTCCTGCCCATCCACGGCCTGGCCCAGCTGGAGGCGCTGCTGCCTCCGCGGCAGGAGGCGCTGATCACGGGCGACATGGAGGAGGCGATGCTCATTGACATCGATCCCGTGTCCGAGGAGCGGCGCTACAAGAACGAGGCCTACCAGGAGGAGGAGGAGGGCCATGGCCCGCGGCGCTCGGGCGTGCAGTGCCAGTCCTCGTAGTGCCAGCACCGCCGCGGCAACCCCACCGCAGCAACCCCACCGCAGCCCTTCCGTGGCCGAGGATCAGGGACGGTGCGATTCGGCGACCAAAGGGAGATTTTTACGAGGCACATGTACCGAGTCACCCCTCTCTCACTTCTGCAAGTTTTATTTCTTTACTGATCACCCTTAAACATTTACATATATTTAGGAATGCACAATTGAAAAACTATATAACGAATATACAATGCCGAATATAAAAATAAAATAACATGTTCAAAAATTCACATGAATGATCCTCGAACTGTCGGGGCTGCCAGTCCAATATCGAACCGAGGCTATTTAAAACACCGGTGGTGGGATGGAAATCAGGGTGACTTCATCGTGGGGTGGTGAATAATCCAGTATCTCGTCGTCAGCACTGGTACGTTTTCCCATGCATCCCTTGGCTCGATCTGTGAAGCCGACTGCATTTGTGCAGAGAGGTGGTTTGTTTATTGCTTTGTGCACAATCAGAATTAGTTTCGTGATAAACCTGTTCAGGGAACTCGCAGTTTCCTTGCTGCTGCATGCACTCAACTGATTGGTAATCACCCATTGGATGAGGGCCAGTGGACCATCTTACCGTGATTGGCCCGGGGGCGGGGAGGGGCAACCGGGGGAACACAATTGCAAAATATACAAAAGTGTATAATTGTTTTTGGCAGCATCAACAGTGAAGCCTCACTTAATGGACTTGATTTGAAAGCTTGTTTCTCTTGGTGTTCCTTTAAAAGTCAAAAGCGTGTATTTACAAGGCGTCACGGATGTGTACAGTTGGTTTTCATGTTTCTTGGTGTTCAATCCCATGTATGACGTGTATTCTTTTACAATTAGTAACATTTTACATTGAAAATAGCATTGTATATTTTGTTTTCATTTCCAACCTAACGGGCTATACAAGAAGGAAATACTTTGTGGGACGTTGAAAAAGTAGGTTTGTGTTATTTATATCTTAAAAACTACTCGTTAGGGTGAATGGGTTGTCTGTTCATTTTACTAATTTCTTTATGAGAAAAAGTTGAAGCTGGACCCATTTTGTGATAATAAATTCACCATTGTGTGCCGCGTCAATGCCTTCTTGCGAAATGACCACGTGGGTGCACCACCCCGTCACGCGGTACACTGTGATGTTACGCGACACTGATGTCACCTTGTACACCGCGATTCCACAGCGAACTTTTTTGATAGGACATGACATCACAGAGCAACACAGTGACATGCAAACAACGGAATGTCCAAAGCGTAGAAGCGGCTCTCCATTTGACCCAATGACTGAAACTAGACTGACTTAAGCGATCACATGCTGCATCCCCTCCATGGTTTGTGATCATACTGCCCCAGTCGCCTCCTCAAGTCTAGCCAACTTGGAAAAATCTGGATGTCACAATTTCTGGTTTACCCTCTGCAATGTGATGTACTCTGCCTCTATCCACATTGCTTTTATGTTTGTTGCCAGGTGCTGCAAGGGTTATGTGATGGCTTACAACCTCATACAGTGAGCCATCAGCCATGTTTTATCCACTGCTGGTTGAAGACCACCTCTGCCCATGGTCTATTAATCAGCCTGTTGACCTTTTGGACTGCCAGACTTAGGTTTCACCGGCAGCATTTGTTTGGGCCAAACATCCCGGCTTTGAACAATGTCCTGCAAATTTACTCAACTGGAATCACAGCGGGAAACAGTAAAATCGCCCCCCCCCCCCCTATCGTGACAACTTAGCAGGGCCCGCCTGAAAACGAGTAAGTGACTGGGACTCGGTGCACCTGCCCTGGGTAAACATGGGGAATACTGCAACTCAAATCTCTTCATGGCCTTGCCACGCTTCCCTAGACTCCTTTTATGTCCCCTCCCGCCCGCTCCGCTCTCAATCTCTCCTGCTGCTCCGAACCATTCCCTCCCCTCCTTGTGCACAATCACCGGTTCCTTGCACGGGAACAAACTTATTTTTACACGCTTTTTATGAACTCTGTTGTATCCTCAAATATTGTAACTCAATTTTAACCCACTTGCCAATGTGGTATCGACTGCAAACTTGGTATACTTATGTCATACTGATGACCATACTATATTCTATCGTTAAAAAGAAATAAATATTTTTAAACATTTTTAATATGTAATGTTTCGGCTTGGGTCTAATCGTCCACGCTCAACTGACGTTGGCTGTAATTGGCCACGGCCCCCTTACGTTGTGGCAAGCTTCGGGGCCACTTCCTGGAGTTGTGGAGTTCCTCCATTACTAATACGGTACATTTCATTAAAAGCGTGTTTTAAAAAAAAAGTTGTTTTAAATATTACTTATTCACATGAAGCACAGCTCCCTCCACCCCGAGGCACCCATCGCAATTCCCGGTGCCCACTAAACGGCCCTCCCCAAACCCCTTGCCAAGTCACCAAATCGCTTCTAGCTACCCTCATTGTACCGCTCGTGACCCTTGTAAAGCGATTAGGATAGAAGCGCTTTATAATTAACAGGTCCCTGCAGGGTGGGCTGGTAGGAACATTGGAATTTTGCGCAATTTAATGACATTGTTACTTCCAAATGTTGGCTGCAATAAGACATATCAAGTCTCTGCGCTGTCTATTGCTGATTTTACACCCAACAGCACGAGATTTCACTTCGTTAAAGTATTGAAAGGGGCCGGACGGACGGACACATTAATCTATTGCAGGCTGGTACACTCAGTTTACAACTTCGTTCCTACCAGTATAAGAGAAAGGATTGCTGCCTTACGCGGTGTATTTGTGGATGTTGGTGTATTGTGTTTGCAAGAGCAGTGTTTCTTCTTCACCATTACCATCTACGTGAGAATTTTATTGTTTTATATTTTTATTATTTCCCTTCTACGTGACTTTACCGAAAGAACCAAGAATATGAATCCCAGCAGTCACGAAAGCTTTAAATCGAAATTTAGCCTTGCACCCCTTTGGTCCTCAATTGCTACAAAAATGTATAATAAACAAATAGGGTTTAATGAAAACAAAGTTGTAGCTTAGTGCCCGTATTTATTTTGTGTTTTGATGATTTTTACCTTCTAAAAATCGAGCCATGCCTCGTGTCCCCACCAAGGGGCCACCCCAAGTTAGGAAGGCACTTGGCCTTTTTCTTCTCACAGCTTAAAGGTCGTGATCTAAGCGTGGCTTCTTCCACTCCAGCGCTAATTCCTTTGTCAAGGGGTACCTCTGCGGATGTGTATACTTTAACTTAGCTATTTCAATGCTAAATTATATGCTAATTCCTTTGTCAAGGCGCTTGGTGTTTTTCTTCTCACACAGCTTAAAGGTTGCGATCTAAGCGTGGCTTCTTCCACTCCAGCGCTGTCCTCCAGACAGTCTCGTCCCTTCACCTGATGAAGGCCGCTTGTGTTGTGGCCGAAACGTCGTGATTTTTTGTTATTTTATTTTCACCTACGTGACTTTACCCAATAGAACCAAAGAGTACAGTTTACGATCTTCTAAATATCGTAACTCGTGCGGTACTCTGGCCCATAAGTCTCCGCGGATTCCTGCCCGGTTAAAAAAAAATCAAATGAAATGTAATGATCATCGTGAGCCATGATCAGTCTACCGCTGGATGAAGCGTGAAAAGTTCCCTTCACGGCCGGGTCTATCCATGGTAGCTATTCTCATCGCGACACCCAGAGATAAAAAAAACCCTCTCATCTGGCAATGCCCCCACTACCCTCCGACCTACACCCATTCCGGAAGATGAAGATGTAACAAAAATATTCTTGGTTCTTTCGGTAAAGTCACGTACATGGAAAATTTAAATAAAAACAAACAAAAAACACGACGTTTTTTTGTTGCTTTTATTATTTTTTATTATTTTATTTTCTATCTACGTGACTTTACGGAAAGAACCAAGAACCGTGAATTCCTGCAGTCACGAAAGTTTTAAGTCAAAATGTTTAAAAATAAAACCGCGGCAAAGCAGAAGAATCTTCCGGAAGCGGCTTCGCGTGCTCGCGGCGCCTCCACCAATTAAACGCGAAGTTGCTGCCCACCCCCACCGATTGAGTCGACTGCTCCTATTGGTCAATACGGGGTGGTGAGTGGTGGTGGGGGGACGCTGTCGACCAATGGGAGAGCGCGTTGCTGCGTGTGGGGCCAGCTGTGGAGGAGCAGGCAGGGGCAGGCTTCCCGCACCACGGCGGAGCGCAGAGGCCTCCGTGACTGCGAGGCGGAGCGAGGAGCCGGCGGCGGCGGCGGCGAGGCGCGGCCGCCGTTGACATCGACGGTAGCGACAAGGCCGCCGCCGTGAGTCTGACATCGTCTTTGTAACCAACCCCTCCCGTCGCAGCCGCCCCGTTATACGGACGGCGCTAAGAGTGGTGGCGCGGCGTAAACTTCACCCCGTGTGGAGCCTCCCCTCCACGCCCCTTCACTCTCGCCATCACCGTCATCACGACAACAATTACAGCTGCTGCAGGTGATGATGATCACGATGATGATCATGATGATCATCGTAATTGCATTTATTTAGCTCGTGAAAAGATCGCCCGTTTAGTCTTTGGCCGGCGTCGCGCGTCAGAATGTTGGGCCTCGGGAAAGGTCACGGTGCGATTCCTGCGTCAGGTCCACACAGACGGGTTCGCGAGCCCTCCTTGCACCGCCATCCGCTGCCCTCCTCGTCTGCACACCCCCATCCACCCACCCTCCCTCACGGCGATCCCAGGTGCGCGAGTCGTGGATGGGCCCCCGGTTGTTATTTGTTGGGAGAGGACCTCGGGGTTATTCCCCGAAGTGGCGGACAGAAGACACGAATCGGGGGCATAGGTGCACATCGTCCGTTCAGGGCGGCATCACGCCAACAGTGGTTCATGAAAAGACGATCCTCGCTGATGAAGATTTCGCGTCGAAAGCTTGCCCTGCGGTTTGCTTTGCCTTGCTGAAATAATCCCCCTGCCAGAAAGCGGTGCGGCTGATGGGTTGCGTTAGAGATTCTTTTTTTTTGGTCACGTGGAGAAGAAATACGCGCGAAGGAGACGTTGCTTTTATTTTGTTACATTGTCCGGTGGTGCGTGAGTATTGTCTCGTCGTGGGAACGTGGAGTTTCCACTGCTGTCGCTGGGGGAAGCTGCCTCCAGTGTAGATGCGCCCAGCGGCACGGTTGTCACACATGTTGCTTTGTCTCCACATCGACATTTAATAACAGTGAACACAATTTAACGCTACAGAAATAAGGGGTTTACATATGGATGCTCAAAACATGACAATCGCGGAATGGTAGATATAGATTTTAAAAACAATATGAACATTACAACAGGTGATGGCGATGGCAGGGAGACTTTAGTCTTGAGACACGAAGCCTGCATCGTTGAGGTTCTGGCTGCACGATATCTATTTTGGATGTTTTAGATCCAGAGGTAGTCTCGAGAATTCATGTCATCAGAAGGGTCAGCAATTGTTGCATTGAACATTGAATTTGGGTTGTTACGTAATGTGGAGAAATCCTGCTTTGAGAATTCATTATTTCGGTTTTATTGCCAAGCAAAACATAGCAGGGTGTGTGGAAAAGTGCTTCCCTAGTTTATGGATGTAAAAGGTGACTTGAAGGATTCTCAAAAGTAGTTCTGTGCTCACTGCTTGTGTGGACCGTTTTCTAACAGGGTGATGCCCCGGCTCTACTAGAGTTGCGAATGGACACTCCGTTTCACTGCATGATGCCAATAGCACAATTGAAATTAAATTGGGGGAAAAGACTAAAAGGATTGCTATTGTGTTTGGCTTTATCCACTGAGTTGATGATTTACTGCCGGTGAGTGATGGTGAATGTTTATTAACTGAATCTTTTGTCTGGAAGTACAGTGAGGGAAAAAAGTATTTGATCCCCTGCTGATTTTGTACGTTTGCCCACTGACAAAGAAATGATCAGTCTCTCATTTTAATGGTAGGTTTATTTGAACAGCGAGAGACAGAATAACAACAAAATCCGGAAAAACGCATGTCAAAAATGTTTTAAATTGATTTGCATTTTAATGAGGGAAATAAGTATTTTACCCCCTCTCAATCAGATTTCTGGCTCCCAGGTGTCTTTTTATACAGGTAACGAGCTGAGATTAGGAGCACACTCTTAAAGGGAGTGCTCCTAATCTCAGCTTGTTACCTGTATAAAAGACACCTGTCCACAGAAGCAGTCAATCAGTCAGATTCCAAACTCTCCACCATGGCCAAGACCAAAGAGCTTTCCAAGGATGTCAGGGACAAGATTTGTAGACCAACACAAGGCTGGAATGGGCTACAAGACCATTGCCAAGCAGCTTGGTGAGAAGGTGACAACATTTGGTGTGATTATTCGCAAATGGAAGAAACACAAAAGAACTGTCAGTCTCCATCGGCCTGGGGCTCCATGCAATATCTCACCTCGTGGAGTTGCAATGATCATGAGAACGGTGAGGAATCAGCCCAGAACTACACGGGAGGATCTTGTCAATGATCTCAAGGCAGCTGGGACCATAGTCACCAAGAAAACAATACATTGGTAACACACTACGCCGTGAAGGACTGAAATCCTGCAGCGCCCGCAAGGTCCCCCTGCTCAAAAAAGCACATATACATGCCCGTTTGAAGTTTGCCAATGAACATCTGAATGATTCAGAGGACAACTGGGTGAAAGTGTTGTGGTCAGATGAGACCAAAATTGAGCTCTTTGGCATCAACTCAACTCGCCGTGTTTGGAGGAGGAGGAATGCTGCCTATGACCCCAAGAACACCATCCCCACCGTCAAACATGGAGGTGGAAACATGTTTTGGGGGTGTTTTTATGCTAAGGGGACAGGACAACTTTACCGCATCAAAGGGATGATGGACGGGGCCATGTACCGTCAAATCTTGGGTGAGAACCTCCTTCCCTCAGAAGGGCATTGAAAATGGGTCGTGGATGGGTATTCCAGCATGACAATGACCCAAAACACAGCCAAGGCAACAAAGGAGTGCCTCAAGAAGAAGCACATTAAGGTCCTGGAGTGGCCTAGCCAATCTCCAGACCTTAATCCCATAGAAAATCTATGGAGGGAGCTGAAGGTTCGAGTTGCCAAACGTCAGCCTCGAAACCTTAATGACTTGGAGAAGATCTGCAAAGAGGAGTGGGACAAAATCCCTCCTGAGATGTGTGCAAACCTGGTGGCCAACTACAAGAAACGTCTGACCTCTGTGATTGCCAACAAGGGTTTTGCCACCAAGTACTAAGTCATGTTTTGCAGATGGGTCAAATACTTATTTCCCTCATTAAAATGCAGATCAATTTATAACATTTTTGACATGCGTTTTTCTGGATTTTGTTGTTATTCTGTCTCACCGTTCAAATAAACCTACCATTAAAATTATAGACTAATCATTTCTTTGTCAGTGGGCAAACGTACAAAATCAGCAGGGGATCAAATACTTTTTTCCCTCACTGTAAATATTAAAAACAGATCATCGTCTTTGAGGTCATTGTGTCATAGTTGGGAAATTCATTACTTGTAAAAATGTGTTTTGTGTGTCTGGGCGTCAGAGCTCCCTAACAATGAGACCCAACGTTATTGTTTTTTTCGCTTGATTAAAGAAAGATGCAACCCAAATCTCTTGTAGATGCATGCCCAGGTTGTCCCAGGCTACCCATTGTCAGTTTGGAGCATTGGTATTGGTGAGCAAGGCTGTAAAAGATAGTGAGTGCCATTGTCATAACAATCTCATGAGGTCACTTAATTGTCTTTTTTAAATGTGCATGTGTGGCTTCGCACTGACATCGGTTGTGGGGAATTTATTTTTCAAATGTGAAAAATGCCTTTGTTTACAGCCCGGTATGCCTGCGACAGAGCTTAGGTACGTTATCCAAATGTTAATAGGACATTTTTGAAATGTTAATAGGATTATACGGTGGTAATTTCTATTAGGGATATGGTTTTAGAGGGGAAAACATGACAAAAAGGCCACGCCTGATTTATGTTTTAGATTTATGTTAATAATAATGGAGTGATGCTTGATTTAATTTACGTCATTGTTTCAAAGAGACATCGTGGCTATGGGGTCATCTGGTGATACATGACCATTGTTTTTTTGTAGAAAATATTAATGGGCTCCAACGTGTAATGGAAGCCATAACCAAAAATTGCATGAACTTTTGTTTAAACATCAGCACATCCAGTTACTTGGGAAAATGAGGGGATATAAAAAATTATGCAGATCATGAATCATACTTGCTGCACTGTAATTTTGTAGCTGTAATTTTGTAGATTTTAACCGAGTGGGATTGGGAGCTTCACAGCACAAGAAACCAACAATACCCTGCTAAGTGGTGGATTCCAGCTGTCTTGCCTCCATGCCCAAAAGAGAAACATCTAATTTTTCATTGCATGGAAATTGCATTCAATTTAATTTAAAACACATCATCTGTGCAGTGACACGGGTATTTTTTATTAAGAGATGAAACAGACGATTAATTTGGTTATGTGATGATATATTCCATCAAGCATCTGCATATGAGAGTTTATTTCACTGCTCCATCGCAGGACTGGTGTGATGGATTTGGGGTGGTTCTTCATTTCGCAGTGGATAGGTCATGGCTGGTGACGACGAATTGGGATATCCCTTGCACATGGAACACGTGTTGTAAGGAGTGGTGAATTATTATTTTGCAAAGATCTTTTCTCTGTTACTGTTGTTTTTCCCACAGCTGAGCTTCCCCGTGACCATGGAGGGGGAGGGGCTGGGTCTCGATTGCTCGACAGGGAAGCGCAAGAGGAAGGAGCACCACTGCGATGAGCCCGGTACGCTCTGAGAATGCATCTCCTGATTCCCTTGGTTTTAAGTTTTATGGAGGTCATCTCAAAGTTGTGAATTTTAGATCAGTTTTGATCTTTCCATCTTCAAATTTAAGCGCTGGTGAGATGTTAAACTGCGTCGCCTGATGTGAAGGAGGTCGTGGGTTCGATCCCGACCCTGACGCCTGCTGTATATTTGGAGTTTGCATGTTTTTTTCCAATGCTCGTGTGGATTTTTCTCCGGGTCCTCTGGTTTTTCTCTCCACATTTAAAAAAACATGCCTTTAGAGTATTTAGCTGCTATAAATTTCAACATAAGCCACTTCGTTGAGCTATCATTTGTGATTTAAAGCTTTCGTGACTGCAAGGATTCATCTTCTTTGGTTCTTTCGGTAAAGTCACGTAGAATGAGAATAAAATAATAAAATAACACAATAAAATTCTCATGACGTTTCGGCCACAACACAAGGGGCCTTCTTCAGGTGAAAGGAACAGACCTGTCGAACAGACCTGTCGTTCCTTTCACCTGAAGAAGGCCACTTGTGTTGTAGCCGAAACGTCATGAGAATTTTATTGTGTTACTTTATTAATTTATTACTTTATTCTCATTCTACGTGACTTTACCGAAAGAACCAAAGAAGAAGACTATCATTTGTGGTCAGGTCGCTTCTGAAAAAGAGCTACATAGCTCAGTGGGCCTTACCTGGTAAAATAATAAAAAATAGTTTAGTGTAGATTAAGCCTGGTTTAAGTCATTCGTGTGGAAGATGATGGTGACCCTCCGAGTTTAGTGCCCAGCACAACCAATACCATCACCAAGGTGGACCGAACGCCGGTGATCAGCTGCTCGGTCTCAACGGCAACCAAAGACGCAGCCCCAATCGTTTCATTGAGGCTCAACAAAAGCTAAAAGCCTCGTCCCAGCGCATCCTGTGTGCCATCTCAACGCAGACGTTTGCCATTTGAAAGAAGTAAAAAGTGATTTGTGATTTTGGTTTCCATTAGCAATGAAGGTTTAATTTATACTTATTATTTTGGTGGCAGATACACTTTGTTTTCTTTCATTAGAGTGGCTTTTTAAATGGTACATAACAGAATGTAATCACTTATGGGAGACTACTCTTCTACATAAAAAAAAAATGCTGTGTCACGCCAGAGGAGAGATGTGCGTGTTGAATGATGGCAACTAAATGCGTGTTCCGCTTAGGCTGGTGATGGCTATGCACGCCTGTAATTCAGCACTGGAGGCGTGGTTTGGTGGATCACACAAATTGTTGTGAAACTCTCTTGCTATGTGCGCTGAGGTGCCATTCCCTGGCCTGCTAGGAGAAGGCAGGACAGCAAGTGGACTCGTCCCCATCTTTTTCCACGACGTACGGGGATAGAATGTTGCCCCTTAGCACGCGTGAATTTTGTCTTTGCACGCATAGAGGTTTGGGTTGCCTCCAACATGTACAACAGACACTCATGAGTTGGCTGAAAACATCTTAAAATAAAAAAATGCAATGCAGGACCCTCATGAAAGAGAGGCCTTGGACTTAGTGTGGTTTCCCTGGATCAGAAAAAAACAAGTAATTATGATGACATGTTGTTCACAGATGGAGATATTTCTGATGAAGATGAGAGTGGCAGTGATGAGAGTGAAGGCGATGACGATGATGAGGGTAAACATTTTTTACACCTGTTACCTTTACTGGACCTGTGGTTCTCAATAAATATTAATTTGGAAGGGTTTCATTTCATTAGTAGATGATGGTTATCAGCAACCTATATATGCCTAGTTTTATTTGGATAAAACAAGATAATGAGCCCTGAGAGGAGTGAAACATCCATACAAATTACACATTGTAATTTTCGTTGAAGGATAGTTTTATTTTAAAATAACTAAAATTAATAATTCATAGCCCTTTGTTAATCCACTGTTGGATTGAAGGCCTCCCCTACGCTATGTCAGTTATGAGTGTTGTTTGACCATACTCCACCATGCTGGTCAGTGTGGGCTGGTGAAGGGTGAGGGGCCCTAGGAGCAGTTCAAATATCTCTCTGATGTTAGCTTCATGCAACTGGCACCGATCATAATGTATCGCACGCACCACTCCATAACCTTTAATTGCCATGAATAAATAAAAAATTATGCGTGCAAAATTATTTTAAGAATTGAGCTTGGAAAATCGATACATCATGATTCCACTGCGTTGTGATGTAACTGTGGTGATAAAGGGGCTCTGTGAATGAAGGTGAATGGATTCCAGTGTGACTGTGGCCTAGTGTTGAGGCTGAACAGATGCCTTGCTGTCTGTACAGCTGAGCGGTACAATAATTATCACGGTCGTGCCACGAAAATCATGTTTCTGCACCAGAAAACTGTTCTAAATTCTTGCGAGTTAAACTTGGTTCAGAAGCGAGGTATTTCCCCATGGTGAGACTGTCATAATTTAGTTGTGCCTTACTGGAAAAATCCTATTCAACTAGCCTTTTGCCCGTCCAAGGACGTGTGTATTGCAGTAAATCTGAAACTGGCAAGCGAAAAGCAGACCGCGACGTGATATTAATTGCATCACTTCGTGTGCAATTTGTAAGGGCGCGTTGACACAGACCTATTTCATTTTAAGGTTATAATCCCTTGTTCATCATGACGTCCTTTTTACTTTGATGTCTCAACAACAGCGTTACGGAGATCACGTGACGTGAGGGTTCTTCTGCCTTTGTAGCGGGGGTCGTAAGTTGACGCCGAGGAGGAGGAATGAGGCGCCTCGGCCCCCCATGTGGAGTGACGTCAGCTGCTAATTATTATGAATGGGAGGGGGGGGTGTCCATTTGGAGGACGTCACCTTATCATGATTATTAATGAGTTTCTGTTCGATGTGGAGTGAAGTCACCTGCTCATGATTATTAATGAGGGGGGAGGGTTCTCCATGTGGAGTGACGTCACCTGCTCATGATTATTAATGAGGGGGGGGGTCCATGTGGAGGACGTAACCTGTTCATGATTGTTAATGAGGGGGGCTGGTCGACATGGAGTGACGTCACGAACATTGCACGCAGACATTCTTGGCTCATCATAGTAGGTAATAATAATGGGGAGGGGGGGGGGTGTCCATTTGGAGGACGTCACCTGCTCATGAATATGAATGAGTGGGGCTGGTCGA
Organism: Petromyzon marinus; assembly: GCF_048934315.1. Taxonomy (NCBI): domain Eukaryota; kingdom Metazoa; phylum Chordata; class Hyperoartia; order Petromyzontiformes; family Petromyzontidae; genus Petromyzon; species Petromyzon marinus. The sequence continues at coordinate 1,690,614 of NC_133711.1, read as the reverse complement.
TGTAGAGTGATATCACGAGCATTCAGGACAGACATTCCTGGGTGATTATAGTAGGTATAGGGCAAGGTGGTGTCTGCTAGGATAGCCATTCTGCTCCATCCAGAAATGCCGACGCAGGCTGTGTGCACACCATGCCGCCTCCTACCTAACGCGCTCTCCTGCCGCCCCAGGAGGCAGCAACGATGGCTCCGACGACAGCGAGGAGGAGGGAGGAGACTCGGACGAGGACGCGGAAGAAGAGGAGGACGAGGAGGAGGAGGACGATGACTGTGGGGAGCAGCCCGAGCAGAGCTCGGATGATGAGCGGGAGGGATGCCCCATCTGCCTCAATGGCCTGCGGGACCAGGAGCTGGGAACCCCGGAGAACTGTGCCCACCTCTTCTGCCTCGACTGCATCCTCGAGTGGGCCAAGGTAGCTGTTGGTGTTGATACCCAGAAACCCTGCTCAGGCACACACCAGCTCAAGTCACAGAGCTACCCATTGGCACTCTTTGCGAAGTGAGCGAGCGTTGCCACTCTTGGTTGCGTGTACAGGACAGGCTGTACAGATACCAGGAAAGCACATGTCAATGATGTCCCTTGTATCTCTGTTCTAACATGGTAAGAGCTGGGGAGGAGCAGTGATACAGTGGTTCACGCACCGCTCTTCGATTCCCGGCCATGGCTAACATCAGTGGCGAGTCATATCTAAACTGGTTCTCGGGCCCACACCACTCCAACAACACGCACTGAATAGCATGGTGAAGTATGGTAAAACAACCCCACGACCGACACAGTGATGGAATAGCAGTGGGTTTACACGAGGGCTGTACATCATTATTTTTAAGAGCCAATTGAGAGCAGAAGTCTGTTTTTCGAGAAGACGTGTTCGTTGTGTGTGCTTAAAATATAGCTGGGTGGCGCAACGGTCAGATCACTGGACTGACCGTCATGAGTTTGAGTAAAAATATTAGTGCGTAGCTAACTCAGCCCATCAGTAGTCTGGGGTAGATAAAATAAATACCACTTGTGTGAAGTCAACAGTAGTCATCCTGTGAAAACTATCTCTGCCATGGAAACATGGAATTTCCACCACTGGATCAGACCACCAGTAGCCTTGTGTGGCACCCTATTAATCCAGGGGTTAATTTGACTTTCTGACAGTGCTTAGCTTAACTATATACACACATGCACGTGTCATCAGTGCTTCCCCACTCAAAAAAAACGGATTAGGCGACACTCATATCTCTTTACACCAGTGAGCCGGTGGTGAAAGACATTCACATTCATTCGTGCCTATTTTTATCACCCCCAGAGGAATGATATTCAAGGTTTAGCCCCCTGACTGAGATGTAAACTTTCAACCTTCCAATTGCAAGATGTGCGCTAAAACCAGAGCAGCACCATCCGGCTGCTTATACTTTCAACCAATGTGAGTCAAGTTGTTTTGTTCCCCGTGCAGACCCTGGTGATGGTGTCGGGCGCTGGCTAATTGTAGATTGTTTGTCTGCGTGTCTTTTCAGAACATGAATTCCTGCCCCGTGGACCGAAAAGTGTTCACCAGTGTCAGTGTCCGCGCTTGCGTGGGAGGCCCGGTATTACGGCAGGTGCGTGTGTACCCTGTGTTTTCGCCATTGTCAGCTGTTGCTCGGTTCTGTTGAATTTCATTTGATGAATTTTCTCATCTGAATGTGAATCCGATCGAACTACACGCTCACACGGCCGTGTCTGGTCAGTGCTACGACCTGTTGTCTCCCTCACCCTGTTCAACTCCAAATTGGAGACTTTTCTCCTGCGTTAGATCTTTTTACATTGTCCTCTTTCTTGTTTGTTTATATCATCAAAAAACGAGCTGAGCAGGAGATGCTGTGCATCAGCTGTAGAGGTTAACACAGCCACGTCTGCCACAATTTGAGGATGCGTCAGAAGAAAGGCTTCTATATTGAGATAGAGGTTTATTGGCCACTGCATGCAGGTCATTGAAGAGGATGCAGGTTTAGGGCAACTCTCAATCGCATCCTCACAAATCATTGCCGTTCGGAACTTGATGATGCATTAAATAAAAACTTTCCAGTGTGCGATTGCGGTCACCCAGAACCACGGAACATAGAACAACTTGCTGGCCGATTCACAAACACGAAGGATACGTGATTAAAACGATACACTTTGCTACTCCTGATGCAATCTGACTCAGCCACCTCAATTTAAAATAACAGCTGTTGTTCTACATCAACATCAGCCATACGAAGAAGATAAATTGTGTGATATGAAGAACGCTTTACAATCGTGCTGTGTGTCATGTATGTACGTGGAACTTCTTTCGCACCCTATGCAGCCAATCGGAGGTGCGGGGGCGAACGACAACAAATTAAACGCAAAAAAGCAGTTCTAAAGAAATTAGTTTTCAGCCTAGATTTAAAAGTGCATAGCACCAGTGGCCTCCTGATACAGCTCCTGTGGGAGGGGGAGGTGACGAAACGTCGCGGTCGATCCTCCCGCGTGTGCGCCTTGCGCTGCGTGTGTGCAGGTGCCAGTGCAGGATCACTTGGGCGCCGCGAAAGATGACGGGCAGGAGGAGGAGCCAACGTTCTGCGAGGTGTGCCGGAGCAGTGATCGCGAAGACCGCCTCCTGCTGTGCGACGGCTGCGACGCTGGGTGAGGGGCAGCGTGCTGCGATGGTAACACCCGTGCATCACAATCGCTGACTCCGCCGCCTTGCTTTGTGGGGTGGGTTTGGACATTTTTACACGTAGTAGCCTTTCACGAGCAATATTATCCATGATAGAGGTTTTTATGGGTTAGATCGTGTAAATATAATTGTGCCATTAAACCCGCCACCACCTGACGCAGCCAACAAAACATGCTAATTAGTTACTAGTTCAGCACGCCGGTGTGTTGGAGAGTAAATCGACAACATTTAGGAGACATCATTGTACTCGAATTGTAAATGTTTGGGCTTTGTATGTTCTCCGCTTTTTCTGCATGTATTTCCCGAGGGTTTTCCGGTTTCCTCGCGCAACTATATAAATTGCACAATATATATACAGCTGGTTTTGGCTAAACATCTCAATGCTGAAAAATCACCTCTAAATTCATCAATTGGGATTACACACGGCAGCAACATTGTCCCCTTCTGCGAAAACTTGGTACAGCCCTCCTGACAACGAGTGTTGAGACTCAGGGAGGCTTTCCTCGGTGGGTAAACAGGTATAATAATGATTACTATTTCTTTTCTCTTTCGGATTTATACTGCACCCTTACCAATTATTCTCAATTGCATGATAAAATGCATATGAAGAATTTTTTTTTGCTAAAGTGAATGGTGAACTTTTTGTTATTCTTTGGGTCTTTCGGTAAAGTCACGTATATAGGTTCAAAGAAAATAACAAAAAACTACGACGTTTCGATCGCATCACAAGCGGTCGTCATCAGGAAAAGGGGGTTAGCTTCTAAAGGCAAACTGTTTATAAAGGTTTGAAATGGGCGTAGCCCAAATGTCAGCAGCCAGCGGTGGGCAGCAACCACGACGGTGGTGGGGTTTCCACCAATCATTGGGCTGCCAGGGGACAATTAGCATGTTAATGTAAGTTCGGTGAGCGGCCTCCACGACGCGCGAGGTGGCTGTGTTAGTGTGACCCTGTTAATGAACAACGAACACCAGAAGGTGGTAGGATGGGAACATCACAGCCAGTTATGACTTAAACTGGTTGATAACGTCCTTCCAATGATTTCTCAGTTTGTACCCATCTTCTCGGTTGAAATTGTTTCTGTGTCTGCATTTATGGATGGCTTCATGAACGAATCTTTTTTGATAGCCAGTGGGTTTGCAAAGTACCTTCGTCTTAGAGAAATCAATTTCGTGTGAGCCCACCGCATTAAAACAATGATCAGCCACGGCGGAGGTATTGGTCCTACCGTGTTTCAGATCTGCCTTATGTTCACGAACACGGTCCGGGACATGTAGCTTAGTTTCCCAAATGTAACTACTGCCGCAGACACAGCTTAGTTTGTAGATGCCGAGGTATTGCATGTCAGGGATCACATCCTTCACAGATGGGATCAGATCACGAATTTTATGTACTGTGTTAAATCGAACCTGAATCTTGTGTTTGCTCATGATTTTGGAAATCTTTTTGGTGACCCCTGCTATGTATGGCAAGGTGATGGTTTTGATTGGGTCCTCAGATGGTTCTTTCACAACGGTTTGGGGTGATAGCTTTACGGATTGTGTAGTTTGAATATCCATTCATCTTGAGAGCTTGGTCTTGGCCAAACGTCAGCCTCGAAACCTTAATGACTTGAAGAAGATCTGCAAAGAGGAGTGGGACAAAATCCCTCCTGAGATGTGTGCAAACCTGGTGGCCAACTACAAGAAACGTCTGACCTCTGTGATTGCCAACAAGGGTTTTGCCACCAAGTACTAAGTCATGTATTGCAGAGGGGTCATACTTATTCCCTCATTAAAATGCAAATCAATTTATAACATTTTTGACATGGGTTTTTCTGGATTTGGTGTTGTTATTCTGTCTCTCACTGTTCAAATAAACCTACCATTAAAATTATAGACTAATCATTTCTTTGTCAGTGGGCAAACGTACAAAATCAGCAGGGGATCAAATACTTTTTTTCCTCACTCTATGCATCCGTATGGGTGGCTTTCCTGTAAACGGTGTCCCATTGAGCCATCTGGTCTCTTTTTGATTAAAACATCCGAGAATGTTAGCATGCTCTCCTTTTCCATCTCCATGGTGATTTTGATGGCTGGGTGTATGGAATTGATGTGGTTGAGGAATTGGTTCAGAGCTGGTCGGCCATGTGGCCAGATGACTCACGTGTCATCTACGTACCTCTTCCACAAGAACGGACGTAGAGTGGATGCCTGGATGGCATCGGTCTCAAATTTTTCCATGAAAACATTGGTTGCAACTGGAGATAAGGGAGAACCCATTGAGGTACCTTCAATTTGTTTGTAGAATGTTCCATTCCAGGTGAAATGCATGTTGGTGAGGCAGTGTCTCACTAGGGCCGGTACATCAGCATTCAGTCCTTGTTGGACCAAATCTTCAATGATTGCAATGGTGTCAGGCACAGGAACTTTGGTAAGCAAAGAGACATTTGAAACTAATGAGCAAATGACCTGGAGATAGTGAGATGTCCTTAATTAACGATGCCAAGTGACGCTGTATTTCCGATAGCTCTATTTCTTCACCTGAGGACGGCTGCTTGCGTAGTGGTAGAAACGTCGTGATAATTTTATTATATTATGTTTTATTTGTATTATTTCCCTTCTATGTGACTTTACCGAAAGAACCAAGAATATGAATCCCTGCAGTCACGAAAGCTTTAAATCGAAAGATGCCAAGTGAGCTGAGTTAAGTACAGCTGAGGTGGTCTTACCAGTGATTGGTTGTAAGGTCTCGGACAGAAATCGGGCCAGTTTGTAGGTGGGTGAGTCAATGGTGGAGACGATAGAACGGAGTAGTGTACCTTCTTTATGGATTTTTGGTAAGCCATACAATCTGGGTGGTCTAGCAGCAGAGGGTTTTAAGGAAAACTGCTTGTTTGGTTCGATTAAAGATGTCGAATCGATATTGTTGGTTTTCGTAACGAAGCTGTTGGTGGGATCCCTTTTATTTTTTGTATAGCTACCATCATTAAGTAGGTCCTGAATTTTGTTATTGTATGTGGTTTTGTCAATGAGGACAATGGCATTGCCCTTGTCGGCTGAGAGGATGACAATGTCATCTCTCTTTTTTTAATTGAGAAAGCTCAAAGCGCTCATACTTTCTGATGTTGCTAATAGGTGTCTTAGCGTTTTTGAGGATTGCAGCAATTTCCGATCTTGCCATGTTTGCAGTAATGTGTACCTTTAAGGGCTTCGTCAACCTGGGCAATTATATCATCAACTGGGATGTGTTTTGGGGTGACTGCGAAATTAAACTCTTTAGCTAGAACCGATTTTAGACTTTTGGAAATTAGACTTACTCTGATTGATAACCATGTCAACATCTAACTTTTTAACGTGTGGATCTGGCTTCTTGGAAAGGAGGTTGAACTTGGAAATCAGGTTATCTTTGCATTTAGCTGACATTGAGGCGGCTGAAGAGGCTGTCATGTTATCTACATGTTCCCAATCAGATGTAGACATTTTTTTCTTTAATGTTAAGTGTGATTTCAGGAGAGTCTTGTCTAAATTATGTAGTTCAAATCGGAGCAATCTTATTCTCTCTGAGATCAGGGCTAAGCCGGCCCTGATCAAGATCCGTTTAGCATTGGGAGAAGTGACAGCTGCAGATGTCAATGTAAAGGCGATCGGTATTACCTTAGTGTCACGGCATCTCTTCAGGAATGTGAGTGACTCGATCAGGTGAGCCTTCTTGTCTCGAAGTTTGTTTAAAGATCTAATATTTGTGTGGAAACCCTCCCCGTAGAGGCGGTTAAATATTGACTTAAAACCTGACTCCCACCACCACCATTCCACAAGGATTCCCTCATCAAAACTCTACACCATAGAGCTCGATGTATTTCCGACCATCACCTAGCCAGTGAACTGGAACACGTACACCAAGCTCCCAAGATGAATGGATATTCAGATTACACAATCCCTAAAGCTATCACCCCAACTGTTGGAAAAGAACCATCTGAGGACCCAATCAAAACCATCACCTTGCTATACATAATAGGGGTCACCAAAAAGATTTCCAAAATCATGAGCAAACACAAGATCCAGGTTCTATTTAACACAGTACATACAATTCGTGATCTGATCCCATCTGTGAAGGATGTGATCCCTGACATGCAATACCCCGGCGTCTACAAACTAAGCTGCGTCTGCGGCAGTAGTTATATTGGAGAAACTAAGCGACATGTCTGGAACCGTGTTCGTGAACATAAGGCAGATCTAAAACACGGTAGGGACCTATACCTTGGCCGTGGCTGATCATTGTTTTAATGCGGTGGGCTCACACGAAATTTATTCCTCTACGACGAAGGTACTTCGCAAACCCAACTGGCTATCAACAAAGATTTGTTCATGAAGCCATCCACATATACAGACACAGACAGAGAAGATGGGTACAACCAGTTTAAGTCATAACTGGCTGTGCTGTTCCCATCCTACCACCTTCTGATATTAGTTGTTCATTGACAGGTTCACGCTAACACAGCCACTTCGCACGCCAACCTAGAGGTTTGCTGCTCTGCGAACTCCCATTAACATTCTCATCTCTCACATTAACACAGACACCTCGGCGCGCTCGCCGTGGAGGCCACTCACCGATCTTACATGAACATGCACATTTTCACCTGGCAGCCCTTTGATTGGTGGAAAACCAACCACCATCGTGGTTGCTGCCCATTGGCTGCTGACACTTGGGCTACGCCCATTTCAAACCTTGAAAACAGTTTCCCTTTAGAAGCAAACCCCCTTTTCCTGATGACGACCGCTTGTTTTGTGATCGAAACGTCGTAGCTTTTTGTTATTTTCTTTGAACCTATCTACGTGACTTTACCGAAAGAACCGAAGAATATGAATTCCTGCAGTCACGAAACTTTAAGTCAAGATTGAACTTTTTATTGTTTGTGACTGAGACAAGACGCAGCATCTCAAATCTCTGTTTAAATACAGGTTACTGCCTCGAATTGACCCCAGGCACTCAACACGGCTGGCTCTTTAAGTTGTGACCCTCCTCCCCCCCACCACGAGACTTTCTGGGATAGCCCCAAGAGACTTTCACAGCACCCACTTAGGGCTGGGCCCTGCACCCGTCACCACATGTCACTTTGTCCGTCCCCCCACCGCCGCCCAAGTTCCAAGTTCACTCGATGCTGAGATGCGTCGGCAGGGGAAATCCGTAGAGTCCCCTCGAAGGCGCTATGTTTCACAGGCATATTCGTTTCCAGTAGTTTCACAGTAAACGGTGGTGTTGCTATGCATAATCCATATTCAGTCATTTGTAAGTAATTTTTTGTCTTTTACGTGACAAATTTTGTACCATGATCCCAACACACAATGGCCTCCCCATTTCGAATGACATGAGGGGGATCTCCAACGTCCACTTTGAAGCGGTCAGTGCTTGTTCGTATCGTTAATACTCCCACGGTAATAACCAGGGTGTTCCGCCGGATTTGAACCACGAGCCTCTGCAACAGGTGGCGAACGCGCTACCACAGGGCCACGTCACCGCCCCTAGAGGACACTGAACCAAGTTGAACACTGTGCTGTGTGCGACAGGTACCACATGGAGTGCCTGGATCCCGCGCTCGACACGGTGCCTGTAGAGGAGTGGTTTTGCCCGCAGTGCAGACCCGTGCACCAGCAGACAGGTGGGCGCTGCGGTCACTCGAGGGGGATTTAAATAAACGTCCGTGGGCCTGGTGGCGGTTTTACACGATAGATCCCATCGCCGACGGTGGCAATGCCAGTGAAATAAATTCAGTGGGACAAGTGCTGGAACAAGGAAGTGACTACAGACTCTTCAACCTATGGCCCAACATTTCAAGAGTGTTTTTTTCTTTCCTTCGCGGAAGTTTACTTCACCAAAACTAAGAAATAAACGGTTTCTGGGTTTGTCCGTGGACAACCACTGTTGACTTCCCACACAAATTGGTGCTCATTTTACTCACCCGCAAAGAGACAACGGGTTGAGTCGACCTCTGTTCGGGTTGAGTCGACCTATGCTAGGATTTAAATACGAGCTGTGCGCTCTAACCGCAATGCCACCAGTCGCAGGCGTAGAGCATGTTAACCAGGGGGGGTTGCCGCATTACAGCAGCGTGCCACCACAACCACGTAATATTGTGGAATATGATAAAATAGTCCTCGCATAACTTTGCTCCAAAGTCTTGCTCACGAAATTATATTCAATCTCAGTGTGATCTCACTTGATGTGTAAGGATCGTATTCTTAAGTCACAGCTCGGCTGCCCCTGACATGGATTGGCTCGGGCTTAAGCTGCTTGGTTGCTTCCAAAGACCCACGAGTGATAAGCGGTCCTCAGTCGTGGCTCGGCTCCTGGCTCGGCTCATGGAAATCCTGAGCCACGGTTGGGACGACGCTCGGAGCCAGCTCAAGTCAAGCGCACGTTCGAGCCGGCTCACTTGAGCCAGAGGCGAGCCGTGACTTAAGAATTACGGGCCTTGATGAGGTTTCCCACCAGGAGCCGGAGAGGAGGGAGCTGGGCCGCTGGGCGTTGGCCACAGGCAGAGGCGGGTCATCGCCAGGACGCGGCAGAGCGAGATCGTCCGCACGCGCGTCAACATCAGCCGCATCACGCGCACCCAGCAGATAAGGGTGAGCCCACGCTTTCACAGCCAGTCGCCTCCTTGACACAAACACTTCAGCGTGGATGGGATCCCTATAGACATTCCCCAGCCTGGCAACATCCACATCAAGCACACACAGATAGGTTATTTGATAATGCAGCTTTTCAGCTGCACAGGGTGGCCCAGCAACGGTGAGACCTCAGAGAGAGCTCAATTGCCACCATTTGGCCATAAGAGGGCCAAGTAAAGGGGCTATTGTTGAAGGGTCTGACGTTGGCGTGAGCTGGGGATCCACCTTGAGCTATGTATGGAGTCTGGTGTGGATGAACTCACGTGTTGGTCACGAGCCAACTTGGGAAAAGCTGGTGGCAGCAGATTGCCATGGTGATCAGCTTTGCCATACTCCAGACTACATCCAAGACTGATCACGAGGGCTGCTGGAGACACGGGAGGCGCTTGCCGAGATCTTGGAGCCGAGAGGCGTGGTTACACCAAAGTGCCCAACAGAAGGCATGCAGTTCCAGGAGGCTATCGGGGGTGCCACCTCATTGGTTGGCAAGTAGCATGTCCCTGGGAAAGAAAGTCTTGCTCACCACCTCGTTGTCAACTCACAGAAACAGTTTTCCTGAAGCACAGTGGCTCACGTCTTCGGGCCTCTTCTCGCGCACCCGTGTGTGCGGTGCGCAGCGCGCGGTGAGCCAAGTACCAGACACGCCGTCGGTGGACGATGCCATCAATGCGGTGGCATGCGGAGCGAGCACGGCCATCTACTACAGGCCCGAGGGCGCCCCTCAGCGGAGGAAAGGTAACAAACCCAGTGTGAGGCATTGCCAGGCCCGCCGCACACGATCACCCGCACCCCTGCCACCCCACCCCCCCCCAGATTTTCTGCTCCCCCACATTTTGCAAAAAGTGTCTTGAGATTCAGTTGCATTTTAGTTGCAAGGTAAAGGTTTCATGGTCAATATTTTCTCTGCCACCATTACCATAATCGCTTCCTTCTGCTAGGTCACTTTGCTGGCTATTAGACCATCAATACCTCGCCTCCCGGGTTCTTCTCTGAGAGTATTGCACCATTTATAGACCCGGTTAAATGCCCATTATTGCGGTAACTTAATTGGGATTGAATTTTGATTTAAAGCTTTCGTGACTGCAGCGATTCATATTCTTGGTTCTTTCGATAAAGTCACGTTGAAGGGAAACAATGAAATAATAAAATATATATAAAACAATAAAATTCTCACGACGTTTCGACTGTAACACCTGATGATGACTGTTTGTGTTACAGTCGAAACGTCGTGAGAATTTTATTGTATTATATCTTTTATTATTTTATTGTTTCCCTTCAACGTGACTTTACCGAAAGAACCAAGAATATGAATATTAATTGGGATTGGTTAGAAGGAGTGGGAGTGGGGGGTTGGTTAGGAAGGAATGGGATAAAAGGGGGCACGTGGAGAACTGGGGGTTGCGTTTTGCATTGTGCTTCCTACGCGAGTGCGCTGTTGCGTGACTGGCTGAATAAAGAGCCCGAGCATTAGTTACCAATCGTCGTGTACTCCTCTATAAAGCACTGTTTTGACCAAACTATGGCATTTTTTTGTATCTCCCTGCTCTACCCTGTGCCTTGGAAACAGCGACACGGAGAAAGCGCCGCACGAAACGCCAAGGCCGAAAGAGCACCGCTCGCAAAACAGGAGTCAAGAAACTCTTGGGCAGCAGCAGCAGCACAGGCACTGCCAAGCCTGGCAAGAGGCGGAAGGGGCGCAGGAAAAAGCGCAGATTCAAGCGGCAGCGGCTCAAGATGGTGCATTGCTAACTTACCCACCCACCCACCCACTTAAACCGACCAACTCATTAATTGACTCCGTAACTTATCCACTCAGAATCAGAATATTTATTTATCTTGGAGAAATCCAATGAGCTATGAAGCTTTTTTTTCACGGATGTCCAGTAGGGGTGGGTCAGAAAATTATGACAAACAATACAAAAACAATATTAGGAGTGTAAAGTATAGGAAAGGTAAGGAAATCACTATAAATAAATAGAAATAAACTACTTATCTTAGCAGGTAAAGCCCACTGAACTATTAATTATTTTTCAGAAGCGACCTGGCCACAAATGATTGCTCAACGAAGTGGCGCTTATCATGTGTACATTTATAGCACTCACCCACCCACTGAGAACGAAAAGACAAAATATTCAGCTTTGTGATACAGGCTAAACCTCATCGGTCTTCATCTTGGTGTAATACAAAATGTGCACGTGAGTTTTTCACTCTTCGTAGAAGTATACAATTTGTGCAGAATTATGCACGCTGCGTTGTGAGCCTGGCGAGCTGAGTTAGATTCCTGCTCATTCATCGTCCGAGACTGTTAGATTATTTCTCACCATCCTCAGAGGTCTTGTGCTGTGATGATCACAGCTCTCCGTGCCGTCCGCCTCCTGCTACCCTCTGGATGGCGCTGCTGCAGCGGCTTTGCCGATCCACATCTCCCCGCAGGGACTGGTGATGGCGAGATAATTAATGTCATCACCTCCATCAAAATCGTCCCTTCTTAAGCATTTAAATAATGATTAATAGGATGTGACACCTTTACTGTTATTCCTAGTAACTCCGGATGGATAGGAGTTCCGACCTACAGTTATTGAGAAGACTTGCAAATCTGCCCGAGTCTCAGATAAAAGGGCAGCAGCTAAGAGGCGTCTCCACAGTCGTGGAATGATTTGTGTTTTGTGGAATGATTTGTGTTTTGTGGACGGTCACGCACCAGCCTTCAAAGTAAGTGCCGCCACCACCTAGTGGTGGTTGAGAGCACTGTCTCGACTATGAGGATTCTCATGAGCAATGCTACAATGCTACTGGACCTCAGTGTAATTCTGGCATTCAAGCGGATTCCTTCCCTGCCTATTATTCACGTGTTAAGCGCCCGCCGTTGCTTTTTGTGTTTTGCAGCCCAGGGTGGTGACGCCCCGCATGCGGATCGCCCGTAGCCTGCACCTCGGCAAGCCGGTGCACGGGCAGTCCGTGCCCTCCGTGTACCGGGCCCAGGACAACACCCCCCTGGGGATGCAGAGGATGGAGATCGGGGTCACGGCGCTCTCCGTCTTCGGCAACGTCAATGACTTTGCCCCCGAGGATGACAGGTGGGCCTCCTAGAAGGATGCTTGCTGATTCATCATTGGTGGTGAGAACTCCGGTCATCCTCGCAGCGGCTTTTGGCTCGTCGCGCGCTTTCAGATGCGCTTCTGCGGCCGTTTGGAACGCTCTTCCTCCCGATATTAGGAGGCTAATGAATCTAAATTAACAACTAATTTCTTTAAAACTGCTTTTTGTGTTTAGTTGTCCTCTCCCACTTCCGATTAGCACGGTTGGCTACATACGGTGTGAAAGAAGTTCATGCATATGTAGAGTTTTTCCATAATACGGGTTTTTTGGGTTGGATCGCGTAAATATATATATATGAGTCATTAAACCCGCCACGTAAACAGAACATGCCAATTCGTTACTAGTACAGCACACCGGTGTGTTGGAGAGCAAAACCACAACATTTTATCTTAACGTGCAAGTAAAATATGTCGTACACCCTCCTCCACCGAACACAACTATTTAATAAAGTCGTTACGTGAACAAACGTGCAAAGTTTTTACTGCTTCGGCACCAATCTCTGTGTTGTAGTAGAGCTATCCACAACAATTGTGTATGCCGTTTCGCTGGGAGTTACAACCCTCATCATCAGGCTGTTGCCAGAATTGCGTATGTTCACGTTACGTAAGAAACGACAAGCACTGTCGAATGCTCATTTAAGCGTTGGGTCACTTTGACTTTGGCATCTGGCAGTGTGGCTGTGGTTAAACGGAAAGGTGCGTCGGTCGTGATGAGATGCTGTGTACGTATGTTGTTGAACTTCTTTTTGCACCGTACGTAGTTAACCGTGCTAATCGGAGGTGCGTGGGGAACGGCAACAAACTAAACACAACAAGCTGTTCTAAAGAAATTAGTTTTCAATCGAGATTTAAATCTGCATATCTCCATTGGCTTCCTCATATCGGAAGAGCATTCCAGACGGCCTCAGAAGCTCACGTGAAAGTGCACGATGCACTGATCATCTCCGGTGCTGTAAAGAGGAAGAAGCGAGAGGTCACCGCCGTGTGCGTCGCTTTGTCTCCACAGCGAGCCGGAGCCGTGCAGCAGTGGCTCCCTCCCAGCGGAGCTCCACGCCGGGGCCAAACAACGCGGACTCTCCAAGCTCGCCATGCGCTCCCACCGGCCAGTTGCGCGGCCCATCCCGTCGCAGCTCGCCGGGTACGACTGCTCGGAGTGCGTGTCCCCAGCGCACAGTGCGCACACGTGCGTGCAGTGAGCAGAGCACGGTCCCAGCTGCTGAGATGATCGTTCTCTGTCCCAGGGTTACACCCAACTCCCAGTCTTTGCGGCTCACCAGACTTCGCCTTCCTGTGTTAATCATCTCTGTTCAAATAACAAATTTAGTTTATGCGTCGCACGTTCCCGATGGATCGTTTAACCACGTCGCGTGACGTAGAGAGCGCCAATTAATTTGAAGTGCCGATTCATTGGAATCGACTCTCAGTGCAGTACACAGTATCTCCAAGTTTGAATCAGCACTCTCTAAATGACATGGGAATCGCATGTATACATGTCCTTGCATCCATCGGCTGTATCTTAATGTGAATTGGCGGTCTCTACATTACATGAGATGTGTTTCCAAGTACCAAGGCGTGTGCCTAATGAGGTGGAGTGATGCTCACAACGACGAGTAGAGTGCCTTGATGACAAAACACAGCAATTGGTCCCTGAGCCATGACCTCTGTGTCTGGCCCGTGACCTCCTACCAGCGGGCTTCCCCCACCGCACATCACCCAAAAGTACACCTAGCTTGGTATGAGCACAGTCAGCGGTGAGGACACCGCTGTGCTTTACCGCAGGCTGGCGGAGGAGCCGTGTGAGCCTGCGAAGGCCGCGGCGGTGCCCGCGCCGGGGCCGGTGGAGGACGTGCTGGGCAGCATCCTCGCCGGGCAGAGCATGCTGCTCACCAGCAGCACCAGCACCATCATCAACCGGGACGGCAGCCTGCTGCGTGCCAAGCAGCCCGCCGGGCCGCCGCCACAGCAGCGTGGTGCGTCACTACCGGGTTGACTCCTTCCCCCCCACCCCCTCGCCTGGGTTACGGTGAATTCCCCGCGTTGTCGTTCATTAATCGACAGCCCTTGGTCACCCACTGATTGATGAGGGCAGCCCCATGCCGTGTCGGTCGCGGGGGGTTGTTTAGCCACACTTCAGCAAGCTGTGAAGTGCGAGTCTGTGAAGTAGACGTGCCCAGCTGCGCTTTGAATGTCACTTGCCGCTGATGTTCGCCGGAGCCGGGAACATTTAATGTGGCTTTGCTGGGTTCATTGAGCAATGCGCTAACGACTGCGCCACCACTCCACGCCTGTTATAATACGTCAGAAATAAAAAGACCGGCCAGGTGGCGCTGTAGGTTCGAGTGCTCTACTTACAATTTTGGAGGTTGCAGATAAAAATGATGTTGACAGTCAACTTGGCCTATCATCCCTGCAGATGTATAATCTTATGGGCACCACTTTATGGGAAGTCACCAGTGGTTGTCCTTTGGAGAAACTGGCCCCCGGCATTGAAACGTACAAACGCAGGATAGCGAGAGGACTTCATTCCGAGCAATGGGCTCTGAGCGCCCGTGAGCGGACCTCATTAACCTCTTCTTTTTACAGGGACTTCAAAAACGGCCGACTCGACTGGCAGAACTTTGAAAGTGGAGAGAGTTAAAAGCCCCACGGCCAGGACTGTCAAAGAGGATCCCAGTCCACCTTCACAGTTACCCGGAAACTCCGCCGCATCTACCCACGTCCGTAGACACCTGCCCGCAGCGGCAGGGGCGGCCGCCAGGCCAGGGGGCGGCAGCGCCCCGGCCTCTAACGCTCCGCAGCGCGTGCCCGGCGACGTCGCCGCCGCCGGCAGTGTGCGGCACACGCAGGAGCCGCGCCCCCCACGCGAGTCCACGCACTCGGCCGCAGCCCAAATGGCGGCGAGGTCCGGCCACGCGGTAGGGGGGCCCACAACGGAGCCCGCGGGGAAGAGGCCTCGGCTGGAGCACCCGGCCGACGGCGGTTCGGGGCACGACCGCGTGGACTCCTCCTGCTCGCTGTCGCGAGACCCCTCTCGTGCGCTGGACCCACGCTTGCAGGGGCTGGCGCGAAGACGTGCGCAAAGGGGAGACCCTTTCGCTCAAGGCGGCGTCGCCAACGGAGCGCTGCCGTGGCCCGGCTCGGGGTCCTCGTCCAGAGAGAGCCCAGCCGGCACGGACACGAGAGAGCACGCGTCGCCAGGCACGGGTGAGCGCCCCTCCGCGTGTCGTCGCACCGTAGGTCCGCTTCGTCGCCATCGGCCGTGATCGTATCCACCGCTCAATGATGGCCTCCCAGATTCGCCTGCCGGATCTGTGGTGGTTCTGCGATGCGACAATTCACCCAGCTGCTTGCATACAGGTCCGCTCCATCGCTCTGTCTCCATAGTGGACGTGCTACTGGCCGTGCTCCCTCTCTCGGCTGCGACTCTTTAGTCTCGGGCCACCGGCCGTCGTGACTTCTAGCGATGTGGTCCTTTCCAATGCCTACTTGCTCTACACCGTGATGTCTATAGTTGCTTTTTTGACAGACATTGATTAATAATGTATTAATAACGAGGGGGTGGGTGGCCAGCACCACGCCCGGCCGCCTTTGTCCCCCCCAGTGGCGATGTTCACACACCGCACCAGTTACTCGTTTGAGGCTGAGTCGACCTAGGGGAGGCCCAGTACCGGTTGATATAATCGTCACCGGTGGTGGCCGTGAGCGGGAATCGAACTCGGGTCGCCGGGTTCGTAGCGTAGCGTGCTAGCCACTACACATACGCGGGTGACATTACAGATGTGACGTCGCAGCTCACTTGCCGTGCAAAATATCTGCATTATTGCGCCCCCCCCCCCCAAAAAAAATATACAAAAGTGTATTTTTATAATTTTTGCATGGTGTACAATCTGGAAAGTAGCCACATGGCAAATTTCAAGTTTGTTGCATGTTGGGAAGTGCGCTAAACATTTTGAACAGACACACAATCACAAATTTCCCTTTTATATATATATAACTAGCTGTACTACCCGGCTTCGCCCGGGACTTGGATTCACCACACCCGGCCGCCTTTGTCTCCCCAGTGGCGATGTTCACACCACAACAGTTACTTGTTTGAGGCTGAGTCGACGTAGGGGAGGCCCAGGACCGGTTCAAATAATCGTCACCGGTGGTGGCCGTGAGCGCGAATCGAACTCGGGTCGCCGAGTTCGTAGCGCAGCGGGCTAACCACTCCACTACCGCTCCAAAGACAAAGATCCCCCGTATAGCCTTAACAGACTGTAGGGGCAAGTGCTGTTAGCGAGCACCAATGAAGGCCGGCACGGCACACGAGGGGGTGGGTGATAGCAGCACGCCCGGCCGCCTTTGTCTCCCCAGTGGCAATGTTCACAGATTACAGCAGTTACTCGTTTGAGGCTGAGTCGACCTAGGGGAGGCCCAGTACCAGTTAAAATAATCATCACTGGTGGTGGCCGTGAGCGGGAATCGAACTCGGGTCGCCGGGTTCGTAGCGTGGCGCGCAAACCGCTACACTACAATGCGTTAGGCTTCCACATGCGCGGGTCACGTGACAGATTTGACATCACAGCTCACTTGCCGTGCAAAAAATATGCATTTTTGAGCTCCCCCCCCCAAAAAAAGTGTATTTTTATAATGTTTGCATGGTGTACAGTCTGGAAAGTATCCAAATGGCAAATGTGAAGTTTGTTGCATGTCGGGAAGTACGCTAAACATTTTGAACAGACACACATACTCACAACTTTGCCTTTTATATATATGGAGATGTAACAAATGTTGCTTGAAGAGGTGCACGCTTGGAATTACAGAGACATCTCCTGGTTACAGCCCTGGCTCAGGACTGTAACGAGGCGATGAATACCACCTCAACACTCATCTGAGCAGGAAATCATTTTGACTGTTCATTTAATATATGGTTCATCGTGAGTTGTTACACTTTTATTCCTTCCTTTTCTCTCCTCTCTCTCTCTTACACTTGTTTTAAATCACCGGGTTCAAAACTAACACTGGCAGCCAAGTTTGTGAAAGTTGGTTTTACCCTTTCTGGCAATTCACCTAGAGGTGTTAAGCTGTTCAAACACCAAATATAAACCTTTTTGCAAGGCATCAAGTCTGCATTAACCACACACAGTACTTGTGCCAAAACATGTAAGCAAACATGCTCTGACAAAATATGGATCGTCTTCGAAACTGATTGGTTGCGATGCCAACCCTTCTTTGTCCTCTTGCGGCGACGCGCTCAGGCCCGTCCTCCGCGGCCAGGCCGCAGCAGACGGAGGTGGAGACGCACGGCCGTAGCTCGGGCTCTCAGTCGAGTCACAGCAGCAGCAACAGCACGGCCTCCAACTCCAGCTCCATCGACGTCACGCTCATTAACGTACGTGTTGAGACCCCTGCCGAGCAGCCAGCATGTTAATTAAACTGACAAAGATATGATGGCCAGACACCTTTAATAGAGATGGCTTTGCCCATAGGCTTTACACTGGCGAGGCTTTCTGGTATGAGATGTGGGAGTAGTTTGCTGGAGAAAACAATTTTTAGTACGGGCCTTCCCTCCACTTACGGTTACTTTCCTGAGACCCGTTCGTAAGTGGACGTGTTTAATTGTCCATACAGTGTTATAAAATGTGTTATGGTTCAACAAAAAAGAGAACCATTGTTAAACTCATAAATAAGAATCATTGTACATGTAATACTGTAATAAATATTGTATAGTCAATAAATATAAAATAAAGTAACATGAAAAAAATAAGTTTTATTTTCACTGACCCTGAGTCCTGATGCTGGCTTGCTTGTTAGAATTGCCGCAATGAGTCGCAGCGAGTTACTGGGACTCATTACAGAAGATCGCTTCGCCGAACAAAATAGTTCTGCGGGTTCGGTTCGTAAGTACGAGCGAACCTTAGCAAGTCAGATGGTTAAATATAAAAACATCTGAGAGCAGTTCGTTCGTAAGTACGGATGTTCGTAAGTCGGACGTTCGTATTTCTTGAACTCACATTTTGTATTTGTGCCATTCTTATAGCTCAAGGCTATCACCATCTGCAGTAGTTTTACATTCGGGAGGGATGATTTTTGCGGTTTGTAATCCCAATTAAGTAATTTGCGGTGTAAATAAAAACATTTTTGGAAAATTTGGGCAGTGACTTTGGCGCTCAACATCCATTTGAGAAACAGACGGCGTGTAGTATTTAGGATTAATACCTCCACAGTAATAATCAGGGCGGTCTGCTGGCTACGAACCTTGAACCTCGACAACGCGCTATGTTTAGGCCACGCCACCACCCCCACGTACGAACGTTCACAGCGACACCCGGCGCAGCCTGCCCGGCCGGGCCGTCAAAACTAACTCGGCCCGAGTGCCCGGTGGGGGGGGGGGGAGTTAACGTTGTGCTGCCGTTGCTTGCAGTACGAGCAGAAGTTGCAGCGGCAAAAGAAGGCGGAAGAGGAGGCCAAGCGTGCCCTGAAGCCCTTCTACCTGAGCAAGGAGATCAGCAAGCAGGAGTATAAGGACATCCTACGCAAGGCTGTTCACAAGGTAGAGTAGGCAGCACCGGGGCCGTCGACCTCAAGGGAAGGCAGAGCTCAAACGAAACGTCCGCTCGATTTAAATTAACGATGATTGTTTTTTTTAAATATTTTAATAATGTTATTGTTCGGGGCGGAGTGGTGGGCGCAGTGCTTTGAATCCGGTGATTCATGGCTAATATCAAGGACGAAGTGATATCAAAACCGGTCCTGGGCAAAACCCCCTTTACACACTGACCAGTGTGGTGAAGCCTGGTCAAACAACACTCATTGCTGACAACACAGTGTGCATACGCCTAGAGCATAGGATTGATAAAAAGTAATCAAATATTAATTTATTTCTAATAATTTTGGAACTGGACCCTTTTCAACAGCAGTTTTCGAATGACTTGGTTGCTACTCACTGCAGCTTTCGAGTTCAGCAAAGAGCCTCCTGCTGCTGCTGCTGTGGACGTGGTGGCGACATAGGTGGTTCGCTGGGCGGCGGTCTCTCTCCCTCACGTCCGTGCCGTCGTCATTGTGGTTCGCGTGTCAGATCTCCCACAGCTCGGCCGAGGTGATCGTGCCCAGCAAGGTGGACGGCCTGGTGGTGGCGTACGTCAAGAACGTGAGCGAGGCACGGAGACGCTCGCAGGGACCGAGCGACGGCTAATCCCGGCCGGGTCCCAGGGGCACGACTCGCAGCGTAGGAGGGCACCTCCTGTGCTGCAGTGAAATCAGGAGCAGAGAAACCTCTCCCCCCTTTAGCACCCCCCCCCCACCCCCCCCCCCCACCTCTGTCTTGTATGGCTGGCTCGTTTGTCGCTGAACTGGAACACAAATCAGGATCGGAGTTCCTCCGAACGGAGCGTAAAGTCGGCTAGTTTTGGTTTGTACGGTCGTGTGGGCGTAGGGCAGTCCGGCGGACAGCGCCCTCACCGCCGGCCTCTTCATGCAGGTTCTTAAAATGTTGACGCGCGCGGCAGTTACCAATGCTTTCTGCTGGGCATTCACACCACAGCGGCGGGGCACAGCCTTTCTAAGGGGTGAGCATGATTTAAAAAAAAAAGACCCTGTGATATCATTGGAAAGGGTGAGCTATTGTGTGCACGCCAGCTAAATGCAGAATGTGAACGTGCGTGGGGCAGCGGGGAGCGAAATGGTTGACGCACGATGCCACGATCCCTTCTGATCCCAGTTCCGCTCTCCCCCCCCACCGCGTACGTCACCAACAGACATTTGTATATTAACCTCAATTGGACCTTCGCGCGTCGATTCGGTCAAACCCAGTGAAGGGTAATGGGTTGCGTGGACGTTGGTGCAGGGAGACAGAGGTGGCATGCGTACGATGGTGCTGACCACACCATCCCCTTGCTGCATGCCATGCTGGCCTTACTAGGTGCTCACCGACTGCACTTTGATGGTCTGCAAGGCTAAACGGGGGTTCTTTTTGTTTTAAACACAAATGCATCTTTGAAAAAGGATGCGGTGTTTACAGTACACTTAGCCGCCTTAGTGGATTCTGCCATAGTGCCAGAATCTGCCCTGGATCTGTATGCAGGTGAGCATTGTCCCCATTCACAAAGTACAAGTGCACAGACTTAGATAGAAATGTATTAAAGTGAAGAGCAGTGTCCTACTCCCAGACATTTTTATTTGATGCATCACATTGAAGCTGGAGTCTATGACTTCGTAGTTGAACATAGGGATAAATTACAACCTTGTCTGTTATAATTTAACTAGTTTAGATGCCTTGTGTGAAATTTACTTTAATGTATTGATACAACAAAATATTCACGACAGAAATTCAAACTATGGTCCCCTAAGCTGTTTTATCCTTAAAATTCTTCCATCCAAAAAAACTCCCCCAAGATCTTGCGCTCAACACGGCGGTGTTATTTTGTAAAGAATTTCTAAATAAAAGCGTTGTTTTATTCGCTTGAATCTTTCCCGCCTGCCTTTGGTGATGCCTTCACGAGTCGTTGAGTATGCAACAACAACAACCGCCGTTCGCAACTAAGTAGCACTGGACGTCACCACGGCGCTCGTGCCAGGCCATGTGCACGTTAAGGCCACGTGAAGTGTTGAACGCCCGCTGGCAGCAGAGGTTACGGGACAGACCCAGGCGGTGCCATGGGTTGACCGACTGAGATGACAACGTTGAGTGTGCACACGTGGTCAAAATCTACGCTCGCTCAAAACGACCAAACTCGCCAAAGCCCTCCTCGCCAACGCAAATCGTATTTCAATTCCAACGTTTTGCGAACGATGAGGGAACTCGTCACGACAGGAGAATGCAGCGTGCAGTCTGGAGGCAAAAAGGTTTGAACACAAAGGTGGTGCTACTGCTCGTGAATTGCAAGGAAGAACTCCCATCATGCCTTGCATACATGTCATGTGATAACGTTGCATTTGCAATGCTGTCAACCTTGTCCAGATCACCAGTTCAAGAGCGGAACATGTTGTTTCGACCAGCTCAAGAACTGAAAAATGTGGCCGTTCCAACAGGCAGCAGCCGTTAACAGATTACTGTCGGCTAGTCTCATCCCCATTAGGACAGGCAGCGAATAATAACAGCAAACATTGATGAAATTAATGTTGTGATCAAGAAAAAGCTGAAATGTGATCACATCACATGCATGCAAGGCATGATGGGAGTTGTGGCCTGTTAGCACACTTGCGTTATCTGTTTCAAGTGATTTCTTTACCTTTCCTGTACTTTTCACTCTTTTCGTGTTTCTGTATCGTTTGTTGTCACGTTCTGACCTGCCTCTACTGGACATTTATGGAAAGAGAGCTTTGTAGCTTATCAGATTCCTTCAGTATAAATACGTGTAGTATTCTAATTATGTTAAATATACCAATGGAAACCGTAGCCCGTGGCCTCTCATGTTTCAGTGGCCAACTGTGGCCCACCTTTCCACGTTTTCAATATTCATTTAAATCCCAATTGTCACTCCACATTGTGTTGCGTGTGGCTTTAATTTGTACGTCTTTCAGGTGATGGTGACATCACTGGGCCACTGGTGACCAAACCAGATCATTGAGTTGTATCGAATTGTACAGAACAAAAAATTGTGAATCCACATGACACATGGGAAATTCCTAGGACAATCACGGCATAGTTTGAATATCGTACCGCTAATTCATAGCGGTGCGGCAAAAGAGACTTAGGAAAAGAATACGGGACGCCCGGACTTGTGGGCAGTGTGCCGGCAACGCGAGAGCCTTCGGCTCCGGTTCCGTGCTCAACTCCTTCGCCTCGAATTATTCCGGGGCCTGAATTGTGTCGCCCAAACGCTCCTCCCGTCAGAATTCCGGTGAAAACGGCCAATTTCGTACAACAAAACTAAACCTCCCCCGAGGCAATGTTGGGCTTGAGCCTGTTCCGCCAAGGTTTGAATTTCCACCCTTAGAGAAGACCCAAATGCACCACTGCTCGCCGCGATGTGCGCAGCCGGAGTTAGGGGGGGGCCCACGCCTCGCGAGTGAGACCCGTCGTTCGGCAGGTTGTCGTGAAGAAAACGATTTAGAGTCGCCTTGAATAGGTCAGTGTATTAATTACCAGAAAGAGGTTGGACCGTAAATGGTCACCTTGGGAGAAGAGGAAAATGTTTTTTCCACGGGAGAGGCCATAAACAAACAGCATTAAGTCGTAAAAATCCCAGAGATGTGGGAAAATGTGGAGCTGTCGCTAATACAGCAGAGCAATTGAGGTCGATACAAGAGGGACAGGACGAAAGGAGCCTGTAAAGTCATTCCGGGGGTAGCAGTGGTGGATCGACATCAGATGAAGTGTATTTACCGACTAAAGCCCATTGAGCTCCACATCTGTTATTCAAGGGCGACTCGGCCAGTAGACGACATCGACCACGGGATTCTGGTGATGAGATGAGCTCAGGAGAGGGGGAAACTGAAGTGAGAGACCAACACCGGTGTGACGGAAGCAATAACTTTTCGGGAGTGCCTGGTGCAGCTACGGTGGAGTGGGACAACTTGACAAGGGGAGCGGTGGCAGCAGTGGAGACATTATTGTGGTAAAACCGTCACGAGGAGTCCCCCTCACGGCTGCCACCAAGTTGACACCGCAGAAGATGCCCGGCTTTTGATCTTCCAGGAAGCTACTCTCATGGTCCACGCAAAACCGCATCCACTGCACGAACCGTGGCAGGAGATGCCAGATATCCGATGCACAAATGGAAAATGTAAAACTTTCCAGTCGTCGGTTGAACACGTAGGCTTTCGTGACCAATATCCATACTTTTTTGGGGGGTTATCGCGTAAATATAAACGTCATTAAACCCACCACCACCAGCCAATTAGTTAGGTTTGTCACTAAAAAAAACATGCCAATCAGTGACTAATTCAGCACACCGGTGTGTTGGAGAGTAAACCCATTTAAAATTCGAGCACGTTTCACAATCGTGTGAAGTCATCCAGAACCAGACTATGCAACTAATAACAATGCAACGCCCAAGCCACCTCAACTAAGACATCGCGGCAATAGACACTCCACTCTGCATCTACATCAGCCCATATGAAAGAAGACCGAGTTGACAGGGTTCCAAGTGGCAGCACTTGCATCGGGGTGGGTATAGAGCAGCTTATCGAGTGGGGTTTCCTTAGCCTTGCTGAAACAGTTTGGTATGCGGGCCAAGGTGTTCATCCTCAAGTCCACTCCAATTCCGAGGAGCCACCCACTGTTCACGAGACAGACAACACAAAGGATGAAGAAAACGGGATTTTGGGTAACGTGGCTGTCAAGGAAATGTCCTCTGTGATGATGAGAATTAATCGGAAAGAGGTGGAAGCCATGGAAGAAATTATGTGGAGAATCAGAGATTTTAGAGAATGAAACAATGTCAAGAGCAATTAAGCCAAATCGAAGATAGCTTCTGAAATGCACGCAGGTCAACCATTAAAAAAGTCTGCGCAACAATCTGCACAACCCATCGGATTCATCCAGAACAAAATCAGGTTACAGGTTGTAACATTTAATACCAGTTTAATTACATGAAAATAAATACAGATAAAAGTTGACACCTAACAACCCCGTCCATGCTGCCACACACAGCCGCGTTTGTTCAACTACAGAAAGGATCCTCCGTAGAGGATCGAGCACATGATGAACGAGCAATGCAGCACCGTGCGTTAAAGAAACACGGTTACCGAGGACACCTGGGCTTAAGACTGCCATAACATGATGCAAAGAGTCTCGGCCATCAGAGCCAACATGATCAAAGCTATACACAAGTGAAAGATTTAAAAAGACATTTAAAACCATAAATATGAAGCAAGGATGTGCATTTGTCTCTTGCAACATTATGGAGAAAGGCAAAAAAACCAGACAAAACCGGACGCACTTATTAAAAAGGTGATCGTTCTCAGCTCCAAGCGTCATGCCCTGGCTCATGGCTTGAGTTCACTTATCAGGAAAATGCTATTTAAAAATGAGAAACGAGCTCACGAGTGAAAATGTCTAAAAACCTGGTTCCGTAAAAAGCGATAAAGCTGACCGTCTCCTTCGCACACCTGTGTCTCCGCATTGAAAATAAAAGTTTTGTTTTTACACAACCCACAGGCCCCACGTCCTTTGGGAGTGAACGTTTGCTCAATTAATTCAACACAAGCAGCTTTCGACCGGCTTTGACGGTGTCCCATCAGCACTCAAGCTTGCTCGAAGCAATGCTGGTCGAACTGCCAGACGTTAAATGCAGTTTCACCAGCATCGATTAAAGTCCGACTCTGCTGATGTTGAAACCGGTCTAGAGTCTGCTTGTTCGGAATCAAGGGTGCCAAGATGATGCAGTCCCCCTGGGCAGCTGATGGATTGTGTAAGAAACACTTTTCTTTTTCATGTGGAGACGACAGGTGAAGGAGACACGGTCTGCTCGTTTACATCGTGATAAAAAGATTCCGTTAAAATCAAGGCCCGCGCCATGTGGACAATTGTCAGAACATAATGGAACAGCCCCCAAAATTGCACCTGGAGCCTAAGTCTGAGTGTACAATGCGAGTGTAACGTGGTGAGTGGCGAGTGTACGTGGCGAGTGTACGTGGCGAGTGTACGTGGCGAGTGTACGTGGCGAGTGTACGTGGCGAGTGTACGTGGCGAGTGTACGTGGCGAGTGTACGTGGCGAGTGTACGTGGTGAGTGGTAAATGGACGTGGTGAGTGTACGAGGTGAGTGATGAGTGATTGAGGCGAGTGTACGTGGTGAGTGTACGTGGCGAGTGGTAAATGCACGTGGTGAGTGTACGTGGTGAGTGATGAGTGATAGAGGCGAGTGTACGTGGTGAGTGTACGTGTTGAGTGTACGTGGCGAGTGGTAAATGCACGTGGTGAGTGTACGAGGCGAGCGGAGAGTGTTAATGAGCGACGGGGATGTCATGTCGGCGATGCTCTCATCAGGACTTTGTCTCGTACTGCTTCAGCAAGTACTGCTTGTATTCTGCACGAGAGAGAAACAAGAGAATACGAGTTAACCTGCAACACTTTATGCAAGCGTAATTCCTGGAACAAAGCCAGATTTAAGAAATGTATCGCGGTGAAAATTAACATTCGGAGGGCACCTCTCCCTCCTTTTGTGCAGTCGGCAAACTAAACCAGACAACGCAAAAAATCCCAGTGGGATGCAAGTCAAACAACAACCACAAGACAACTAAGATTAAGGCCATCAGTCTAACTCCGTACTACAACAAATCAAACATGTCCAAACGAAAAAACTTTTCCAAATCACCAAAAACTAAAGCCATAATTGCAACGTAACAGTGATCACAGGGACTGTGACCGAATTTTTACAATAAACTACATAAATAACATGTAACACCAAATCCTAGAGGCATAGCTGGCTGCATGAGTTACTCCACAACAACAGAAGCATCAGTCGGAGTATAAAATGTTTCAATGCACCTTTAAGATCAGCACGCTAAATCAATGATGAAACAAAGTAAGTTGTTTCCCGTGCTTAATTTGTGTTCACCTTCTAAAAAGATCCGGCCATGTCATGCACCCCAGGCTATGAACCACTGATCTAGATGACCAAATATGAAAAGGGAGTTCAGCTCCTTAAAAGCTTTTTTTAATATATCAATTTTGCATGATGTTTTATTTTAATGTAATCTACATACACACAAACATTAATGAAACTAAATGTATGTTAATATATATTCGACAGCCATGATCAGTGCACTGCTGGATGAAAGCGTCCACACGCAGTCGCCATCCCTCGCACAACTCCTGCAATGTGGCCATCATCCATCCCCACACGAGATTCACCACTTCCTCCTCTGCGGTGGTCGCACAATTGGGAGCACTCAGTGCATCACTAACCTGACTTATCCGGCGTTACTTTCAAATCTTAACTGCACTATTGCGTGTGCATCTCACTGCATTGGCAGCTACTCCATCCCGTGCATCTCCTCAGTTCCTTCACCCCCCTCCTACAGATCTCACACTTCGAGGATGGAGCACCATGGCCACAAGTGCCCACTCGTGGCTTCGGTTACAGCACACAGCTTACAAGATTCGTCTGATATGGCTTTCTCACTGCCTCAAAATTCTTAATCTGCTGCAACTTGAAAAACAAAGTAATAAGCAAGAGGACTGAACACATGTTTCCAGATGAAAACTCTTACAGCTAGGGCACTCGGCTATCGGATTAGCTACGTATAATCGACCCCGATAGCCGAGGTTAAGGAACTGATCATCGATATTGGACGACACCAAAATAGTTGAAGTATTACCCGTTTGCGTAAGTGCCGCTGAACAGGAGGTGATGGGCAGGGATTAAGAATGTCATCGGCAAATGCAGCCGGGACATTCTGGGTATGGGGCCATGGTGTTGCCCGGATCACGAGGCAGGCCTTTGGGATGGCCACCATTTTTCTTTTTATGGGCCCAGGTAATGGACCATAAAGCTAGTTGACGATGTTTGCGACTTTATTTAATCGATAACTTGCCCCAGCCCTTACAAATGTTGTTGTTGTTGTTGTGCGGTAATGTTCTGAGATGCAGAGAAGAGGGATCACACTCTTTACCATCCTGGTTTGGCCAGAGCTGCGCTGCGTGGACATTCAACGGGCTCTCGTTGTTGGGCTCTGGAAGAGAATCGCCCCCACACGATGTAGCACCACGACACTTAAAGAAAACACCAACATCTTCCGATGGCCCCAATGGACCTCAAATGTACACGAGCATTTCCTCAATCTTGTACAGTGATTTAAACGTAATACCAACCTTTTTTACAATGCTTCTATTATACATAATGCGGCATAATGTTTTCCATTCATTTAAAACACCAGCACGTTGAGGTTAAAGTTTGTGAAAGCAATTTCACTACATGACATGTCAAGGTATGTCTTTCAGTCTATTATAATTCGTGATAAAAGATTTTTGTCTTGGGTTAAAACACGTAAACACGTCGTAAACCCACCTCCATCCGACAGCCAATTGGTAAAGTTTGTCACGTACACAAAACGTGCCGACTAGTTACTATGTATGCACGGAGAACTTATTTTGCACCGTACGTAGGCAACCGTGCTAAATCGGCGAAAAGTTGTACTCAAAATTAAAAACGTTGTGGGTTTTGCTCTCCAACCAACCCTTCAGCTCGATGCAAGCAAAATTACTGGGGTCATTCACCACACTTGGATGTGCACAATTACACGAGCACTACTCCTGCGAACGGCGTGGGAAAGTTAAGCTCGCCGTCGGTGTCGACTGCAACGGGCGGCACCGTGGCTCGGCGAGCCGCCGATGATGCACGGGGGGGGAAGGGGGAGGAAGAGGCGCACCTCCCAGCAGGCTCTGGATGGACAGCAGGATGGTGCGCACGTCATACAGCGCCGACCACTTCTCCTTGAGGATGTCAAGGCAGATGTTGCCCTGCAAGTCCACGTTGGGGTGGTAGCACGGCGTGACGAAGTGCACGCTCGGCGCGTTATACGGGTAGCCGCTGGGGAACTCCAGCGACAGCTTGTAGCGCAGGCCGTCGTACACCTGCAGGGGGTGGGGGGCGTGAGACAACCGCGGCCCACCGCCGGCGTGCACCTCGCCGGCACAGACGGGCGGCAGCACGACATCGTGCAGGCCGGAGTCCGCGTGCGCACGCAAGCTCGGTGCTATTCCAAGCGTACGTCTCTCTACGCTGCTTTGCACAGCGGGCAGCTTCGGTTTAATTTTCCTTGGCACCGTCCGCGTTTCTGATTCACGTCACAGCCGGCTGTACGCACCGATGAAAATTTCTCTTTTTTTACAGAGTTATGAGCAGATCCTCTTTCTTTATCATTAAGGGCCTGCCACCCTGCTCTTGTTCTCTGTATTTCATCGTTTTGATCTCCATTTAGTCTGCATCATACATGGGAACACAGGGTGGATAGCATTGTGTACCGCAGTATACCCGCCAGGGCTACATCAAGGGAAACGTGCGCGCACAGCGGAGCGCAACATAAACACTACAGAGGTCGCCATCGCCAATGATGCAATGACGATGGGAAGAATAGCCATCGGCTCTGTCTCCCAAAAGAAATTAGGATTTGCATGCAAAAGGAGTTTCACTCAAGAAGACGCCAATTTGGAGAATTTGAAGGAATAAAAGATTTTCAATTCCGAAGCCACTAAAAATGGGCACGGTGAAGGTGTTTGATCGTTCACGATGTATTGTCGAACATCGTCTGGGATGTTTAAATGAAAAATGTCCACAACGTTCTGAGTACAGAACCCACAAGTTGCTATGTTCGTTAACACCAGTGGTCACTAAACAATGGCATAGCTTGCATTCTACAAAGAGGTTCGCTTGCAGAATTACAATGTAATTTTTTCCGAGAAACGTTTCAAGTGAAATGTAACAAAAATGTTCCACGATGTCCTTTAACAACATTTAGTTTGCCAATGAAATGAGAAGTTAACATTGTTTTCCCAGTTTCCTGCAGTTCACATTGTGCCGATGAGATCCGTCGATTTTTGTTGCAATACCCAAGCTTCACTTCCATCAAATCAGTTATTAGTTCTCCCAATTTCGCTGGAATCACCGTGGCTTATAGCTATCCCCTTAGCCCGACATAAAACGTGGAGAATGTTTATTTGTAACATATTTATTTACTACAAATCAAAATGTTACATAATTAACTTAATTGCGTACTCGCAGGGTACAATTTGTATGTTTATTGTAAATTAAGAATGGAATTAAAACACATCCACATGAAGCCAGGATGAAATGGCCACTTATAACCCAAGAAACCTAAAGTAACACTTAACTTCCAGATAACTCACTTTTAGTTTTGTTTATGTGCTATGCTTTTTAACTTAATTCGTCCAAGCCAACTTCCCCCTGACAATATATTGTATTTCTAATTGATTGTTGTTTTTACTTAAATTTCTATGGTTGGTTTAATTTGACAATTTTTGTTTGATAAATAGCTTTTTGCGATTGCTTTCGTTATTTGGCCCAGATTACTTACATCCCTGACCCCTTGCGTTCACACTTGATTAAACAAAACAATCTCACAATTGTAACCTCCAGCCTAATCTACCCCGAGGATCTTGAATGAGGTGGGGGGGGGGTTCCTCTGTGCCTTACAGTTCCCTTTGGGCCGGTGATGGTTCCAATCCAGCGGAAAAGGTTCTCTCCATCCGGAAATGCCGATACGTCTTTGTCCCC
This sequence comes from Petromyzon marinus, assembly GCF_048934315.1. Taxonomy (NCBI): domain Eukaryota; kingdom Metazoa; phylum Chordata; class Hyperoartia; order Petromyzontiformes; family Petromyzontidae; genus Petromyzon; species Petromyzon marinus. The sequence continues at coordinate 1,661,039 of NC_133711.1, read as the reverse complement.
AGACATCTGCGCACACACACACACGTTTGGGACGGTTAGTACGCATGTAGAATTTCTTTCGCACCGTACGTAGCCAACCGCGCTAATCGGAGGTGTGGGGAAGGACAACAAACGAAAGCACAAACAGCAGTTCTAAAAGAAAGGAGTTTTTAATTTAGATGTAAAAGTTTAAACTCCGTTGCCTAAACATCCTAATATAGGACCAGAGTTCAGGCAATGGTTGGCACTGCTTCTGGCCGCCTTCCCGCTGGTCTGTGGATTTCCACGTCTCTGAACTATCCTCTCGCGTAGCTTGGTCATGTATTTGTTTATAAATGAAAATCATAGCAGAGAATCCAGTTTCACACAGATAAGCTGTGCAGAATGTAATCACTCTGTAAATGCCGTGTCTGAAATCTGGAGATATTAATTTCTTCTCCGGAGCCAAAATTCACCAAGATGCATTCCCCTCATCAACTCCAGCCGAAACTCACCATCACATGCAACGTCTATTCGCTATTCCCATTCCTCAGTTAAGACGTCGTTTGTCAACCAGTTTTTTTCAACCGAACGCATGTCTTGGATCCAGTTGACTTTTGATACATCTCTTCGGGGAAATAGTCGACAAAATTTGAGGTCAGACCAGGAGTGGTCTTTAATGTCAGCGGATAGGTCCTGGTGAAGTTTCAGTCCGTTTTCAGTGAGGAAAACCATCTCATGTTGAAAATGAATGACAATTATCTCTCAATTTCCAGAAGAATAAATTGCTGGGTTTGTTTTTACAAATGCTCTTCTTTTTGTCATAAACTTAAAAATAAGTACTCTGGTTCTTTTGGTAAAGTTACGTAGATAGAAACATGACGTTTCAGTCGCAACATAAGCGTCCGGCTTCAGGTGTGAAAAAATGATCTGCTGTTGTGGCTTTATATAGGCACGGGAAGGGAGAGGGAAGGGGGGGGAAGGAGTTTGGCTGTGGGAGTTCACAGAGGAGAGGGTTTGTGGCGTGCAGAAGTAAAATACCTTGGTTACAGTACTTACCATCAGTGACATCAGCTCCTGATGCAACCTAGGAAACACAGATAAGCACCTCATTTATCAATAAATGTATGGTAAAGTATGATCACATTGCAATAACAGCCCAGCATAGACAATTTCAATGTGAAACCACAGCCTCGCCTGTGTATTAAGGAGCTGAAGCAGTTACTGATGTATATTACTTTTTTGCATTCAATATTTTATCCGTAAAATCCCTTTCAGATGGAACGTCTCGTTTGCAAGTGCCCAGGGTTATTAAGTGACATATTTAACAAAAACATACATCCTCAACTTACACAGCAGACAAGTCGACAGGGTGGCCCAAAAGTCAGGATACAGGACGGTTGTTATTGTACAGGGTGGCCCAAAAGTCAGGACACAAAGGGCTATTTTCATGTATCGTAATAGTGGCACAGTGGTGTGTCCTGTCGTCCTGCATGGGGCCCGTGGCCTTCACAAACGACCGTGGCCCCATCCTCCTCACCGCTTGCTCACAGAGCCCCGCGCTACGGCGTTGCCGCTGTCCGCCGCCTTCCTCGGCGTGGCCGAGGTGCTCGCTGCGGGGTCTGTGTTCTGAGAGGCCATGGAGAGGCACCACCACGACCACGACTCTTCGACTTATTCCGAGTCTCCTCCACGGGCTCCTCGTCACTCTTAAAGTGCTGCTCCTCCTACAAGACAAAGACCCCCCCCACGTGTAGCATCAAGACTGTCGGGGCAAGTGGCGTTAGCGAGTAGCACCTCTGAAGACCGGCACTGTGGCACACGAGGGGGTCGGTGGCCGGCACCACGCCCGGCCGCCTTTGTCTCCCCAGTTGCGATGTTTACACACCGCACCAGGTACTCGTTTATACACACACGGCCTTTCATTCACCCACCAGTTAACATTTACTTAACTAATTCACACGCATTCGTTCAACAAAGTCAACATTAACACGTACATGCAGTATAACACGTAGGCTTTCGCGACTAATATTATTCAAATATAATGGAGTTTGGGTTAGACCGTGTTAGTATTAATGTGTCGATACCCTCCACAACCCGACACAGCCAATTAGTAAGGGATTTGTCACGAAAACAAAACGCCAAATCGTTACTACTTCAGACAACCGATGTGCTGGAGTGAATCAACAACATTTACAATCTGAACACGTTTCGCTGGTAATTACATCCAGCATCATCGGGCGATTTTCCCGATGATGCAGTTCAACAAGTAACGTCAAATGAGCGTCTTTAAATCTCTATTCAACGGTATTAGATTTGTGATGTTTCGCTAGTTATTAGTTAACATGAACATAGCTTTAATTCACGAATGCGAACACCTTAAACGATCTCGTTATCGACACCAGCCATTGAACAAAGCGATTCGCTCATTAACAAAAGACGCTGCCTTGAATGCACTGTGTAGCATTAACACACACACAAACGCCTTACTTTCGCGAGTTAAGGGTCCCACACTACCAATTATCTGTTTAACATTCACAGGCACGGGTCTTTAATTCATCAATTCACACACTCTGCTGTATGGTTGGAAATGTAACTTCCATAACCAAATTAGTTTCGCCGGTTAACAACGCACAGAACCCTGAACACACACAAACACACCCTTCGTTCTCTATTTGACAGTAACCCTTACAAACTTAGGATAAATAGGCAGAAACATCCCGCGAGCCCACGAGTTCACGAACGCGATTAGATCCGAACAAACGACGAAGACCGGCCACTGCCGCCGTGCGACTCAGCCCATGCACCGTGCAGTAAACCAGGAGCCTGCGCTCCTTCAGGAGCCGGCATGGTTAGACGAGAGTGTAAGAGCGATGAGGTGACGATGAGGTATCGATGATGTATCGATGAGGTATCGATGAGCCCGCACCTCTTCACGAACGCCTCGCCGCGACCGCCGCCACCGCCGTCGCGCGTTTGAATTTAACGGACACGGCGCTGGCCGTCCAATGGCGTTGCGAGGCGCAGCAACGCGGCGCCAACTCGCCCCTGGGGCGGGGCGGGGCCGCAGCGCGCGGCACGCGCCCGCCCCCGCCTCGCCCCAGGGGCAGAAAGCGCCTTCGACAGCTGGGAGGATGACGTCGCCGTCGGTGTGGGTTGTACTAAGAGCGGGCTCCGCGTTAGTCAGGTGAACATTAATAACGACGCGTAAACATTAAAGTATTAAAGCGTTCGTGACTGCAGGGATTCATATTCTTGGTTCATTCGGTAAAGTCAGGAAGAAGGGAAACAATAAAATAAAAAAAAATTATCACGACGTTTCGACTGCAACACAAGCAGTCATCCATCAGGTGTGAAACCACAGCAAGAAAATATTGCTGTGGTTTTCACACCTGATGACGACTGCTTGCGTTGCAGTCGAAACGTCGTGATAATTTTTGTTTAATTTTATTGCTTCCCTTCTACGTGACTTTACCGAAAGAACAAATAACGATACGTATGTGTGTATATATATTATAATCACACACGAATCATTCGATGTACATTCGATGTAATAATTTAGTAAGAATATTGCAACTGGCATGGGTATGGAGTTGAAGAAGTGTAAGTGTGTAGTTTTAAGAAGTGTAATTAAATAGCATCGCGGTAAATCACTCCCCCCGCCCGCTCGACCCCCCCTGCCGCTTCGTCGCGGTTGGTACAGCCCACCGCTAACAACCGCTCCGCCGGTTTGAATGTCCACCGCTGATTGGCTGAGAGGAGAGCACCACGTGGGGTCGAGGGGTGTGTCTCTCGCCGTGGTGATCGCGGCCCTCCCCAGCCACGAGGTGCCGCTTATCTGGCCACTTTGTTCGCTTTGCGGTCTCAATCGCAAAGCTGCCGCATCTGGGAACAAAATCACGTGGCTCGTTTAGAGTGTAATGTTGTGGTGATATCACCGGCACGATGACCTCTTGACCTTAAATGTAATTATACCTTATTCGTAAAAGCCACCTACGGATGAATGTTAATGCTTTTGAATTGCTGCTGCTAGCTACCCTTCTACATCTGTCTGCGGTGTACACGGTCGTCAATTAGGCCCGTGGCCTTAATAAAACAATTTCTCTTTTACACGTCTCACAATGAGTTTTTGTTTGATGAATTCACAGTCTATGGGCAATCAAAACAATGCACCAGGGGATAGAAACTGCGCCGCGTCCCTGAGTGACGGGGACACTCGACACTCAAAAAGTTAAGTACAGCTGAGGTGATCTTACCAATGAATGGTTGTAAGGTCTCAGGCAGAAATCGGGCCCGTTTGTAGGTGGGTGAGTCAATGGTGGAGACAATAGAATAGAGTGGTGTACCTCCTTTATGGATTTTAGTAAGCCATACAATCTGGGTAGTCTAGCAGCATAGGTAAGCGAAGTGGCTTATCATCATCACGTGGAAATGTATAGCAGGAACAATATTAATTTCTACTCTCGGGTTTTTTCGGTAAAGTCACGTAGGCATAAAATAAATCACGACGTTTCGATCGCAACACAAACAATCGTCATCAGGTGGGAAACCACAGCAATATTTTTTCTGAAGTGGGAGAGAGATGCCGTGGTAAGAGGTGAGAAAGGGGGGAGGGGCAAGGAGGGATTCCTGCAGTCACGAAAGCTTCAAATCTAGAATATTAATCTCAACAATCTCAACCACGTGGCAGCGATGCGCTCCGTCACCGCTAGAATGCGCCGCTGAGCGACTCAGTGACCACGTCGCGTCACTGAGTCACGGGGACACTCGACACTCAAAGAGGCCAAGCTGCGCCGTTGCTCTCGCCGGGCGCGGTGGCGTGCGCCTGTAATCCAGCTACTTGGAGGCGTGGGTTGCGGGATCGCTTGAGGACGGGAGTCCTGCGCTGTGAGGCTCTATGCCGATCGGGCGTCCGCACCAAGTTCGGTATCAATATGGTGAGCGAGGGGGAGCTCCCGCGCACCAGGTTGTTGTACTAAGGAGGGACGAACCGGCCCAGGCCGGAGACGGAGCAGGCCAAAGTCCCCGTGCCGATCAGTGGTGGGACAGCGCCTGTGAATAGACCTCTCAGGGCAGCCCGGCCGACACAGCGAGACCCAATCCTTTTATTATTATTATTACTACACGTTATTTACTCACCTCAAGTCCTATTCAGGTTTTTAAGGTATCATTAGGGTCGTGCTCACTCGCATTACATTTATATTTTATCTGACTCATTGCAATAAAATGTCACGAATTATGAAAGAATCTCAACACTGGCTCTTCTTCTATCAGATTAAAAATACATGGGCCTGTTCATATGCATCACAATTTCAGCTTTCACGAAGCAATTATCGCACTTGAGCTGTACAACAACTTTCATTTTATTGGGAAAAGACGCTGTCATTGAGTTGCTCCATAGCGCATTCTGCCGGTGACAGAGCGCATCGTCGTCTTCATCACTTCAAGAGGTTCCACTTTCACGAAATTTCAATAGTACACCAATTCCCAAGCCTGGGCAAGGCAGCAAAACAACAGCAAGAACAGTGCCAGACCACACCAAGACAACAACACACAGTCACCAATAAAATTACACATTTAAAGTTAACTATTGATACATGGGTAAGGATAAAAGTTACAAATCACATTGGCAAATGCAGTTGTATCCAACACGAATCTTCTGCTTCAGGATATGTTTTGAAGGAATATTTATGTTGTTGAAACGAGGTTGTTCCAAACCGTTGTCATGCAACTGCAAAGGCATTGTCACCTATTATAATTCTTGTTCTTGGGATATTTTAAAGGTAGTTGAATGGACGTCTTAGGTTAATTGTGCTTTACAATGGGGATAATGAATTCGCTAAGTATAGTGATGAGTTGTCAATAAGGAATTTATTGATGAACAGGGCCACATGTAGGTTTATTCTTCCATCAAGTAAAATAAGTAGAGGTCACAATGGTAGCTCCTATATACCATCATCCAGTGCAAATCGAAGAGTAGAATGATCAAGTGGCTTAGTCTGTTTAGTGTTTCATGAGTAGCTGATCTGTAAACAGTGCCCCAAGACGAAGAATTAGTGGAATGATAGCTTCAATAATTTGCAGGCGCAATCGAATGGGAAAACAAACTTTGTTTCCCTATATACTCCTGTTGTTGATTATATTTATCTTCGAGATGTGATCAATGTGGGGTTGGAAGGTCAGTCTTAAATCAATCAGTAAATCCAGGTATTTGAAGCACTTCAATGTTGTTGTTTCTGATATTCGTAATAGGTGAAGGGAATTAAACTGGACTTTTGTTTGAAGAAAATAGCATGACCTTTGTTTTTTGGGGATTTAGGAGCAATTTTCGTGATGACATTCGAAGTTCAATTAAGTCGAAATGGTGTTGGAGATTTGACACAGCTGTAATGGTGCAATCATCCCCTAGAAAATAAAACTTTATCGTGCAGGAGATTGTGACTTGTAAGGTAGCAGTTCACTTGTGATTTAAGTATTTCTTCCAATAATTTCGTAATTGGTGAAAGAATAGAGGTTGGTCTACAATTATTAGGATATTTTTAACACGTAGGCTTTCGCGACCAATATTATTCATAATAAAGGTTTTTGGGTTAGATCGCGTTGATTTATAAATGTGTCGTAACCCTCCACCACCCGACACGGCCAATCAGCAAAAAAAAGTGTCACGTTGACAATAAGACAAATAGTTCACTACTTTAGCCCACCGGTGTGTTGAAGAGTGAATCCACATTTACAGTTTGAGTACGACACATTTATAAATAAACGCGATCTAACCCAAAACCCTTTATTATGAATAATATTGGTCGCGAAAGCCTACGTGTTAAACTGACTAACCTCTATGGGGAGGATTCTTTTCTTAAAACCAGAAAATTGGAGAAGCTTCGCATTAAGCGGATGAAATTGATATCTTCACTGGCGTTCCTCAAAAGGTGCAGAGATTCAAAGGTAATACCAAACGCAGTTAAAATAACACATCACATAAAGTCTTCTAAAGCTAACCAAATACTACTCAAAGCTAGCGAATTAGTATTAATAGAGAGAATACAGCACAATAGGAGTGAATTATCTTACATTTCGGAATCGCTAAAGCAGTTACACTTAGATATAAGCAATAGTGTATCTATGCATTATTGGAATATAATCGATAACATAACACAACAATCGGCTGATAATGTGTTTAAACTAACAAAAACTAACCAAATTAATAAATTTTCTAGACTACATAATAAACAAATCCCCTACTGAAAACCGAAAATTTAAAAACAAAACCGTACTGAACTTGACTAACACTGTATTAACCGGTGACATGGTCTCTATCCTTTCTAAAGGCCTTAACTTTGCCATTACCCCACGCACAATTCCAGTGGATGAGATAATTGCTGAGGTAGAATCAGCAGTTAGACTCCTTCCACATAATGAGGCAGAGATGACGAGACATGAGGTTGCTAAAATAATTGAGAATAGCAAAGTTCCAAAAGTAAATATTAGCTCTAACGAGGCAAAAGCCTTAAGAGAGCTGCGTTTAAACAAGGATATCCACATCCTAGCAGCTGATAAAGGCCGCACTACTGTAGTGATGTCACGAGCCGATTATGATAATAAAATTAGAAATTTACTAGAGGAAAGTACCTACATTAAAATTAAACGAGATCCAACTAATACTTTAGAACGTAAGACCACTGCAATAATTGCAAATTCATTAATCCCTAAAAATGAGCAATACCAAATTAAGCCAAGGGCCTCAAAACCACCTAGACTCTATGGGCTACCAAAGATTCATAAAATCGGCATCCCATTACGACCCATAGTCGGTACAATTGGCTCTGCCACATATCAATTAGCAAAATATATAACCAAACAAATACAGCCCTACATCGGTAGGACATCTTCATTCATAAAAAATTCAGAACATCTTGTGAATGTGATTAAAGATATTAAACTTACTCCTGATGATATTCTGTTAAGGTTTGATGTGATTTCTCTATTCACTAATGTTCCAGTGGACGAATCGCTTAAATTACTTGATACACTAGTAAAGAATACCGGTTTACCAAAATATATTCCGAAACTTGCTGGCAATTTAAGGGAAACAACTAAATAATAAAATATATATAAAACAATACAAAATTCTCACGACGTTTCGACCGTTTGAGTTATGGTCGAAACGTCGTGAGAATTTTTTATTGTTTTATATATATTTTATTATGTTGTTTCCCTTCAACGTGACTTTACCGAAAAAACTAAGAATATGAATTACTGCAGTCACGAAAGCTTTAAATCAAAATTTGCTGGCCATTGTTTAAATAACACTTATTTCTTATGGAGAGGGGATTTCTTTAAACAAAAGGAAGGAGCAGCAATGGGTTCTCCTTTATCCCCTGCTATAGCAAATTTGTACATGGAAAACTTTGAAATAAGAGCACTTGTGTGATGCCGCCGCCACGGAGCCGATCGGCGGGTGGCCCACCTGCGATCTCGCCGCTCCGAGCGGCGAGGCCGACATTGCTCCACCCCACCACCTCCCCCCCCCCCCACCGGAACACACACGCACGCACTCCCCCCCACCATTAGAGCGCGTGGGGAGACACCCTGGCCGACAGGTTTTCACCCAGAAGCCCTCGTAAAGGGATAATCTTCACGGTTTCCTGCAGCCAGGGAATTGGACGGTCTCCCCCGACGCTAACACCCACCGCGGCGCCGTGACTTTGGTTGTAATTCCATGGTCACGACGGGGCTGCCGAGCCACCGCGGGTAGACAACACACACAACACACACGGGTCAGCAGGCAGGTAGGAGGGCAGAGCCACGAGCGGCGGGAAAGCAGGGTCGCCCTCTGGCTGGAGGGTCGCTGAGCAGGTAAATTTAGATGCGGACGTCGCTGAAAGCAACGGCCCGGGGGATGCTGGGATACAGATGGGCCTACCGATTGGCGGGTGATCCCAGCGAGCTGATTGGCCCGCGAGTCGGCACCAGGTAGCCCCTTTGATGTAGAAAGAATAAAGCGGGTCAGGGCGAAGGAAAAAGGTTCTCTGGCTACTCGAGTCAACCCCAGGCCCGTCAACTCCCGAGTCCAGCCGCGCGAACGTCCGTGGGACGTATCGACGCGCCGCGAGGACCAGACAGCAGTGACGACGAACCGTGAGTAAGAGAGAGAGAGAGAGGGAGTTGGGACTTAGCTTAAGAGCAAAACCGGAGAGGGTAAAGGGGAGAAGGACAGGTAGAGTGTAGTGCCGACTATCGAGAGATAGATCGGTCCTGCCCCGCTGATCCCGACTGACTCGGTTAAATAAGGGCTCGCCGACGCGGTGGAATAAATCGTCGGCGGTTACATAACGGACTGGTGTGGTTTTTGTGGAAGCGTGGGTGCGCTTGCTGTCGCGGTGGTCGTTACATAACAGACTGGTGTGGTTATTGCGGAAGCGTGGGTGCGCTTGCTGTCGCGGTGGTCGTTACATAACAGACTGGTGTGGTGGTTTTTGCGAGGGTGTGGAAAGAGAGTGGAAGCGTGGGTTCGCTTGCTGTTCTCGGTGGTCGCCGCGTGTGTGGAGCGGCGCCGCGTGGATTGTGTGCGCTACGAACCGTCGGCTGCGGACTCCTGCGTTGCGAGCGGATACCCGTCTCGCACGCATGCCCATCGCATAGCCCTTTAAACCCGTTTAAACCAATCCCCCCAAGCGTCGGAGTGAGCACGAACGACGTCGCTTACCCTCCGACCTTTGACTCCCTGTTACCCGCGTGTGATTGGTGCGTGGGACTGCGCGGGCGGGGAGCGTCGCGTTTGGGTGCCGGCGAAGCGCTAGCGGGTCCCAGGGAGGTCGAGTGTGATGCCCCACCGGCAGGAGACTCGGACTCGGGGGGGGATGGCACAGGGGGGGGAACAGGAGCGCGACGACCTTTCCCCGCCAGGGGAGGAGTGCGGCGGCGGCAGCTCCCACACTAGTGGAGAGTCTGGGAGCGTCGGTACTTCGCGGACAGGGTCGCAGGCAGGGGAGATCCCGGGGGCCGGCGACCCTAACAATATGGTGTCAGAAGCGGTACGAACCCCCGCGTTACCCCACGCGAAAATAAGGCATATATTCACTGGCCGGGGTACACCTTCGTGGAGAGCATTTGCCCGCAACGTCCTAGGGGCTAAGGAAATTAATGGGTGGACGGACGCGCAGACGCTACGTCAACTTAATATGAATCTGGATGGGCGGGCAGCCGATTTTGTGGAAGCCCTACCCGCAAGCGCGCAGACACAGCTAGAGGAGCTGATGCGCCGACTTGATCTGCGCTTTGGTACGCGCGATGAGGAGGAGGCAAAAGCGGCCTTAGAGGCACGCCGTCGCCAACCCGGCGAGGACCTGCGCGATTATGCCGAGGATGTGCGTGAGCTAACAAAGATCGCACGCCCGAGGCACACCACGGAAGCGATTGAGGAGCTGGCCACAGAGAAAATCCAGCGATACTTAATGCGCACGGCGTGGTGGCAGCCAGACGTGAACTGTACGCGCCTCTCCTTTGATGCCCTTGTCGAGCACGCGCGCAAATGTGAAAGAATTTCTAGCGAACGCGCACAGCTCCGAGGACTGGGACGGGAGCGCACCATCGCAAGTCTGTCCACCGAGGAGGAAGAGGAGGAACAGGAGCTCACCAGGATGGTAGGGGGTCGGGAAAGGGGGCCTCCGGTATCCCGCGAGACCACCCCGGGATGGGTAGCGGGGATACAGGCGGGCATCGGGGGGATCGACAACAAAGTAACCCAAGTGGACAACAACGTAACCCAAGTACGGGCACATGTGACTACGCTGCAGACTACGGTAGAGACGATTCAGACCGAGTTGGGAGGGCTAGCTGGGAGGGTAGCCCGACTAGAAGCAGAGTCTGGGCAGCGGCGCACGGGGGGGAGAGGGAGCGGGCAGGGTGCCCACTATGGAGCCGCCACCCCCCCCCCGGGCGTGTTATATGTGCGGCCGTCAGGGGCATCTCATGAGAGACTGCCCACAGATCGCCCGCGCTAGATATACCGAAGGGTTAAACGCCCCCTAGAGAGTGGACCACCTAGGGGTGCAATCACCGAGGTCCCGAAACAAAACGACGATAATAATAATGGTAAGCAAGTGACACCCACACAGGTCACGGCCACAACACCCAAGGACGCGGTGAGGACGGGCGACTGGCTACGGGAGCTGGTGGCAGGAATCACGGGGGCCACGTCACTGGTGGAAGGACAGGTGAACGGGCAGCGCACCCGGATCCTACTGGACACGGGGGCCGTGGCCTCACTCGTGAGCGCCGCGCACTGCAGCGTGCTCGGGGTTGACGTGAGCCGCCTGCCGGCCCCGGATTGCGCGCTGCACACAGCGAGCGGAGCCGGGATGGGGTTGCTGGGAAGGATCTCCCTCGAGGTCCGTCTCGGAAACCAGGTGTGCACTCAGGAGTTCTACGTCTCGAGTGTGCTGTGCCACGAGTGTATCGCAGGTACCGACCTCCTGGAAAAGCTGGGGCTCAACGTGCAGCCCCGACAGCGGTGCGCCACCGTGGAAGGCAGCGGGGAACGGATTCCATTCCTGGGACGGGAGCCGAATCGCCCCCGCTTCACACCTGTGGCCGCTACCCTGACGACGGCCGTCACCATCGGGCCGCTCGCCGAGATGCTGGTACCTGTGGCGACACCCTCCACCGACCCCGCGCACCGACCATCGGGGGAGGTAATGCTAACTCCTCACCCGGAGTTGGCAAAACGATACGGGGTTGTGGGGTCAGCCACGTTGGTAAACGCCGATGGGGGCCGATTGTTCATGCGTGTGTTTAACCCCCACGGCACCCCAGCAATACTACGACGGCGCACCACAGTAGCCACCGTGCACCCCCTACACGCGCGCCACTCCAGCGACTCGGTATTCGCACTCTGGGCGGAGGACCCCGGTCGCCCCGAGGACCAACAAGACCTGGCCTGGCGAGTCGGCCCGACTCCCCACGCCGAGGTCGTCCCCCTTCTTGACGCGGTACACGTACCTTGGGCAGATTTACCCAAGGGAGAGGCCGATCAGCTACGCGGGTTACTGCGGGAGTACGCCGACGTGTTCAGCGAACACGATTCAGACGTGGGTCGCACAGATCTCGTTAAGCACCAAATCGACACCGGGGCCGCCCGACCCATAAAACTCCCCGCGTACCGCGTGGGCGCACCCGAACGCGCCCAGATCAAAGAGGCGGTCAGGGACATGCTCCGCGATAACATAATTCAGCCCTCGGCGAGCCCCTGGTCTGCCCCGGTGGTGCTAGTAACAAAAAAGGACGGGTCAACCCGGTTTTGCGTCGATTACCGCAAACTAAACGCAGTCACCCTCGGCGACGCCTTCCCCATACCGCGCATCGACGACACCTTTGACAGCCTCGCCGGAGCGCGGTATTTTTCCACCCTCGATCTCGCGTCCGGGTACTGGCAGGTGGAGATGACGGAGGAGGATCGGCCAAAAACCGCATTCACCACCCCGATGGGGCTATTCGAGTTTCGAGTACTCCCGTTCGGGCTCACCAACGCGCCCGCGACGTTCCAGCGGCTGATGGAGTTGGTGATGCGGGGCTTGCAGTGGGAGCAATGCCTGATTTACCTGGATGATGTGATCGTGTTCAGTAGATCTCTGTCTGAGCACTGGTCCAGGTTACGGGAGGTGTTCCAGCGACTGCGAGCGGCTCATCTCAAGCTCAAGCCGCGTAAGTGTTACATCGCACAGCGCGAGGTGGGGTACCTCGGACATCGCGTCAGCGAGGCGGGGGTGCGCACCGATCCGGACAAGGTACGCGCCGTAGTGGATTGGCCACAGCCAAGAAACCTGTCGGAGATTAGGTCATTCTTGGGGCTCGCCACCTATTACCGTCGATTTGTAAAGGGATTCAGCGAGATTGCACGCCCCCTCACCCAACTCACTTCCCCCAAGAACCCCTATCAGTGGACGGAGGCCTGCCAGACGGCCTTCACCACCCTCAAAGACCACCTCACACACACCCCCACACTGGCTTTCCCCGATTTTACCACCGACTTTATTTTGGACACCGACGCCTGCAGCAGCGGGCTGGGTGCGGTGTTGTCGCAGGTGCAGGAAGGGGTGGAACGGGTGATTGCGTACGCCAGCCGGACCCTGAGCGGGGCCGAGCTGAACTACTGTGTGACCCGTCAGGAATTGTACGCTGTGATCTTCGCGTGTAAACAGTTTCGGCCGTATTTATATGGCAGGAAATGTCGAGTGCGCACGGACCATTATGCTCTGCAGTTCCTCCTCACCTTCAAGGAACCGCGGGGGCAGATGGCCCGATGGCTGGCGCAGCTGCAGGAGTACAACCTGCAGATCGAATACCGGGCGGGGCGGACGCATGCAAACGCGGACGCATTATCACGGCGACCCGCGGTGTGTGCCGAGACGAGGGCGGAGGAGGCCTGCCCGTGCTTCACGGGGGGACGTTGCCGACAGGCAACGGACCCGCGGGAACCCGCTGAACCTAACCCCCCCCCGGCGAGAGAGAGTGCGGTATGCGCCACAGAGACCCCCACAGGTGGAGGCGCGGACCCAGTCGGCCGCCCGGCGAGCGCAGGGCCCACGACTCGGGACCCCGTGGACCACCCCGCCCCGATCGGACGGATCCAGGAGGACGTCGGCTGCGCCTTCCCGGGCCTGAGCGACGAGCAGCTGAGGCAGACCCAGCAGCGGGATCCGGATCTGGCGGCGGTGGAAGCGGCCCTGCGGGAGGGGAAAAGCACCCTACCAGGGCCCTGGAGCGGTTTGTATGCCCGGTTGTGTGTGCAGAACGGGGTGGTACGGGAGTTAACCGAGGCCGGCCAGCCGGGGTGCATCTGTGTTCCCGCCCAGGTGCGACCCCAGCTGCTATGGCTGGTACACGACCACCCGCTCGGGGGCCATGACGGGGAACGTCGCACTCGGGAGACTCTGCGTCGCCAGTATCTCTGGCCCAAATTGACGCAAGATGTGGCCGCCTGGGTACAGGGCTGCCGCGCTTGTCAGCAGTGCGGGCCGAAACCGGCACGATACCAAGTACCCCTAAGGCCGTTCCGCGTCAGTCGGACTAACCAGCTGGTCGGCATCGATCTCCAGGGGCCATTCCCACGATCCCACCGGGGCAACCGCTATATCCTCGTAGCGGTGGAATACTTCACCCGCTACCCCGTGGCGGTGGCCATCCCCGATAAAACGGCCCTGGTAGTAGCCCGGGCGTTCGTGGAGCACTATGTACTTAAGCACGGGATCCCGGAGCGAGTCCTTACCGACCAGGGTAGCGAGTTCGAGGCCGAGTTGTTTCAGGCGCTGTGCCGGGAGTTCGGGATCCAGAAAGACCGAACCACGGCGTACCACCCCCAGGCGAACGGTATGGTTGAACGTATGAATCAGACTCTGGCCGGAAAGCTCAAGCGTATGGCGGCCGCAAACCAACGGGATTGGGACGAACACCTCCCCTACGCCCTGTTCGCCTACGCCACCACGGTGCACACATCGACGGGACAAACCCCGTTCCTAATGATGTTTGGTCGTGAGTCTCGTCTACCCGCAGACTTGCTGTTCGGCATTCCTCCACCCCAAACGGAGGAAGGGAGTCGCCCCGTGGAACATCTGATGGAGACCCTACGAGGGGTCCGGGACCGGGCCTACCCGCAAGGGGAGGCCGCGCATCGGCGACAGGAACAGAGCACCCGACCCCGCGTGGAGCCCCCCCTTTTCTTGACAGGTACCAAGGTGTGGCTACACACCCCTCGTGTCGGGGCCGGACAGGTGGGGAAGCTGACCACCTACTGGCGGGGACCCTGGACCGTGGTACGGCAGATCTCTCCCTGGACGGTACTAATCCAGGGTGGAGAGAGGGGCCGAGAAACGGTGGTTAACGTCCGCCGCTTAAAACCATGGAGGGCAGCCCCGGCGGGGGAGAACCTCGCTGCCCGAGTACCGCGAAATCCCGGTGCCCCTGCGCCACCCGTGCTCGGGGGCCTCGCGCACTACATGGGCCCCGCCGTGCCCCCAGCCCCGAGGCGTCCCGGCCCCGCCAGAGGACGGCGGGGACGCCGCCCCTTAAACCCCGCTGCCGCGGAGTTTGTCCCCCAGCCCCCAGGTGCCGAGGGATCGGAGGAGCCACTGGAGTGGAGAAGGAGACCGCTGCAGGAAACCCCGAGGACGGAGCCACCTCCCCCGAGGCCAGCCACGAGATCCGGGCGGATCCCCCGGACCCCGCAGCGCTACCTCGTGGGCGCGGCCCAGGCGAGGTGCTCCAGTCAACCCGGGACGGGGACTGGCACCTCGGGGGGCTATGTGATGCCGCCGCCACGGAGCCAATCGGCGGGTGGCTCACCTGCGATCTCGCCGCTCCGAGCGGCGAGGCCGACATTGCTCCACCCCACCACCTCCCCCCCCCCCCCACCGGAACACACACGCACGCACTCCCCCCCACCATTAGAGCGCGTGGGGAGACACCCTGGCCGACAGGTTTTCACCCAGAAGCCCTCGTAAAGGGATAATCTTCACGGTTTCCTGCAGCCAGGGAATTGGACGGTCTCCCCCGACGCTAACACCCACCGCGGCGCCGTGACTTTGGTTGTAATTCCATGGTCACGACGGGGCTGCCGAGCCACCGCGGGTAGACAACACACACAACACACACGGGTCAGCAGGCAGGTAGGAGGGCAGAGCCACGAGCGGCGGGAAAGCAGGGTCGCCCTCTGGCTGGAGGGTCGCTGAGCAGGTAAATTTAGATGCGGACGTCGCTGAAAGCAACGGCCCGGGGGATGCTGGGATACAGATGGGCCTACCGATTGGCGGGTGATCCCAGCGAGCTGATTGGCCCGCGAGTCGGCACCAGGTAGCCCCTTTGATGTAGAAAGAATAAAGCGGGTCAGGGCGAAGGAAAAAGGTTCTCTGGCTACTCGAGTCAACCCCAGGCCCGTCAACTCCCGAGTCCAGCCGCGCGAACGTCCGTGGGACGTATCGACGCGCCGCGAGGACCAGACAGCAGTGACGACGAACCGTGAGTAAGAGAGAGAGAGAGAGGGAGTTGGGACTTAGCTTAAGAGCAAAACCGGAGAGGGTAAAGGGGAGAAGGACAGGTAGAGTGTAGTGCCGACTATCGAGAGATAGATCGGTCCTGCCCCGCTGATCCCGACTGACTCGGTTAAATAAGGGCTCGCCGACGCGGTGGAATAAATCGTCGGCGGTTACATAACGGACTGGTGTGGTTTTTGTGGAAGCGTGGGTGCGCTTGCTGTCGCGGTGGTCGTTACATAACAGACTGGTGTGGTTATTGCGGAAGCGTGGGTGCGCTTGCTGTTGCGGTGGTCGTTACATAACAGACTGGTGTGGTGGTTTTTGCGAGGGTGTGGAAAGAGAGTGGAAGCGTGGGTTCGCTTGCTGTTCTCGGTGGTCGCCGCGTGTGTGGAGCGGCGCCGCGTGGATTGTGTGCGCTACGAACCGTCGGCTGCGGACTCCTGCGTTGCGAGCGGATACCCGTCTCGCACGCATGCCCATCGCATAGCCCTTTAAACCCGTTTAAACCAATCCCCCCAAGCGTCGGAGTGAGCACGAACGACGTCGCTTACCCTCCGACCTTTGACCCCCTGTTACCCGCGTGTGATTGGTGCGTGGGACTGCGCGGGCGGGGAGCGTCGCGTTTGGGTGCCGGCGAAGCGCTAGCGGGTCCCAGGGAGGTCGAGTGTGATGCCCCACCGGCAGGAGACTCGGACTCGGGGGGGGACGGCACAGGGGGGGGAACAGGAGCGCGACGACCTTTCCCCGCCAGGGGAGGAGTGCGGCGGCGGCAGCTCCCACACTAGTGGAGAGTCTGGGAGCGTCGGTACTTCGCGGACAGGGTCGCAGGCAGGGGAGATCCCGGGGGCCGGCGACCCTAACACTTGCGTCGAGCACATTAAAACCATCCTTTTGGTTTAGATATGTGGATGACACTTTGGTTGTCTGGCCACATGGTAAAGATACACTTAATGATTTTCTAAATCATCTCAATGCACAAAACCCGGCCATCCAGTTCACCATGGAAATGGAGGTGAATAACACACTCCCATTCCTAGATATTTTGCTTGGACATGGCTTAAACGGTAAAATAACACACAGCGTTTACAGAAAGCAAACGCACACTGATGCCTATCTGAATGCAGAATCACATCATCATCCAGCTCAGAAATCCTCTCTTATCAAGACGCTCATACATCGGGCTAAAACAGTGTCAGATGGTGAGAGTCTAGTGAGAGAGATTAAAACGTTAAAGACGCACTACGACAGAATGGCTACAATAATGCTCAAATTAGCAGAGCACTGAATGCCAAATCACGATCGCAAAGCAATACTGCTGAAAGCGACCAGATTGTTAAAACAATAAAAATTCCATATATCTCAGGAGTAACTGACACATTAGCCCATGTTTTGCAAAAGCAAAAGCAAAACATTACAGTAAGATTTGGTACAGTACACAAAATTCAAAAATTAGTATCTTGCACTAAAGACGCATTACCTAAATTATCAACAGAAGGTGTATATCGGATTAATTGTTTATGTGGCAGCTGCTACATTGGACAGACGGGACGTAACATCAGCGTAAGACTAAAAAAACATCAGAGAAATATTAAATTATCTCAAACACAACTGTCGGCAGTGGCAGAACATGCTTGTCAACAAGGACACTCAATTGATTTCGACAATGTTGCAGTGGTGTGTAAAACTAATTATTACTGGCAAAGACTAATTAGAGAATCCATTGAAATTGAGAGGAACAAGAATAACTTTAATCGCTCTGACAGCTACAGGCTTAGTGCGGCCTGGAAGCGTATTATTATATAATACACATTACATTTTGATTTAAACAATTACTAATCTACAACTCATTACTAATCATAACCAATGACTGATTACTAATCGATTATATAATGACAATACCCCCCCCTCCGCCTCTAATCACTGCACCTGATATGAGTTAAGTGATGACGTCACCCTGCTGCTGCTCTATATAAAACCGGGAGCAAGCGAGGGCTTTACCATTCTGGCGAATTGCTTGATGATGCTTGATGTATTTACCAGCGAAACGTCGTACTCAAACTGTAAATGTGGATTCACTCTTCAACACACCGGTGGGCTAAAGTAGTGAACTATTTGTCTTATTGTCAATGTGACACTTTTTTTGCTGATTGGCCGTGTCGGGTGGTGGAGGGTTTCGACACATTTATAAATAAACGCGATCTAACCCAAAAACCTTTATTATGAATATTAGGATCTTCTTTGGACGAATAAGAGCAGATTTCCACTCTAGTGGAAGTTAACCTTCAGTGAGAGATTAAAAACGCGTGTGAGGTGTTTATGGATGAGATCTCCCACAGCTGCAAGTGCCAACGCAGGTAACTCGTCTTCTCCCGTGGATAACGATATCTTAGTTGATACTAGCGTATGCAGTACCTCCAGTTCAGATATGGGACTAACAGCTGCATTCGAGCTCATTATATTGCTCTATGTTTAGAGCAACATAATTAAGCTCTAATATTAAATTCAAGGTCAAGAGGTCATCGTGCCTGTGATGTCACCATACCTTGTGCAATTGTTCTTTTACACGTCTCGCAATGAGTTGTTTTTTTTATTAATTTACAGTCTATGGGCAATCAAAACAATGCAGCAGTGGATAGAAACTGAGTCGCGTCCCTGAGTGACGGGGCCACTCGACACTCAAAGAGGCCAAGCGGGGCCGCAGCTCTCGCCGGGCGCGGTGGCGTGCGCCTGTAATCCAGCTACTTGGAGGCGTGGGTTGCGGGATCGCTTGAGGACGGGAGTCCTGCGCTGTGAGGCTCTATGCCGATCGGGCGTCCGCACCAAGTTCGGTATCAATATGGTGAGCGAGGGGGAGCTCCCGCGCACCAGGTTGTTGTACTAAGGAGGGACGAACCGGCCCAGGCCGGAGACGGAGCAGGCCAAAGTCCCCGTGCCGATCAGTGGTGGGACAGCGCCTGTGAATAGACCTCTCAGGACAGCCCGGCCGACACAGCGAGACCCAATCCTTTTTTTATTATTACATTTTATTTACTCACCTCAAGTCCTATTCAGGTTTTTAATGTATCATCGTGCTCACTCGCATTACATTTATATTTTATCTGACTCATTGCAATAAAATTAAACGAATTATGAAAGAATCTCAAAACTGGCTCTTCTTCTATCACATTAAAATTACATGCAAGTGTTCATATGCATCATAATTTCAGCTTTCACGAAGCAATTATCGCAGCTGAGCTGTAAAATAACTTTCATTTTATTGGGAAAATCTCTGTCATTGAGTTGCTCCCCAGCGCATTCTGCCGGTGACAGAACGCATCGTCGTCTTCATCACTTCAAGAGGTTCCACTTTCACCGATCGCGTGTTACCTACAATGTCCCTGTACCATCATGACCATCAAGCAATCAAGTAATGTAATGTGAATATTGATATCGTGATCATCTTCATCGGCCATGATCAATCCACTGCTGAATAACGGCATCACGTTGTTTTATCTCTCAGGGTTCTGCAGAGTTGCAATCTACCTAATAAATTATAAACTTTATTTATCTTGGAGAAATCCGATGTGCTATGAAGCTCATTTTCACAGGCGTTTAATAGGGGCGGCCCAGAAAGTCACAACAACAAACAATAGCAAAATCGATAGGAGTGCAAAGTGTCGGAAAGGGGAGAAAATCACTACAAAGCAGTTACAAGTGACTAACAGAATTGTGCGCAGTTGCGTATACAGTTTCAGGTTATTTATTTTGGTATAGCCCTGTGAGCCATTCGGCTCTTGAATCGGGGGCACCCGCAACAAAAAACAAAAACACGAAAAAGAAAAACATCTTAAAGTGACTATGTGACTATGCAAACAGAAAATCCATGAAAAAAACAGCTAAATATTCCTGAAAAAAGCACCGTGCAAAAAATCCCAGTGGGCTGCAAGTCAAACAACAACAACAACCACAAGAAAACTTAGATTAAGGCCATCAGTCTAACTCCGTACTACAACAAAACAACCACGTCCAAACCAAAAAACTCGTCGAAATCACCAAAAAAATAAAACGAAAATTGCCACGTAACAGTGATCATAGAGACTGTGACCGAATTTTTACAATAAACTACATAAATAACCTGTAACACCAAATCCTAGAGCCATAGCTGGCTGCATGAGTTACTCCACAACAACAGAAGCATCAGTCGGAGTATCAAATTTTTCAATGCACCTTTAGGATCAGCACGCGAAATCAAAATAGAGATAATACTTTGCAGCGTCATCTGGAGCGAAACATTTTATTTTATTTTACGCCAATGAATAGCAGTGGCAGCTAGGGGTGTACAACTACTCTAGAGCAGTTTTGATAGATCTCATTCGTAGCGATTCAAGTTGCAGTTTATTGGCAATAGCATTCCAGACCCTGGGGGCATCAATAGCAAAGGCCCTTCCTCCAGTTTTTGTACGGCAATAGGGAATGTGAAGCTGGTAAATGAGCGAAGACCTGAGGTCAAATTTGTTCTTTGAAACAGAGAGGAGATCTAGCAGGTAGTCTGCGGATTTTTTTATAAGTACATCGTGAATAAATAAGATCTGGTGCACAAGCCGTCGAACATGAAGAGATGTTAAGTTTGACCCAATGTAGAGATCACAGTGGTGAGTCCTATATGGGCAGTTCAATGCAAATCTTAAGGCCGAGTAAAATATGGAATCAAGCTTCTTCAGTACAGTACTTGGGGCTGATTTATACACGATGTCACAGTAGTCAAGTAGAGGCAGTATGGTAGCTTTTATCTAATCCAAACGGAACATTGGGGGGAAGCAGTGCTTGTGTCGATACAGAATACCAATTTTTATTTTTGTCTTTTTACCAATATAATCAATGTGATCTTCTTAATTAAGTTTTGAATCCAGGATGACCCCAAGATACTAATAGATCTTGACTTGCTCTATTTGATAATGATTTAAGGAATGTAATTGGGGAAAAATAACTTCCTGCTTTAGTCCTGGTGAGAAGCATAGCACCTTGGTTTTGGAGGTATTCAGGACTAGTTTAAGAGCAACTAGCTGATGTTGTAGTTTGTTGAAATCACCCTGTAGCTTAGCAATCACGTCCATCCAGAGAGCGGCCAGCAGTAATCAGTATCGTGTCATCGGCAAAAAGATTTACCCTGGAATGATCCAGGTCAGTGCCCAAGTCATTGACATGAAGAGAGAACAAAAGGGGGCCGAGGATGGAACCCTGTGGAACCCCTTTTGTTCCACAGGGTTCCATCCTATAGAGTACACGACTTCCCTGAAGGCATTCACCTTCAGCGAGCACGATGCTGATCACGCAACGCGGTTCGAATTCGAACCTCGATCGATAGCTGTGCCATTGCCACGCGTCGACTAAAAAGCAAGGGACAAGTCCTTACTAACAACTCCTATCATTGTTTATTCTGGAGGGGTTGCCCCCCCCTACCTGAAAATCCTGGCTCTGCCACTGTCCACAAGGAAGGACGAAGGGTGGATGCTTGGATGACATCTGCTCAAATGTTTCCATGAAAATATTGGCTACAACTGGAGATAACGGAGAACCCATTGGGGAACCTTCAACTTGTTTGTAGAATGCTCCATTCCAGGTGAAGTGAGTATTGGTGAGGCAATGTCTAACCAGGGCCGGTACATCAACATTCAGTCCTTGTTGGACCAAATCTTCAATGATTGCAATGGTGTCAGGCACAGGAACTTTGGTAAACAAAGACACTACATCAAAACTGACAAAAAAAATCACCTGGAGAAAGTGAGATGTTCTTAATTAAAGATTCCAAGTGATCTGAGTTAAGTACAGCTGAGGTGGTCTTACCAGTAAATGGTTGTAAGGTCTCAGACAGAAATCGGGCCAGTTTGTAGGTGGGTGAGTCAATGGTGGAGACGAAAGAACGGAGTGGTGTACCTTCTTTATGGATTTTAGGAAGCCATACAATCTGGGTGGTCTAGCAGCATAGATATGCGAAGTGGCTTATCATCAAGTGGAAATGTATAGCAGGAACAATATTAATCTCTACTCTTTGGTTCTTTCGGTAAAGTCACGTAGGCATAAAATAGCATAAATCACGACGTTTCGATCGCAACACAAGCAATCATCATCAGGTGGGAAACCACAGCAATATGTTTTTATGCAGTGGGAGAGAGATGTCGTGGTAAGAGGAGGGGCAAGGAGGGATTCCTGCAGTCACGAAAGCTTCAAATCTAGGATGTTAATGTCAACAATCTCAACCACGTGGCAGCGATGCGCTCCGTCACCGCTAGAATACGCCGCTGAGCGACTTATAAGCGGCGTCATTACTTACGTTAATGACAGCTGATGAAAGAGTTGCTCATCGCTACATCCTAATGTAGACAGCTCTGAGCAACTCCGTGTAACCACGTCGCGTCCCTGAGTGACGGGGACACTCGACACTCAAAGAGGCCAAGCGGGGCCGCTGCTCTCGCCGGGCGCGGTGGCGTGCGCCTGTAATCCAGCTACTTGGAGGCGTGGGTTGCGGGATCGCTTGAGGACGGGAGTCCTGCGCTGTGATTGTCTATGCCGATCTGGCGTCGGCGGCGGTCGATAGGTCGCGAGTTCAAATCCAATTGATTTAATACTTTTTTTAATGACATTTAAACAATCATATTTACTTAGTCATTTGTTACGGTGTTTATCGGGAGGATGACATTAAACAAAATATTCTGAAAGTATGTACACCGGATTTGTCAATGTTTAAAAAGCGATTAATACATTGAACATGTACTGCCTGGGGACAGGTAGCAGTTATATGGCCAGGATGTGCCGTTGGTTACCAACTGGCGCAGTGGCGCACTGGGCTTAGCCTCTCGACTTTTTATTAAGGGGGTCTAACGCAGGTTCCGGGAACCACCAAATTCGTAGGAGGGGCTTCCATTCAAAATCAATCCACTAGCATTAGGTGAGAAGGTGTCGCGCCCGCCTGTAGCTTCATTCAGTACCATGACGGCCTTAGACCCCCTTTTTAATTTAATTATTATTGTGTTTTATATACTTACAAACCTCGCCGCCACGCGTCAGGAGTCAAAAGGTCACGGGTTCAAATCCAACCGCCGGTATAATATTTTTAAAAACATTCACTTCAAAAACTATAATTTTCTTTACTTCGCCATTTGTAGCAGTATTTATCGGCACGGTTATGTACAATACTAAAATTCCAGAACTATTTATACAAGATGTGTTGTTGTATAAAAAAAATGCATTTTTATACTTCAACGGATCTATGATTACTGGGAGCAACGTTAGTTTTAGCGTCACTCACGCTGCCAAAACTTTCAAATGCAGTAGACACACAAATACGTTACAGTACAGTATCACATGTTATGTCATGTATATCTCCACAAAGGAATTGAAAATTCATGAATTTAAAATAAAATATTCCAGTAATCCTGTCCTGAGAGAAGCCACCAAAGGGCTCTGTGTGTTTCTCTCACCCCCTCGTATGCCGTGCCTGCCTTTATAGGTGCTTGCTCACAGCACTTGCCCATACAGTCTGTTAAGGCTATACCGGGGATCTTTGTATGTTTCTCTCTCTGTGTGTGTCTCTCTAGGTGTGTATCTCTGTCTGTGTGTGTGTCTCTCTCTCTGTGTCTCTGTGTCTCTCTCTCTGAGTGTCTCTCTCTCTGTGTGTGTCTCTCTGTCTGTGTGTGTCTCTCTCTCTGAGTGTCTCTCTGTCTGTGTGTGTCTCTCTGTCTGTGTGTCTCTCTCTGTGTGTGTCTCTCTCTCTGTCTTGTGGGGAGCGGTAGTGTAGCGGTTTGCGCGCTGCGCTATGAACCCGGCGACACGGGTTCGATTCCCGCTCACGGCCAACACCAGTGACGATTATCTTAACCGGTCCCCGGCGTCCCCTAGGTCGACTCAGCCTCAAATGAGTACCTGGTGCATTGTGTGAACATTGCCACTAGGGAGACAAAGGCGGTCGGGCGTGGTGCTGGCCACCCACCCCCTCGTGTACCGTTTCCGGCCTTCATAGGTGCTCGCTAACAGCACTTGCTCCTACAGTCTGTTTCGGCTATATGGGGGAACTTTGAACTTTGTGTCTCTCTCTCTCTCTGTCTGTGTGTGCCTCTCTCTGTCTGTGTGTGTCTCTCTCTCTGTCTGTGTGTGTGTCTCTCTCTAAACAATCATATTTACTTCATATATTATATTATATATCATATATATCAATCATATTTACTACAATGTTCCTGTACCATCATGACCATCAAGTAATGTAATGTGAATATTGATATCGTGATCATCTTCATCGGCCATGACCAATCCACTGCTGAAAAACGGCATCACGTTGTTTTATCTCTCAGGGCTCTGCAGAGTTGCAATCTACCTAAGAAATTATAAACTTTATTTATCTTGAAGAAATCCGATGTGCTATGAAGCTCATTTTCACAGACGTTTAATAGGGGCGGCCCAGAAAGTCACAACAACAAACAATAGCAAAATCGATAGGAGTGCAAAGTACAGGAAAGGTAAGCAAATCACAAATAAATAAATGGTAAAATAGATAAAGTATTTCAGTTAAAATTGCAAAAGTACACACACTCCCAAGCGGAGGCAAGGCAGCAAAATAACAGGAAGATCAGTGCCAGACCATACCAAGACTAAAACACACAGTCACCAATAAATTACACATTTAAAGTTAACTATTGATACATGGATAAGGATACAAGTTACGAATCACATTGGCAAATGCAGTTGTATCCAACACGGATCTTCTGCTTCAGGATATGTTTTGAAGGAATATTTATGTTGTTGAAACGAGGTTGTTCCAAACCGTTGTCATGCAACTGCAAAGGCATTGTCACCTATTATAATTCTTGTTCTTGGGATATTTTAAAGGTCATTGAATGGACGTCTTAGGTTTATTGTGCTTTACAATGGGGATAATGACTTCGCTAAGTATAGTGCTGAGTTGTCAATAAGGAATTTATTGATGAACAGGGCCACATGTAGGTGTATTCTTGCATCAAGTAAAATAAGTAGAGGTCACAATGGTAGCTCCTATATACCATCATCCAGTGCAAATCGAAGAGTAGAATGATCAAGTGGCTTAGTCTGTTTAGTGTTTCATGAGTAGCTGATCTGTAAACAGTGCCCCAAGACGAAGAATTAGTGGAATGATAGCTTCAATAATTTGCAGGCGCAATCGAATGGGAAAACAAACTTTGTTTCCCTATATACTCCTGTTGTTGATTATATTTATCTTCGAGATGTGATCAATGTGGGGTTGTAAGGTCAGTCTTGAATCAATCAGTAAATCCAGGTATTTGAAGCACTTCAATGTTGTTGTTTCTGATATTCGTAATAGGTGAAGGGAATTAAACTGGACTTTTGTTTGAAGAAAATAGCATAATCTTTGTTTTTTGGGGATTTAGAAGCAATTTTCGTGATGACATTCGAAGTTCAATTAAGTCGAAATGGTGTTGGAGATTTGACACAGCTGTAATGGTGCAATCATCCTCTCGAAAATAAGACTTTACCGTGCAGGAGATTGTGACTTGTAAGGTAGCAGTTCACTTGTGATTTAAGTATTTCTTCCAATAATTTCGTAATTGGTGAAAGAATAGAGGTTGGTCTACAATTATTAGGATCTTTTTAACACGTAGGCTTTCGCGACCAATATTATTCATAATAAAGGTTTTTGGGTTAGATCGCGTTGATTTATAAATGTGTCGTAACCCTCCACCACCCGACACGGCCAATCAGCAAAAAAAGTGTCACGTTGACAATAAGACAAATAGTTCACTACTTTAGCCCACCGGTGTGTTGAAGAGTGAATCCACATTTACAGTTTGAGTACGACACATTTATAAATAAACGCGATCTAACCCAAAAACCTTTATTATGAATAATATTGGTCGCGAAAGCCTACGTGTTAAACTGACTAACCTCTATGGAGAGGATACTTTTCTTAAAACCATAAAATTGGAGAAGCTCCGCATTAAGCGGATGAAATTGATATCTTCACTGGCGTTCCTCAAAAGGTGCAGAGATTCAAAGGTAATACCAAACGCAGTTAAAATAACACATCACATAAAGTCTTCTAAAGCTAACTAAATACTACACAAAGCTAGCGAATTATTATTAATAGAGAGAATACAGCACAATAGGAGTGAATTATCTTACATTTCGGAATCGCTAAAGCAGTTACACTTAGATATAAGCAATAGTGTATCTATGCATTATTGGAATATAATCGATAACATAACACAACAATCGGCTGATAATGTGTTTAAACTAACAAAAACTAACCAAATTAATAAATTTTCTAGACTACATAATAAACAAATCCCTACTGAAAACCAAAAATTTAAAAACAAAACCGTACTGAACTTGACTAACACTGTATTAACCGGTGACATGGTCTCTATCCTTTCTAAAGGCCTTAACTTTGCCGTTACCCCACGCACAATTCCAGTGGATGAGATAATTGCTGAGGTAGAATCAGCAGTTAGACTGCTTCCACATAATGAGGCAGAGA
This sequence comes from Petromyzon marinus, assembly GCF_048934315.1. Classification (NCBI taxonomy): domain Eukaryota; kingdom Metazoa; phylum Chordata; class Hyperoartia; order Petromyzontiformes; family Petromyzontidae; genus Petromyzon; species Petromyzon marinus. Next base: position 1,634,552 of record NC_133711.1, on the reverse strand, counting down.
TGACTAGACATGAGGTTGCTAAAATAATTGAGAATAGCAAAGTTCCAAAAGTAAATATTAGCTCTAACGAGGCAAAAGCCTTTAGAAAGCTGCGGGTAAACAAGGATATCCAAATCCTAGCAGCTGATAAAGGCCGCACTACTGTAGTGATGTCACGAGCCGATTATGATAATAAAATTAGAAATTTACTAGAGGAAAGTACCTACATTAAAATTAAACGAGATCCAACTAATACTTTAGAACGTAAGACCACTGCAATAATTGCAAATTCATTAATCCCTAAAAATGAGCAATACCAAATTAAGCCAAGGGCCTCAAAACCACCTAGACTCTATGGGCTACCAAATATTCATAAAATCGGCATCCCATTACGACCCATAGTCGGTACAATTGGCTCTGCCACATATCAATTAGCAAAATATATAACCAAACAAATACAGCCCTACATCGGTAGGACATCTTCATTCATAAAAAATTCAGAACATCTTGTGAATGTGATTAAAGATATTAAACTTACTCCTGATGATATTCTGTTAAGGTTTGATGTGATTTCTCTATTCACTAATGTTCCAGTGGACGAATCTCTTAAATTACTTGATACACTAGTAAAGAATACCGGTTTACCAAAATATATTCCGAAACTTGCTGGCCATTGTTTAAATAACACTTATTTCTTATGGAGAGGGGATTTCTTTAAACAAAAGGAAGGAGCAGCAATGGGTTCTCCTTTATCCCCTGCTATAGCAAATTTGTACATGGAAAACTTTGAAATAAGATCACTTGGCTCGAGCACATTAAAACCATCCTTTTGGTTTAGATATGTGGATGACACTTTGGTTGTCTGGCCACATGGTAAAGATACACTTAATGATTTTCTAAATCATCTCAATGCACAAAACCCGGCCATCCAGTTCACCATGGAAATGGAGGTGAATAACACACTCCCATTCCTAGATATTTTGCTTGGACATGGCCTAAACGGTAAAATAACACACAGCGTTTGCAGAAAGCAAACGCACACTGATGCCTATCTGAATGCAGAATCACATCATCATCCAGCTCAGAAATCCTCTCTTATCAAGACGCTCATACATCGGGCTAAAACAGTGTCAGATGGTGAGAGTCTAGTGAGAGAGATTAAACACGTTAAAGACGCACTACGACAGAATGGCTACAATAATGTTCAAATTAGCAGAGCACTGAATGCCAAATCACAATCGCAAAGCAATACTGCTGAAAGCGACCAGATTGTTAAAACAATAAAAAATTCCATATATCTCAGGAGTAACTGACACATTAGCCCGTGTTTTGCAAAAGCAAAACATTACAGTAAGATTTGGTACAGTACACAAAATTCAAAAACTAGTATCTTGCACTAAAGACGCATTACCTAAATTATCAACAGAAGGTCTATATCGGATTAATTGTTTATGTGGCAGCTGCTACATTGGACAGACAGGACGTAACATCAGCGTAAGACTAAAAGAACATCAGAGAAATATGAAATTATCTCAAACACAACTGTCGGCAGTGGCAGAACATGCTTGTCAACAAGGACACTCAATTGATTTCGACAATGTTGCAGTGGTGTGTAAAACTAATTATTACTGGCAAAGACTAATTAGAGAATCCATTGAAATTGAGAGGAACAAGAATAACTTTAATCACTCTGACAGCTACAGGCTTAGTGCGGCCTGGAAGCGTATTATTAAACAATACACATTACATTTTGATTTAAACAATTACTAATCTACAACTCATTACTAATCATAACCAATGACTGATTACTAATCGATTATATAATTACAATACCCCCCCTCCGCCTCTAATCACTGCACCTGATATGAGTTAAGTGATGACGTCACCCTGCTGCTGCTCTATATAAAACCGGGAGCAAGCCAGGGCTTTACCATTCTGGCAAATTGCTTGATGATGCTGGATGTATTTACCAGCGAAACGTCGTACTCAAACTGTAAATGTGGATTCACTCTTCAACACACCGGTGGGCTAAAGTAGTGAACTATTTGTCTTATTGTCAACGTGACACTTTTTTTGCTGATTGGCCGTGTCGGGTGGTGGAGGGTTACGACACATTTATAAATAAACGCGATCTAACCCAAAAACCTTTATTATGAATATTAGGATCTTCTTTGGACGAATAAGAGCAGATTTCCACTCTAGTGGAAGTTAACCTTCAGTGAGAGATTAAAAACGCGTGTGAGGTGTTTATGGATGAGATCTCCCACAGCTGCAAGTGCCAACGCAGGTAACTCGTCTTCTCCCGTGGATAACGATATCTTAGTTGATACTAGCGTATGCAGTACCTCCAGTTCAGATATGGGACTAACAGCTGCATTCGAGCTGATTATATTGCTCTATGTTTAGAGCAATATAATTAAGCTCTAATATTAAATTCAAGGTCAAGAGGTCATCGTGCCTGTGATGTCACCATACCTTGTGCAATTGTTCTTTTACACGTCTCGCAATGAGTTGTTTTTGTTTTGTTAATTTACAGTCTATGGGCAATCAAAACAATGCAGCAGTGGATAGAAACTGCGTCGCGTCCCTGAGTGACGGGGCCACTCGACACTCAAAGAGGCCAAGCGGGGCCGCTACTCTCGCCGGGCGCGTTGGCGTGCGCCTGTAATCCAGCTACTTGGAGGCGTGGGTTGCGGTGATCGCTTGAGGACGGGAGTCCTGTCCTGTGCCGATCTGGCGTCGGCGGCGGTCGATAGGTCGCGAGTTCAAATCCAATTCATTTAATACTTTTTTTAATGACATTTAAACAATCATATTTACTTAGTCATTTGTTACGGTGTTTATCGGGAGGATGACATTAAACAAAATATTCTGAAAGTATGTACACCGGATTTGTCAATGTTTAAAAAGCGATTAATACATTGAACATGTACTGCCTGAGGACAGGTAGCAGTTATATGGCCAGGATGTGCCGTTGGTTATCAACTGGCGCAGTGGCGCACTGGGCTTAGCCCCTCGACTTTTTATTAAGGGGGTCTAATGCAGGTTCCGGGAACCACCAAATTCGTAGGAGGGGCTTCCATTCAAAATCAATCCACTAGCATTAGGTGAGAAGGTGTCGCGCCCGCCTGTAGCTTCATTCAGTACCGTGATGCCTTAGACCCCCTTTTTAATTTAATTATTATTGTGTTTTATATACTTACAAACCTCGCCGCCACGCGTCAGGAGTCAAAAGGTCACGGGTTCAAATCCAACCGCCGGTATAATATTTTTAAAAACATTCACTTCAAAAACTATAATTTTCTTTACTTCGCAATTTGTAGCAGTATTTATCGGCACGGTTATGTACAATACTAAAATTCCAGAACTATTTACACAAGATGTGTTGTTGTATTTAAAAAAAATGCATTTTAATACTTCAACGGATCTATGATTACTGGGAGCAACGTTAGTTTTAGCGTCACTCACGCTGCCAACACTTTCAAATGCAGTAGACACACAAATACGTTACAGTACAGTATCACATGTTATGTCATGTATATCTCCACAAAGGAAATGTAAGTTCATGAATTTAAAATAAAATATTCCAGTAATCCTGTCCTGAGATAAGCCACCATAGGGCTGTGTGTTTCTCTCACCCCCTCGTATGCCGTGCCTGCCTTTATAGGCGCTTGCTCACAGCACTTGCCCCTACAGTCTGTTAAGGCTATACGGGGGATCTTTATATATGTTTCTCTCTCTGTGTGTGTCTCTCTAGGTGTGTCTCTCTGTCTGTGTGTGTCTCTCTCTCTCTGTGTCTCTGTGTCTCTATCTCTGAGTGTCTCTCTGTCTGTGTGTGTCTCTCTGTCTGTGTGTGTCTCTCTCTGTGTCTCTGTGTCTCTCTCTCTGAGTGTCTCTCTGTCTGTGTGTGTCTCTCTGTCTGTGTGTGTCTCTCTCTGTGTGTGTCTCTCTCGCTCTGTCTTGTGGGGAGCGGTAGTGTAGCGGTTTGCGCGCTGCGCTATGAACCCGGCGACACGGGTTCGATTCCCGCTCACGGCCAACACCAGTGACGATTATCTTAACCGGTCCCGGGCCTCCCCTAGGTCGACTCAGCCTCAAATGAGTACCTGGTGCAGTGTGTAAACATTGCCACTAGGGAGACAAAGGCGGTCGGGCGTGGTGCTGGCCACCCACCCCCTCGTGTACCGTTACTGGCCTTCATAGGTGCTCGCTAACAGCACTTGCTCCTACAGTCTGTTAAGGCTATATTTGGGAACTTTGAACTTTGTGTCTCTCTCTGTCTGTGTGTGTCTCTTTCTATCTGTGTATCTGTCTGTGTCTCTCTCTCTCTCTCTGTATGTGTGTGTCTCTCTCTAAACAATCATATTTACTTTATACATTATATATTATATTATATATCATATATATATCAATCATATTTACTACAATGTTCCTGTACCATCAAGTAATGTAATGTGTATATTGATATCGTGATCTTCTTCATCGGCCATGACCAATCCACTGCTGAAAAACGGCACGTTGTTTTATCTCTCAGGGTTCTGCAGAGTTGCAATCTACCTAATAAATTATAAACGTATTTATCTTGGAGAAATCCGATGTGCTATGAAGCTCATTTTCACAGACGTTTAATAGGGGCGGCCCAGAAAGTCACAACAACAAACAATAGCAAAATCGATAGGAGTGCAAAGTACAGGAAAGGTAAGCAAATCACAAAAAAATAAATGGTAAAATAGATAAAGTATTTCAGTTAAAATTGCAAAAGTACACAAACTCCCAAGCGGAGGCAAGGCAGCAAAACAACAGGAAGATCAGTGCCAGACTACAAGAAGACTAAAACACACAGTCACCAATAAAATTACACATTTAAAGTTAACTATTGATACATTTGTAAGGATAAAAGTTACAAATCACATTGGCAAATGCAGTAGTATCCAACACTAATCTTCTGCTTCAAGATATGTTTTGAAGGAATATTTATGTTGTTGAAACGAGGTTGTTCCAAACCGTTGTCATGCAACTGCAAAGGCATTGTCACCTATTATAATTCTTGTTCTTGGGATATTTTAAAGGTAGTTGAATGGACGTCTTAGGTTTATTGTGCTTTACAATGGGGATAATGACGTCGCTAAGTATAGTGATGAGTTATCAATAAGGAATGTATGGATGAACAGGGCCCAACACTTGCATGAAGTGATGTGAGATTGGACTCTAAGTAGAGGTCATAATGGTAGCTCCTGTATATCATCATCCAGTGCAAATCCAAAAGTAGAATGATACAGTGGGTTAGTCTGTTTAGTGTTTCATTAGTAGCTGATCTTGAAACAGTGTCGCTGGATTCGAAAATTGGCAGAATGATAGCTGTAGGATTAAAGAGCCTCTCAATTGTTGCAAATTATTGAAACTTGTAAGCTGGGTAATTTGTACGTGACAACTACATCTGGTTTTTTTCGAGCGTCTTTTTAGCCCTTGCTGTCCAATGGTATACTGAGCAATCAAACCTTGTTATCTGGCGCAGTGAGAATAGGATGAGAATATTTATTTATTACTGGAGGAATCCGATGAGCTGTGAAGCTCTTATTCACAGATGTCCAGTAAGGGACGGGTCAGAACGTTTCAAGAACAATACAAAACACGATAGGAGTTCAGAGTATAGGAAAGGTAAATAAATAAATTAAACATGTATACAAATGTAACACGTAAGCTTTCGCGACTAATATCATCCATAATAGAGTTTTTTTATGGGTTAGATCGCGTAAATATATAAATGTGTCATTAAACCCGCCACATTCACATATTTACGCGATCTAGCAAAAAAAAACCTCTATTATGGATTTATACACATACAACTAAATTATTTTTATCTTGTCAGGTAAAGCTCACTGAGCTATTAGCTTTCTTTTTCAGAAGCAACCTGGCCACAAATGATAGGTAAGCGACGTGGGTTGCGGGATCGCTTGAGGACGGGAGTCCTGCGCTGTGAGGCTCTATGCCGATCGGGCGTCCGCACCAAGTTCGGTATCAATATGGTGAGCGAGGGGGAGCTCCCGCGCACCAGGTTGTTGTACTAAGGAGGGACGAACCGGCCCAGGCCGGAGACGGAGCAGGCCAAAGTCCCCGTGCCGATCAGTGGTGGGACAGCGCCTGTGAATAGACCTCTCAGGGCAGCCCGGCCGACACAGCGAGACCCAATCCTTTTATTCTCATTATTACACTTTATTTACTCACCTCAAGCCTCATTCAGGTTTTTATTATATCATTAGGGTCGTGCTCACTCGCATTACATTCATATTTTATCTGACTCATTGCAATAAAATTAAACGAATTATGAAAGAATCTCAACACTGGCTCTTCTTCTATCACATTTAAATTACATGGGCCTGTTCATATGCATCACAATTTCATCTTTCACAAAGCAATTATCGCAGTTGAGCTGTACAACAACTTTCATTTTATTGGGAAATCTCTCTGTTATTGAGTTGCTCCCTAGCGCATTCTGCTTGTGACAGAGCGCATCGTCGTCTTCATCATTGCAACAGGTTCCACTTTCACGGAACACCGTGCTACCTACAATATTCCTGTACCATCATGACCATCAAGTAATCAAGTAATGTGCATATTGATATCGTGATCATCTTCATCGGCCATGATTAATCCACTGCTGAATGAATGCGTCTATCAAGATCCTGCAGTGTTGCAATCTCCCTGAAAAATACGAAATCAGATTCTTTATTTATTCTGGAGAAATCCGATGAGCTATGAAGATTTTTTACAGATGTCTAGAAGGGGCGGCCCAGAAAGTCGCTATAACAAACAATAGTAAGAACATATTCGTTGGGTCCTTCTGTAAAGCCACGTAGATAGAAAACATAATAAAAAAAATATAAAATAGTTCCTGCAGTCACGAAAGCTTTAAGTCAAATTTAATAGTAAAAAACGATAGGACCCATAGTATAGGAACAGTAAGAAAATCACTACGAATAAATAATAAAATAGGTCAAGTGTATACGTTCAAATTGCATAAGTAAACAAATTCCCAAGCCTGGGCAAGGCAGTATAACAACAGCAAGAACAGTGCCAGACCACACCACGACAACAACACACAGTCCCTCATTCAAAGTGCACATTAACAATGAACTATTGATATATGGGTAAAGTTTTGATTTAAAGCTTTTGTGACTGCAATAATTCATATTCTTAGCTCTTTCGATAAAGTAACGTTGAAGGGAAACAATAAAATAATAAAATATATATGGGTAAAGATCAAAGTTACCAATCACATTCGCAAATGCAGTTGTATCCAACACTAATCTTCTGAATATTGACTTAAAGCTTTCGTGACTGCAACAATTCATATTCTTTGGGTCTTTCGGTAAAGCCACGTTGATTGAAAAATAATAAATAAATAAATATCACGACGTTTCGATCGCAACACAAGCAATCGTCATCAGGTGAAAAAATATAGCGGGAGAGCTGTTGAGGCAGGAAACATTATAGCGGGAGAGCTGTTGAGGCAAGATGTTATTAAGGTTTGAGATGGGTGTAGCCCAAGGGTCATAAGCAAAGTGGGCGGGGCTAGAGATCTCACATGTAAATGTGAGATTGGAGAACTGGGCTACCTTCACGACGAGGAAGCTGTGGAGGTGGCCGTGGTATTGTGAGAGATAAGCATGTCAATGCAGGAAAAACGAACAACACGAAAACCCCTTCCACATCAAGGAAAACGAGCAACAGTGGTTGTGTTAGTGAGACAAATAGCCTGTTAATGTAAAGACATTAAACCTGGCAATGTAACTCAGAGAGTCGAAAATAACTGCTCACATCGGCAAGGTAGGATGGAAACATCACAGCCAGTTATGACTTAAACTGGTTAATAACGTCCTTCCAATGATTGCTCAGTTTGTACCCATCTTTTTGGTTGAAATTGTGTCTGTGTTTATATATCTGGATTGCTTCATGGACGAAGCTTTGCTGATAGCCAGTGGGTTTGCAGAGTACCTTCGTCTTGGCAAAATACATTTCGTGTGTGCCCACAGCATTACAACAATGATCAGCGACAGCTGAGGAATTGGTCCTATCGTGTTTCAGATCTGCCTGATGTTCACGAACACGGTCCGAGACATGTCGCTTAGTTTCCCCAATGTAACTGCTGCCGCAGACACAGCTGAGTCTGTGTGAAGGCTGCTGGCCTCCGGCTCCTTCCTCGGTTGAGGGTTGATCCTGGGGGAGCTGCTGCCTCTCGGCCCCTCCGTCCCTTGAGAGTCGCTGCTCCCCATCTCCTGGTCCAGGTGAGGGCTGCTGCTCCCCGACTCCTCTCCTCGTGCCGTGGCCCCTCGGGTCCGTAACCCCACCCCCTCCATAATCTCTCTGTGAGGTATACTCGGGGCTGGCGCTCGGCCACCTAGAATTAATTCCTTGTCTCCCCACGTTCACTCCTACAAACGTTTGTAGGAGGCTCCCCGCACGCCGTTGCGCACACTGACGTACACGCAGCCACCAAAATCTGACGTCGCTGCTCTCACGGCGCCGCGCACCAATCGTACGCGCAAAACAGCGGGGGTCAGGGGTTAAAGGGCAGTGACGTCACTCGCGCGAGTGTTGTAGCCGTAGGTGCGTAATGGAGAGGAATTAAAGGGCTGCGGGGTGGTTATTCAGAATGGGTTTTAGGACGAGAATTGTGGTACACTGGGGGGTTAAAGAAATGCTCTAATCGTTCCCCGGCTCCTCTGCGCAATGACGAATACTGGGGACCGGATTCGCGCGCAAACTCGGCACAATGACGGAGTAACGTCGGTCGCATTCGCACACAATGCTCGCCCCGATAGAGTTATTCACGCGCAAATACCCGTGCTACGTTGAGCGGACTCACACCACCATTCGCTCTCCCCACACTCGCAGAAACCACACGAAAGGATATTGCTCACTAACAGTTTATTCTCGGCGAGTCCGAGGCTAAATATTACGTCGCCCGGAGTCAATATTAGTAGAATAACTAACCTATTTCCGATGGTCTAAGACACAATCTGTCCTGCCTATTTCGAATTACACTCTTTAGGAATTCTCACACCGGTCTCAATATCTCACTCTCTGGTACTCACGGTTCGACTCGTACAGAACTTCTGGGGCGAATCCTCACTGCACTTCGACTCGTCACACGGACGTTCGAGTGGCTGGGAAGTCGACGGCCCCGATCGCTGGCTTGAGGAGAACACGAACTGATCATCGCGCTTTCCTCTCCCATTATATCCTCCTCTACATCAAATGAACCCCTCGGCTGATTCGGCGGCCTTCACAACCAATCGGATCGATGCTCCGCACTGGTGCTCTCAGCGCCATCCGCATCCCTCTTTACACATCAAAGGGGCTGCTGCTGGGCTGTTGCATTGGCCGGGGTGTACGAGCACACTTGTCCTGCGAATCAGACGCTTACCCGGATGATTCTGCCTCCTGGGTTCCCGCGCCCATCGTGCCTGGCCCCGTCTCCCCTCTACCTGCTGCGCTGTGTGTGTCCTAACCGCGGTGGCTGAGTAGCCTCGTCGTGACCATCCAATTGCACGTCAATTCACGACACCGCAGTGTAATTCAACCTGGGGGAAGTCGGCCAATTCCCTGGCCCCAGGAAACCGTGGAGGATGTTTCCACGAGGAGGGCTCCTGGGTGAAAACCTGGAGGCCAGGTGACTTCCCCACGAGGTCCTACGTCGGGGTGTGTTCGTGTGGGGGGTAGTGAGGGGGAAACAGCGTCGGCCAGGCTGCCTTCTTGTGGGGGCATCGCAGGCGCGGCGCCGACAGAGCGGCTTCGCTGCTGTGGCATTACATTTGTAGACATCGGGGTATTGCATGCCAGGGATCACATCCTTCACAGATGGGATCAGATCACGAATTTTATATACTGTGTTGAATCGAACCTGGATCTTGTGTTTGCTCATGATTTTGGAAATATTTTTGGTAACCCCTGCTATGTATGGCAAGGTGATGGTTTTGATTGGGTCCTCAAATGGTTATTTCCCAACGGTTGGGGTGCTAGCTTTACGGATTGTGGAGTCTGAATATCCATTCATCTTGAGGGCTTGGTGTATGTGCTCCAGTTCACTGGCGAGGAGGTGATGGTCGGAAATAAAGCGAGCTTTATCCCTCATTTCGATCGGATCATTGTGGTTTATTAGTAATAAATCGGCATTTGGCGACCCCCACTGCCACTGTGTAGCATATTATTACGTGCCACGGACTCCATGAGATGATAGGAAAATAGTCTGAGTCCATAATTGCCAATAAGTAAGTGGACTCACAGAATTGTGCGCAGTTGCATATACAGTACACGACTTCTCTCAAGGCATGTCTTCAGCGAGCGCGATGCCGATCGCACTCGGTTCGATTTCGACCCTCGATCGATGGCTGTGCCATTGCCGCACACGCGTCAAATAAAGCAAGGGACAAGTCCTTACTAACAACTCCTATCATTTTTAATTGCTGGAGGGGTTGCCCCCCTTGCCTGAAAATCCTGTCTCCGCCATTATCCACAAGGAAGGACGAAGGGTGGATGCTTGGATGCCATCTGTCTCAAATTTTTCCATGAAAACATTGGCTACAGCTGGAGATAAGGGAAAAGCCATTGGGGAACCTTCAACTTGTTTGTAGAATGCTCCATTCCAGGTGAAGTAAGTATTGGTGAGGCAATGTCTAACCATGGCAGGTACATCAACATTCAGTCCTTGTTGGGCCAATTCTTCAATGATTGCAATGGTGTGAGGCACAGGAACTTTGGTAAACAAAGATGCTACATCGAAACTGACAAGCAAATCACCTGGAGATAGTGAGATGTCCTTAATAAAAGATACCAATTGAGCTGAGTTCAGTACAGCTGAGGTGGTTTTACCAGTGAATGGTTGTAAGGTCTCAGATAGAAATCGGGCCAGTTTGTAGGTGGGTGAGTCAATGGTGGAGACGATAGAACGGAGTGGTGTACCTTCTTTATGGATTTTTGGGAAGCCATACAATCTGGGTGGTCTAGCAGCAGAGGGTTTTAAGGAAAGCCGCTTGGTTGGATCGATTAAAGATGTCGAATCAGTGATGATGTTGTTAGTTTTCGTAACCAGGCGGTTAGTAGGATCTCTAATGATTTTGGTATAGCTGCCATCATTAATTAGGTCCTGAATTTTGTTGTTGTATGTGGTTTTGTCCATGATAACAGTGGCATTACCCTTGTTGGCTGAGAGGATGACAATGTCATCCCTCTTTTTTAGTTGAGGAAGCTAATAGCACTCATCCTTGCTGATGTTGCTAATAGGTGTCTTAGCGTTTTTGAGGAATGCAGCGATTTCCAATCTTGCCACGTCTGCAGAAGTGTGTCCCAAACCCTTAAGGGCTACGTCAACCTGGGCAATGATATCATCAACTGGGATATGTTTAGGGGTGACTGCGAAATTCAACCCTTTAGCTATAACTCATGTTAGGCTGTCGGAAATTGGGTTGTTAATCTGATTGATAACAATCATGTCACCGTCTAACTTTCTAACGTGTGGATCTGGCTTCTTCTTGGAAAGGAGGCTGAACTTGGAAATCAGGTTATCTTTGCATTTAGCTGACATTGAGGCGGCTGAAGAGGCTGTCATGTTATCTACATGGTCCCAATCAGATGTAGACATTTTTTTGTACTTGACAATGGGGTTAATGAATTAAGTATAGTGCAGATTGGCCAATAAGGAATTTATGGATGAACAGGGCCCAATGTAGCTTTATACTTGCATCAAGTGATGTGAGATTGGACTCTAAGTAGAGGTCATAATGGTAGCTCCTGTATATCATCATCCAGTGCAAATCCAAAAGTAGAATGATACAGTGGGTTAGTCTGTTTAGTGTTACATTAGTAGCTGATCTTGAAACATTGTCCCTGGATTCGAAAATTGGTAGAATGATATCTGTAGGATTAAAGAGCCTCCCAATTGTTTCAAATTGTTGAAACTTGTAAGCTGGGTAATTTGTACATGACAACTACATCTGTTTTTTTTTCGAGCGTCTTTTTAGCCCTTGCTGTCCAATGGTATACTGAGCAATCAAACCTTGTTATCTGGCGCAGTGAGAATAGGATGAGAATATTTATTTTTAACTGGAGGATTCCGATGAGCTGTGAAGCTCTTATTCACAGATTTCCAGTAAGGGACGGGTCAGAACGTTTCAAGAACAATACAAAACACGATAGGAGTTCAGAGTATAGGAAAGGTAAATAATTAAATTAAACACGTATACAAATTTAACACGTAGGCTTTCGCGACCAATATCATCCATAATACAGTTTGTTTTGGGTTAGATCGCGTAAATATATAAATGTGTCATTAAACCCGCCACATGAATATAGTTACGCGATCTAACCAAAAAACTATATTATGGATTTATACACATACAACTAAATTATTTTTTATCTTGTCAGGTAAAGCTCACTGAGCTATTAGCTTTCTTTTTCAGAAGCGACGTGGCCACAAATGACAGGTAAGCGAAGTGGCTTATCATCATCACGTGGAAATGTTTTTTGCAGGAACAATATTAATCTCAACAATCTCAACCACGTGGCAGCGATGCGCTCCGTCACCGCTAGAATGCGCCGCTGAGCGACTCAAAGCGGCGACATTCCGCACGTTAATGACAGCTGATGAAAGAGTTGCTCATGCCTACATCCTAATGTAGACAGCTCTGAGCAACTCCGTGTAACCACATCGCGTCCCTGAGTGACGGGGCCACTCGACACTCAAAGAGGCCAAGCGGGGCCGCTGTTCTCGCCGGGCGCGGTGGCGTGCGCCTGTAATCCAGCTACTTGGAGGCGTGGGTTGTGGGATCGCTTGAGGACGGGAGTCCTGCGCTGTGAGGCTCTATGCCGATCGGGCGTCCGCACCAAGTTCGGTATCAATATGGTGAGCGAGGGGGAGCTCCCGCGCACCAGGTTGTTGTACTAAGGAGGGACGAACCGGCCCAGGCCGGAGACGGAGCAGGCCAAAGTCCCCGTGCCGATCAGTGGTGGGACAGCGCCTGTGAATAGACCTCTCAGGGCAGCCCGGCCGACACAGCGAGACCCAATCCTTTTATTCTCATTATTACACTTTATTTACTCACCTCAAGCCTCATTCAGGTTTTTATTATATCATTAGGGTCGTGCTCACTCGCATTACATTCATATTTTATCTGACTCATTGCAATAAAATTAAACGAATTATGAAAGAATCTCAACACTGGATCTTCTTCTATCACATTAAAATTACATGGAAGTGTTCATATGCATCATAATTTCAGCTTTCACGAAGCAATTATCGCAGTTAAGCTGTACAACGACTTTCATTTTATTGGGAAAAATCGCTGTCATTGAGTTGCTCCATAGCGCATTCTGTCGGTGACAGAGCGCATCGTCGTCTTCATCACTTCAAGAGGTTCCACTTTCACCGATCGCGTGCCACCTACAATATTCCTGTACCATCATGACCATCAAGTAATCAAGTAATGTAATGTGAATATTGGCATCGTGATCATCTTCATCAGCCACGATCAATCCACTGCTGAATACCGGCATCACGTTGTTTTATCTCTCAGGGCTCTGCAGAGTTGCAATCTACCTAATAAATTATAAACTTATTTTATCTTGGAGAAATCCGATGTGATATGAAGCTCATTTTCACAGACGTTTAATAGGGGCGGCCCAGAAAGTCACAACAACAAACAATAGCAAAATCGATAAAAGTGCAAAGTATAGGAATGGTGAGAAAATCACTACAAAGAAATAATCAAATAGATAAACATTTACAAGTTCAAATTTCAATAGTACACCAATTCCCAAGCCTGGGCAAGGCAGCAAAACAACAGCAAGAACAGTGCCAGACCACACCAAGACAACAACACACAGTCACCAATAAAATTACACATTTAAAGTTAACTATTGATACATGGGTAAGGATAAAAGTTACAAATCACATTGGCAAATGCAGTTGTATCCAACACGAATCTTCTGCTTCAGGATATGTTTTGAAGGACTATTTATAATGTTGAAACGAGGTTGTTCCAAACCGTTGTCATGCAACTGCAAAGGCATTGTCACCTATTATAATTCTTGTTCTTGGGATATTTTAAAGGTAATTTGAATGGACGTCTTAGGTTTATTGTGCTTTACAATGGGGATAATGACTTCGCTAAGTATAGTGATGAGTTGTCAATAAGGAATTTATGGATGAACAGGGCCCAATACTTGCATCAAGTGATGTGAGATTTAACTCTAAGTAGAGGTCATAATGGTAGCTCCTGTATATCATCATCCAGTGCAAATCCAAAAGTAGAATGATAGTGGGTTAGTCTGTTTAGTGTTTCAATAGTAGCTGATCTTGAAACAGTGTCGCTGGGTTCGAAAATTGGTAGAATGATAGCTGTAGGATTAAAGGGCCTCTCAATTGTTTAAAATTGTTGAAACTTTTAAGCTGGGTAATTTGTACGTGACAACTACATCTGGTTTTTTTCGAGCGTCTTTTTAGCCCTTGCTGTCCAATGGTATACTGAGCAATCAAACCTTGTTATCTGGCGCAGTGAGAATAGGATGAGAATATTTATTAATTACTGGAGGAATCCGATGAGCTGTGAAGCTCTTATTCACAGATGTACAGTAAGGGACGGGTCAGAACGTTTCAAGAACAATACAAAACACTTCTAGATTTAAAGCTTTCGTGACTGCTAGGATCCATACTCTTTGGTTCTATTGGGTAAAGTCACGTAGGTGAAAATAAAATAACAAAAAATCACGACGTTTCGGCCACAACCTGATGAAGGCCGCTTGTGTTGTGGCCGAAACGTCGTGATTTTTTGTTATTTTATTTTCACCTACGTGACTTTACCCAATAGAACCAAAGAGTATGAATACAACACACGATAGGAGTTCAGAGCATAGGAAAGGTAAATAAATAAATTAAACATGTATACAAATGTAACACGTAAGCTTTCGCGACTAATATCATCCATAATATATTTTTTTTTGGGTTAGATCGCGTAAATATATAAATCTGTCATTAAACCCGCCACATTCATATAGTACGCGATCTAGCAAAAAAAAACTCTTATGGATTTATAAACATACAACTAAATTATTTTTTATCTTGTCAGGTAAAGCTCACTGAGCTATTAGCTTTCTTTTTCAGAAGCGACCTGGCCACAAAGATAGGTAAGCGAAGTGGCTTATCATCATCACGTGGAAATGTTTTGCAGGAACAATATTAATCTCAACAATCTCAACCACGTGGCAGCGATGCGCTCCG
This sequence comes from Petromyzon marinus, assembly GCF_048934315.1. NCBI lineage: Eukaryota > Metazoa > Chordata > Hyperoartia > Petromyzontiformes > Petromyzontidae > Petromyzon > Petromyzon marinus. The sequence continues at coordinate 1,619,299 of NC_133711.1, read as the reverse complement.
TCACCGCTAGAATGCGCCGCTGAGCGACTCATTAGCGGCGACATTCCCCACGTTAATGACAGCTGATGAAAGAGCTGCTCATGCCTACATCCTAATGTAGACAGCTCTGAGCAACTCCGTGTAACCACATCGCGTCCCTGAGTGACGGGGCCACTCGACACTCAAAGAGGCCAAGCGGGGCCGCTGTTCTCGCCGGGCGCGGTGGCGTGCGCCTGTAATCCAGCTACTTGGAGGCGTGGGTTGTGGGATCGCTTGAGGACGGGAGTCCTGCGCTGTGAGGCTCTATGCCGATCGGGCGTCCGCACCAAGTTCGGTATCAATATGGTGAGCGAGGGGGAGCTCCCGCGCACCAGGTTGTTGTACTAAGGAGGGACGAACCGGCCCAGGCCGGAGACGGAGCAGGCCAAAGTCCCCGTGCCGATCAGTGGTGGGACAGCGCCTGTGAATAGACCTCTCAGGGCAGCCCAGCCGACACAGCGAGACACAATCCTTTTATTATTATTATTACACTTTATTTACTCGCCTCAAGTCCTATTTCGTTTTTTGAAAATATCATTAGGGTCGTGCTCATTACATTTATATTTGATCTGACTCATTGCAATACATTTTCACGAATTATGAAAGAATTTCAAAGCTGGCCCTCCTTCTATCACATTAAAATTACATGGGCCTGTTCATTTGCATCACAATTTCAGCTTTCACGAAGCAATTATCGCAGTTGAGCTGTACAACAACTTTCATTTTATTGGGGAAAGTCTCTATCATTGAGTTGCTCCCCAGCGCATTCTGCCAGTGACAGAACACATCGTCGTCTTCAACACTTCAAGAGGTTCCACTTTCACGGATCGCGTGTTACCTACAATGTTCCTGTACCATCATGACCATCAAGTAATCAAGTAATGTAATGTGCATATTGGCATTGTGATCATCTTCATCGACCATGACCAATCCACTGCTGAATAACGGCATCACGTTGTTTTATCCCTCATGGTTCAGTAGAGTTGCAATCTACCTAAGAAATTATAAACCTTATTTATCTTGGAGAAATCCGATGTCCTGTGAAGCTCATTTTCACAGACGTTTAATAGGGGCGGCCCAGAAAGTCACAACAACAAACAATAGCAAAATCGATAGGAGTGCAAAGTACAGGAAAGGTAAGCAAATCACAAAAAAATAAATGGTAAAATAGATAAAGTATTTCAGTTAAAATTGCAAAAGTACACAAACTCCCAAGCGTAGTCAAGGCAGCAAAACAACAGCAAGATCAGTGCCAGACCACACCAAGACTAAAACACAGTTACCAATAAAATTACACATTTAAAGTTAACTATCGATACATGGGTAAGGATAAAAGTTACAAATCACATTGGCAAATCCAGTTGTATCCAACACTAATCTTCTGCTTCAGGATATGTTTTGAAGGAATATTTATGTTGTTGAAACGAGGTTGTTCCAAACCGTTGTCATGCAACTGCAAAGGCATTGTCACCTATTATAATTCTTGTTCTTGGGATATTTTAAAAGTAATTGATTGGACGTCTTAGGTTTATTGTGCTTTACAATGGGGATAATGAATTCGCTTAGTATAGTGATGAGTTGTCAATAAGGAATTTATGGATGAACAGGGCCCAATACTTGCATGAAGTGATGTGAGATTGGACTCTAAGTAGAGGTCATAATGGTAGCTCCTGTATATCATCATCCACTGCAAATCCAAAAGTATAATGATACAGTGGATTAGTCTGTTTGGGGTTTCATTAGTAGCTGATCTTGAAACAGTGTCCCTGGATTCGAAAATTGGTAGAATGATAGCTGTAGGATTAAAGAGCCTCTCAATTGTTGCAAATTGTTGAAACTTGTAAGCTGGGTAATTTGTACGTGACAACTACATCTGTTTTTTGTCGAGCGTCTTTTTAGCCCTTGCTGTCCAATGGTATACTGAGCAATCAAACCTTGTTATCTGGCGCAGTGAGAATAGGATGAGAATATTTCTTTATTACTGGAGGAATCCGATGAGCTGTGAAGCTCTTATTCACAGATGTCCAGTAAGGGACGGGTCAGAACGTTTCAAGAACAATACAAAACACTTCTAGATTTAAAGCTTTCGTAACTGCTAGGATCCATACTCTTTGGTTCTATTGGGTAAAGTCACGTAGGTGAAAATAAAATAACAAAAAATCACGACGTTTCGGCCACAACCTGATGAAGGCCGCTTGTGTTGTGGCCGAAACGTCGTGATATTTTGTTATTTTATTTTCACCTACGTGACTTTACCCAATAGAACCAAAGAGTATGAATACAAAACACGATAGGAGTTCAGAGTATAGGAAAGGTAAATAAATAAATTAAACAGGTATACAAATGTAACACGTAAGCTTTCGCGACTAATTTCATCCATAATAGAGTTTTTTTGGGTTAGATCGCGTAAATATATAAATGTGTCATTAAACCCGCCACATTAATATATTTACGCGATCTAGCAAAAAAAAACTCTATTATGGATTTATAAACATACAACTAAATTATTTTTTTATCTTGTCAGGTAAAGCTCACTGAGCTATTAGCTTTATTTTTCAGAAGCGACCTGGCCACAAATGATAGGTAAGCGAAGTGGCTTATCATCATCACGTGGAAATGTTTTGCAGGAACAATATTAATTCTAGATTTAATGCTTTCGTGACTGCTAGGATCCATACTATTTGGTTCTATTGGGTAAAGTCACGTAGGTGAAAATAAAATAACAAAAAATCACGACGTTTCGGCCACAACACAAGCGGCCTTCATCAGGTGAAGGGACGAGACTGTCTGGAGGACAGCGCTGGAGTGGAAGAAGCCACGCTTAGATCACGACCTTTAAGCTGTGTGAGAAGAAAAAGACCACGCGCCTTGACAAAGGAATTAGCATATAATTTAGCATTGAAATGGCTCATTGAAATAGCTAAGTTAAAGTATACACATCCGCAGAGGTACCCCTTGACAAAGGAATTAGCATCGGATCTATGATTACTGGGAGCAACGTTAGTTTTAGCGTCACTCACACTGCCAAAACTTTCACATGCAGTAGACACACAAATACGTTACAGTACAGTATCACATGTTATGTCATGTATATCTCCACAGAGGAAATGTAAGTTCATGAATTTAAAATAAAATATTCCCGTAATCCTGTCCTGAGATAAGCCACCAAAGGGCTCTGTGTGTTTCTCTCACCCCCTCGTATGCCGTGCCTGCCTTTATAGGTGCTTGCTCACAGCACTTGCCCCTACAGTCTGTTAAGGCTATACGGGGGATCTTTGTATATGTTTCTCTCTCTGTGTGTGTCTCTCTAGGTGTGTCTCTCTGTCTGTGTGTGTCTCTCTCTCTGTGTCTCTGTGTCTCTCTCTCTGAGTGTCTCTCTGTCTGTGTGTGTCTCTCTGTCTGTGTGTGTCTCTCTCTGCGTGTGTCTCTCTCTCTGTCTGTGTGTGTCTTTGTGTGTCTCTGTCTGTGTGTGTCTCTCTCTGTCTGTGTGTGTCTCTCTCTGTGTTTCTCTCTGTCTGTGTGTCTCTTTCTATCTGTGTGTGTCTCTCTCTGTCTGTGTCTCTCTCTCTGTCTGTGTGTCTCTCTCTGTCTGTGTGTGTCTCTCTCTGTCTCTCTCTGTCGGTGTGTGTCTCTCTGTGTCTGTGTGTGTCTCTCTCTGTATGTGTGTGTCTCTCTCTGTCTGTGTGTGTCTCTCTCTCTGTCTGTGTGTGTGTCTCCCTCTAAACAATTATATTTACTTTATATATCATATTATATATCATATTATATATCATATATCATATATATCAATCATATTTACTACAATGTTCCTGTACCATCATGACCATCAAGTAATGTAATGTGCATATTGATATCGTGATCATCTTCATCGGCCATGATCAATCCACTGCTGAAAAACGGCATCACGTTGTTTTATCTCTCAGGGCTCTGCAGAGTTGCAATTTACCTAAGAAATTATAAACTTTATTTATCTTGGAGAAATCCGATGTGCTATGAAGCTCATTTTCACAAACGTTTAATAGGGGCGGCCCAGAAAGTCACAACAAAAACAATAGCAAAATCGATAGGAGTGCAAAGTACAGGAAAGGTAAGCAAATCACAAATAAAAAAATGGTAAAATAGATAAAGTATTTCAGTTAAAATTGCAAAAGTACACAAACTCCCAAGCGGAGGCAAGGCAGCAAAATAACAGGAAGATCAGTGCCAGACCACACCAAGACAAGAACACACAGTCACCAATAAAATTACACATTTAAAGTTAACTATTGATACATGGGTAAGGATAAAAGTTACAAATCACATTGGCAAATGCAGTTGTATCCAACACTAATCTTCTGCTTCAGGATATGTTTTGAAGGAATATTTATGATGTTGAAACGAGGTTGTTCCAAACCGTTGTCATGCAACTGCAAAGGCATTGTCACCTATTATAATTCTTGTTCTTGGGATATTTTAAAGGTAATTTGAATGGACGTCTTAGGTTTATTGTTCTTTACAATGGGGATAATGACTTCGCTAAGTATAGTGATGAGTTGTCAATAAGGAATTTATGGATGAACAGGGCCCAATGTAGCTTTATACTTGCATCAAGTGATGTGAGATTGGACTCAAAGTAGAGGTCATAATGATTGTTCCTGTATATCATCATCCAGTGCAAATCCAAACGTAGAATGATACAGTAGGTTAGTCTGTTTGGGGTTTCATTAGTAGCTGATCTTGAAACAGTGTCCCTGGATTCGATGAGTTGTCAATAAGGAATTTATGGATGAACAGGGCCCCATGTAGGTTTATTCTTGCATCAAGTAAAATAAGTAGAGGTCACAATGGTAGCTCCTATATACCATCATCCAGTGCAAATCGAAGAGTAGAATGATCAAGTGGCTTAGTCTGTTTAGTGTTTCATGAGTAGCTGATCTGTGAACAGTGTCCCAAGACTCAAGAATTAGTGGAATGATAGCTTCAAGAATTTGCAGGCGCAATCGAATGGGAAAACAAACTTTGTTTCCCTATATACCCCTGTTGTTGATTATATTTTCTTCGAGATGTGATCAATGTGGGGTTGGAAGGTCAGTCTTGAATCAATCAGAAAAAACAGGTATTTGAAGCACTTCAATGTTGTTGTTTCTGATATTCGTAATAGGTGAAGGGAATTAAACTGGACTTTTGTTTGAAGAAAATAGCATGACCTTTGTTTTTTGGGGATTTAGGAGCAATTTTCGTGATGACATTCGAAGTTCAATTAAGTCGAAATGGTGTTGGAGATTTGACACAGCTGTAATGGTGCAATCATCCTCTCGAAAATAAGACTTTACCGTGCAGGAGATTGTGACTTGTAAGGTAGCAGTTCACTTGTGATTTAAGTATTTCTTCCAATAATTTCGTAATTGGTGAAAGAATAGAGGTTGGTCTACAATTATTAGGATCTTCTTTGGACGAATAAGAGCAGATTTCCACTCTATTGGAAGTTCACCTTCAGTGAGAGATTAAAAACGTGTGTGAGGTGTTTATGGATGAGATCTCCCACAGCCGCAAGTGCCAACGCAGGTAACTCGTCTTCTGCCGTGGATAACGATATCTTAGTTGATACTAGCGTATGCAGTACCTCCAGTTCAGATATGGGACTAAGAGCTGCATTCGAGCTGATTATATTGCTCTATGTTTAGAGCAAAATAATTAAGCTCTAATATTAAATTCAAGGTCAAGAGGTCATCGTGCCTGTGATGTCACCATACCTTGTGCAATTGTTCTTTTACACGTCTCGCAATGAGTTGTTTTTGTTTGATTAATTTACAGTCTATGGGCAATCAAAACAATGCAGCAGTGGATAGAAACTGCGTCGCGTCCCTGAGTGACGGGGACACTCGACACTCAAAGAGGCCAAGCGGGGCCGCTGCTCTCGCCGGGCGCGGTGGCGTGCGCCTGTAATCCAGCTACTTGGAGGCGTGGGTTGCGGGATCGCTTGAGGACGGGAGTCCTGCGCTGTGAGGCTCTATGCCGATCGGGCGTCCGCACCAAGTTCGGTATCAATATGGTGAGCGAGGGGGAGCTCCCGCGCACCAGGTTGTTGTACTAAGGAGGGACGAACCGGCCCAGGCCGGAGACGGAGCAGGCCAAAGTCCCCGTGCCGATCAGTGGTGGGACAGCGCCTGTGAATAGACCTCTCAGGGCAGCCCGGCCGACACAGCGAGACCCAATCCTTTTATTCTGATTATTACACTTTATTTACTCACTTCAAGGCTCATTCAGGTTTTTAATGTATCATTAGTGTCGTGCTCACTCGCATTACATTCAGCAATTATCGCAGTTGAGTTGTACAACAACTTTCATTTTTATTCTTAGTTTTTTCGGTAAAGTCACGTTGAAGAGAAACAACAAAATAACAAAATATATATAAAACAATAAAAAATTCTCACGACGTTTCGACCATAACTCAAACGGTCATCATCAGGTGTGTCGGTTTGCATAAATTTATTTTGAAAACGGCATATTTATTTATATATATAAAAATAACGTTTGCGTCACGCGCAACGATTGGCTGTTTGCCAGGACTAGTCCATCTATTTTTTGAAAAGAGGAGGGGGGAGACGAAATTTGTTTTTATGTATGCTGTCTGAAAGCCACTGTAAGCGTGAACAATCAATCAAGAACTGAAATGATTTATCAAATCTTTCCAATGATTGCTAAGATAGACTCCATCTTCTCGGTTGAAATTGTCTCTGTGTTTGTATATGTGGATAGCCTCATGAACGAATCTCTCATGGAAGCCAGATGGCTTACAAAGAACCTCCGTCTTGGAAAAGTCAATGGCATGTGAGCCTACTGAATTAGAACAATGATCTGCTACGGCCGAGGTGTTGGTCCTACCGTGTTTAAGGTCTGCTTTATGTTCACGAATGCGGTCCGAGATATGGCGTTTGGTTTCTCCAATGTAACTACTACCACAGAGGCAACTTAGTTTGTAGACACCAGGGTATTGTATGTCCGGAATCACATCTTTTACAGACGGAACCAGATCACGGATTTTATGTAATGTGTTGAAACGGACCTGGATCTTGTGTTATTCAAGATTTTGAAGATCTTTTTTGTGATCCCAGCAATGTAGGGTAAAGTGATGGTTTTGAAAGGCTCCTCAAGAGGGTTCTTCTTCATGGTTTGAGTGATAGCTTTGCGGATTGTATAGTCGGAGTAACCATTAGCCCTAAGAGCTTGGTGTACGTGCTTGAGTTCACTGCTTATGTGTTCCTGGTCGGATATGCATTGGGCTCTATGATACAGAGTCTTGATGAGAGAATTCTTCTGTGATGGATGGTGGTGGGAATCCGGTTTCAGATAAGCATCCGTATGGGTAGCTTTCCTGTAGACAGAGTGGCTCATTGAACCATCAGGTCTCTTTTTAATTAGGACATCCAAAAAAGGTATCTTGCCATCTATTTCGACTTCCATGGTAAATCTGATGGCTGGGTGTATGGAATTGATGTGGTCGAAGAATTGGTCTAGAGCAGGCCGGCCATGTGGCCAGATGACAAAAGTGTCATCCACGTACCTCTTCCATAAGGTTGGGCGCAGAGTGGCAGTCTGGATGGCGTCAGTCTCAAATTTCTCCATGAAAATGTTAGCTATAACTGGAGAAAGGGGGGAGCCCATTGGGGTGCCCTCAGTTTGTTTGTAGAAAGTTCCATTCCAAGTGAAGTATGTATTGGTTAAACAGTGTCTCACCAGGGGAGGTACCTCAGTGTTTAGTCCTTGATGAACCAAGTCTTCAATGATTGCAATGGTGTCAGGTACAGGAACCTTGGTGAATAAGGAAACTACATCAAAACTGACAAGCAGGTCGTCTGGGGACAGGGAAATACCCTTGATTGTTGATACCAGGTGAGTAGAATTTTGTACCGCAGAGGTGGTCTTTCCAGTGAAAGGACGCAGGATTTCAGACAAAAAACGAGCTAGTTTGTAGGTGAGGGAGCTGATAGTAGAAACTATGGGACGAAGAGGTGTATCAACTTTATGTATTTTTGGTAAGCCGTATAATCTTGGTGGCCTGGCAGCAGAAGGTTTCAACGAAAACTGTTTAGATTGATCAATTAATGCGGTTGAATCAGAAATTATTTTGTTGGTTTGTGTGACGAGGCTGTTGGTGGGATCTCTTTTTATTTTTGTATAACTACCATCGTCGAGTAATTCTTTAATTTTGTTGTTGTATTCTATTTTATCCATGATAACAGTAGCATTGCCTTTGTCAGCTGAGAGAACTACAATATCATTCCTCTTTTTTAATTTATATAATTCAAAACGCTCATCTTTGCTGAGGTTGCTAGCTGGCATCTTAGCGTTTTTGAGGGTTGCAGCGATTTCAGATCTTGCTACGTCTGCAGCGATGTGACCCAGGCCCCTGAGAGCAACGTCTACTTGGGCAATTATATCATTAACTGGTATGTGTTTAGGTGTGACTGCAAAGTTTAGACCTTTAGCTAAAACGGATTTCAGACCATCGGAAATAGAACTGTTACTGCGATTAATTACGACTTTATTAACGTCTAACTTTTTGGTGTGTGGGTCCGGTCTTTTGTTTAAGAGGAGGTTAAATTTGGAAATCAGGTTTTCCTTACATTTGGTCGACATAGTAGCAGCTGAAGAGGCAGTCATATTGTCTACATGTTCCCAATCCGATGTGGACATTATTGCCGTCAATGATAAGTGTGATTTGTAGAGTGTCTTGTCTAACTGATCTAGTTCTGTGCGTATAAGTCTGATTTTTTCTGAGATAAGAGCTAAGCTAGTTTTGAAAAGAATTCGTTTCGCATTAGAAGAAGTTACAGTAGCAGAGGTGAGTGTAAATGCGATTGGTATTACCCCAGAGTCGCGGCATCTCTTCAGGAAGGTGAGAGACTCGATCAGCTGAGCTTTCTTATCCCGGAGTTTGTTGAAGGATCTTAAAGTTATGTGAAAACCCTCCCCGTAGAGGCGATTAAATTTTGATTTAAAGCTTTCGTGACTGCAGTAATTCATATTCTTAGTTTTTTCGGTAAAGTCACGTTGAAGAGAAACAACAAAATAACAAAATATATATAAAACAATAAAAAATTCTCACTACGTTTCGACCATAACTCAAACGGTCATCATCAGGTGTGTCGGTTTGCATAAATTTATTTTGAAAACGGCATATTTATTTATATATATAAAAATAACGTTTGCGTCACGCGCAACGATTGGCTGTTTGCCAGGACTAGTCCATCTATTTTTTGAAAAGAGGAGGGGGGAGACGAAATTTGTTTTTATGTATGCTGTCTGAAAGCCACTGTAAGCGTGAACAATCAATCAAGAACTGAAATGATTTATCAAATCTTTCCAATGATTGCTAAGATAGACTCCATCTTCTCGGTTGAAATTGTCTCTGTGTTTGTATATGTGGATAGCCTCATGAACGAATCTCTCATGGAAGCCAGATGGCTTACAAAGAACCTCCGTCTTGGAAAAGTCAATGGCATGTGAGCCTACTGAATTAGAACAATGATCTGCTACGGCCGAGGTGTTGGTCCTACCGTGTTTAAGGTCTGCTTTATGTTCACGAATGCGGTCCGAGATATGGCGTTTGGTTTCTCCAATGTAACTACTACCACAGAGGCAACTTAGTTTGTAGACACCAGGGTATTGTATGTCCGGAATCACATCTTTTACAGACGGAACCAGATCACGGATTTTATGTAATGTGTTGAAACGGACCTGGATCTTGTGTTTATTCAAGATTTTGAAGATCTTTTTTGTGATCCCAGCAATGTAGGGTAAAGTGATGGTTTTGAAAGGCTCCTCAAGAGGGTTCTTCTTCATGGTTTGAGTGATAGCTTTGCAGATTGTATAGTCGGAGTAACCATTAGCCCTAAGAGCTTGGTGTACGTGCTTGAGTTCACTGCTTATGTGTTCCTGGTCGGATATGCATTGGGCTCTATGATACAGAGTCTTGATGAGAGAATTCTTCTGTGATGGATGGTGGTGGGAATCCGGTTTCAGATAAGCATCCGTATGGGTAGCTTTCCTGTAGACAGAGTGGCTCATTGAACCATCAGGTCTCTTTTTAATTAGGACATCCAAAAAAGGTATCTTGCCATCTATTTCGACTTCCATGGTAAATCTGATGGCTGGGTGTATGGAATTGATGTGGTCGAAGAATTGGTCTAGAGCAGGCCGGCCATGTGGCCAGATGACAAAAGTGTCATCCACGTACCTCTTCCATAAGGTTGGGCGCAGAGTGGCAGTCTGGATGGCGTCAGTCTCAAATTTCTCCATGAAAATGTTAGCTATAACTGGAGAAAGGGGGGAGCCCATTGGGGTGCCCTCAGTTTGTTTGTAGAAAGTTCCATTCCAAGTGAAGTATGTATTGGTTAAACAGTGTCTCACCAGGGGAGGTACCTCAGTGTTTAGTCCTTGATGAACCAAGTCTTCAATGATTGCAATGGTGTCAGGTACAGGAACCTTGGTGAATAAGGAAACTACATCAAAACTGACAAGCAGGTCGTCTGGGGACAGGGAAATACCCTTGATTGTTGATACCAGGTGAGTAGAATTTTGTACCGCAGAGGTGGTCTTTCCAGTGAAAGGACACAGGATTTCAGACAAAAAACGAGCTAGTTTGTAGGTGGGGGAGCTGATAGTAGAAACTATGGGACGAAGAGGTGTATCAACTTTATGTATTTTTGGTAAGCCGTATAATCTTGGTGGCCTGGCAGCAGAAGGTTTCAACGAAAACTGTTTAGATTGATCAATTAATGCGGTTGAATCAGAAATTATTTTGTTGGTTTGTGTGACGAGGCTGTTGGTGGGATCTCTTTTTATTTTTGTATAACTACCATCGTCGAGTAATTCTTTAATTTTGTTGTTGTATTCTATTTTATCCATGATAACAGTAGCATTGCCTTTGTCAGCTGAGAGAACTACAATATCATTCCTCTTTTTTAATTTATATAATTCAAAACGCTCATCTTTGCTGAGGTTGCTAGCTGGCATCTTAGCGTTTTTGAGGGTTGCAGCGATTTCAGATCTTGCTACGTCTGCAGCGATGTGACCCAGGCCCCTGAGAGCAACGTCTACTTGGGCAATTATATCATTAACTGGTATGTGTTTAGGTGTGACTGCAAAGTTTAGACCTTTAGCTAAAACGGATTTCAGACCATCGGAAATAGAACTGTTACTGCGATTAATTACGACTTTATTAACGTCTAACTTTTTGGTGTGTGGGTCCGGTCTTTTGTTTAAGAGGAGGTTAAATTTGGAAATCAGGTTTTCCTTACATTTGGTCGACATAGTAGCAGCTGAAGAGGCAGTCATATTGTCTACATGTTCCCAATCCGATGTGGACATTATTGCCGTCAATGATAAGTGTGATTTGTAGAGTGTCTTGTCTAACTGATCTAGTTCTGTGCGTATAAGTCTGATTTTTTCTGAGATAAGAGCTAAGCTAGTTTTGAAAAGAATTCGTTTCGCATTAGAAGAAGTTACAGTAGCAGAGGTGAGTGTAAATGCGATTGGTATTACCCCAGAGTCGCGGCATCTCTTCAGGAAGGTGAGAGACTCGATCAGCTGAGCTTTCTTATCCCGGAGTTTGTTGAAGGATCTTAAAGTTATGTGAAAACCCTCCCCGTAGAGGCGATTAAATTTTGATTTAAAGCTTTCGTGACTGCAGTAATTCATATTCTTAGTTTTTTCGGTAAAGTCACGTTGAAGAGAAACAACAAAATAACAAAATATATATAAAACAATAAAAAATTCTCACTACGTTTCGACCATAACTCAAACGGTCATCATCAGGTGTGTCGGTTTGCATAAATTTATTTTGAAAACGGCATATTTATTTATATATATAAAAATAACGTTTGCGTCACGCGCAACGATTGGCTGTTTGCCAGGACTAGTCCATCTATTTTTTGAAAAGAGGAGGGGGGAGACGAAATTTGTTTTTATGTATGCTGTCTGAAAGCCACTGTAAGCGTGAACAATCAATCAAGAACTGAAATGATTTATCAAATCTTTCCAATGATTGCTAAGATAGAATCCATCTTCTCGGTTGAAATTGTCTCTGTGTTTGTATATGTGGATAGCCTCATGAACGAATCTCTCATGGAAGCCAGATGGCTTACAAAGAACCTCCGTCTTGGAAAAGTCAATGGCATGTGAGCCTACTGAATTAGAACAATGATCTGCTACGGCCGAGGTGTTGGTCCTACCGTGTTTAAGGTCTGCTTTATGTTCACGAATGCGGTCCGAGATATGGCATTTGGTTTCTCCAATGTAACTACTACCACAGAGGCAACTTAGTTTGTAGACACCAGGGTATTGTATGTCCGGAATCACATCTTTTACAGACGGAACCAGATCACGGATTTTATGTAATGTGTTGAAACGGACCTGGATCTTGTGTTTATTCAAGATTTTGAAGATCTTTTTTGTGATCCCAGCAATGTAGGGTAAAGTGATGGTTTTGAAAGGCTCCTCAAGAGGGTTCTTCTTCATGGTTTGAGTGATAGCTTTGCGGATTGTATAGTCGGAGTAACCATTAGCCCTAAGAGCTTGGTGTACGTGCTTGAGTTCACTGCTTATGTGTTCCTGGTCGGATATGCATTGGGCTCTATGATACAGAGTCTTGATGAGAGAATTCTTCTGTGATGGATGGTGGTGGGAATCCGGTTTCAGATAAGCATCCGTATGGGTAGCTTTCCTGTAGACAGAGTGGCTCATTGAACCATCAGGTCTCTTTTTAATTAGGACATCCAAAAAAGGTATCTTGCCATCTATTTCGACTTCCATGGTAAATCTGATGGCTGGGTGTATGGAATTGATGTGGTCGAAGAATTGGTCTAGAGCAGGCCGGCCATGTGGCCAGATGACAAAAGTGTCATCCACGTACCTCTTCCATAAGGTTGGGCGCAGAGTGGCAGTCTGGATGGCGTCAGTCTCAAATTTCTCCATGAAAATGTTAGCTATAACTGGAGAAAGGGGGGAGCCCATTGGGGTGCCCTCAGTTTGTTTGTAGAAAGTTCCATTCCAAGTGAAGTATGTATTGGTTAAACAGTGTCTCACCAGGGGGGGTACCTCAGTGTTTAGTCCTTGATGAACCAAGTCTTCAATGATTGCAATGGTGTCAGGTACAGGAACCTTGGTGAATAAGGAAACTACATCAAAACTGACAAGCAGGTCGTCTGGGGACAGGGAAATACCCTTGATTGTTGATACCAGGTGAGTAGAATTTTGTACCGCAGAGGTGGTCTTTCCAGTGAAAGGACGCAGGATTTCAGACAAAAAACGAGCTAGTTTGTAGGTGGGGGAGCTGATAGTAAAAACTATGGGACGAAGAGGTGTATCAACTTTATGTATTTTTGGTAAGCCGTATAATCTTGGTGGCCTGGCAGCAGAAGGTTTCAACGAAAACTGTTTAGATTGATCAATTAATGCGGTTGAATCAGAAATTATTTTGTTGGTTTGTGTGACGAGGCTGTTGGTGGGATCTCTTTTTATTTTTGTATAACTACCATCGTCGAGTAATTCTTTAATTTTGTTGTTGTATTCTATTTTATCCATGATAACAGTAGCATTGCCTTTGTCAGCTGAGAGAACTACAATATCATTCCTCTTTTTTAATTTATATAATTCAAAACGCTCATCTTTGCTGAGGTTGCTAGCTGGCATCTTAGCGTTTTTGAGGGTTGCAGCGATTTCAGATCTTGCTACGTCTGCAGCGATGTGACCCAGGCCCCTGAGAGCAACGTCTACTTGGGCAATTATATCATTAACTGGTATGTGTTTAGGTGTGACTGCAAAGTTTAGACCTTTAGCTAAAACGGATTTCAGACCATCGGAAATAGAACTGTTACTGCGATTAATTACGACTTTATTAACGTCTAACTTTTTGGTGTGTGGGTCCGGTCTTTTGTTTAAGAGGAGGTTAAATTTGGAAATCAGGTTTTCCTTACATTTGGTCGACATAGTAGCAGCTGAAGAGGCAGTCATATTGTCTACATGTTCCCAATCCGATGTGGACATTATTGCCGTCAATGATAAGTGTGATTTGTAGAGTGTCTTGTCTAACTGATCTAGTTCTGTGCGTATAAGTCTGATTTTTTCTGAGATAAGAGCTAAGCTAGTTTTGAAAAGAATTCGTTTCGCATTAGAAGAAGTTACAGTAGCAGAGGTGAGTGTAAATGCGATTGGTATTACCCCAGAGTCGCGGCATCTCTTCAGGAAGGTGAGAGACTCGATCAGCTGAGCTTTCTTATCCCGGAGTTTGTTGAAGGATCTTAAAGTTATGTGAAAACCCTCCCCGTAGAGGCGATTAAATTTTGATTTAAAGCTTTCGTGACTGCAGTAATTCATATTCTTAGTTTTTTCGGTAAAGTCACGTTGAAGAGAAACAACAAAATAACAAAATATATATAAAACAATAAAAAATTCTCACTACGTTTCGACCATAACTCAAACGGTCATCATCAGGTGTGTCGGTTTGCATAAATTTATTTTGAAAACGGCATATTTATTTATATATATAAAAATAACGTTTGCGTCACGCGCAACGATTGGCTGTTTGCCAGGACTAGTCCATCTATTTTTTGAAAAGAGGAGGGGGGAGACGAAATTTGTTTTTATGTATGCTGTCTGAAAGCCACTGTAAGCGTGAACAATCAATCAAGAACTGAAATGATTTATCAAATCTTTCCAATGATTGCTAAGATAGAATCCATCTTCTCGGTTGAAATTGTCTCTGTGTTTGTATATGTGGATAGCCTCATGAACGAATCTCTCATGGAAGCCAGATGGCTTACAAAGAACCTCCGTCTTGGAAAAGTCAATGGCATGTGAGCCTACTGAATTAGAACAATGATCTGCTACGGCCGAGGTGTTGGTCCTACCGTGTTTAAGGTCTGCTTTATGTTCACGAATGCGGTCCGAGATATGGCGTTTGGTTTCTCCAATGTAACTACTACCACAGAGGCAACTTAGTTTGTAGACACCAGGGTATTGTATGTCCGGAATCACATCTTTTACAGACGGAACCAGATCACGGATTTTATGTAATGTGTTGAAACGGACCTGGATCTTGTGTTTATTCAAGATTTTGGAGATCTTTTTTGTGATCCCAGCAATGTAGGGTAAAGTGATGGTTTTGAAAGGCTCCTCAAGAGGGTTCTTCTTCATGGTTTGAGTGATAGCTTTGCGGATTGTATAGTCGGAGTAACCATTAGCCCTAAGAGCTTGGTGTACGTGCTTGAGTTCACTGCTTATGTGTTCCTGGTCGGATATGCATTGGGCTCTATGATACATAAAATCCGTGATCTGGTTCCGTCTGTAAAAGATGTGATTCCGGACATACAATACCCTGGTGTCTACAAACTAAGTTGCCTCTGTGGTAGTAGTTACATTGGAGAAACCAAACGCCATATCTCGGACCGCATTCGTGAACATAAAGCAGACCTTAAACACGGTAGGACCAACACCTCGGCCGTAGCAGATCATTGTTCTAATTCAGTAGGCTCACATGCCATTGACTTTTCCAAGACGGAGGTTCTTTGTAAGCCATCTGGCTTCCATGAGAGATTCGTTCATGAGGCTATCCACATATACAAACACAGAGACAATTTCAACCGAGAAGATGGAGTCTATCTTAGCAATCATTGGAAAGATTTGATAAATCATTTCAGTTCTTGATTGATTGTTCACGCTTACAGTGGCTTTCAGACAGCATACATAAAAACAAATTTCGTCTCCCCCCTCCTCTTTTCAAAAAATAGATGGACTAGTCCTGGCAAACAGCCAATCGTTGCGTGTGACGCAAACGTTATTTTTATATATATAAATAAATATGCCGTTTTCAAAATAAATTTATGCAAACCGACACACCTGATGATGACCGTTTGAGTTATGGTCGAAACGTCGTGAGAATTTTTTATTGTTTTATATATATTTTGTTATTTTGTTGTTTCTCTTCAACGTGACTTTACCGAAAAAACTAAGAATATGAATTACTGCAGTCACGAAAGCTTTAAATCAAAACTTTCATTTTATTGGGAAAAGTCTCTGTCATTGAGTTGCTCCCTACCGCATTCTGCCGGTGACAGAGCGCATCGTCGTCTTCATCACTTCAAGAGGTTCCACCTTCACGGATCGCGTGTTACCTACAATGTTCCTGTACCATCATGACCATCAAATAATCAAGTAATGTAATGTGCATATTGGTATTGTGATCATCTTCATCGGCCATGATTAATCCACTGCTGAATAACGGCATCAAGTTGTTTTACCTCTCAGGGTTCTGCAGAGTTGCAATCTACCTAAGAAATTATAAACTTTATTCATCTTGGAGAATTCCGATGTGCTATGAAGCTCGTTTTCACAGACGTTTCATAGGGGCAGCTCAGAAAGTCACAACAAACAAACAATAGCAAAATCGATAGGAGTGCAAAGTATTGGAAAGGTGAGAAAATCACTACAAATAAATAATCAAAAAGAAAAACGTATATAATTTCAAATTTCATAAGTACACCAATTTCCAAGCCTAGGCAAGGCATCAAAACAACAGCAAGAACAGTGCCAGACCACACCAAGACAACACACAGCCTCCGCTGGACACCCGCCAGAAGTTCACGGTGCGGCGGAGAGGTGATGCTGAGTCGGCCTTCCCGTACAGGAGTGCGCTTTTGGCCCTGGCGAAGGCCGCGTATCCGCTCATGGGTCAAGATGGTCATTACGCGCTAGTGCTTGAGAAGCTGTTGGAGCTCGCCAAGGAACTTCGCACTGTCCGTCCCGCCGACGGCGAGGACGTGTCTTCGCTCAAGATTGCTAGGTATATTCAGGCGCAGCAGACCCTTCAACGTGAAAGGGTGTTGGTGGCGTGCTCCACGTCTTCCACGGAGCCCGAGGGTTACACCGTCGGTGAGGCCGCGTCCGCATGCTCACTACATCAGCGGGGTGCCGATCGACGACGTGATGGTGATCGGTGGCGGGACCATCGGCGGCGGGCGAGGTCTGCTTCGTCCCGCTCCTGTGACGGACGGGTCGCTTGCTACAACTGCGGCCTGCCGGGGCATGTCCAGTCGGGCTGCCGGGTTCCTCGACGGCGGGCCTTGGAACGTCCACCTTCCTACGACTCGATCCCCCCTAAAGCGAGTCGTGGTGCACCTCAGACTCGGCCCCGGGGTTCCCTTCATTCATCGGGGGGTCCGGTGTGCGTCTAGGTTGCGCACGTGCTCGGGGGGAGTCTAGTCGTGTTCGCGATGCGCGGCCGCTCCGACCTGATCAATGGTCGGAGCTGGCGGGTCATGTGGTCGCATGCTTGTGGATACTGGCACAACTTCGGCCATTATTTCCGAATTGACTTATAATATTTTGCCACGCCGGTGTCGCGTTTTAGAGCTGGTTGATGCTCCGTGCTTCGCCGCTAATGGCGGTTCATTGGGAATAATTGTCCACATCTCTGTTGCACTGCGCATTGCCGATGTCCAATTGTAAGGCCATGTGTTGGTTTCCACGGCCCTAGCTCTCCCGTGCCTGCTGGGGACTGACTTTCTCGGCAAGATGCCCCTGAAAATTCGGATCAATCAAGGATGTTTGAAGTTGCCGTCGGGACGGCGTATGGCTTTTCTTCCATCACAAACTCGCATTAATGTTGCTAATGCCACTGTGCAGGCACTTGCATGCCGCAAGGTGCGGATTCCCCCCGGAGCGCAAATGCTTGTGCCTCTTCGTTTGCGGCAACCGCTCGATGCGCGCACCGTGAGTGACGGCATTGTGCTTGCTCCCTCGAATACAATCAGTCGAGGGATGTCGCTGGTTGCGGCGCAAACGCGGTTCTCCTAGGACCAGCCGCCCTTTATACAGGTCCTTAACACCGGGTCTGACACTACGATTATTCAAGAGGGTTCCGTGATCGCTCATGCATCCCCGGCGTTTCCGAAAGTGGATGTTGTGGGAAACGTCGGGGTCGGCGTTTGATCTCACGGACCTCCGGTGGTCGATGGGGCATGGATCGACAAACTATGTTCGGAATGTGGCGATTTGACCGTGGGCCAAACGCGGAAGCTGAGGGCGCTCCTGCGGGAATTCTCCGACATTTATAGTCAGTCTAAATTTGATATCGGTCGGACATCTCTATTGATCCACCATATTAACAAGGGTAATGGTGCTCCCATTCCCCAGAATCCTTATCGCCTGAGTCTGGCTGAGAAGGACCATGTTCGTGAGGTGGTGGATGAAATGTTGGCCGTGGATATCATTTCGCCGTCCACCAGTCCATGGGGGGCTCCGATTGTCCTTGTTAAGAAACACGATGGCAGTCTGTGATTTTGCATCAATTTCAGAAAACTTAACAAGGTGTCAGTTGCGGATGCCTACCCCCTGCCTCTCATGGACGATTTTTTGGACGCTCTGGCAGGTGCGCGGTATTTTTCGACCCTCAACCTTTTGTCTGGGTTTTGGCAATTGCCGCTTGACAAGGCCTCGAGGCCCAAGATGGCTTTTCGGACGCCCCAAGGGCTCTTTGAGTTTAACCGACTTCCGATGGGGCTCCATTCCATGCCTGCCACTTTTCAGAGATTTATGGAATTTTTTTTGAGGGGCCTACAGTGGGATTCGTGCCTGATTAATTTAGATGACGTCATTGTTTTTGGTCGCACGTTTGATGATCATTTTAATGACTATGGGCTGTTTTTGTTCAAATGCGCACTGCCGACTTGAAATTCAAGCCCAAAAATGTAATCTGCTCCAAAAATCTGTCCGTTAATTGGGCCACATAGTCAGCGAATCGTGCATCACGACAGACCCCGAGAAAACTGTGCGGACGTGACCGACACCCACCTCGGCCAACGAGGCGCGCAGTTTTATATGCTTTGCCTCTTATCATCATCGGTTTGTTGCGGGGTTCACGTCCATTGCTAAACCTCTCCACGCCCTGATGGCCAAGGGCCAGAAATTTCATTAAGGGGAGGCGGAGGAGGCTGCGTTCCACTCCATTCGCGATGGCCTTGTTAACGCTCCTCCCCTAAGTTATCCCGACGTTTTCGCTGCCACTCGTCTTGTACACAAATGCCAGTCATACCGGGATTGGTGCCGTGTTATCTCAGGTTGTTAATGGCGTCGAGCACGTGGTTGCCTATGGCAGCAGGGTGATGTCTCCGGCAGAGCAGCGGTACTGTGTTACGTGCCGGGAACTGTTGGTCATTGTTGTGTTCGTGCAGCAGTATCGGCCGTGTTTGTACAGGCAGCACTTAGAAGTGCGCTCGGACCACGCGGCGCTCCAGTATGCGTTGGGTGTGGACCAGCCCTCGGGCTAATTGTTGCGCTGGCGTGAAATCCTCCAGGATTCTTCGTTCAATGTAATATATCGTAAGGGTACTCGCCATTCGAACGACGATGCCCTCTCGCGATTGCCAGTGCCTGGGGAGTGCGCATGTTGTTCCGGTTCGAATCGCTGTCGGCCATGCGGCTCGACCTCCCCCTCCCCTCTTGTTGCGTCTGCCACGAACGCCATTGGGGGGACGGGCGACGTCCCCGTCGCGTGTGATGCTACCTTGGGTCTTTATTATGAGGTATGGGGATGTCGACAGGCAGAGGATTCGTCCCATCCTTAAGCTGCGCCGGCGTGTCAGGGTGACCGCCTATAGTGAGACACCCCGGGATGTGAACTCGTTTGTGCTGGGGGATGGATTGTTCATGAATTGGGACGGAGGATTGCACTGATATGCTATTGTTGTCCCTTCCACCTTGCGGGGCGAGGTCGTGTGGGCTGTGCATAAACGGCTCTTGCACCTTGGAGTGCAGAAGACGCTGGCCGCGCTCAAAATGCATTTTTATTGGCCGGCCATGGCCTCCGACGTGGAGGATCTACTTAAAGGCTGAGTGCAATGTGCCCGGCGCAAGCCGCCGGCGAGATCCTGTTGTCCTCCGCTGCAATCCATCCAGGTGTCACGGTTAAATTAAATTGTTGCCCTCGATATCCTCGGGCCGTTTCCTGTTTCGGCACGTGGCAACAAATATTTACTCATGGGGGTCGAGTATTTCTCGCACTGGCCTATGGCTTGGCCGCTCCCAAATCATTCGGATGTTGCTATCATGGACGTGTTCTTGAATGGCTATGTTTTAGATAAGGGGGCTCGCTCCTGAGCGCCTGTTGATGGATCAAGGTAAAAACAAATATTCTGCTCTGCTGCGTGAGGTTTGCGACTTGCTGGGTACAAAAAGGTACGCACGTCCCCGTACCACCCGCAAACGGATGGCATGGTCGAGCGCTTACACCGAACTCTGAACGCCGTGTTGATTCACTTGGTCAGCGAATCGCAGGTTGATTGGGATTTGCATATCCCTGTGGTTCTTGCCGCTTACAGGATGACCCCGCACATGTCCACCGGCTACTCTCCCTTCTTTTTGATGTCTGGTAGAGAGTATGACCCTCCCATCGAAGTGCAGTTGCAGGCCGTGCCCACCCCAAAGGTATCCAAACTTTCAGATTCTATTCGATTCACGATGGGCAAAACTTCTGAAGCATGTGAGGCTGCCAGTGTTACCTCCCGGGCCAGGCAGCGGGCCAACGAGCAGCTCAAGGGTAGCCGCGTTTCCATGCACGATTGGTCACCAGACGACAAGGCCTGGTTGTATTGTCCGCAGGTGCCAGTGGGCACAACACCTAAATTGCTGATAGGTAAGCGAAGTGGCTTATCATCATCACGTGGAAATGTTTTGCAGGAACAATATTAATCTCAACAATCTCAACCACGTGGCAGCGATGCGCTCCGTCACCGCTAGAATGCGCCGCTGAGCGACTCATTAGCGGCGACATTCCCCACGTTAATGACAGCTGATGAAAGAGCTGCTCATCCCTTCATCCTAATGTAGACAGCTCTGAGCAACTCCGTGTAACCAGGTCGCGTCCCTTGGAGGCGTGGGTTGCGGGATCGCTTGAGGACGGGAGTCCTGCGCTGTGAGGCTCTATGCCGATCGGGCGTCCGCACCAAGTTCGGTATCAATATGGTGAGCGAGGGGGAGCTCCCGCGCACCAGGTTGTTGTACTAAGGAGGGACGAACCGGCCCAGGCCGGAGACGGAGCAGGCCAAAGTCCCCGTGCCGATCAGTGGTGGGACAGCGCCTGTGAATAGACCTCTCAGGGCAGCCCGGCCGACACAGCGAGACCCAATCCTTTTATTATTATTACACTTTATTAACTCACCTCAAGTCCAATTCAGGTTTTTAATGTATCATTAGGGTCGTGCTCACTCGCATTACATTTATATTTTATCTGACTCATTGCAGTAAAATGTCACGAATTATGAAAGAATCTCAACACTGGCCCTTCTTCTATCAGATTAAAAATACATGGGCCTGTTCATATGCATCACAATTTCAGCTTTCATGGAGCAATTATCGCAATTGAGAGGCACAACAACTTTCATTTTATTGGGAAAAGTCTCTGTCATTGAGTTGCTCCCCAGCGCATTCTGCCGGTGACAGAGCGCATCGTCGTCTTCATCACTTCAAGAGGTTCCACTTTCAAGGATACCGTGCTACCTGCAATGTTCCTGTACTATCATGACCATCAAGCAATCAAGTAATGTAATGTGCATATTGGTATCGTGATCATCTTCATCGGCCATGATCAATCCACTGCTGAATAACGGCATCACGTTGTTTTATCTCTCAGGGTTCTGCAGTGTTGCAATCTGCCTAATAAATTATAAACTTTATTTATCTTGGAGAAATCCGATGTGCTGTGAAGCTCATTGTCACAGGCGTTTAATAGGGGCGGCCCAGAAAGTCACAACAACAAACAATAGCCAAATCGATAGGAGTGCAAAGTACAGGAAAGGTGAGAAAATCACTACAAGCAGTTACAAGTGACTAACAGAATTGTGCGCAGTTGCGTATACAGTTTCAGTTTATTTATTTTGGTATAGCCCTGTGAGCCATTCGGCTCTTGAATCGGGGGCACCCGCAACAATAAACAAAAACACGAACAAGAAAAGCATCTTAAAGTGACTATGAGACTGTGCAAACAGAAAATCCATGAAAAAAACGGCAAAATATTCCTGAAAAAAGCACCGTGCAAAAAATCCCAGTGGGCTGCAAGTCAAACAACAACAACAAGAAAACTTAGATTAAGGCCATCAGTCTAACTCCGTACTACAACAAAACAAACATGTCCAAACCAAAAAACTTGTCGAAATCACCAAAAAAATAAAACGAAAATTGCCACGTAACAGTGATCATAGAGACTGTGACCGAATTTTTACAATAAACTACATAAATAACCTGTAACACCAAATCCTAGAACCATAGCTGGCTGCACGTGTTACTCTACAACAACAGAAGCATCAGTCGGAGTATCAAATTTTTCAATGCACCTTTAAGATCAGCACGCTTAATCAAAATACAGATAATACTTTGCAGCGTCATCCGGAGCGAAACATTTTATTTTATTTTACGCCAATGAATAGCAGTGGCAGCTAGGGGTGTACAACTACTCTAGAGCAGTTTTGATAGAAGATCTCATTGGTAGATATTCAAGTTGCAGTTTATTGGCAATAGCATTCCAGCCCCTGAGCGACTCATTAGCGACGACATTCCCCACGTTAATGACAGCTGATGAAAGAGCTGCTCATGCCTACATCCTAATGTAGACAGCTCTGAGCAATTTCGATTTAAAGCTTTCGTGACTGCAATGATTCATCTTCTTTGGTTCTTTCGGTAAAGTCACGTAGAATGAGAATAAAATAATAAATTGATAAAATAAAATAACACAATAATATTCTCACGACGTTTCGGCCACAACACAAGCGGCCTTCATCAGGTGAAGGGAGCGAGACTGTCTGGTAGGACAGCGCTGGATTGAGAGAGCCACGTTCAGATCACGGCTTTTTAAGCTGTGTGAGAGGAACAAAGAGCCTTGACGAAGGAATTAGCATAAAATTTAGCATTGAAATGGCTGAATGATTAGCTTGTGACTGGTCACAGAAATAGCTATGTTAAAAGTTAAAGCATACACATCCGCAGAGGCACCCATTGTTAAAAGGAATTAGCATAGAATTTAGCATTGAAATAGCTAAATTAAGGCATACACATCCGCAGAGGCACCCCTTGATAATGGGATTAGCATAGAATTTAGCATTGAAATGGCTGAGTGATTCGCTTGTAACTGCTACAGAAATAGTTACGTTGAAGTCAGAGCATACACATTCACCGAGGCACTTAGTACAAATCAAACAGGAGAATTTAGCATTGAAATAACTAGGCGAATTTAGCATTGAAATAACTGGGTGATTTGCTAGTGACTGGTCACAGAAATGACTACACATCTGAGCTATTCACAGTACTATATAGTGAACCAATAAAAACTAAAATATAAATTACCTTCATGTTATCAATAAACTCTATATTCTCCAATCAGCTAAGCTACCAACCATAAGTCGTTATATATCACAATGCTATATGGCGAAAAAATGGGTGGATTCTTACCCTCAAATTTCCGTACCACGGATAGCTACGGGCCCCGTTCAGACGGACGAGTTCGTCCATGGTCGGAACAGAGGAGGGGGAGAGAGACAGCTGCGAAGCCCTAGTATACTCCATGTTGTAAACCATACCATTAACCGTGGTGTGAGAGGTATTAAGAGGCAATGCTGGCGAAAGAGCTGCGGTCTGAAGGTCATCGTAAAATTACAATTAATTAAGAACAGAAATGATTTAACACATCTTTCCAGTGGTTACTAAGCCTGAATCCATCTTCTCGGTTGAAATTGTCTCTGTGCTTGTATATGTGAATGGCCTCATGAACGAATCTCTCATGGTAGCCAGTTGGTTTGCAAAGAACCTCCGTCTTGGAGAAGTCAATGTCATGTGAGCCCACTGAATTGTAACAGTGATCTGCCACGGCAGAGGAGTTCGTCTTACCGTGTTTCAAGTCTGCTTTATGTTCGCGGATGCGGTCCGAGATATGTCTTTTGGTTTCTCCAATGTAGCTACTACCACAGAGGCACTTTAGTTTGTAAACGCCCGGGTACTGTATGTCTGGAAGAGCATCTTTTACAGATGGAACTAAATCACGGATTTTGTGTACTGTGTTGAATCGGACCTGGATCTTGTGTTTATTCAGGATTTTGGAGATCTTTTTAGTGACCCCTGCAATGTAGGGTAAGGTGATGGTTTTGAGTGGCTCCACAAGAGGATCCTTCTTCATGACTGGAGTGATGGCTTTGCGGATTGTGTAGTCGGAGTAGCCATTAGCCCTGAGAGCCTGGTGTACGTGCTTGAGTTCACTGGTAATGTGTTCCTGGTCGGAAATGCATTGGGCTCTATGGTATAGAGTCTTGATGAGGCAGTTCTTCTGGGATGGATGGTGGTGGGAATCCGGTTTCAAGTAAGCATCTGTATGGGTAGCTTTCCTGTAGACAGAGTGGCTCATTGAACCATCATGTCTCCTTTTAATTAAGACATCCAGAAAGGGTAGTTTGCCATCTTTTTCGACCTCCATGGTAAATCTGATGGCTGGGTGTATGGAATTGATGTGGTCGCGGAATTGGTCTAGAGCAGGCTGGCCATGTGGCCAGATGACAAAGGTGTCATCAACGTACCTCTTCCATAAGGTCGGGCGTAGAGTGGCAGTCTGGATGGCGTCAGTTTCAAATTTTTCCATGAATACGTTGGCTACAACCGGAGATAGGGGGGAGCCCATTGGGGTGCCCTCAGTTTGTTTGTAGAAAGTTCCATTCCAGGTGAAGTATGTGTTGGTTAAGCAATGTCTCACCAGGGGGGGTACATCAGTATGCAGTCCTTGATGAACCAGGTCTTCAATGATAGCGATGGTGTCAGGTACCGGGACTTTGGTGAACAAGGACACCACATCAAAACTGACAAGCAGGTCGTTTGGGGACAGGGAAATGTCTTTGATTGTCGATACCAGGTGAGTAGAATTTAGTACCGCAGAGGTGGTTTTTCCAGTGAAAGGTCGCAGTATATCAGCCAGAAAACGTGCCAGTTTGTAGGTGGGGGAGCTGATAGTAGAGACGATGGGACGAAGGGGTGTATCTTCTTTGTGTATCTTTGGAAGGCCATATAATCTTGGTGGTCTGGCAGCAGAGGGTTTCAACAAGAACTGTTTGTTCTCATCAATTAATGCTGTTGAATCAGAGATAATTTTGTTCGTTTTGGTGACCAGGCTGTTGGTGGGGTCTCTTTTTATTTTTGTATAGCTGCCATCGTTGAGTAGTTCTTGAATTTTGTTGTTATATTCTGTTTTGTCCATGATGACAGTGGCATTGCCTTTGTCGGCTGAGAGAACGACAATATCATCCCTCTTTTTTAATTGAGATAATTCAAAACGTTCGTCTTTGCTGATGTTGCTAGGTGGCAACTTAGCGTTTTTGAGGGTTGCAGCGATTTCAGATCTTGCTACGTCTGCAGAGATGTGACTCAAGCCCTTGAGTGCAACGTCGACATTGGCAATGATATCATTAACCGGTAAGTGTCTCGGTGTGACAGCAAAGTTTAGACCTTTAGCTAAAACGGATTTCAGACCATCAGAAATGGAACTGTTACTGCGATTAATTACGACTTTGTTGACGTCTATCTTTTCGGTGTGTGGATCCGATTTTTTGCTGGAGAGGTGATTGAATTTGGAAATCAAATTGTCCCTACATTTGTTCGACATAGTGCTGTGACCAGTCACTAGCAAATCACCCAGTTATTTCAATGCTAAATTCGCCTAGTTATTTCAATGCTAAATTCTCCTGTTTGATTTGTACTAAGTGCCTCGGTGAATGTGTATGCTCTGACTTCAACGTAACTATTTCTGTAGCAGTTACAAGCGAATCACTCAGCCATTTCAATGCTAAATTCTATGCTAATCCCATTATCAAGGGGTGCCTCTGCGGATGTGTATGCCTTAATTTAGCTATTTCAATGCTAAATTCTATGCTAATTCCTTTTAACAATGGGTGCCTCTGCGGATGTGTATGCTTTAACTTTTAACATAGCTATTTCTGTGACCAGTCACAAGCTAATCATTCAGCCATTTCAATGCTAAATTTTATGCTAATTCCTTCGTCAAGGCTCTTTGTTCCTCTCACACAGCTTAAAAAGCCGTGATCTGAACGTGGCTCTCTCAATCCAGCGCTGTCCTACCAGACAGTCTCGCTCCCTTCACCTGATGAAGGCCGCTTGTGTTGTGGCCGAAACGTCGTGAGAATATTATTGTGTTATTTTATTTTATCAATTTATTATTTTATTCTCATTCTACGTGACTTTACCGAAAGAACCAAAGAAGCTCTGAGCAACTCCGTGTAACCACGTCGCGTCCCTGAGTGACGGGGCCACTCGACACTCAAAGAGGCCAAGCGGGGCCGCTGCTCTCGCCGGGCGCGGTGGCGTGCGCCTGTAATCCAGC
This sequence comes from Petromyzon marinus, assembly GCF_048934315.1. Lineage (NCBI taxonomy): Eukaryota > Metazoa > Chordata > Hyperoartia > Petromyzontiformes > Petromyzontidae > Petromyzon > Petromyzon marinus. Next base: position 1,592,877 of record NC_133711.1, on the reverse strand, counting down.
TACTTGGAGGCGTGGGTTGCGGGATCGCTTGAGGACGGGAGTCCTGCGCTGTGAGGCTCTATGCCGATCGGGCGTCCGCACCAAGTTCGGTATCAATATGGTGAGCGAGGGGGAGCTCCCGCGCACCAGGTTGTTGTACTAAGGAGGGACGAACCGGCCCAGGCCGGAGACGGAGCAGGCCAAAGTCCCCGTGCCGATCAGTGGTGGGACAGCGCCTGTGAATAGACCTCTCAGGGCAGCCCGGCCGACACAGCGAGACACAATCCTTTTATTATTATTATCACACTTTATTTACTCACTTCAAGGCTCATTCAGGTTTCTTTTTTATATAATGAGGGTCGTACTCAATCGCATTACATTTATATTTTATCTGACTCATTGCAATAAAACGAATTATGAAATAATCTCAACACTGGCCCTTCTTCTATCACATTAAAATTACATGGGCCTGTTCATATGCATCATAATTTCAGCTCTCACGAAGCAATTATCGCACTTGAGCTGTACAACAACTTTCATTTTATTGGGAAAAGTCTCTGTCATTGAGTTGCTCCCCAGCGCATTCTGCCGGTGACAGCGCATCGTCGTCTTCATCACTTCAAGAGGTTCCACTTTCACGGATACCGTGCTACCTACAATGTTCCTGTACCATCATGACCATCAAGCAATCAAGTAATGTAATGTGAATATTGATATCGTGATCATCTTCATCGGCCATGATCAATTCACTGCTGAATAACGGCATCACGTTGTTATATCTCTCAGGGCTCTGCAGAGTTGCAATCTACCTAATAAATTATAAACTTTATTTATCTTGGAGAAATCCGATGTGCTATGAAGCTCATTTCCACAGACGTTTAATAGGGGCGGCCCAGAAAGTCACAACAACAAACAATAGCAAAATCGATAGTAGTGCAAAGTACAGGAAAGGTAAGCAAATCACAAAAAAATAAATGGTAAAATAGATAAAATATTTCAGTTAAAATTGCAAAAGTACACAAACTCCCAAGCGGAGGCAAGGCAGCAAAACAACAGGAAGATCAGTGCCAGACCACACCAAGACAAGAACACACAGTCACCAATAAAATTACACATTTAAAGTTAACTATTGATACATGGGTAAGGATAAAAGTTACAAATCACATTGGCAAATGCAGTTGTATCCAACACTAATCTTCTGCTTCAGGATATGTTTTGAAGGAATATTTATAATGTTGAAACGAGGTTGTTCCAAACCGTTGTCATGCAACTGCAAAGGCATTGTCACCTATTATAATTCTTGTTCTTGGGATATTTTAAAGGTAATTTGAATGGACGTCTTAGGTTTATTGTGCTTTACAATGGGGATAATGACTTCGCTAAGTATAGTGATGAGTTGTCAATAAGGAATTTATGGATGAACAGGGCCCAATACTTGCATCAAGTGATGTGAGATTTGACTCTAAGTAGAGGTCATAATGGTAGCTCCTGTATATCATCATCCAGTGCAAATCCAAAAGTAGAATGATAGTGGGTTAGTCTGTTTAGTGTTTCAATAGTAGCTGATCTTGAAACAGTGTCGCTGGATTCGAAAATTGGTAGAATGATAGCTGTAGGATTAAAGAGCCTCTCAATTGTTTAAAATTGTTGAAACTTGTAAGCTGGGTAATTTGTACGTGACAACTACATCTGTTTTTTTTCGAGCGTCTTTTTAGCCCTTGCTGTCCAATGGTATACTGAGCAATCAAACCTTGTTATCTGGCGCAGTGAGAATAAGATGAGAATATTTATTAATTACTGGAGGAATCCGATGAGCTGTGAAGCTCTTATTCACAGATGTCCAGTAAGGGACGGGTCAGAACGTTTCAAGAACAATACAAAACACTTCTAGATTTAAAGCTTTCGTGACTGCTAGGATCCATACTCTTTGGTTCTATTGGGTAAAGTCACGTAGGTGAATATAAAATAACAAAAAATCACGACGTTTCGGCCACAACCTGATGAAGGCCGCTTGTGTTGTGGCCGAAACGTCGTGATTTTTTGTTATTTTATATTCACCTACGTGACTTTACCCAATAGAACCAAAGAGTATGAATACAACACACGATAGGAGTTCAGAGTATAGGGAAGGTAAATAAATAAATTAAATATGTATACAAATGTAACACGTAAGCTTTCGCGACTAATATCATCCATAATAGAGTTTTTTTTGGGTTAGATCGCGTAAATATATAAATGTGTCATTAAACCCGCCACATTCATATAGTTACGCGATCTAGCAAAAAAAACCTCTATTATGGATTTATACACATACAACTAAATTATTTTTTATCTTGCCAGGTAAAGCTCACTGAGCTATTAGCTTTCTTTTTCAGAAGCGACCTGGCCACAAATGATAGGTAAGCGAAGTGGATTATCATCATCACGTGGAAATGTTTTGCAGGAACAATATTAATCTCAAAAATCTCAACCACGTGGCAGCGATGCGCTCCGTCACCGCTAGAATGCGCCGCTGAGCGACTCATTAGCGGCGACATTCCCCACATTAATGACAGCTGATGAAAGAGTTGCTCATGCCTACATCCTAATGTAGACAGCTCTGAGCAACTCCGTGTAACCACGTCGCGTCCCTGAGTGACGGGGACACTCGACACTCAAAGAGGCCAAGCGGGGCCGCTGCTTTCGCCGGGCGCGGTGGCGTGCGCCTGTAATCCAGCTACTTGGAGGCGTGGGTTGCGGGATCGCTTGAGGACGGGAGTCCTGCGCTGTGAGGCTCTATGCCGATCGGGCGTCCGCACCAAGTTCGGTATCAATATGGTGAGCGAGGGGGAGCTCCCGCGCACCAGGTTGTTGTACTAAGGAGGGACGAACCGGCCCAGGCCGGAGACGGAGCAGGCCAAAGTCCCCGTGCCGAGCAGTGGTGGGACAGCGCCTGTGAATAGACCTCTCAGGGCAGCCCGGCCGACACATCGAGACACAATCCTTTTATTCTCATTATTACACTTTATTTACTCACCTCAAGTCCGATACAGGTTTTTAATGTATCATTAGGGTCGTGCTCACTCGCATTACATTTATATTTTATCTGACTCATTGCAATAAAATGTCACGAATTATGAAAGAATCTCAAAACTGGCCCTTCTTCTATCACATTAAAATTACATGGAAGTGTTCATATGCATCACAATTTCAGCTTTCACGAAGCAATTATCGTAGTTGAGCTGTACAACGAAGGTGATTTTATTGGGAAAGTCTGTCATTGAGTTGCTCCCTAGCGCATTCTGCCGGTGACAGAACACATCGTCGTCTTCATCACTTCAAGAGGTTCCACTTTCACGGATCGCGTGTTAGTTACAATGTCCCTGTACCATCATGACCATCAAGTAATCAAGTAATGTGATTATTGATATCGTGATCATCTTCATCGGCCATGATCAATCCACTGCTGAATAACGGCATCACGTTGTAATATCTCTCAGGGCTCTGCAGAGTTGCAATCTACCTAAGAAATTATAAACTTTATTTATCTTAGAGAATTCCGATGTGCTATGAAGCTCATTTTCACAGACGTTTAATAAGGGCGGCCCAGAAAGTCACAACACCAAACAATAGCCAAATCGATAGGAGTGCAAAGTATAGGAAAGGGGAGAAAATCACTACAAAGTAGTTACAAGTGACTAGAATTGTGCACAGTTGCGTATACAGTTTCAGTTTATTTATTTTGGTATAGACCTGTGAGCCATTCGGCTCTTGAATCGGGTGCACCCGCAACAAAAAACAAAAACAGGAACAAGAAAAACATCTTAAAGTGACTATGTGACTGTGCAAACAGAAAATCCATGAAAAAAACTGCAAAATATTCCTGAAAAAAGCACCGTGCAAAAAATCCCAGTGGGATGCAAGTCAAACAACAACAACCACACGAAAACTTAGATTAAGGCCATCAGTCTAACTCCGTACTACAACAAAACAAACATGTCCAAACCAAAAAACTTGTCGAAATCACCAAAAAAATAAAACGAAAATTGCCAAGTAACAGTGATCAAAGAGACTTTGACCGAATTTTTACAATAAACTACATAAATAACCTGTAACACCAAATCCTAGAGCCATAGCTGGCTGCATGAGTTACTCCACAACAACAGAAGCATCACTCGGAGTATCAAATTTTTCAATGCACCTTTAGGATCAGCACGCTAAATCAAAATACAGATAATACTTTGCAGCGTCATCCGGAGCGAAACATTTTATTTTATTTTACGCCAATGAATAGCAGTGGCAGCTAGGGGTGTACAACTACTCTAGAGCAGTTTTGATAGAAGATCTCATTGGTAGCTATTCAAGTTGCAGTTTATTGGCAATAGCATTCCAGACCCTGAGCGACTCATTAGCGGCGACATTCCCCACGTCAATGACAGCTGATGAAAGAGCTGCTCATCCCTACATCCTAATGTAGACAGCTCTGAGCAACTCCGTGTAACCACGTCGCGTCCCTGAGTGACGGGGACACTCGACACTCAAAGAGGCCAAGCGGGGCCGCTGCTCTCGCCGGGCGTCGGCGGCGGTCGATAGGTCGCGAGTTCAAATCCAACTCATTTAATATTTTTTTAATGACATTTAAACAATCATATTTACTTAGTCATTTGTTACGGTGTTTATCGGGAGGATGACATTAAACAAAATATTCTGAAAGTATGTACACCGGATTTGTCAATGTTTAAAAAGCGATTAATACATCGAACATGTACGGCCGGGGGACAGGTAGCAGTTATATGGCCAGGATGTGCCGTTGGTTATCAACTGGCGCAGTGGCGCTCTGGGCTTAGCCCCTCGACTTTTTATTAAGGTTGTCTAATGCAGGTTCCGGGAACCACCAAATTCGTAGGAGGGGCTTCCATTCAAAATCAATCCACTAGCATTAGGTGAGAAGGTGTCGCGCCCGCCTGTAGCTTCATTCAGTACCGTGATGGCCTTAGGCCCCCTTTTTAATTTAATTATTATTGTGTTTTATATACTTACAAACCTCACTCACTCACCCGCTCACTCACCCACCCACTCACTCACCCGCTCACTCACCCACTCACTCACTCACCCACCCACTCACTCACCCACCCACCCGTCACAGCCTCGCACACACTCACACCCACACACAGACATTGTGTGTCACAGCCTCGTACACTCAGCAACCATCTTCACTACAACAACCTGCACCACACAGAGCAACCATCTTCACTACAACAACCTGCACCACACAGAGCAACCATCTTCACTACAACAAGCTGCAGCACACACAGCAACCATCTTCAAGGCACTCCTGGAGAGACGAGATCGCGACAAGTCAGAAGGAAGGCCCTCAGGCCGCAGGGCCTCAAGCAGCAGGCCTCAAGCCTCATGCCGCAGGCCTCAAGCCTCAGGCCGCAGGCCTCAAGCCTCAGGCCACAGGCCTCAAGCCTCAGGCCGCAGGCCTCAAGCAGCAAGTCTCAAGCAGCAGGGCCTCAAGCCTCAGGCCTCAAGCAGCAGGCCTCAAGCCTCAGGCCTCAAGCCTCAGGGCCTCAAGCAGCAAGCCTCAGGCCTCAAGCCTCAGGGCCTCAAGCAGCAGGCCTCAATTCTCAGGGCCTCAAGCCGCAGGCCTCGGGCCTCAAACCGCAGGCCTCGGGCCTCAAGGCGCAGGCCTCGGGCCTCAAGCCGCAGGCCTCAAGCCTCAGGGCCTCAAGCAGCAGGCCTCAAGCCTCAGGGCCTCAAGCCTCAAGCCACGTGTAGCCCCGAACGAACTGCAGGGGCAAGTGCTGTGGTCAGCAGCAGCAGCGCCTATGAGTCACTAGAGGCACCTACAGTGCACCTCTCTCTCTGTGTGCCGTGTCACCCTCCAGTCACTAGAGGCACCTACAGTACAGAGTTAGTGGAGGCGTTATACCATAGATCACAGTGTATTAAAAAAGTGTAATTGACGAATTTTTTGGGTTAATTTGAAAAAAAATGCAATGATTCATGGAGGGGGAGGGCGACATCTCGGCTCGGTGCGAGGCGGCCAAGGCGGCTGGCTTCGATGCCGTGGAAATTCCCGACCCTTACGGCTACTGGGGGCCAGCAGGCGGCCCAGAGGAGACACCTCGACCGCCGCCGCCTGCCCTGCCCGTAGTGCTCATCAACAGCCCGCGAGATACGACGGCGGCACGGCGGCAGCGCCGCGGCTGGCGCGCTACTGCGGCGCGGCGCCGCCCGGCAGCGTGCACTCGACGGGGCCCGCGCTGCTGCTGCTGCTGCTGCTGCGCACGGACGGCGAGAACGCCGCCACCGGATTCCTCGCCAGCTTCACGGCCGAGAGGCCCGCGCAGCCCGCAAGATGGCCGCCTGAGGCGCGCACGGCCAGCAGCGGCTGGCGGGGCCGTTTGTGAGGGGGCCGAGGGAGCCGACGGAGGGGGCCGACGGAGCTGGGGGGGGGGGGGGCGACGGAGCTGGGGGGGGGGCCGACGGAGCCGGGGGGGGGCTGACGGAGCCAGCGGGGGGGCGATGGAGCCGGGGCGGGGGCGACGGAGCTGGGGGGGGGGGCGACGGAGTCAAGGGGGGGGGGGGGGGCGGGGCGACGGGCCAAGCAGATGGAGCCGACACTGATTCACTCACACATCATGCACTGACTCACTCACACATCATGCACTGACTCACTCACACATCATACACTGACTCACTCACACATCATACACTGACTCACTCACACATCATACACTGACTCACTCACACATCATACACTGACTCACTCACACATCATACACTGACTCACTCACACACCATGCAATGACTCACTCACACATCATACACTGACTCACTCACACATCATACACTGACTCACTCACACATCATACACTGACTCACACATCATGCACTGACTCACTCACACATCATACACTGACTGACTCACACCATGCACTGACTCACTCACACCATGCACTGACTCACTCACACATCATGCACTGACTCGCTCATCATGCGCTTACTCACTCACACATCATACACTCGCACAACCACTGACCCATTCACTCATCATACACAGGTTCACTCATTGTTTGCTGGCTCACTCGCACATCATACACTGACTCACTCATCATGCGCTGACTAACACATCGTGCGCTGACTCACACATCATACACTCACTCACACTGCCACTGACTCGCTCACACATCATACACTCGCTCACACATCATTCACTAACTCTACTCTTCATACGCTGACTCGCACATCATACACTCACTCACGCTGCTGCTGACTCACTCATCATACGCTGACTCGCACATCATGCACTCACTCACTCTGCTGCTGACTCACATCACACACTGGGAGTGTCGTGCTGCCAGCTATGGCTGCAGTTTTTTTGTCGTACGTGTTATGTATATCGTTTATTGTTAAATTTAAATTCACAGTTCCTATGATTATTGTTGCTACATTGTTTTTACAGCTTTATTTTGGTGATTCGAAAACATATGGTTATTATAAATTGTCTTGTGATTGTTGTTGTTGGCTTGCACCACATTGATTTTTGCACACAGCGTTTTAATACGTTTTTTTGTGTGGAATATTTGCTGGTTTATTGCAGAATGTTTCTGTTATGCGTTGTCGCTTTAAGATGTTCTGTGTTCAAATTTTGTTTGTTGCGGTTGCACCCGACTTAAGAGCCGCATGGCTCACAGGGCTATACCTAATAAATGAAACTTGAAACGTGAACTTACAAACCTCGCCGCCACGCGTCAGGAGTCAAAAGGTCACGGGTTCAAATCCAACCGCCGGTATAATATTTTTTAAAAACATTCACTTCAAAAACTATAATTTTCTTTACTTCGCCATTTGTAGCAGTATTTATCGGCACGGTTATGTACAATACTAAAATTCCAGAACTATTTATACAAGATGTGTTGTTGTATTTAAAAAAAAATGCATTTTAATACTTCAACGGATCTATGATTCTAGATTTAAAGCTTTCGTGACTGCTAGGATCCATACTCTTTGGTTCTATTGGGTAAAGTCACGTAGGTGAAAATAAAATAACAAAAAATCACGACGTTTCGGCCACAACACAAGCGGCCTTCATCAGGTGAAGGGACGAGACTGTCTGGAGGACAGCGCTGGAGTGGAAGAAGCCACGCTTAGATCACAACCTTTAAGCTGTGTGAGAAGAAAAAGACCACGCGCCTTGACAAATGAATTAGCATATAATTTAGCATTGAAATGGCTCATTGAAATAGCTAAGTTAAAGTATACACATCCGCAGAGGTACCCCTTGACAAAGGAATTAGCATCGAATTTAGCATTGAAATAGCTGAGTGATTAGCTTGTAACTGGTCACAGAAATAGCTATTTTAAAGTTAGAGCATATACATTCACCGAGGCACCTAGTACTCATCAAACAGGAGAATTTAGCGAAACAATCACGCTCAGACATCGGACCTGTGTGCGAGCAAACAAGGTGTTCTGACAAAGAAATTAGCATAAAAATTAGCATTTGATTGGCGGATTTTAGGAAAGAGGTGGTGTACGTGCCGGTGGACTCGCAGTTTGGCGCGGGGGGGGGGGGAGGGAGGGGGGAGTTTACCTATTGATGGTATGAAAAGGGGGAATTTATAAGAGCTGCGAAAGTTTGGGGTACCACTACTTGAAAAATATACTGTACCATTGAAATTAGTTTAATGTTTAGTTCAATTTAGAACATCTTTCCAATGGTTGCTTAATTTGAAACCATCCTCTCGGTTGAAATTGTGTTTGTAGATCTGAAATGCTTCATGAACAAATCTGATGAAAGCCCGTGGGTTTGCAAAGAACCTTGGTATCGAAGAAAATTATATCGTGATCCCCCACAGCGTTGTAACAGTGATCAGCCACGGCAGAAGAATTCGTTTTGCCATGTTTCAAATCTGATTTGTGCTCGCGAATTCGGTCAGAGACATGTCGCTTTGTCTCACCGATGTAGCAATCACGGCAGGTACAACTCAATTTGTAAACCCCGGGGTACTGTAAATCAGGAATGACATCCTTCACGGATGGGATCAGATCACGAATTTTGTGTACTGTATTGAACCGGACCTGGATCTTGTGTTTGTTTAGAATTTTGGAAATCTTTTTAGTAACGCCTGCTATATATGGAAGTGTGATGGTTTTGACCGGAGTATCAAGTGGTTGTTTCTGTATGGAGGGAGAGACAGCTTGGCGGATGGTACGGTCAGAGTAACCACTCCTTTTGAGGGCCAGGTGTATATGTTTTAATTCACTGGTCAGGTGGTGTTGGTCCGAAATGCAATGAGCCCTATGGTATAAAGTTTTGATGAGAGAATTCTTTTGGGCTGGGTGATGGTGGGAATCAGGTTTCAAGTAGGAATCTGTGTGGGTGGGTTTCCTGTAGACAGAATGTCCCAATGAGCCATCAGGTCTCCTCTCAAACGGAACATCTAAGAATGGTAGTTTGCCATCTTTCTCCACTTCCATGGTGAATTTGATGGCGGGATGTCTGGAATTGATGTGGTGTAGGAAAAGGTTCAGAGCTGGGAGGCCATGTGGCCAAATGACGAAAGTGTCATCCACATATCTCTTCCACAGGGAAGGTCTGAGGGTGGAAGTCTGGATGGCGTCTGATTCAAATTTCTCCATGAAAATATTGGCTATCACTGGTGATAAGGGGGGTCCCATGGGGGTACCCTCATTTTGTTTGTAGAAGGAGCCATTCCAAGTAAAGTGGGTATTGTTGAGGCAGTGCCTAACCAGTGCAGGTGTGTCGGGGTCTAGTCCATGTTGGACCAAATTTTCAATTATTTCAATGGTATCAGGTACTGGGACCTTGGTGAACAAAGAGACCACATCGAAGCTGACAAGGATATCGTCAGGGGACAATACAACGTCTTTGACCATAGAGACCAATTTGGCTGAGTTGAGTACTGCTGAGGCGGTCTTGCCAGTGAAAGGTAGCAAGGTATCTGACAGAAAACGGGCTAGTCTATAGGTAGGGGAGTTGATCGTGGATACGATGGGTCGAAGTGGGGTGCCTTCTTTATGAATCTTGGGAAGACCATAGAATCTAGGGGGTCTTGCAGCAGAAGGTTTTAGGGAGGAACGTTTAGTTGGGTCGATTAGGGAGGTCGAACTTGTGATGATCTTGTTGGTTTTTATCGCTAGGCTATTAGTAGGGTCATTTTTTATTTTTGAGTAACTTCCATCGGTGAGCAGATTCTGGATTTTGTTGTTGTATGAATCTTTATCCATAATAACAGCGTTGCCTTTATCGGCTGAGAGGATGACTATATCACTTCTGTTTTTTAAATTCGCGAGTTCAGAGCGTGCATTTTTGCTGATGTTACTAATGGGTTTCTTAGCATTTTTAAGAATAGTGGCTATTTCAGCTCTCGCAACGTCTGCTTGGATGTGTCCTACGCCTTTGAGGGCTACATCGACCTGAGAGATGATATCATCAATTGGTATGTGTTTTGGGGTGACAGCAAAATTTAGTCCCCTAGCCAGTACTGTTTTCAGATTGTCCGAAATCGGGGTGCTACTCTGATTAATGACGACTTTGTTAACATCTAGTTTTGTTATATGTGGAACTGGGTTCTTCTTTGATAGGTGGTTGAATTTAGAAATCAGGTTAGCTTTACATTTGACTGACAGTGACTCAGCAGAAGAAGCAGTCATGTTGTCTACGTGATTCCAATCAGAAGGTGACATTTTTTGTGTTAACATTAAATGAGCTTGTAGGAGAGCCCTGTCTAAAGTATCGAGTTCAAATCGGAGTAGCCTTATCCTCTCTGAGATTAAAGATAGGCTGGTCTTAAGCAGAATCTGTTTAGAATTCGGAGAAGATACAGCAGCAGAAGTGAGTGTGAAAGCGATGGGTATTACCTTGTGATCGCGGCATCTTTTGAGGAAGGTCAGCGTCTCGATGAGTTGCGACTTCTTGTCCCGTTGTCTGTTAAAAGCTCTAACAGATAGGTGAAAACCCTCCCCATAGAGGTTATCAATTCTAGATTTAAAGCTTTCGTGACTGCTAGGATCCATACTCTTTGGTTCTATTGGGTAAAGTCACGATGGTGAAAATAAAATAACAAAAAAATCACGACGTTTCGGCCACAACACAAGCGGCCTTCATCAGGTGAAGGGACGAGACTGTCTGGAGGACAGCGCTGGAGTGGAAGAAGCCACGCTTAGATCACGACCTTTAAGCTGTGTGAGAAGAAAAAGACCACGCGCCTTGACAAAAGAATTAGCATATAATTTAGCATTGAAATGGCTCATTCAAATAGCTAAGTTAAAGTATACACATCCGCAGAGCTACCCCTTGACAAAGGAATTAGCATCGGATCTATGATTACTGGGAGCAACGTTAGTTTTAGCGTCACTCACGCTGCCAAAACTTTCAAATGCAGTAGACACAAATACGTTACAGTACAGTATCACATGTTATGTCATGTATATCTCCACAAAGGAAATGTAAGTTCATGAATTTAAAAGCCACCAAAGGGCTCTGTGTGTCTCTCTCACCCCCTCGTATGCCGTGCCTGCCTTTATAGGTGCTTGCTCACAACACTTGCCCCTACAGTCTGTTAAGGCTATACGGGGAATCTTTGTATATGTTTCTCTGTGTGTGTCTCTCTAGGTGTGTCTCTCTGTCTGTGTGTGTCTCTCTCTCTGTGTCTCTGTGTCTCTCTCTCTCTGATTGTCTCTCTGTCTGTGTGTGTCTCTCTGTCTGTGTGTGTCTCTCTCTGCGTGTGTCTCTCTCTCTGTCTGTGTGTGTCTTTGTGTGTCTCTGTCTGTGTGTGCCTCTCTCTGTGTGTGTGTGTCTCTCTCTGTCTGTGTGTGTCTGTCTCTGTGTCTCTGTCTGTGTTTGTCTCTTTCTATCTGTGTGTCTCTCTCTGTCTGTGTCTCTCTCTCTGTCTGTGTTTCTCTCTCTGTCTGTGTGTGTCTCTCTCTGTGTCTCTCTCTGTCGGTGTGTGTCTCTCTCTGTCTGTGTGTGTCTCTCTCTGTCTGTGTCTCTCTCTGTCTGTGTGTGTCTCTCTCTAAACAATCATATTTACTTCATATATCATATTATATATCATATTATATATCATATATCATATATATCAATCATATTTACTACAATGTTCCTGTACCATCATGACCATCAAGTAATGTAATGTGCATATTGATATCGTGATCATCTTCATCGGCCATGATCAATCCACTGCTGAAAAACGGCACGTTGTTTTATCTCTCAGGGCTCTGCAGAGTTGCAATCTTCCTAAGAAATTATAAACTTTATTTATCTTGGAGAAATCCGATGTGCTATGAAGCTCATTTTCACAGATGTTTAATAGGGGCGGCCCAGAAAGTCACAACAACAAACAATATCAAAATCGATAGGAGTGCAAAGTACAGGAAAGGTAAGCAAATCACAAAAAAATAAATGTAAAATAGATAAAATATTTCAGTTAAAATTGCAAAAGTACACAAACTCCCAAGCGGAGGCAACGCAGCAAAACAACAGGAAGATCAGTGCCAGACCACACCAAGACAAAAACACACAGTCACCAATAAAATTACACATTTAAAGTTAACTATTGATACATGGGTAAGGATACAAGTTACAAATCACATTGGCAAATTTAGTTGTATCCAACACTAATCTTCTGCTTCAGGATATGTTTTGAAGGAATATTGATGATGTTGAAACGAGGTTGTTCCAAACCGTTGTCATGCAACTGCAAAGGCATTGTCACCTATTATAATTCTTGTTCTTGGGATATTTTAAAGGTAATTGAATGGACGGCTTAGGTGTATTGTGCTTTACAATGGGGATAATGAATTCGCTAAGTATAGTGCTGAGTTGTCAATAAGGAATTTATTGATGAACAGGGCCAATACTTGCATCAAGTGATGTGAGATTTGACTCTAAGTAGAGGTCATAATGGTAGCTCCTGTATATCATCATCCAGTGCAAATCCAAAAGTAGAATGATAGTGGGTTAGTCTGTTTAGTGTTTCAATAGTAGCTGATCTTGAAACAGTGTCCCTGGATTCGAAAATTGGTAGAATGATAGCTGTAGGATTAAAGAGCCTCTCAATTGTTGCAAATTGTTGAATCTTGTAAGCTGGGTAATTTGTACGTGACAACTACATCTGTTTTTTTTCGAGCGTCTTTTTAGCCCTTGCTGTCCAATGGCATACTGAGCAATGAAACCTTGTTATCTGGCGCAGTGAGAATAGGATGAGAATATTTATTTATTACTGGAGGAATCCGATGAGCTGTGAAGCTCTTATTCACAGATGTCCTGTAAGGGACGGGTCAGAACGTTTCAAGAACAATACAAAACACTTCTAGATTTAAAGCTTTTGTGACTGCTAGGATCCATACTCTTTGGTTCTATTGGGTAAAGTCACGTAGGTGAAAATAAAATAACAAAAAATCAGGACGTTTCGGCCACAACCTGATGAAGGCCGCTTGTGTTGTGGCCGAAACGTCGTGATTTTTTGTTATTTTATTTTCACTTACGTGACTTTACCCAATAGAACCAATGAGTATGAATACAACACACGATAGGAGTTCAGAGTATAGGAAAGGTAAATAAATAAATTAAACATGTATACAAATGTAACACGTAAGCTTTCGCGACTAATATCATCCATAAAAGAGTTTTTTTTGGGTTAGATCGCGTAAATATATAAATGTGTCATTAAACCCGCCACATTCATATATTTACGCGATCTAGCAAAAAAAAACTATTATGGATTTATACACATACAACTAAATTATTTTTTATCTTGTCAGGTAAAGCTCACTGAGCTATTAGCTTTCTTTTTCAGAAGCGACCTGGCCACAAATGATAGGTAAGCGAAGTGGCTTATCATCATCACATGGAAATGTTTTGCAGGAACAATATTAATCTCAACAATCTCAACCACGTGGCAGCGATGCGCTCCGTCACCGCTAGAATGCGCCGCTGAGCGACTCATTAGCGGCGACATTCCCCACGTCAATGACAGCTGATGAAAGAGCTGCTCATGCCTACATCCTAATGTAGACAGCTTTGAGCAACTCCGTGTAACCACGTCGCGTCCCTGAGTGACGGGGACACTCGACACTCAAAGAGGCCAAGCGGGGCCGTTGCTCTCGCCGGGCGCGGTGGCGTGCGCCTGTAATCCAGCTACTTGGAGGCGTGGGTTGCGGGATCGCTTGAGGACGGGAGTCCTGCGCTGTGAGGCTCTATGCCGATCGGGCGTCCGCACCAAGTTCGGTATCAATATGGTGAGCGAGGGGGAGCTCCCGCGCACCAGGTTGTTGTACTAAGGAGGGACGAACCGGCCCAGGCCGGAGACGGAGCAGGCCAAAGTCCCCGTGCCGATCAGTGGTGGGACAGCGCCTGTGAATAGACCTCTCAGCGCAGCCCGGCCGACACAGCGAGACCTAATCCTTTTATTCTCATTATTACACTTTCTTTACTCACCTCAAGTCCTATTCAGGTTTTTAATGTATCATTAGGGTCGTGCTCACTCGCATTACATTTATAATTTTATGTGACTCATTGCAATAAAATGTCACGAATTATGAAAGAATCTCAACACTGTCCCTTCTTCATATCACATTAAAATTACATGGGCCTGTTCATATGCATCATAATTTCAGCTTTCACGAAGCAATTATCGCACTTGAGCTGTACAACAACTTTCATTTTATTGGGAAAAGTCTCTGTCATTGAGTTGCTCCCCAGCGCATTCTGCTGGTGACAGAGCGCATCGTCGTCTTCATCACTTCAAGAGGTTCCACTTTCACGGATACCGTGCTACCTACAATGTTCCTGTACCATCATGACCATCAAGCAATCAAGTAATGTAATGTGAATATTGATATCGTGATCATCTTCATCGGCCATGATCAATCCACTGCTGAATAACGGCATCACGTTGTTATATCTCTCAGGGTTCTGCAGAGTTGCACTCTACCTAATAAATTATAAACTTTATTTATCTTGGAGAAATCCGATGTGCTATGAAGCTCATTTTCACAGGCGTTTAATAGGGGCGGCCCAGAAAGTCACAACAACAAACAATAGCAAAATCGATAGGAGTGCAAAGTATAGGAAAGGGGAGAAAATCACTACAAAGCAGTTACAAATGACTAACAGAATTGTGCACAGTTGCGTATACAGTTTCAGTTTATTTATTTTGGTATAGCCCTGTGAGCCATTGGGCTCTTGAATCGGGGGCACCCGCAACAAAAAACAAAAACACGAACAAGAAAAACATCTTAAAGTGACTATGTGACTGTGCAAACAGAAAATCCATGAAAAAAAACAGCTAAATATTCCTGAAAAAAGCACCGTGCAAAAAAATCCCAGTGGCATGCAAGTCAAACAACAACAACCACAAGAAAACTTAGATTAAGGCCATCAGTCTAACTCCGTATTACAACAAAACAAACATGTCCAAACCAAAAAACTTGTCGAAATCACCAAAAAAATAAAACGAAAATTGCCACGTAACAGTGATCATAGAGACTGTGACCGAATTTTTACAATAAACTACATAAATAACCTGTAACACCAAATCCTAGAACCATAGCTGGCTGCACGTGTTACTCCACAACAACAGAAGCATCAGTCGGAGTATCAAATTTTTCAATGCACCTTTAGGATCAGCACGCTAAATCAAAATACAGATAATACTTTGCAGCGTCATCCGGAGCGAAACATTTTATTTTATTTTACGCCAATGAATAGCAGTGGCAGCTAGGGGTGTACAACTACTCTAGAGCAGTTTTGATAGAAGATCTCATTCGTAGCGATTCAAGTTGCAGTTTATTGGCAATAGCATTCCAGACCCTGGGGGCATCAATAGCAAAGGCCCTTCCTCCAGTTTTTGTATGGCAATAGGGAATGTGAAGCTGGTAAATTTGTTCTTTGAAACAGAGAGGAGATCCAGCAGATAGTCTGCGGATTTTTTTCTAAGTACATCGTGAATAAATAAGATCTGGTGCACAAGCCGTCGAACATTAAGAGATGTTAAGTTTGACCCAATGTAGAGATCACAGTGGTGAGTCCTATATGGGCAGTTCAATGTAAATCTCAAGGCCGAGTGAAATATGGAATCAAGCTTCTTCAGAACAGTACTTGGGGCTTATTTAAACACGATGTCACAGTAGTCAAGTAGAGGCAGTATGGTAGCTTTTATCAATTCCAAACGGAACATTGGGGGGAAGCAGTGCTTGTGTCGATACAGAAAACCAATTTTTATTTTTGTCTTTTTACCAATATAACCAATGTGATCTTCAAAATTAAGTTTTGAATCCAGGATGACCCCAAGATACTTATAGATCTTGACTTGCTCTATTTGATAATTATTTAAGGAATGTAATTGGGGAAAAATAACTTCCTGCTTTTGTCCTGGTGAGAAGCATAGCACCTTGGTTTTGGAGGTATTCAGGACTAGTTTAAGAGCAACTAGCTGATGTTGTAGTTTGTTGAAATCACCCTGTAGCTTAGCAATCACGTCATCCAGAGAGCGGCCAGCAGTAATCAGTATCGTGTCATCGGCAAAAAGATTTACCCTGGAATGATCCAGGTCAGTGCCCAAGTCATTGACATGAAGAGAGAACAAAAGGGGGCCGAGGATGGAACCCTGTGGAACCCCTTTTGTTCCACAGGGTTCCATCCTATAGAGTACACGACTTCCCTGAAGGCATTCACCTTCAGCGAGCACGATGCTGATCACGCAACGCGGTTCGAATTCGAACCTCGATCGATGGCTGTGCCATTGCCACGCGTCGAATAAAAAGCAAGGGACAAGTCCTTACTAACAACTCCTATCATTGTTTATTGCTGGAGGGGTTGCCCCCCCTACCTGAAAATCCTGGCTCTGCCATTGTCCACAAGGAAGGTCTAAGGGTGGATGTTTGGATGACATCTGTCTCAAATGTTTCCATAAAAACATTGGCTAAAACTGGAGATAAGGGAGAACCCATTGGGGAACCTTCAACTTGTTTGTAGAATGCTCCATTCCAGGTGAAGTAAGTATTGGTGAGGCAATGTCTAACCAGGGCCGGTACATCAACATTCAGTCCTTGTGGGACCAAATCTTCAATGATTGCAATGGTGTCAGGCACAGGAACTTTGGTAAACAAAGATACTACATCGACACTTACAAGCAAATCACCTGGAGATAGTGAGATGTTCTTAATTAAAGATACCAAGTGAGCTGAGTTAAGTACAGCTGAGGTGGTCTTACCAGTGAATGGTTGTAAGGTCTCAGACAGAAATCGGGCCAGTTTGTAGGTGGGTGACTGAATGGTGGAGACGAAAGAACGGAGTGGTGTACCTTCTTTATGGATTTAGGAAGCCATACAATCTGGGTGGTCTAGCAGCATAGGTAAGCGAAGTGGTTTATCATCATCACGTGAAAATGTATAGCAGGAACAACATTAATCTCAACTCTTTGGTTCTTTCGGTAAAGTTACGTAGTCATAAAATAAAATAAATCACTACGTTTCGATCGCAACACAAGCAATCATCATCAGGTGGGAAACCACAGCAATATTTTTTTCTGAAGTGGGAGAGAGATGCTGTGGTAAGAGGTGAGAAGGGGGGGAGGGGCAAGGAGGGATTCCTGCAGTCACGAAAGCTTCAAATCTAGAATATTAATCTCAACAATCTCAACCACGTGGCAGCGATGCGCTCCGTCACCGCTACAATGCGCCGCTGAGCGACTCATTAGCGGCGACATTCCCCACGTTAATGACAGCTGATGAAAGAGTTGCTCATCCCTACATCCTAATGTAGACAGCTCTGAGCAACTTATTTGGTTCTTTCGGTAAAGTCACGTAGAATGAGAATAAAATAATAAATTGATAAAATAAAATAACACAATAATATTCTCACGACGTTTCGGCCACAACACAAGCGGCCTTCATCAGGTGAAGGGACGAGACTGTCTGGTAGGACAGCGCTGGAGTGAAAGAGCCACGTTCAGATCACGACCTTTAAGCTGTGTGAGAGGAAACAAAGCGCCTTGACAACGGAATTAGCATATAATTTAGCATTGAAATGGCTGAGTGATTAGCTTGTGACTGGTCACAGAAATAGCTATGTTAAAAGTTAAAGCATACACATCCGCAGAGGCACCCCTTGACAAAGGAATTAGCATAGAATTTAGCATTGAAATAGCTAAACATCCGCAGAGGCACCCCTTGACAAAGGAATTAGCATAGAATTTAGCATTGAAATAGCTGAGTGATTAGCTTGTAACTGGTCACAGAAATAGCTACGTTGAAGTCAGAGCATACACATTCACCGAGGCACTTAGTACAAATCAAACAGGAAAATTTAGCATTGAAATAACTAGGCGAATTTAGCATTGAAATAACTGAGTGATTAGCTAGTGACTGGTCACAGAAATGACTATGTTGAAGTCAAGGCCTACACATCTGAGCTATTCACAGTACTATATAGTGAACCAATAAAAAACTAAACTATAAATTACCTTAATGTTATCAATAAACTCTATATTCTCCAATCAGCTAAGCTACCAACAATAAGTCGTTATATCCATGGTCTGAGCAACTCCGTGTAACCACGTCGCGTCCCTGAGTCACGGGGCCACTCGACACTCAAAGAGGCCAAGCGGGGCCGCTGCTCTCGCCGGGCGCGGTGGCGTGCGCCTGTAATCCAGCTACTTGGAGGCGTGGGTTGCGGGATCGCTTGAGGACGGGAGTCCTGCGCTGTGAGGCTCTATGCCGATCGGGCGTCCGCACCAAGTTCGGTATCAATATGGTGAGCGAGGGGGAGCTCCCGCGCACCAGGTTGCTGTACTAAGGAGGGACGAACCGGCCCAGGCCGGAGACGGAGCAGGCCAAAGTCCCCGTGCCGATCAGTGGTGGGACAGCGCCTGTGAATAGACCTCTCAGGGCAGCCCGGCCGACACAGCGAGACACAATCCTTTTATTCTCATTATTACACGTTATTTCAAGTCCTATTCAGGGTTTTAATGTATCATTAGGGTCGTGCTCACTCGCATTAAATTTATATTTTATCTGACTCATTGCAATAAAATTAAACGAATTATGAAAGAATCTCAACACTGGCCCTTCTTCTATCACATTAAAATTACATGGGAGTGTTAATATGCATCACAATTTCAGCTTTCACGAAGCAATTATCACAGTTGAGCTGTACAACGACTTTCATTTTATTGGGAAAATTCGCTGTCATTGAGTTGCTCCCTAGCGCATTCTGCCGGTGACAGAGCGGATCGTCGTCTTCATCACTTCAAGAGGTTCCACTTTCACGGATACCGTGCTACCTACAATGTTCCTGTACCATCATGACCATCAAGCAATCAAGTAATGTAATGTGTATATTGATATCGTGATCTTCTTCATCGGCCATGACCAATCCACTGATGAATAACGGCATCACGTTGTTTTATCTCTCAGGGTTCTGCAGAGTTGCAATCTACCTAATAAATTATAAACTTTATTTATCTTGGAGAAATCCGATGTGCTATGAAGCTCATTTTCACAGACGTTTAATAGGGGCGGCCCAGAAAGTCACAACAACAAACAATAGCCAAATCGATAGGAGTGCAAAGTACAGGAAAGGTAAGCAAATCACAAAAAATAAATGGTAAAATAGATAAAGTATTTCAGTTAAAATTGCAAAAGTACACAAACTCCCAAGCGTAGGCAAGGCAGCAAAACAACAGGAAGATCAGTGCCAGACCACACCAAGACAAGAACACACAGTCACCAAAAAAATAACACATTTAAAGTTAACTATTGATACATGGGTAAGGATAAAAGCTACAAATCACATTGGCAAATGCAGTTGTAGCCAACACTAATCTTCTGCTTCAGGATATGTTTTGAAGGAATATTTATGTTGTTGAAACGAGGTTGTTCCAAACCGTTGTCATGCAACTGCAAAGGCATTGTCACCTATTATAATTCTTGTTCTTGGGATATTTTAAAGGTAGTTGAATGGACGTCTTAGGTTTATTGTGCTTTACAATGGGGATAATGAATTCGCTAAGTATAGTGATGAGTTGTCAATAAGGAATTTATGGATGAACAGGGCCCCATGTAAGTTTATTCTTTCATCAAGTAATGTGAAATTGGACTTTAAGTAGAGGTCACAATGGTAGCTCCTATATACCATCATCCAGTGCAAATCGAAGAGTAGAATGATCAAGTGGCTTAGTCTGTTTAGTGTTTCATGAGTAGCTGATCTGTGAACAGTGTCCCAAGACTCAACAATTGGTGGAATGATAGCTTCAAGAATTTGCAGGCGCATTCGAATGGGAAAACAAACTTTTTGATTTAAAGCTTTCGTGACTGCAGTGATTCATATTCTTGGTTCTTTCGGTAAAGTCACGCTGAAGGGAAACAATAAAATAAAAAATATATAAAACAATAAAATTCTCACGAAGTTTCGACTGCAAAAAAACACATTCTTTGTTTCCGTATAACACATTCCTGCGGAGGGAGCTGGTAGGAACGTCGGGTTGCTCGGTCAATGGCCAGGGTCAACGGCGGCACCACCACGTGGTGGATTCAGCACAATATGCCCGGCTGTGAGGGCGGGCACAAGCCGGCGTGAGTAGGTTAAACGTTGAGTTTTATAAGGGCACCACGGGGTGACCAGCCCGTCCCCACCCAGCCCCACCCCACCAGCCCCACCCTCACCATCCAGCTCCTCCCCACCCAGCCCCTCCCCAATCTCCCCACGCAGCCCCTCCCCACTCTCCCCACCCAGCCCCTCCCCACCCACCCTCCCCACCCTCCCCTCCCCACCCAGCCCCACCCTCCCCACCCTGCCCCTCCTTCCCCACCCAGCCCCTCCCCACCCAGCCCCCACCCCTCCCATTTTTGGATGCACGATGGACGGACACAATAATCCCCTGTGGGCTGGTGGTGTAACCAGGAGGTTTCTACCAGTTTAACCCCTGATGTTGATTATATTTTCTTCGAGATGTGATCAATGTGGGGTTGGAAGGTCAGTCTTGAATCAATCAGTAAACCCAAGTATTTGAAGCACTTCAATGTTGTTGTTTCTGATATTCGTAATAGGTGAAGGGAATTAAACTGGACTTTTATTTGAATAAAATAGCAAGACCTTTGTTTTTGGGGGATTTAGGAGCAATTTTCGTGATGACATTCGAAGTTCAATTAAGTCGAAATGGTGTTGGAGATTTGACACGGCTGTAATAGTGCAATCATCCTCTCGAAAATAAGACTTTACCGTGCAGGAGATTGTGACTTGTAAGGTAGCAGTTCACTTGTGATTGAAGTATTTCTTCCAATAATTTCGTAATTGGTGAAAGAATAGAGGTTGGTCTACAATTATTAGGATCTTCTTTGGACGAATGAGAGCAGATTTCCACTCTAGTGGAAGTTAACCTTCAGTGAGAGATTAAAAACGCGTGTGAGGTGTTTATGGATGAGATCTCCCACAGCTGCAAGTGCCAACGCAGGTAACTCGTCTTCTCCCGTGGATAACGATATCTTAGTTGATACTAGCGTATGCAGTACCTCCAGTTCAGATATGGGACTAACAGCTGCATTCGAGCTCATTATATTGCTCTATGTTTAGAGCAACATAATTAAGCTCTAATATTAAATTCAAGGTCAAGAGGTCATCGTGCCTGTGATGTCACCATACCTTGTGCAATTGTTCTTTTACACGTCTCGCAATGAGTTGTTTTTTTATTAATTTACAGTCTATGGGCAATCAAAACAATGCAGCAGTGGATAGAAACTGAGTCGCGTCCCTGAGTGACGGGGACACTCGACACTCAAAGAGGCCAAGCGGGGCCGCTGCTCTCGCCGGGCGCGGTGGCGTGCGCCTGTAATCCAGCTACTTGGAGGCGTGGGTTGCGGGATCGCTTGAGGACGGGAGTCCTGCGCTGTGAGGCTCTATGCCGATCGGGCGTCCGCACCAAGTTCGGTATCAATATGGTGAGCGAGGGGGAGCTCCCGCGCACCAGGTTGTTGTACTAAGGAGGGACGAACCGGCCCAGGCCGGAGACGGAGCAGGCCAAAGTCCCCGTGCCGATCAGTGGTGGGACAGCGCCTGTGAATAGACCTCTCAGGACAGCCCGGCCGACACAGCGAGACCCAATCCTTTTTTTATTATTACATTTTATTTACTCACCTCAAGTCCTATTCAGGTTTTTAATGTATCATCGTGCTCACTCGCATTACATTTATATTTTATCTGACTCATTGCAATAAAATTAAACGAATTATGAAAGAATCTCAAAACTGGCTCTTCTTCTATCACATTAAAATTACATGCAAGTGTTCATATGCATCATAATTTCAGCTTTCACGAAGCAATTATCGCAGCTGAGCTGTAAAATAACTTTCATTTTATTGGGAAAATCTCTGTCATTGAGTTGCTCCCCAGCGCATTCTGCCGGTGACAGAACGCATCGTCGTCTTCATCACTTCAAGAGGTTCCACTTTCACCGATCGCGTGTTACCTACAATGTCCCTGTACCATCATGACCATCAAGCAATCAAGTAATGTAATGTGAATATTTATATCGTGATCATCTTCATCGGCCATGATCAATCCACTGCTGAATAACGGCATCACGTTGTTTTATCTCTCAGGGTTCTGCAGAGTTGCAATCTACCTAATAAATTATAAACTTTATTTATCTTGGAGAAATCCGATGTGCTATGAAGCTCATTTTCACAGGCGTTTAATAGGGGCGGCCCAGAAAGTCACAACAACAAACAATAGCAAAATCGATAGGAGTGCAAAGTGTCGGAAAGGGGAGAAAATCACTACAAAGCAGTTACAAGTGACTAACAGAATTGTGCGCAGTTGCGTATACAGTTTCAGGTTATTTATTTTGGTATAGCCCTGTGAGCCATTCGGCTCTTGAATCGGGGGCACCCGCAACAAAAAACAAAAACACGAAAAAGAAAAACATCTTAAAGTGACTATGTGACTATGCAAACAGAAAATCCATGAAAAAAACAGCTAAATATTCCTGAAAAAAGCACCGTGCAAAAAATCCCAGTGGGCTGCAAGTCAAACAACAACAACAACAACCACAAGAAAACTTAGATTAAGGCCATCAGTCTAACTCCGTACTACAACAAAACAACCACGTCCAAACCAAAAAACTCGTCGAAATCACCAAAAAAATAAAACGAAAATTGCCACGTAACAGTGATCATAGAGACTGTGACCGAATTTTTACAATAAACTACATAAATAACCTGTAACACCAAATCCTAGAGCCATAGCTGGCTGCATGAGTTACTCCACAACAACAGAAGCATCAGTCGGAGTATCAAATTTTTCAATGCACCTTTAGGATCAGCACGCGAAATCAAAATAGAGATAATACTTTGCAGCGTCATCTGGAGCGAAACATTTTATTTTATTTTACGCCAATGAATAGCAGTGGCAGCTAGGGGTGTACAACTACTCTAGAGCAGTTTTGATAGATCTCATTCGTAGCGATTCAAGTTGCAGTTTATTGGCAATAGCATTCCAGACCCTGGGGGCATCAATAGCAAAGGCCCTTCCTCCAGTTTTTGTACGGCAATAGGGAATGTGAAGCTGGTAAATGAGCGAAGACCTGAGGTCAAATTTGTTCTTTGAAACAGAGAGGAGATCTAGCAGGTAGTCTGCGGATTTTTTTATAAGTACATCGTGAATAAATAAGATCTGGTGCACAAGCCGTCGAACATGAAGAGATGTTAAGTTTGACCCAATGTAGAGATCACAGTGGTGAGTCCTATATGGGCAGTTCAATGCAAATCTTAAGGCCGAGTAAAATATGGAATCAAGCTTCTTCAGTACAGTACTTGGGGCTGATTTATACACGATGTCACAGTAGTCAAGTAGAGGCAGTATGGTAGCTTTTATCTAATCCAAACGGAACATTGGGGGGAAGCAGTGCTTGTGTCGATACAGAATACCAATTTTTATTTTTGTCTTTTTACCAATATAATCAATGTGATCTTCTTAATTAAGTTTTGAATCCAGGATGACCCCAAGATACTAATAGATCTTGACTTGCTCTATTTGATAATGATTTAAGGAATGTAATTGGGGAAAAATAACTTCCTGCTTTAGTCCTGGTGAGAAGCATAGCACCTTGGTTTTGGAGGTATTCAGGACTAGTTTAAGAGCAACTAGCTGATGTTGTAGTTTGTTGAAATCACCCTGTAGCTTAGCAATCACGTCCATCCAGAGAGCGGCCAGCAGTAATCAGTATCGTGTCATCGGCAAAAAGATTTACCCTGGAATGATCCAGGTCAGTGCCCAAGTCATTGACATGAAGAGAGAACAAAAGGGGGCCGAGGATGGAACCCTGTGGAACCCCTTTTGTTCCACAGGGTTCCATCCTATAGAGTACACGACTTCCCTGAAGGCATTCACCTTCAGCGAGCACGATGCTGATCACGCAACGCGGTTCGAATTCGAACCTCGATCGATAGCTGTGCCATTGCCACGCGTCGACTAAAAAGCAAGGGACAAGTCCTTACTAACAACTCCTATCATTGTTTATTCTGGAGGGGTTGCCCCCCCCTACCTGAAAATCCTGGCTCTGCCACTGTCCACAAGGAAGGACGAAGGGTGGATGCTTGGATGACATCTGCTCAAATGTTTCCATGAAAATATTGGCTACAACTGGAGATAACGGAGAACCCATTGGGGAACCTTCAACTTGTTTGTAGAATGCTCCATTCCAGGTGAAGTGAGTATTGGTGAGGCAATGTCTAACCAGGGCCGGTACATCAACATTCAGTCCTTGTTGGACCAAATCTTCAATGATTGCAATGGTGTCAGGCACAGGAACTTTGGTAAACAAAGACACTACATCAAAACTGACAAAAAAAATCACCTGGAGAAAGTGAGATGTTCTTAATTAAAGATTCCAAGTGATCTGAGTTAAGTACAGCTGAGGTGGTCTTACCAGTAAATGGTTGTAAGGTCTCAGACAGAAATCGGGCCAGTTTGTAGGTGGGTGAGTCAATGGTGGAGACGAAAGAACGGAGTGGTGTACCTTCTTTATGGATTTTAGAAAGCCATACAATCTGGGTGGTCTAGCAGCATAGATATGCGAAGTGGCTTATCATCAAGTGGAAATGTATAGCAGGAACAATATTAATCTCTACTCTTTGGTTCTTTCGGTAAAGTCACGTAGGCATAAAATAGCATAAATCACGACGTTTCGATCGCAACACAAGCAATCATCATCAGGTGGGAAACCACAGCAATATGTTTTTATGCAGTGGGAGAGAGATGTCGTGGTAAGAGGTGAGAAGGGGGGGAGGGGCAAGGAGGGATTCCTGCAGTCACGAAAGCTTCAAATCTAGAATATTAATCTCAACAATCTCAACCACGTGGCAGCGATGCGCTCCGTCACCGCTAGAATGCGCCGCTGAGCGACTTATAAGCGGCGTCATTACTTACGTTAATGACAGCTGATGAAAGAGTTGCTCATCGCTACATCCTAATGTAGACAGCTCTGAGCAATTCCGTGTAACCACGTCGCGTCCCTGAGTCACGGGGACACTCGACACTCAAAGAGGCCAAGCGGGGCCGCTGCTCTCGCCGGGCGCGGTGGCGTGCGCCTGTAATCCAGCTACTTGGAGGCGTGGGTTGCGGGATCGCTTGAGGACGGGAGTCCTGCGCTGTGAGGCTCTATGCCGATCTGGCGTCGGCGGCGGTCGATAGGTCGCGAGTTCAAATCCAATTCATTTAATACTTTTTTTTAATGACATTTAAGCAATCATATTTACTTAGTCATTTGTTACGGTGTTTATCGGGAGGATGACATTAAACAAAATATTCTGAAAGTATGTACACCGGATTTGTCAATGTTTAAAAAGCGATTAATACATTGAACATGTACTGCCTGGGGACAGGTAGCAGTTATATGGCCAGGATGTGCCGTTGGTTATCAACTGGCGCAGTGGCGCACTGGGCTTAGCCCCTTGACGTTTTATTAAGGGGGTCTAACGCAGGTTCCGGGAACCACCAAATTCGTAGGAGGGGCTTCCATTCAAAATCAATCCACTAGCATTAGGTGAGAAGGTGTCGCGCCCGCCTGTAGCTTCATTCAGTACCATGACGGCCTTAGACCCCCTTTTTAATTTAATTATTATTGTGTTTTATATACTTACAAACCTCGCCGCCACGCGTCAGGAGTCAAAAGGTCACGGGTTCAAATCCAACCGCCGGTATAATATTTTTAAAAACATTCACTTCAAAAACTATAATTTTCTTTACTTCGCCATTTGTAGCAGTATTTATCGGCACGGTTATGTACAATACTAAAATTCCAGAACTATTTATACAAGATGTGTTGTTGTATTAAAAAAAAATGCATTTTAATACTTCAACGGATCTATGATTACTGGGAGCAACGTTAGTTTTAGCGTCACTCACGCTGCCAAAACTTTCAAATGCAGTAGACACACAAATACGTTACAGTACAGTATCACATGTTATGTCATGTATATCTCCACAAAGGAATTGAAAGTTCATGAATTTAAAATAAAATATTCCAGTAATCCTGTCCTGAGAGAAGCCACCAAAGGGCTCTGTGTGTTTCTCTCACCCCCTCGTATGCCGTGCCTGCCTTTATAGGTGCTTGCTCACAGCACTTGCCCATACAGTCTGTTAAGGCTATACGGGGGATCTTTGTATATGTTTCTCTCTCTGTGTGTGTCTCTCTAGGTGTGTCTCTCTGTCTGTGTGTGTGTCTCTCTCTCTGTGTCTCTGTGTCTCTCTCTCTGAGTGTCTCTCTCTCTGTGTGTGTCTCTCTGTCTGTGTGTGTCTCTCTCTCTGTGTCTCTGTGTCTCTCTCTCTGAGTGTCTCTCTGTCTGTGTGTGTCCGGCAAAACAACCCCCTACCTCCTCGCGGTGCCGGACGGGCAACTCTGTCGTGGACAGTGCTGTGGGGGGAGTTCCAATTTTGATTGGCTCCTCCCCTCATGGCATATGTGTCCACCACAGGGGCTAAACGGGGGCTCTGGACGGGTGCGAGGGGCTGGTAACCCCTCCACCTTCAATTAATTACCACAAAACCACGAATTAAACTGAAATATGTAACAACTAAGCTTGTGCCGGAGGCCCCGGGGGGCCAGGCGTCTATGACGTCTCCTGGCCAAACCCCAATTGGCGGAGCCAGGAGATTGAATACCTACCCTCGGGGCTACTCCAGAAACAACGAAAAGCCACTACGGGTGGCCACGTGGAATGTTCGAACGCTCACTGCAGAGGAGAGGCTGCCACTCCTCTGTCGGGAGCTGGACCGGTACCGCCTGGATCTATGCGGCATTCAGGAGGTCCGGTGGACCGGCTCTGGCTCCTGCCACCATGAGGGGTGGACAGTCCTCTACTCGGGGCAGCAGACTGCCAAACAACAGGGTGTGGGTCTTCTTTTGAACAAAAGAATGAAGGGGGCGTGGGAGCGTGGCGGTGAGGTGTGGGAAGCTGTAAGCCCCAGGCTACTTTGGGCTCGCCTTCCCATCAACCGGAGGCGAGGAATGGTGGTCGTGGTTACTTATGCCCCCACCGAAGATGAACATCCGTGGAGGGATGCAGGCAAAGCCGATGAGTCAGATGCCTTCTATGACCTCCTGTCACAGGTGCTGGCTAAAGTGGCCCCTCGGGATAGAGTCATCATGTTGGGTGACTTCAATGCCCGAGTTGGTCATGATACTGGCACCTGGTCTCGAGTGATTGGAGGGCATGGGCCAGATCAGCTCAATAACAACGGTAGGAGGCTGCTAGATTTTTGTGCAGCCCATGGGCTTGTAATTACCAACACGCTGTTCCGGCATCGGCGCATCCACACAACATCATGGATGCATGCCGGGTCCAAGCAAGAACATCTGCTGGACTACATAGTGACGGACCAGCGAATGCGAGCCCATGTCCTTGACACCAGGACCTACCGTGGAGCTGATCTGCCCTCTGACCATCGACTAGTCATCTGTAAGATGCGCCTGCCATTCTTCCACTCCGGTGGTGGGTGTACACCCAGGACCCCATTCCAACCTAAAGTGGCCTGGTCTCAGTTATCTGATGAAAGTTGCAAGCGAGAATTTCATCATCGCTTGCGGCTGGGATTGGCATCGTCCCCGACTCCTCCTGATGTCGAGGGTAAATGGGCGAGGTTTAGGACTGTGACTCATGCAGCTGCAATGGCTGCTTTGGGTACGCGGTCCAGACCTCCCCAGACACCCTGGATGACAGAGGAGTTGTTCAGGATGGTTGAGAAAAAGCGACAGGCCCACTGTCATCGGCTACAGAATCCCACGTCAGAAAATGAGGAGGCTTACCGCAGCCTTCGCTCGGAGGTTCGGAGAGCCGTGAGGCGCTGCAAGGATGGGTGGTGGTCGCGGGTTGCTGAGGAGATGGAGTCTGCCTCAGTGGCCCGTGATCACAAATCGCTATTTAACTCCATCAAAAAAGTAACCTGCAGCGCCACACCTATTACCATCATTAGGGGAAACACGGTGATCCAATTTCCGACCCCCAGGAACAGGTTCGCAGATTTGCTGAGCATTTCTGTGAGGTCCTGGGGGAGGGAAAATCCCTCAGCCAGGAAAACATCGTGGCACAAAGTGAGGATGACCCTGCTGAGGCTGCGGTGCCTCAAATATTGGATGAAGTCACCCCCTGTGAGTGGCTGGCTGAGGTGCCATCTGCTGAGGAAGTATTGAGGGCGATCTGGAGTCTGAGACCAGGAAAGGCAGCGGGCAGAGATGATCTCCCAAGCGAAATGCTGAGGGAGGGTGGCGTTTGTGCACAGACTGCCCTATATGACATCATAACAACAGTCTGGACCACTGGACGGGTTCCGCAAGATTGGAAGGATGCCCTGGTGGTCCCCCTTTTTAAGAAGGGGGACCGCACAGACTGTAACAACTACAGGGGCATCTCACTCCTCAGTGTGCCGGGAAAGGTCCTGGCAAGGATTATTCAGCATCGCCTTGCCAGGCACGCTGAGGAGAGGCTTGCGGAGCCCCAATGCGGTTTCAGGAAAGGGCGGTCCTGCACAGATGCCATATTTTCTGTCCGTCTGCTACAGCAGAGGTGTAGGGAATTCCAACAAGACCTACATCTCTGCTTTATTGACCTGGTCAAGGCCTATGATACCATCAGTAGGCCTGGGCTCTGGGTCGTTCTTCGTGTTTTTGGAGTACCTGACCCTCTGCTCACGATCATTAAGGACCTTCATGATGGTGAGCGGGCCCGGGTAAAACTACGTGGCCGGGAGTCAGAGCCATTCCCTGTACACCTTGGGGTGCGACAGCGATGTCCTCTGGCTCCCACATTATTTAACATCTATTTTGACCACGTAGTTCGTGAAGCCTTCAATAGCTGTACCGGGGGAATATCCATATGGTACAGATATAATGGGAGGCTAATCGATGCCCGGGTGCGGTCAAGGGATGGCTCCCTATTGCTCAACCACGTTATGTATGCTGATGACTTGGTAATAGCTGCTCAGTCAGAGGAGGAGTTGGAGACGCTGCTGCTGAGACTGGAGCGTCCCAATCGGTGATGGGGCAGTTGTGGAGAGAGTGGAGAGTTTCCCATACCTGGGCAGTGTGCTTATGACTGGCTCCAGTTTAACAGCAGAGGTCTCACTCCGAATCAGTCGAGCGGCAATATCTTTTCATCGGTTGCGTAACGCTGTGTGGAAGCTACCTGGTCTGTCGCTCCGCACTAAGCTTCAGGTCTTCTCGGCCACGGTCATTCCCTCCCTTCTCTACGCTTGCGAAACGTGGACCCCCCTAATGGAACATCTTCGCCGGTTAGAAACATTTAGGCTGACCTGCCTACGATCCATCCTGGGTTTAACCAGACTGGATTGTGTGAGGAGCTCACAAATCCTTGAAAGATCTGGGCAGGGTCCCATCGGTGAGCTCCTCCGGCAGGCAAGGCTGCGATGGCTGGGTCATGTAGCCCGCATGCCCAGCCACCGCATGCCGAAACAGCTTTTGTTTGGCCGGATTGAGGGGGCTAAGCGGGCGCGGTACGGGCTAGAGAAGAGATGGAGTGATGTGGTACAGGAGGACGTGGAGCTGAGTGGACTTGCCGATGACTGGTACCAGCGGTGTCAAGATCGGCCTCTGTGGAGGAGGCTCGTGAATGATGCTACTGGGCAGTTGGAGGCAGTCGCCCTCCAACAACAACGGAGGGCGGAGGAGCGACGCTCACAACAGCGAGCGGAGCGCCGGGTGGCTAAAGCACAGCAGGTTGGCACAGTAGGGGGCACAGGTGGTGCATCAGCCAGTCATCTCAGTCAGTCGACCCGTGGCACCTGGGTCTGCCCCGTGACCTCCTGCCAGCGGGCGTTCGACACTTCACGTGGCCTCAGAGTGCACATAGCCTGGCACAAGCGTCGTGGTGACGTCACCGCCACTTAGTGGCGAATGGCGGTTGTTGTTGTTGTTGTTGTCTCTCTGTCTGTGTGTCTCTCTCTGTGTGTGTCTCTCTCTCTGTCTTGTGGGGAGCGGTAGTGTAGCGGTTTGCGCGCTGCGCTATGAACCCGGCGACACGGGTTCGATTCCCGCTCACGGCCAACACCAGTGACGATTATCTTAACCGGTCCCCGGCGTCCCCTAGGTCGACTCAGCCTCAAATGAGTACCTGGTGCATTGTGTAAACATTGCCACTAGGGAGACAAAGGCGGTCGGGCGTGGTGCTGGCCACCCACCCCCTCGTGTACCGTTTCCGGCCTTCATAGGTGCTCGCTAACAGCACTTGCTCCTACAGTCTATTTAGGCTATATGGGGGAACTTTGAACTTTGTGTCTCTCTCTCTCTCTGTCTGTGTGTGCCTCTCTCTGTCTGTGTGTGTCTCTCTCTCTGTCTGTGTGTGTCTCTGTCTTTGTGTGTCTCTTTCTATCTGTGTGTCTCTCTCTGTCTGTGTCTCTCTCTGTCTGTGTGTGTGTCTCTCTCTAAACAATCATATTTACTTCATATATTATATTATATATCATATATATCAATCATATTTACTACAATGTTCCTGTACCATCATGACCATCAAGTAATGTAATGTGAATATTGATATCGTGATCATCTTCATCGGCCATGACCAATCCACTGCTGAAAAACGGCATCACGTTGTTTTATCTCTCAGGGCTCTGCAGAGTTGCAATCTACCTAAGAAATTATAAACTTTATTTATCTTGGAGAAATCCGATGTGCTATGAAGCTCATTTTCACAGACGTTTAATAGGGGCGGCCCAGAAAGTCACAACAACAAACAATAGCAACATCGATAGGAGTGCAAAGTACAGGAAAGGTAAGCAAATCACAAATAAATAAATGGTAAAATAGATAAAGTATTTCAGTTAAAATTGCAAAAGTACACACACTCCCAAGCGGAGGCAAGGCAGCAAAATAACAGGAAGATCAGTGCCAGACCATACCAAGACTAAAACACACAGTCACCAATAAAATTACACATTTAAAGTTAACTATTGATACATGGATAAGGATACAAGTTACGAATCACATTGGCAAATGCAGTTGTATCCAACACGGATCTTCTGCTTCAGGATATGTTTTGAAGGAATATTTATGTTGTTGAAACGAGGTTGTTCCAAACCGTTGTTATGCAACTGCAAAGGCATTGTCACCTATTATAATTCTTGTTCTTGGGATATTTTAAAGGTTATTGAATGGACGTCTTAGGTTTATTGTGCTTTACAATGGGGATAATGACTTCGCTAAGTATAGTGCTGAGTTGTCAATAAGGAATTTATGGATGAACAGGGCCACATGTAGGTGTATTCTTGCATCAAGTAAAATAAGTAGAGGTCACAATGGTAGCTCCTATATACCATCATCCAGTGCAAATCGAAGAGTAGAATGATCAAGTGGCTTAGTCTGTTTAGTGTTTCATGAGTAGCTGATCTGTAAACAGTGCCCCAAGACGAAGAATTAGTGGAATGATAGCTTCAATAATTTGCAGGCGCAATCGAATGGGAAAACAAACTTTGTTTCCCTATATACTCCTGTTGTTGATTATATTTATCTTCGAGATGTGATCAATGTGGGGTTGTAAGGTCAGTCTTGAATCAATCAGTAAATCCAGGTATTTGAAGCACTTCAATGTTGTTGTTTCTGATATTCGTAATAGGTGAAGGGAATTAAACTGGACTTTTGTTTGAAGAAAATAGCATAATCTTTGTTTTTTGGGGATTTAGGAGCAATTTTCGTGATGACATTCGAAGTTCAATTAAGTCGAAATGGTGTTGGAGATTTGACACAGCTGTAATGGTGCAATCATCCTCTCGAAAATAAGACTTTACCGTGCAGGAGATTGTGACTTGTAAGGTAGCAGTTCGCTTGTGATTTAAGTATTTCTTCCAATAATTTCGTAATTGGTGAAAGAATAGAGGTTGGTCTACAATTATTAGGATCTTTTTAACACGTAGGCTTTCGCGACCAATATTATTCATAATAAAGGTTTTTGGGTTAGATCGCGTTGATTTATAAATGTGTCGTAACCCTCCACCACCCGACACGGCCAATCAGCCAAAAAAAAGTGTCACGTTGACAATAAGACAAATAGTTCACTACTTTAGCCCACCGGTGTGTTGAAGAGTGAATCCACATTTACAGTTTGAGTACGACACATTTATAAATAAACGCGATCTAACCCAAAAACCTTTATTATGAATAATATTGGTCGCGAAAGCCTACGTGTTAAACTGACTAACCTCTATGGAGAGGATACTTTTCTTAAAACCAGAAAATTGGAGAAGCTCCGCATTAAGCGGATGAAATTGATATCTTCACTGGCGTTCCTCAAAAGGTGCAGAGATTCAAAGGTAATACCAAACGCAGTTAAAATAACACATCACATAAAGTCTTCTAAAGCTAACTAAATACTACACAAAGCTAGCGAATTATTATTAATAGAGAGAATACAGCACAATAGGAGTGAATTATCTTACATTTCGGAATCGCTAAAGCAGTTACACTTAGATATAAGCAATAGTGTATCTATGCATTATTGGAATATAATCGATAACATAACACAACAATCGGCTGATAATGTGTTTAAACTAACAAAAACTAACCAAATTAATAAATTTTCTAGACTACATAATAAACAAATCCCTACTGAAAACCAAAAATTTAAAAACAAAACCGTACTGAACTTGACTAACACTGTATTAACCGGTGACATGGTCTCTATCCTTTCTAAAGGCCTTAACTTTGCCGTTACCCCACGCACAATTCCAGTGGATGAGATAATTGCTGAGGTAGAATCAGCAGTTAGACTCCTTCCACATAATGAGGCAGAGATGACTAGACATGAGGTTGCTAAAATAATTGAGAATAGCAAAGTTCCAAAAGTAAATATTAGCTCTAACGAGGCAAAAGCCTTTAGAAAGCTGCGGGTAAACAAGGATATCCAAATCCTAGCAGCTGATAAAGGCCGCACTACTGTAGTGATGTCACGAGCCGATTATGATAATAAAATTAGAAATTTACTAGAGGAAAGTACCTACATTAAAATTAAACGAGATCCAACTAATACTTTAGAACGTAAGACCACTGCAATAATTGCAAATTCATTAATCCCTAAAAATGAGCAATACCAAATTAAGCCAAGGGCCTCAAAACCACCTAGACTCTATGGGCTACCAAATATTCATAAAATCGGCATCCCATTACGACCCATAGTCGGTACAATTGGCTCTGCCACATATCAATTAGCAAAATATATAACCAAACAAATACAGCCCTACATCGGTAGGACATCTTCATTCATAAAAAATTCAGAAAATCTTGTGAATGTGATTAAAGATATTAAACTTACTCCTGATGATATTCTGTTAAGGTTTGATGTGATTTCTCTATTCACTAATGTTCCAGTGGACGAATCTCTTAAATTACTTGATACACTAGTAAAGAATACCGGTTTACCAAAATATATTCCGAAACTTGCTGGCCATTGTTTAAATAACACTTATTTCTTATGGAGAGGGGATTTCTTTAAACAAAAGGAAGGAGCAGCAATGGGTTCTCCTTTATCCCCTGCTATAGCAAATTTGTACATGGAAAACTTTGAAATAAGAGCACTTGGCTCGAGCACATTAAAACCATCCTTTTGGTTTAGATATGTGGATGACACTTTGGTTGTCTGGCCACATAGTAAAGATACACTTAATGATTTTCTAAATCATCTCAATGCACAAAACCCGGCCAT
Organism: Petromyzon marinus; assembly: GCF_048934315.1. Taxonomy (NCBI): domain Eukaryota; kingdom Metazoa; phylum Chordata; class Hyperoartia; order Petromyzontiformes; family Petromyzontidae; genus Petromyzon; species Petromyzon marinus. Next base: position 1,558,680 of record NC_133711.1, on the reverse strand, counting down.
CCAGTTCACCATGGAAATGGAGGTGAATAACACACTCCCATTCCTAGATATTTTGCTTGGACATGGCCTAAACGGTAAAATAAAACACAGCGTTTACAGAAAGCAAACGCACACTGATGCCTATCTGAATGCAGAATCACATCATCATCCAGCTCAGAAATCCTCTCTTATCAAGACGCTCATACATCGGGCTAAAACAGTGTCAGATGGTGAGAGTCTAGTGAGAGAGATTAAACACGTTAAAGACGCACTACGACAGAATGGCTACAATAATGTTCAAATTAGCAGAGCACTGAATGCCAAATCACAATCGCAAAGCAATACTGCTGAAAGCGACCAGATTGTTAAAACAATAAAAAATTCCATATATCTCAGGAGTAACTGACACATTAGCCCGTGTTTTGCAAAAGCAAAACATTACAGTAAGATTTGGTACAGTACACAAAATTCAAAAACTAGTATCTTGCACTAAAGACGCATTACCTAAATTATCAACAGAAGGTCTATATCGGATTAATTGTTTATGTGGCAGCTGCTACATTGGACAGACAGGACGTAACATCAGCGTAAGACTAAAAGAACATCAGAGAAATATTAAATTATCTCAAACACAACTGTCGGCAGTGGCAGAACATGCTTGTCAACAAGGACACTCAATTGATTTCGACAATGTTGCAGTGGTGTGTAAAACTAATTATTACTGGCAAAGACTAATTAGAGAATCCATTGAAATTGAGAGGAACAAGAATAACTTTAATCGCTCTGACAGCTACAGGCTTAGTGCGGCCTGGAAGCGTATTATTAAATAATACACATTACATTTTGATTTAAAGAATTACTAATCTACAACTCATTACTAATCATAACCAATGACTGATTACTAATCGATTATATAATTACAATACCCCCCCCCTCCGCCTCTAATCACTGCACCTGATATGAGTTAAGTGATGACGTCACCCTGCTGCTCTATATAAAACCGGGAGCAAGCGAGGGCTTTACCATTCTGGCGAATTGCTTGATGATGCTGGATGTTTTTACCAGCGAAACGTCGTACTCAAACTGTAAATGTGGATTCACTCTTCAACACACCGGTGGGCTAAAGTAGTGAACTATTTGTCTTATTGTCAACGTGACACTTTTTTTGTTGATTGGCCGTGTCGGGTGGTGGAGGGTTACGACACATTTATAAATAAACGCGATCTAACCCAAAAACCTTTATTATGAATATTAGGATCTTCTTTGCACGAATAAGAGCAGATTTCCACTCTAGTGGAAGTTAACCTTCAGTGAGAGATTACAAACGCGTGTGAGGTGGTTATGGATGAGATCTCCCACAGCTGCAAGTGCCAACGCAGGTAACTCGTCTTCTCCCGTGGATAACGATATCTTAGTTGATACTAGCGTATGCAGTACCTCCAGTTCAGATATGGGACTAACAGCTGCATTCGAGCTGATTATATTGCTCTATGTTTAGAGCAATATAATTAAGCTCTAATATTAAATTCAAGGTCAAGAGGTCATCGTGCCTGTGATGTCACCATACCTTGTGCAATTGTTCTTTTACACGTCTCGCAATGAGTTGTTTTTGTTTTATTAATTTACAGTCTATGGGCAATCAAAACAATGCAGCAGTGGATAGAAACTGCGTCGCGTCCCTGAGTGACGGGGACACTCGACACTCAAAGAGGCCAAGCGGGACCGCTGCTCTCGCCGGGCGCGGTGGCGTGCGCCTGTAATCCAGCTACTTGGAGGCGTGGGTTGCGGGATCGCTTGAGGACGGGAGTCCTGCGCTGTGAGGCTCTATGCCGATCGGGCGTCGGCGGCGGTCGATAGGTCGCAAGTTCAAATCCAACTCGATTAATACTTTTTTTAAATGACATTTAACAATCATATTTACTTAGTCATTTTTACGGTGTTTATCGGGAGGATGACATTAAACAAAATATTCTCAAAGTATGTACACCGGATTTGTCAATGTTTAAAAAAGCGATTAATACATTGAACATGTACGGCCGTGGGACAGGTAGCAGTTATATGGCCAGGATGTGCCGTTGGTTATCAACTGGCGCAGTGGCGCACTGGGCTTAGCCCCTCGACTTTTTATTAAGGGGGTCTAACGCAGGTTCCGGGAACCACCAAATTCGTAGGAGGGGCTTCCATTCAAAATCAATCCACTAGCATTAGGTGAGAAGGTGTCGCGCCCGCCTGTAGCTTCATTCAGTACCATGACGGCCTTAGACCCCCTTTTTAATTTAATTATTATTGTGTTTTATATACTTACAAACCTCGCCGCCACGCGTCAGGAGTCAAAAGGTCACGGGTTCAAATCCAACCGCCGGTATAATATTTTTTAAAACATTCACTTCAAAAACTATAATTTTCTTTACTTCGCCATTTTTAGCAGTATTTATCGGCACAGTTATGTGCAATACTAAAATTCCAGAACTATTTATACAAGATGTGTTGTTGTATTTTAAAAAAAATGCATTTTAATACTTCAACGGATCTATGATTACTGGGAGCAACGTTAGTTTTAGCGTCACTCACGCTGCCAAAACTTTCAAATGCAGTAGACACACAAATACGTTACAGTACAGTATCACATGTTATGTCATGTATATCTCCACAAAGGAAATGTAAGTTAATGAATTTAAAATAAAATATTCCAGTAATCCTGTCCTGAGATAAGCCACCAAAGGGCTCTGTGTGTTTCTCTCACCCCCTCGTATGCCGTGCCTGCCTTTATAGGTGCTTGCTCACAGCACTTGCCCCTACAGTCTGTTCAGACTATACGGGGGATCTTTATATATGTTTCTCTTTCTGTGTGTGTCTCTCTAGGTGTGTCTCTCTGTCTGTGTGTGTCTCTCTCTGTGTGTGTCTCTCTCTCTGTCTTGTGGGGAGCGGTAGTGTAGCGGTTTGCGCGCTGCGCTATGAACCCGGCGACACGGGTTCGATTCCCGCTCACGGCCAACACCAGTGACGATTATCTTAACCGGTCCCGGGCCTCCCTAGGTCGACTCAGCCTCAAATGAGTACCTGGTGCAGTGTGTAAACATTGCCACTAGGGAGACAAAGGCGGTCGGGCGTGGTGCTGGCCACCCACCCCCTCGTGTACCGCTTCCGGCCTTCATAGGTGCTCGCTAACAGCACTTGCTCCTACAGTCTGTTAAGGCTATATGGGGGAACTTTGAACTTTGTGTCTCTCTCTCTGTCTGTGTGTGTCTCTCTCTAAACAATCATATTTACTTCATATATTATATTATATATCATATATATCAATCATATTTACTACAATGTTCCTGTACCATCATGACCATCAAGTAATGTAATGTGTATATTGATATCGTGATCATCTTCATCGGCCATGACCAATCCACTGCTGAATAACGGCATCACGTTGTTTTATCTCTCAGGGCTCTGCAGAGTTGCAATCTACCTAATAAATTATAAACTTTATTTATCTTGGAGAAATCCGATGTGCTATGAAGCTCATTTTCACAGACGTTTAATAGGGGCGGCCCAGAAAGTCACAACAACAAACAATAGCAAAATCGATAGGAGTGCAAAGTACAGGAAAGGTAAGCAAATCACAAATAAATAAATGGTAAAATAGATCAAGTATTTCAGTTCAAATTGCAAAAGTACACAAACTCCCAAGCGGACGCAAGGCAGCAAAATAACAGGAAGATCAGTGCCAGACCACACCAAGACAACAACACACAGTCACCAATAAAATTACACATTTAAAGTTAACTATTGATACATGGGTAAGGATAAAAGTTACAAATCACATTGGCAAATGCAGTTGTATCCAACACTAATCTTCTGCTTCAAGATATGTTTTGAAGGAATATTTATGATGTTGAAACGAGGTTGTTCCAAACCGTTGTCATGCAACTGCAAAGGCATTGTCACCTATTATAATTCTTGTTCTTGGGATATTTTAAAGGTAATTTGAATGGACGTCTTAGGTTTATTGTCCTTTACAATGGGGATAATGACGTCGCTAAGTATAGTGATGAGTTATCAATAAGGAATTTATGGATGAACAGGGCCCAACACTTGCATGAAGTGATGTGAGATTGGACTCTAAGTAGAGGTCATAATGGTAGCTCCTGTATATCATCATCCAGTGCAAATCCAAAAGTAGAATGATACAGTGGGTTAGTCTGTTTAGTGTTTCAATAGAGGCTGATCTTGAAACAGTGTCGCTGGATTCGAAAATTGGTAGAATGATAGCTGTAGGATTAAAGAGCCTCTCAATTGTTTAAAATTGTTGAAACTTGTAAGCTGGGTAATTTGTACGTGACAACTACATCTGGTTTTTTTCGAGCGTCTTTTTAGCCCTTGCTGTCCATTGGTATACTGAGCAATCAAACCTTGTTATCTGGCGCAGTGAGAATAAGATGAGAATATTGATTAATTACTGGAGGAATCCGATGAGCTGTGAAGCTCTTATTCACAGATGTCCAGTAAGGGACGGGTCAGAACGTTTCAAGAACAATACAACACACGATAGGAGTTCAGAGTATAGGAAAGGTGAATACATCGATTAAACATGTATACAAATGTAACACGTAAGCTTTCGCGACTAATATCATCCATAATATAATTTGTTGGGGTTAGATCGCGTAAATATATAAATGTGTCATTAAACCCGCCACATTCATATATTTACGCGATCTAGCAAAAAAACAACTCTATTATGGATTTATACACATACAACTAAATTATTTTTTATCTTGTCAGGTAAAGCTCACTGAGCTATTAGCTTTCTTTTTCAGAAGCGACCTTGGCACAAATGATAGGTAAGCGAAGTGGCTTATCATCATCACGTGGAAATGTTTTGCAGGAACAATATTAATCTCAACAATCTCAACCACGTGGCAGCGATGCGCTCCGTCACCGCTAGAATGCGCCGCTGAGCGACTCATTAGCGACGACATTCCCCACGTTAATGACAGCTGATGAAAGAGCTGCTCATCCCTACATCCTAATGTAGACAGCTCTGAGCAACTCCGTGTAACCACGTCGCGTCCCTGAGTGACGGGGCCACTCGACACTCAAAGAGGCCAAGCGGGGCCGCTGCTCTCGCCGGGCGCGGTGGCGTGCGCCTGTAATCCAGCTACTTGGAGGCGTGGGTTGCGGGATCGCTTGAGGACGGGAGTCCTGCGCTGTGAGGCTCTATGCCAGGGGTCGGGAACCTTTTTGACTAAGAGAGCCATGAAAGCAAAACATTTGGAAATGTATTTCAGTGAGAGCCATATAATATATTTTAAAAGTGAATTCAACTAAATGTCAGTATAATAAGCCTCTGAATTTATTCTTTTAAATAATGTTGTTATAACACTCACCATTAATGCGACTTCTGGTGCTGCATGGATTTGCTGATGTCTTTGTAGTCGGGTTGGTACTTGGTGAGGTTAAGCTTCATGCAAGCGTTGAGGCTTTCATCCGTTAAACGTGATCGTAGGTTGGACTTGATGTTTTTAAGATGTGAGAATGACTGCTCACATGCATACGTAGATCCAAACATGGTCAATACAGCAATACTCACACGCTGCAGTGTGTGGTATGTGACAGGAAGCGCGTTCCAAGTTTTGAGAATCAGCTGGTCTTCGGGTTGGAGTTTTTTCATTTCTGTCCACATGTGCTTGCTCGCCAACTCCGCTTTCTGTCGTGTGATTCTTTCCAAATCTTCATTCAGTGACTTGAACTTATTCACCCACATGTCTGAGGCCTTCAGGTCAGCCACTTCTGCTTCAAAATCTCTGACGGAGACACCAGGGATGTAATTCAGGTCGGCTGTGTTCAGTGAACACTCGTTTGGATGGGTGATGAACTTAAAAAGACGAGTGTGCTCACGAAATTCTCCAAAGCGTGCTTTGAAGGACTGTAGGAGACTGGATGTGCAGCCAGCTAGCTGGTGGAGATCAAGGTTTTGAATGGGCTCACTTGCTGTGCATGCATCTTTAAATTGGCTCAGTTTTTCAAAATGTAGTAAAAGACCTGTTTCAAGATCCGTGATGAAAAGCTCCAGCTTGTTTTCAAAAGCAAATACAGCTTGTTGAAGGGATAACACTGTATTTCCAATGCCTTGCATTTTCACGTTGAGCTGGTTCAGATGTTCAGTCAGATCTACGAGATAGTAAAACTTGAGGAGCCACTCGGTGTCGGCTAGCTCAGGATGCCCGACGCCTTTCATTTCAAGGAAAGTCCGGATTTCGTTCAGGCAAGCCGCAAAACGGCTAAGCACCTTCCCTCTTGACAACCAACGCACATTGCTGTGCAAAAGCAGACCAGGATAGTTATTTACAACTTCATCCAGCAGTGTTTTAAACTGGCGATCATTTAAGGCTCGGGCAACAATAAAGTTGATCACACGAATGACCAGCGACATCACTTCGCCAAACTGCCTGTCACACATCTGAGCACAAAGTGCCTCCTGGTGTATAATGCAATGGAAACTTAGGATGGGTCTATTTTCATGTTCACGGAGACGCGCCACAAATGCTTTGTTTTTCCCCACCATACACGGAGCACCATCAGTACACACTGAGAGAAGTTTATCCATAGGTAGACTTTTTTCTTGAGCAAACTCCATGAAAGACTTGAATAAATCCTCACCTCTTGTGGACCCTTTTAATGGCAGAACAGCAAGACTTTCTTCGCGCAGTGTGTCACCAACAGCATATCTTGCAATCACGCTGAACTGCGACAAATGGCTCACGTCTGTTGACTCATCCAAAGCCAGAGAAAAGAACGGCGCTGCATTTATGTCCTTCACTTGCGTTTCCTCCACTTTGTTTGCCATCACGATGGTACGATCATGAACAGTTCTTGCCGACAGAGGCATGTCTTGTATCCGTTTGATTATCTTGTCTTTGTTCGGAAGATCATCAAAAAGTTCATTGGCTACATCCAGCATGAACGTTTTAGCATACTCGCCATCTGTGAATGGTTTTCCGTTCCTCACTATTGCTAAAGAATCAGCAAAGCTAGCCGAATTATAGTCACCTTGCCGGGTCCATACGCGGAGTTGCTGCTGGCTAGCTTGCACCCTGCTCAGAAGCTCTTGGCACGCTTTCTTTCTGCTGTCTCCCGCAGGGTATTTTGATGCAAAGGTAGCGTGGCGCGTGTCGAAGTGCCGCTTTACATTCGACCGTTTCAACGATGTAATTTTGTCATTGCAAATTAGACACACCGCAGAACCCGCTCTCTCCACAAAGGCGAATTCTTCGGTCCATTCGTCCTGAAATGTACGATACTCGTCGTCTTTTTTTCTTTTCGCCATCTTCTTCGTCGAAGGGTTAGCTTTGAGCTAATGACCGAGCAGACGCAGTCTCAGACTGATTCAAAAGGGGGCGTTTACCTGTTTTACCCAGCAACGGCAAACGTAGGCCAGTATCATCCAATTAAAATAATGGACAATTGCTCCTGCAGCCCTGAACAGGACATGCGCAGTGAAAAATCGATGGATGGATTAAAACAAGTGAGAATATTTTGTTTTATCTGCGAGCCATATGCAATCATCAAAAGAGCCACATCTGGCTCGCGAGCCATAGGTTCCCGACCCCTGCTCTATGCCGATCGGGCGTCCGCACCAAGTTCGGTATCAATATGGTGAGCGAGGGGGAGCTCCCGCGCACCAGGTTGTTGTACTAAGGAGGGACGAACCGGCCCAGGCCGGAGATGGAGCAGGCCAAAGTCCCCGTGCCGATCAGTGGTGGGACAGCGCCTGTGAATAGACCTCTCAGGGCAGCCCGGCCGACACAGCGAGACCCAATCCTTTTATTCTCATTATTACACTTTATTTACTCACCTCAAGTCCTATTCAGGTTTTTAATGTATCATTAGGGTCGTGCTCACTCGCATTACATTTATATTTTATCTGACTCATTGCAATAAAATGTCAAGAATTATGAAAGAATCTCAAAACTGGCCCTTCTTCTATCACATTAAAATTACATGGAAGTGTTCATATGCATCACAATTTCAGCTTTCACGAAGCAATTATCGTAGTTGAGCTGTACAACGACTGTGATTTTATTGGGAAAGTCTGTCATTGAGTTGCTCCCTAGCGCATTCTGCCGGTGACAGAACACATCGTCGTCTTCATCACTTCAAGAGGTTCCACTTTCACGGATCGCGTGTTAGTTACAATGTCCCTGTACCATCATGACCATCAAGTAATCAAGTAATGTGATTATTGATATCGTGATCATCTTCATCGGCCATGATCAATCCACTTCTGAATAACGGCATCACGTTGTTATATCTCTCAGGGCTCTGCACAGTTGCAATCTACCTAAGAAATTATAAACTTTATTTATCTTGGAGAAATCCGATGTGCTATGAAGCTCATTTTCACAGACGTTTAATAAGGGCGGCCCAGAAAGTCACAACACCAAACAATAGCAAAATCGATAGGAGTGCAAAGTACAGGAAAGGTACAAAAATAAATGGTAAAATAGATAAAGTATTTCAGTTAAAATTGCAAAAGTACACAAACTCCCAAGCGGAGGCAAGGCAGCAAAATAACAGGAAGATCAGTGCCAGACCATACCAAGACTAAAACACACATTCACCAATAAAATTACACATTTAAAGTTAACTATCGATACATGGGTAAGGATACAAGTTACAAATCACATTGGCAAATGCAGTTGTATCCAACACGGATCTTTTGCTTCAGGATATGTTTTGAAGGAATATTGATGATGTTGAAACGAGGTTGTTCCAAACCGTTGTCATGCAGCTGCAAAGGTATTGTCACCTCTTATAATTCTTGTTCTTGGGATATTTTAAAGGTTATTGAATGGACGTCTTAGGTTTATTGTGCTTTACAATGGGGATAATGACTTCGCTAAGTATAGTGATGAGTTGTCAATAAGGAATTTATGGATGAACAGGGCCACATGTAGGTTTATTCTTGCATCAAGTAAAATAAGTAGAGGTCACAATGGTAGCTCCTATATACCATCATCCAGTGCAAATCGAAGAGTAGAATGATCAAGTGGCTTAGTCTGTTTAGTGTTTCATGAGTAGCTGATCTGTAAACAGTGCCCCAAGACGAAGAATTAGTGGAATGATAGCTTCAATAATTTGCAGGCGCAATCGAATGGGAAAACAAACTTTGTTTCCCTATATACTCCTGTTGTTGATTATATTTATCTTCGAGATGTGATCAATGTGGGGTTGGAAGGTCAGTCTTAAATCAATCAGTAAATCCAGGTATTTGAAGCACTTCAATGTTGTTGTTTCTGATATTCGTAATAGGTGAAGGGAATTAAACTGGACTTTTGTTTGAAGAAAATAGCATGACCTTTGTTTTTTGGGGATTTAGGAGCAATTTTCGTGATGACATTCGAAGTTCAATTAAGTCGAAATGGTGTTGGAGATTTGACACAGCTGTAATGGTGCAATCATTCTCTCGAAAATAAGACTTTACCGTGCAGGAGATTGTGACTTGTAAGGTAGCAGTTCACTTGTGATTTAAGTATTTCTTCCAATAATTTCGTAATTGGTGAAAGAATAGAGGTTGGTCTACAATTATTAGGATCTTTTAACACGTAGGCTTTCGCGACCAATATTATTCATAATAAAGGTTTTTGGGTTAGATCGCGTTGATTTATAAATGGGTCGTAACCCTCCACCACCCGACACGGCCAATCAGCAAAAAAAAGTGTCACGTTGACAATAAGACAAATAGTTCACTACTTTAGCCCACCGGTGTGTTGAAGAGTGAATCCACATTTACAGTTTGAGTACGACACATTTATAAATAAACGCGATCTAACCCAAAAACCTTTATTATGAATAATATTGGTCGCGAAAGCCTACGTGTTAAACTGACTAACCTCTATGGGGAGGATACTTTTCTTAAAACCAGAAAATTGGAGAAGCTCTGCATTAAGCGGATGAAATTGATATCTTCACTGGCGTTCCTCAAAAGGTGCAGAGATTCAAAGGTAATACCAAACGCAGTTAAAATAACACATCACATAAAGTCTTCTAAAGCTAACCATATACTACACAAAGCTAGCGAATTAGTATTAATAGAGAGAATACAGCACAATAGGAGTGAATTATCTTACATTTCGGAATCGCTAAAGCAGTTACACTTAGATATAAGCAATAGTGTATCTATGCATTATTGGAATATAATCGATAACATAACACAACAATCGGCTGATAATGTGTTTAAACTAACAAAAACTAACCAAATTACTAAATTTTCAAGACTACATAATAAACAAATCCCCTACTGAAAACCAAAAATTTAAAAACAAAACCGTACTGAACTTGACTAACACTGTATTAACCGGTGACATGGTCTCTATCCTTTCTAAAGGCCTTAACTTTGCCGTTACCCCACGCACAATTCCAGTGGATGAGATAATTGCTGAGGTAGAATCAGCAGTTAGACTCCTTCCACATAATGAGGCAGAGATGACTAGACATGAGGTTGCTAAAATAATTGAGAATAGCATAGTTCCAAAAGTAAATATTTGCTCTAACGAGGCAAAAGCCTTAAGAGAGCTGCGTTTAAACAAGGATATCCAAATCCTAGCAGCTGATAAAGGCCGCACTACTGTAGTGATGTCACGAGCCGATTATGATAATAAAATTAGAAATTTACTAGAGGAAAGTACCTACATTAAAATTCAACGAGATCCAACTAATACTTTAGAACGTAAGACCACTGCCATAATTGCAAATTCATTAATCCCTAAAAATGAGCAATACCAAATTAAGCCAAGGGCCTCAAAACCACCTAGACTCTATGGGCTACCAATGATTCATAAAATCGGCATCCCATTATGACCCATAGTCAGTACAATTGGCTCTGCCATTATGACCCATAGTCAGTACAATTGGCTCTGCCACATATCAATTAGCAAAATATATAACCAAACAAATACAGCCCTACATCGGTAGGACATCTTCATGCATAAAAAATTCAGAACATCTTGTGAATGTGATTAAAGATATTAAACTTACTCCTGATGATATTCTGGTAAGTTTTCATGTGATTTCTCTATTCACTAAGGTTCCAGTGGACGAATCGCTTAAATTACTTGATACACTAGTAAAGAATACCGGTTTACCAAAAGATATTCCGAAACTTGCTGGCCATTGTTTAAATAACACTTATTTCTTATGGAGAGGGGATTTCTTTAAACAAAAGGAAGGAGCAGCAATGGGTTCTCTTTTATCCCCTGCTATAGCAAATTTGTACATGGAAAACTTTGAAATAAGAGCACTTGCCTCGAGCACATTAAAACCATCCTTTTGGCTTAGATATGTGGATGACACTTTGGTTGTCTGGCCACATGGTAAAGATACACTTAATGATTTTCTAAATCATCTCAATGCACAAAACCCGGCCATCCAGTTCACCATGGAAATGGAGGTGAATAACACACTCCCATTCCTAGATATTTTGCTTGGACATGGCCTAAACGGTAAAATAACACACAGCGTTTACAGAAAGCAAATGCACACTGATGCCTATCTGAATGCAGAATCACATCATCATCCTGCTCAGAAATCCTCTCATATCAAGACGCTCATACATCGGGCTAAAACAGTGTCAAATGGTGAGAGTCTAGTGACAGAGATTAAACACGTTAAAGACGCACTACGACAGAATGGCTACAATAATGCTCAAATTAACAGAGCACTGAATGCCAAATCACGATCGCAAAGCAATACTGCTGAAAGCGACCAGATTGTTAAAACAATAAAAATTCCATATAACTCAGGAGTAACTGACAAATTAGCCCGTGTTTTGCAAAAGCAAAACATTACAGTAAGATTTGGTACAGTACACAAAATTCAAAAACTAGTATCTTGCACTAAAGACGCATTACCTAAATTATCAACAGAAGGTCTATATCGGATTAATTGTTTATGTGGCAGCTGCTACATTGGACAGACAGGACGTAACATCAGCGTAAGACTAAAAGAACATCAGAGAAATATTAAATTATCTCAAACACAGCTGTCGGCAGTGGCAGAACATGCTTGTCAACAAGGACACTCAATTGATTTCGACAATGTTGCAGTGGTGTGTAAAACTAATTATTACTGGCAAAGACTAATTAGAGAATCCATTGAAATTGAGAGGAACAAGAATAACTTTAATCGCTCTGACAGCTACAGGCTTAGTGCGGCCTGGAAGCGTATTATTAAATAATACACATTACATTTTGATTTAAAGAATTACTAATCTACAACTCATTACTAATCATAACCAATGACTGATTACTAATCGATTATATAATTACAATACCCCCCCCCTCCGCCTCTAATCACTGCACCTGATATGAGTTAAGTGATGACGTCACCCTGCTGCTCTATATAAAACCGGGAGCAAGCGAGGGCTTTACCATTCTGGCGAATTGCTTGATGATGCTGGATGTTTTTACCAGCGAAACGTCGTACTCAAACTGTAAATGTGGATTCACTCTTCAACACACCGGTGGGCTAAAGTAGTGAACTATTTGTCTTATTGTCAACGTGACACTTTTTTTGTTGATTGGCCGTGTCGGGTGGTGGAGGGTTACGACACATTTATAAATAAACGCGATCTAACCCAAAAACCTTTATTATGAATATTAGGATCTTCTTTGCACGAATAAGAGCAGATTTCCACTCTGGTGGAAGTTAACCTTCAGTGAGAGATTACAAACGCGTGTGAGGTGGTTATGGATGAGATCTCCCACAGCTGCAAGTGCCAACGCAGGTAACTCGTCTTCTCCCGTGGATAACGATATCTTAGTTGATACTAGCGCATGCAGTACCTCCAGTTCAGATATGGGACTAACAGCTGCATTCGAGCTGATTATATTGCTCTATGTTTAGAGCAATATAATTAAGCTCTAATATTAAATTCTAGGTCAAGAGGTCATCGTGCCTGTGATGTCACCATACCTTGTGCAATTGTTCTTTTACACGTCTCGCAATGAGTTGTTTTTGTTTTATTAATTTACAGTCTATGGGCAATCAAAACAATGCAGCAGTGGATAGAAACTGCGTCGCGTCCCTGAGTGACGGGGACACTCGACACTCAAAGAGGCCAAGCGGGACCGCTGCTCTCGCCGGGCGCGGTGGCGTGCGCCTGTAATCCAGCTACTTGGAGGCGTGGGTTGCGGGATCGCTTGAGGACGGGAGTCCTGCGCTGTGAGGCTCTATGCCGATCGGGCGTCGGCGGCGGTCGATAGGTCGCAAGTTCAAATCCAACTCTATTAATACTTTTTTAAATGACATTTAACAATCATATTTACTTAGTCATTTTTACGGTGTTTATCGGGAGGATGACATTAAACAAAATATTCTCAAAGTATGTACACCGGATTTGTCAATGTTTAAAAAAGCGATTAATACATTGAACATGTACGGCCGTGGGACAGGTAGCAGTTATATGGCCAGGATGTGCCGTTGGTTATCAACTGGCGCAGTGGCGCACTGGGCTTAGCCCCTCGACTTTTTATTAAGGGGGTCTAATGCAGGTTCCGGGAACCACCAAATTCGTAGGAGGGGCTTCCATTCAAAATCAATCCACTAGCATTAGGTGAGAAGGTGTCGCGCCCGCCTGTAGCTTCATTCAGTACCGTGATGCCTTAGACCCCCTTTTTAATTTAATTATTATTGTGTTTTATATACTTACAAACCTCGCCGCCACGCGTCAGGAGTCAAAAGGTCACGGGTTCAAATCCAACCGCCGGTATAATATTTTTAAAAACATTCACTTCAAAAACTTTAATTTTCTTTACTTCGCCATTTGTAGCAGTATTTATCGGCACGGTTATGTACAATACTAAAATTCCAGAACTATTTACACAAGATGTGTTGTTGTATTTAAAAAAAATGCATTTTAATACTTCAACGGATCTATGATTACTGGGAGCAACGTTAGTTTTAGCGTCACTCACGCTGCCAAAACTTTCAAATGCAGTAGACACACAAATACGTTACAGTACAGTATCACATGTTATGTCATGTATATCTCCACAAAGGACATGTAAGTTCATGAATTTAAAATAAAATATTCCAGTAATCCTGTCCTGAGATAAGCCACCAAAGGGCTCTGTGTGTTTCTCTCACCCCCTCGTATGCCGTGCCTGCCTTTATAGGTGCTTGCTCACAGCACTTGCCCCTACAGTCTGTTAAGGCTATACGGGGGATCTTTATATATGTTTCTCTCTCTGTGTGTGTCTCTCTAGGTGTGTCTCTCTGTCTGTGTGTGTCTCTCTCTCTGTGTCTCTGTGTCTCTCTCTCTGAGTGTCTCTCTGTCTGTGTGTGTCTCTCTGTCTGTGTGTGTCTCTCTCTGTGTGTGTCTCTGTGTCTCTCTCTCTGAGTGTCTCTCTGTCTGTGTGTCTCTCTGTCTGTGTCTCTCTCTCTCTGTGTCTCTCTCTCTGAGTGTCTCTCTGTCTGTGTGTGTCTCTCTGTCTGTGTGTGTCTCTCTCTGTGTGTGTCTCTCTCGCTCTGTCTTGTGGGGAGCGGTAGTGTAGCGGTTTGCGTGCTGCGCTATGAACCCGGCGACACGGGTTCGATTCCCGCTCACGGCCAACACCAGTGACGATTATCTTAACCGGTCCCGGGCCTCCCCTAGGTCGACTCAGCCTCAAATGAGTACCTGGTACGGTGTGTAAACATTGCCACTAGGGAGACAAAGGCGGTCGGGCGTGGTGCTGGCCACCCACCCCCTCGTGTACCGTTACCGGCCTTCATAGGTGCTCGCTAACAGCACTTGCTCCTACAGTCTGTTAAGGCTATATGGGGGAACTTTGAACTTTGTGTCTCTCTCTCTGTGTCTCTCTCTCTGTGTCTCTTGTCTTTCTGTCTCTTGTCTTTCTGTGTCTCTGTCTGTCTCTTGTCTTTCTGTGTCTCTGTCTGTGTCTCTGTCTGTGTGTGTGTCTCTCTCTGTCTGTGTCTCTCTGTCTGTGTGTGTGTGTCTCCCTCTAAACAATCATATTCACTTCATATATTATATTATATATCACATATATCAATCATATTTACTACAATGTTCCTGTACCATCATTACCATCAAGTAATGTAATGTGAATATTGATATCGTGATCATCTTCATCGGCCATGACCAATCCACTGCTGAATAACGGAATCACGTTGTTTTATCTCTCAGGGCTCTGCAGAGTTGCAATCTACCTAATAAATTATAAACTTTATTTATCTTGGAGAAATCCGATGTGCTATGAAGCTCATTTTCACAGACGTTTAATAGGGGCGGCCCAGAAAGTCACAACAACAAACAATAGCAAAATCGATAGGAGTGCAAAGTACAGGAAAGGTAAGCAAATCACAAATAAATAAATGGTAAAATAGATAAAGTATTTCAGTTAAAATTGCAAAAGTACACAAACTCCCAAGCGGAGGCAGACCATACCAAGACTAAAACACACAGTCACCAATAAAATTACACATTTAAAGTTAACTATTGATACATGGGTAAGGATACAAGTTACAAATCACATTGGCAAATGCAGTTGTATCCAACACGAATCTTCTGCTTCAGGATATGTTTTGAAGGAATATTTATGTTGTTGAAACGAGGTTGTTCCAAACCGTTGTCATGCAATTGCAAAGGCATTGTCACCTATTATAATTCGTGTTCTTGGGATATTTTAAAGGTAGTTGAATGGACGTCTTAGGTTGATTGTGCTTTACAATTGGGATAATGAATTCGCTAAGTATAGTGCTGAGTTGTCAATAAAGAATTTATGGATGAACAGGGCCACATGTAGGTTTATTCTTGCATCAAGTAAAATAAGTAGAGGTCACAATAGTAGCTCCTATATACCATCATCCAGTGCAAATCGAAGAGTAGAATGATCAAGTGGCTTAGTCTGTTTAGTGTTTCATGAGTAGCTGATCTGTAAACAGTGCCCCAAGACGAAGAATTAGTGGAATGATAGCTTCAATAATTTGCAGGCGCAATCGAATGGGAAAACAAACTTTGTATCCCTATATACCCCTGTTGTTGATTATATTTACTTTGAGATGTGATCAATGTGGGGATGGAAGGTCAATCCTGAATCAATCAGTAAACCCAAGTATTTGAAGCACTTCAATGTTGTTGTTTCTGATATGCGGAATAATTGAAGGGAATTAAACTGGACTTTTGTTAGAAGAAAATAGCATGACCTTTGTTTTTTGGGGATTTAGGAGCAATTTTCGTGATGACATTCGAAGTTCAATTAAGTCGAAATGGTGTTGGAGATTTGACGCAGCTGTAATGGTGCAATCATCCTCTCGAAAATAAGACTTTACCGTGCAGGAGATTGTGACGTGTAAGGTAGCAGTTCACTTGTGATTTGAGTATTTCTTCCAATAATTTCGTAATTGGTGAAAGAATAGAGGTTGGTCTACAATTATTAGGATCTTTTTAACACGTAGGCTTTCGCGACCAATATTATTCATAATAAAGGTTTTTGGGTTAGTTCGCGTTGATTTATAAATGTGTCGTAACCCTCCACCACCCGACACGGCCAATCAGCAAAAAAAGTGTCACGTTGACAATAAGACAAATAGTTCACTACTTTAGCCCACCGGTGTGTTGAAGAGTGAATCCACATTTACAGTTTGAGTACCACACATTTATAAATAAACGCGATCTAACCCAAAAACCTTTATTATAAATAATATTGGTCGCGAAAGTCTACGTGTTAAATTGACTAACCTCTATGGGGAGGATACTTTTCTTAAAACCAGAAAATTGGAGAAGCTCCGCATTAAGCGGATGAAATTGATATCTTCACTGGCGTTCCTCAAAAGGTGCAGAGATTCAAAGGTAATACCAAACGCAGTTAAAATAACACATCACATAAAGTCTTCTAAAGCTAACTAAATACTACACAAAGCTAGCGAATTATTATTAATAGAGAGAATACAGCACAATAGGAGTGAATTATCTTACATTTCAGAATCGCTAAAGCAGTTACACTTAGATATAAGCAATAGTGTATCTATGCATTATTGGAATATAATCGATAACATAACACAACAATCGGCTGATAATGTGTTTAAACTAACAAAAACTAACCAAATTAATGAATTTTCTAGACTACATAATAAAAAATCCCTGCTGAAAACCAAAAATTTAAAAACAAAACCGTACTGAACTTGACTAACACTGTATTAACCGGTGACATGGTCTCTATCCTTTCTAAAGGCCTTAACCTTGCCGTTACCCCACGCACAATTCCAGTGGATGAGATAATTGCTGAGGTAGAATCAGCAGTTAGACTCCTTCCACATAATGAGGCAGAGATGACGAGACATGAGGTTGCTAAAATCATTGAGAATAGCAAAGTTCCAAAAGTAAATATTAGCTCTAACGAGGCAAAAGCCTTTAGAGAGCTGCATGTAAACAAGGATATCCAAATCCTAGCAGCTGATAAAGGCCGCACTACTGTAGTGATGTCACGAGCCGATTATGATAATAAAATTAGAAATTTACTAGAGGAAAGTACCTACATTAAAATTAAACGAGATCCAACTAATACTTTAGAACGTAAGACCATTGCAATAATTGCAAATTCATTAATCCCTAAAAATGAGCAATACCAAATTAAGCCAAGGGCCTCAAAACCACCTAGACTCTATGGGCTACCAAAGATTCATAAAATCGACATCCCATTACGACCCATAGTCGGTACAATTGGCTCTGCCACATATCAATTAGCAAAATATATAACCAAACAAATACAGCCCTACACCGGTAGGACATCTTCATTCATAAAAAAATTAAGAACATCTTGTGAATGTGATTAAAGATATTAAACTTACTCCTGATGATATTCTGTTAAGGTTTGATGTGATTTATCTATTCACTAATGTTCCAGTGGACGAATCGCTTAAATTACTTGATACACTAGTAAAGAATACCGGTTTACCAAAATATATTCCGAAACTTGCTGGCCATTGTTTAAATAACACTTACTTCTTATGGAGAGGGGATTTCTTTAAACAAAAGGAAGGAGCAGCAATGGGTTCTCCTTTATCCCCTGCTATAGCAAATTTGTACATGGAAAACTTTGAAATAAGAGCACTTGCCTCGAGCACATTAAAACTATCCTTTTGGTTTAGATATGTGGATGACACTTTGGTTGTCTGGCCACATGGTAAAGATACACTTAATGATTTTCTAAATCATCTCAATGCACAAAACCCGGCCATCCAGTTCACCATAGAAATGGAGGTGAATAACACACTCCCATTCCTAGATATTTTGCTTGGACATGGCTTAAACGGTAAAATAACACGCAGCGTTTACAGAAAGCAAACGCACACTGATGCCTATCTGAATGCAGAATCACATCATCATCCAGCTCAGAAATCCTCTCTTATCAAGACACTCATACATCGGGCTAAAACAGTGTCAGATGGTGAGAGTCTAGTGAGAGAGATTAAACACGTTAAAGACGCACTAGGACAGAATGGCTACAATAATGCTCAAATTAGCAGAGCACTGAATGCCAAATCACGATCGCAAAGCAATACTGCTGAAAGCGACCAGATTGTTAAAACAATAAAAAATTCCATATATCTCAGGAGTAACTGACACATTAGCCCGTGTTTTGCAAAAAGCAAAACATTACAGTAAGATTTGGTACAGTACACAAAATTCAAAAACTAGTATCTTGCACTAAAGACGCATTACCTAAATTATCAACAGAAGGTGTATATCGGATTAATTGTTTATGTGGCAGCTGCTACATTGGACAGACGGGACGTAACATCAGCGTAAGACTAAAAGAACATCAGAGAAATATTAAATTATCTCAAACACAACTGTCGGCAGTGGCAGAACATGCTTGTCAACAAGGACACTCAATTGATTTCGACAATGTTGCAGTGGTGTGTAAAACTAATTATTACTGGCAAAGACTAATTAGAGAATCCATTGAAATTGAGAGGAACAAGAATAACTTTAATCGCTCTGACAGCTACAGGCTTAGTGCGGCCTGGAAGCGTATTATTAAACAATACACATTACATTTTGATTTAAACAATTACTAATCTACAACTCATTACTAATCATAACCAATGACTGATTACTAATCGATTATATAATTACAATACCCCCCTCCGCCTCTAATCACTGCACCTGATATGAGTTAAGTGATGACGTCACCCTGCTGCTGCTCTATATAAAACCGGGAGCAAGCGAGGGCTTTACCATTCTGGCGAATTGCTTGATGATGCTGGATGTATTTACCAGCGAAACGTCGTACTCAAACTGTAAATGTGGATTCACTCTTCAACACACCGGTGGGCTAAAGTAGTGAACTATTTGTCTTATTGTCAATGTGACACTTTTTTTGCTGATTGGCCGTGTCGGGTGGTGGAGGGTTTCGACACATTTATAAATAAACGCGATCTAACCCAAAAACCTTTATTATGAATATTAGGATCTTCTTTGGACGAATAAGAGCAGATTTCCACTCTAGTGGAAGTTAACCTTCAGTGAGAGATTAAAAACGCGTGTGAGGTGTTTATGGATGAGATCTCCCACAGCTGCAAGTGCCAACGCAGGTAACTCGTCTTCTCCCGTGGATAACGATATCTTAGTTGATACTAGCGTATGCAGTACCTCCAGTTCAGATATGGGACTAACAGCTGCATTCGAGCTCATTATATTGCTCTATGTTTAGAGCAACATAATTAAGCTCTAATATTAAATTCAAGGTCAAGAGGTCATCGTGCCTGTGATGTCACCATACCTTGTGCAATTGTTCTTTTACACGTCTCGCAATGAGTTGTTTTTTTTATTAATTTACAGTCTATGGGCAATCAAAACAATGCAGCAGTGGATAGAAACTGCGTCGCTTCCCTGAGTGACGGGGCCACTCGATACTCAAAGAGGCCAAGCGGGGCCGTTGCTCTCGCCGGGCGCGGTGGCGTGCGCCTGTAATCCAGCTACTTGGAGGCGTGGGTTGCGGGATCGCTTGAGGACGGGAGTCCTGCGCTGTGAGGCTCTATGCCGATCGGGCGTCCGCACCAAGTTCGGTATCAATATGGTGAGCGAGGGGGAGCTCCCGCGCACCAGGTTGTTGTACTAAGGAGGGACGAACCGGCCCAGGCCGGAGACGGAGCAGGCCAAAGTCCCCGTGCCGATCAGTGGTGGGACAGCGCCTGTGAATAGACCTCTCAGGGCAGCCCGGCCGACACAGCGAGACCCAATCCTTTTATTCTCATTATTACACTTTATTTACTCACTTCAAGTCCTATTCAGGTTTTTAATGTATCATTAGGGTCGTGCTCACTCGCATTACATTTATATTTTATCTGACTCATTGCAATAAAATTAAACGAATTATGAAAGAATCTCAAAACTGGCTCTTCTTCTATCACATTAAAATTACATGCAAGTGTTCATATGCATCATAATTTCAGCTTTCACGAAGCAATTATCGCAGCTGAGCTGTAAAATAACTTTCATTTTATTGGGAAAATCTCTGTCATTGAGTTGCTCCCCAGCGCATTCTGCCGGTGACAGAACGCATCGTCGTCTTCATCACTTCAAGAGGTTCCACTTTCACCGATCGCGTGTTACCTACAATGTCCCTGTACCATCATGACCATCAAGCAATCAAGTAATGTAATGTGAATATTGATATCGTGATCATCTTCATCGGCCATGATCAATCCACTGCTGAATAACGGCATCACGTTGTTTTATCTCTCAGGGTTCTGCAGAGTTGCAATCTACCTAATAAATTATAAACTTTATTTATCTTGGAGAAATCCGATGTGCTATGAAGCTCATTTTCACAGGCGTTTAATAGGGGCGGCCCAGAAAGTCACAACAACAAACAATAGCAAAATCGATAGGAGTGCAAAGTGTCGGAAAGGGGAGAAAATCACTACAAAGCAGTTACAAGTGACTAACAGAATTGTGCGCAGTTGCGTATACAGTTTCAGGTTATTTATTTTGGTATAGCCCTGTGAGCCATTCGGCTCTTGAATCGGGGGCACCCGCAACAAAAAACAAAAACACGAAAAAGAAAAACATCTTAAAGTGACTATGTGACTATGCAAACAGAAAATCCATGAAAAAAACAGCTAAATATTCCTGAAAAAAGCACCGTGCAAAAAATCCCAGTGGGCTGCAAGTCAAACAACAACAACAACCACAAGAAAACTTAGATTAAGGCCATCAGTCTAACTCCGTACTACAACAAAACAACCACGTCCAAACCAAAAAACTCGTCGAAATCACCAAAAAAATAAAACGAAAATTGCCACGTAACAGTGATCATAGAGACTGTGACCGAATTTTTACAATAAACTACATAAATAACCTGTAACACCAAATCCTAGAGCCATAGCTGGCTGCATGAGTTACTCCACAACAACAGAAGCATCAGTCGGAGTATCAAATTTTTCAATGCACCTTTAGGATCAGCACGCGAAATCAAAATACAGATAATACTTTGCAGCGTCATCTGGAGCGAAACATTTTATTTTATTTTACGCCAATGAATAGCAGTGGCAGCTAGGGGTGTACAACTACTCTAGAGCAGTTTTGATAGATCTCATTCGTAGCGATTCAAGTTGCAGTTTATTGGCAATAGCATTCCAGACCCTGGGAGCATCAATAGCAAAGGCCCTTCCTCCAGTTTTTGTACGGCAATAGGGAATGTGAAGCTGGTAAATGAGCGAAGACCTGAGGTCAAATTTGTTCTTTGAAACAGAGAGGAGATCTAGCAGGTAGTCTGCGGATTTTTTTATAAGTACATCGTGAATAAATAAGATCTGGTGCACAAGCCGTCGAACATGAAGAGATGTTAAGTTTGACCCAATGTAGAGATCACAGTGGTGAGTCCTATATGGGCAGTTCAATGCAAATCTTAAGGCCGAGTAAAATATGGAATCAAGCTTCTTCAGTACAGTACTTGGGGCTGATTTATACACGATGTCACAGTAGTCAAGTAGAGGCAGTATGGTAGCTTTTATCAAATCCAAACGGAACATTGGGGGGAAGCAGTGCTTGTGTCGATACAGAATACCAATTTTTATTTTTGTCTTTTTACCAATATAATCAATGTGATCTTCTTAATTAAGTTTTGAATCCAGGATGACCCCAAGATACTAATAGATCTTGACTTGCTCTATTTGATAATGATTTAAGGAATGTAATTGGGGAAAAATAACTTCCTGCTTTAGTCCTGGTGAGAAGCATAGCACCTTGGTTTTGGAGGTATTCAGGACTAGTTTAAGAGCAACTAGCTGATGTTGTAGTTTGTTGAAATCACCCTGTAGCTTAGCAATCACGTCCATCCAGAGAGCGGCCAGCAGTAATCAGTATCGTGTCATCGGCAAAAAGATTTACCCTGGAATGATCCAGGTCAGTGCCCAAGTCATTGACATGAAGAGAGAACAAAAGGGGGCCGAGGATGGAACCCTGTGGAACCCCTTTTGTTCCACAGGGTTCCATCCTATAGAGTACACGACTTCCCTGAAGGCATTCACCTTCAGCGAGCACGATGCTGATCACGCAACGCGGTTCGAATTCGAACCTCGATCGATAGCTGTGCCATTGCCACGCGTCGACTAAAAAGCAAGGGACAAGTCCTTACTAACAACTCCTATCATTGTTTATTCTGGAGGGGTTGCCCCCCCCTACCTGAAAATCCTGGCTCTGCCACTGTCCACAAGGAAGGACGAATGGTGGATGCTTGGATGACATCTGTCTCAAATGTTTCCATGAAAATATTGGCTACAACTGGAGATAACGGAGAACCCATTGGGGAACCTTCAACTTGTTTGTAGAATGCTCCATTCCAGGTGAAGTGAGTATTGGTGAGGCAATGTCTAACCAGGGCCGGTACATCAACATTCAGTCCTTGTTGGACCAAATCTTCAATGATTGCAATGGTGTCAGGCACAGGAACTTTGGTAAACAAAGACACTACATCAAAACTGACAAAAAAAATCACCTGGAGAAAGTGAGATGTTCTTAATTAAAGATTCCAAGTGATCTGAGTTAAGTACAGCTGAGGTGGTCTTACCAGTGAATTGTTGTAAGGTCTCAGACAGAAATCGGGCCAGTTTGTAGGTGGGTGAGTCAATGGTGGAGACAATAGAATGGAGTGGTGTACCTTCTTTATGGATTTTAGAAAGCCATACAATCTGGGTGGTCTAGCAGCATAGATATGCGAAGTGGCTTATCATCAAGTGGAAATGTATAGCAGGAACAATATTAATCTCTACTCTTTGGTTCTTTCGGTAAAGTCACGTAGGCATAAAATAGCATAAATCACGACGTTTCGATCGCAACACAAGCAATCATCATCAGGTGGGAAACCACAGCAATATGTTTTTATGCAGTGGGAGAGAGATGTCGTGGTAAGAGGTGAGAAGGGGGGGAGGGGCAAGGGGGGATTCCTGCAGTCACGAAAGCTTCAAATCTAGGATGTTAATGTCAACAATCTCAACCACGTGGCAGCGATGCGCTCCGTCACCGCTAGAATGCGCCGCTGAGCGACTTATAAGCGGCGTCATTACTTACGTTAATGACAGCTGATGAAAGAGTTGCTCATCCCTACATCCTAATGTAGACAGCTCTGAGCAACTCCGTGTAACCACGTCGCGTCCCTGAGTGACGGGGACACTCGACACTCAAAGAGGCCAAGCGGGGCCGCAGCTCTCGCCGGGCGCGGTGGCGTGCGCCTGTAATCCAGCTACTTGGAGGCGTGGGTTGCGGGATCGCTTGAGGACGGGAGTCCTGCGCTGTGAGGCTCTATGCCGATCGGGCGTCGGCGGCGATCGATAGGTCGCGAGTTCAAATCCAACTCGAATAATACTTTTTCTTAATGACATTTAAACAATCATATTTACTTAGTCATTTGTTACGGTGTTTATCGGGAGGAAGATATTAAACAAAATATTTTGAAAGTATGTAAACTGTCAATGTTTAAAAAGAAATTAATACATTGACCATGTACGGCCGGGGGACAGGTAGCAGTTATATGGCCAGGATGTGCCGTTGGTTATCAACTGGCGCAGTGGCGCACTGGGCTTAGCCCCTTGACTTTTTATTAAGGGGGTCTAACGCAGGTTCCGGGAACCACCAAATTCGTAGGAGGGGCTTCCATTCAAAATCAATCCACTAGCATTAGGTGAGAAGGTGTCGCGCCCGCCTGTAGCTTCATTCAGTACCATGACGGCCTTAGACCCCCTTTTTAATTTAATTATTATTGTGTTTTATATACTTACAAACCTCGCCGCCACGCGTCAGGAGTCAAAAGGTCACGGGTTCAAATCCAACCGCCGGTATAATATTTTTAAAAACATTCACTTCAAAAACTATCATTTTCTTTACTTCGCCATTTGTAGCAGTATTTATAGGCACGGTTATGTACAATAGTAAAATTCCAGAACTATTTATACAAGATGTGTTGTATTTAAAAAAAATGCATTTTAATACTTCAACGGATCTGTGATTACTGGGAGCAACGTTAGTTTTAGCGTCACTCACGCTGCCAAAACTTTCAAATGCAGTAGACACACAAATACGTTACAGTACAGTATCACATGTTATGTCATGTATATCTCCACAAAGGAAATGTAAGTTCATGAATTTAAAATAAAATATTCCAGTAATCCTGTCCTGAGATAAGCCACCAAAGGGCTCTGTGCGTTTCTCTCACCCCCTCGTATGCCGTGCCTGCCTTTATAGGTGCTTGCTCACAGCACTTGCCCATACAGTCTGTTAAGGCTATACGGGGGATCTTTATATATGTTTCTCTATCTGTGTGTGTCTCTCTAGGTGTGTCTCTCTGTCTGTGTGTGTCTCTCTCTCTCTGTGTCTGTGTCTCTCTCTCTGAGTGTCTCTCTGTGTGTGTGTCTCTCTGTCTGTGTGTGTCTCTCTCTGTGTGTGTCTCTCTCGCTCTGTCTTGTGGGGAGCGGTAGTGTAGCGGTTTGCGCTGCGCTATGAACCCGGCGACACGGGTTCGATTCCCGCTCACGGCCAACACCAGTGACGATTATCTTGACCAGTCCCGGGCCTCCCCTAGGTCGACTCAGCCTCAAATGAGTACCTGGTGCAGTGTGTAAACATTGCCACTAGGGAAACAAAGGCGGTCGGGCGTGGCGATGGCCACCCACCCCCTCGTGTACCGTTACCGGCCTTCATAAGGCTATATAAGGCTATATAGGGGAACTTTGAACTTTGTGTCTCTCTCTCTGTCTGTTTGCGTCTCTCTGTGTGTCTCTCTCTGTCTGTGTCTCTCTCTCTCTCTGTCTGTGTGTCTCTCTCTGTCTGTGTGTCTCTCTCTGTCTGTGTGTCTCTTTCTATCTGTGTGTGTCTCGGTGTGTCACTCTCTGCCTCTCTCGGTGTGAAGCGGTTTTCTTTGCACTTGTCCGTGCTGGTGGCGAGCAGCTCTATCGGTTGCTTTTGCTGCGCACGCGATGACGCGCGAGGACCTGTCTCTGGGTTGGTGGCTGGGATCACCAGTGTCTGGTGGCGGTGCGTGGGTCGCACCTGGCCACGGATTTTTTCTGTTTCCCGTGTTAGTGTCATTACGATACGATGTTTTCTTTTTGTAACGAAATGCACGCTTGCGTTGATTGGTGACGCGGTTTTTCTGACTGTGGCTGTTGTTGACGGTTCGCGCGAGGGTACGCACACGGACCTTGTGTATTGGATTCTGTGTATTGGAGACTCGCTCTGTGAAAACAGAAACCGCCAGAGCATTTGCTGCTGAGTAATAAAGGATTCAAAGGTCTGTCTGAGTGTGTCTCTCTCTGTCTGTGTGTGTCTCTCTCTGTCTGTGTGTGTCTCTCTCTGTCTGTGTGTCTCTCTCTCTGTCTGTGTGACTCTCTCCGTCTCTGTCTCTCTCTCTCTGTCTGTGTGTATGTCTCTCTCTAAACAATCATATTTACTTCATATATCATATTATATATCATATTATATGTCATATATATCAATCATATTTACTACAATGTTCCTGTACCATCATGACCATCAAGTAATGTAATGTGTATATGGATATCGTGATCATCTTCATCGGCCATGACCAATCCACTGCTGAATAACGGCATCACGTTGTTTTATCTCTCAGGGCTCTGCAGAGTTGCAATCTGCCTAATAAATTATAAACTTTATTTATCTTGGAGAAATCCGATGTGCTATGAAGCTCATTTTCACAGACGTTTAATAGGGGCGGCCCAGTAAGTCACAACAACAAACAATAGCAACATCGATAGGAGTGCAAAGTATAGGAATGGTGAGAAAATCACTACAAAGAAATAATAAAATATCTTCTTTGGTTCTTTCGGTAAAGTCACGTAGAATGAGAATAAAATAATAATAAAATAACACGATAAAATTCTCACGACATTTCGGCCACAACGCATGCGGCTGTCTTCAGGCGAAAGGAACAGACCTGTCGGGACGACAGAGCTTCAATGAACGCTGTTAAGATTCGTAGCGACTTTAAGCTGGTTGGGAGAAGTGAGGCACCTTGACAAAGGGAGTTTACATATCAAATAACGGAGGGATTAGCTTGTGACTGGTCACGGAAATGGCTATGTTAAAGTCAAAACCTACACATCCACAGAGGCAACTAGTAATTTAGCATTGAAATAGCTAAGGGATTAGCTTGTGCAAATAGCTGAGGGATTAGCTTGTGACTGGTCACAGAAATGGCTATGTTAACGTCAAAACCTACACATCCACAGAGGCAACTAGTAATTTAGCATTGAAATCGCTAAGGGATTAGCTTATGACTGGTCACAGAAATAGATGTTAAAGTAAAGGCCTACACATCCACAGAGCTTCAATGAACGCTGTTAAGATTCGTAGCGACTTTAAGCTGGTTGAGAGAAGTGAGGCCCTTGACAAAATGGGGTTTTCATATCAAAGAGCTGAGGGATTAGCTTGTGACTGGTCACAGAAATGGCTATGTTAAAGTCAAAACCTACACATCCACAGAGCTTCAATGAACGCTATTAAGATTCGTAGCGACTTTAAGCTGGTTGGGAGAAGTGAGGCACCTTGACAAAGGGGGTTTACATATCAAATAGCTGAGGGATTAGCTTGTGACTGGTCATGGAAATGGCTATGTTAAAGTCAAAGCCTACACATCCACGGAGGCAACTAGTAATTTAGCATTGAAATAGCTAAGGGTTTAGCTTGTGACTGGTCACAGAAATAGATGTTAAAGTCAAAGCCTACACATCCACAGAGGCACCTCGTACATGGACGCCAAAGGGGGCTGCAACAACTCAACTGTCATACAGTAAACCGATGTGAAAAAACCTAATTTCTAAATTACATCAATATCATAAATGTACTCAATATATTCTTCAATAAACTGAGTTATTAACATTAACTGGGTATACACTACACTATATAATGAATACCATATAGTAAACCAATAAAAAACTAAAATATAAACTACCTCAATGTTATATCACAATGTTATATGGTGAAAAAACTGGTGGATTCTTACCTTCCACTTCAGCACAATGGACAGCTACGAGCCCCGTTCAGACGGACGAGTCCATCCATGGTCGAAGCGGAGGAGGAAGGAGGGGAGAAACAGCTGTGAGGCGCTGTTAGACTCCATGTTATAAACCATACCATTAACCGTGGTGTGAGAGGTATTAATAGTCAGTGCCAGCGAAAGAGCTTCGGTCTGAAGGTCCTCGTTAAATACAATTAATTAAGAACCGAAATGGTTTAAAACATCTTTACAATGGTTACTAAGCTAGAATCCATCATATCGGTTGAAATTGTCTCTGTGTTTGTATATGTGGATGGCCTCATGAACGAATCTCTCATGGTAGCCGGTTGGTTTGTAAAGAACCTCTGTCTTGGAGAAGTCAATGTCATGTGAGCCCACTGAATTATAACAGTGATCTGCCACGGCAGAGGCGTTCGTTCTACCGTGTTTCAAGTCTGCTTTATGTTCGCGGATGCGGTCCGAGATATGTCGTTTGGTTTCTCCAATGTAGCTACTACCACAGAGGCACTTTAGTTTATAAACGCCCGGGTACTGTATGTCTGGAACAGCATCTTTTACAGATGGAACCAGATCACGGATTTTATGTACTGTGTTTAATCGGACCTGGATCTTGTGTTTATTCAGGATTTTGGAGATCTTTTTAGTGACCCCTGCAATGTAGGGTAAGGTGATGGTTTTGAGTGGCTCCACAAGAAGATCCTTCTTCATGACTGGAGTGATGGCTTTGCGGATTGTGTAGTCGGAGTAACCATTAGCTCTGAGAGCCTGGTGTACGTGCTTGAGTTCACTGGTAATGTGTTCCTGGTCGGAAATGCATTGGGCTCTATGATATAGAGTTTTGATGAGGGGGTTCTTCTGGGATGGATGGTGGGAATCTGGTTTCAAGTAAGCATCTGTATGGGTAGCTTTCCTGCAGACAGATTGTCTCATTGAACTATCAGGTCTCCTTTTAATTAAGACATCCAAAAAGGGTAGTTTGCCATCTTTTTCGACCTCCATGGTAAATCTGATGGCTGGGTGTATGGAATTGATGTGGTCGCGGAATTGGTCTAGGGTAGGCTGGCCATGTGGCCAGATGACAAAAGTGTCATCCACGTACCTCTTCCATAAGTTTGGGCTTAGAGTGGCAGTCTGGATGGCGTCAATTTCGTATTTTCCCATGAATACGTTGGCTACAACCGGAGATAGCGGGGAGCCCATTGGGGTGCCCTCAGTTTGTTTTGTAGAAAGTTCCATTCCAGGTGAAGTATGTGTTGGTTAAGCAATGTCTCACCAGGGGGGGGTACATCAGTGTGCAGTCCTTGATGAACCAAGTCTTCAGTGATAGCGATGGTGTCAGGTACCGAAACTTTGGTGAACAAGGACACCACGTCAGTTTTGATGTGGTGTCAGTTTTGTAGCAGCCCCCTTTGGCGACCATGTACGAGGTGCCTCTGTGGATGTGTAGGCTTTGACTTTAACATCTATTTATATGACCAGTCACAAGCTAATCCCTTAGCTATTTCAATGCTAAATTACTAGTTGCCTCTGTGGATGTGTAGGTTTTGACTTTAACATAGCCATTTCCGTGACCAGTCACAAAGCTAATCCCTCAGCTCTTTGATGTGTAAACCCCCTTTGTCAAGGTGCCTCACTTCTCCCAACCAGCTTAAAGTCGCTTCGAATCTTAACAGCGTTCATTGAAGCTCTGTGGATATGTAGGCCTTTACTTTAACATCTATTTATGTGACCAGTCAGAATTAAATCCCTTAGCTATTTCAATGCTAAGTTACTAGTTGCCTCTGTGGATGTGTAGGTTTTGACTTTAACATAGCCATTTCCGTGACCAGCCACAAGCTAATCCCTCAGCTCTTTGATATGTAAACCCCCTTTGTCAAGGTGCCTCACTTCTCCCAACCAGCTTAAAGTCGCTTCGAATCTTAACAGCGTTCATTGAAGCTCTGTGGATGTGTAGGTCTTTACTTTAACATCAATTTCTGTGACCAGTCACAAGCTAAATCCCTTAGCTATTTCAATGATGAATTACTATTTTTTTTATTTAAAGCTTTCGTGACTGCAGTAATTCATATTTTTAGCTCTTTCAGTAAAGTCACGTGAAGGGAAACAATAAAATATTAAAATATATTTTATTATTTTATTGTTTCCCTTCAACGTGGCTAAATTACTAATTTCCTCTGGATGTATAGGTTTTGACTTTAACATAGCCATTTCCATGACCAGTCACAAGCTAATCCCTCAGCTATTTGATATGTAAACGCCTTTGTCAAGGTGCCTCACTTCTCCCAACCAGCTTAAAAGTCGCTTCGAATCTTAACATTGTTCATTGAAGCTCTGTCGTCTCGACAGGTCTGTTCCTTTCACACTGAAGACGGGCGCTTGCGTTGTGGCCGAAACTTCGTGAGATTTTTATTGTGTTATTTTATTATTTTATTCTCATTCTACGTGACTTTACCGAAAGAACCATAGACGATGAATCCTTGCAGTCACGAAAGCTTTAAATCGAAAAATAATGAAATAGATAAACGTTTATAAGTTCAAATTTCATAAGTACACCAATTCCCAAGCCTGGGCAAGGCAGCAAAACAACAACAAGATCAGTGCCAGACCACACCAAGACAACAACACACAGTCACCAATAGAATTACACATTTTAAGTTAACTATCGACACATGGGTAAGGATACAAGTTACAAATCACATTGGCAAATGCAGTTGTATCCAACACGAATCTTCTGCTTCAGGATATGTTTTGAAGGAATATTTATGATGTTGAAACGAGGTTGTTCCAAACCGTTGTCATGCAACTGCAAAGGCATTGTCACCTATTATAATTCTTGTTCTTGGGATATTTTAAAGGTAATTGAATGGACGTCTTAGGTTTATTGTGCTTTACAATGGGGATAATGAATTCGCTAAGTATAGTGATGAGTTGTCAATAAGGAATTTATGGATGAACAGGGCCCAATGTAGCTTTATACTTGCATCAAGTGATGTGAGATTGGACTCAAAGTAGAGGTCATAATGATTGTTCCTGTATATCATCATCCAGTGCAAATCCAAACGTAGAATGATACAGTAGGTTAGTCTGTTTGGGGTTTCATTAGTAGCTGATCTTGAAACAGTGTCCCTGGATTCGAAAATTGGTAGAAAGATAGCTGTAGGATTAAAGAGCCTCTCAATTGTTTCAAATTGTTGAAACTTGTAAGCTGGGTAATTTGTACGTGACAACTACATCTGGTTTTTGTCGAGCGTCTTTTTAGCCTTTGCTATCCAATGGTATACTGAGCAGTCAAACCTTGTTATCTGGCGCAGTGAGAATAGGATGAGAATATTTATTTATTACTGGAGGAATCCGATGAGCTGTGAAGCTCTTATTCACAGATGTCCAGTAAGGGACGGGTCAGAACGTTTCAAGAACAATACAAAACACGATAGGAGTTCAGAGTACAGGAAAGGTGAATACATCAAATAAATCAATTAAACATGTATACAAATTTAACACGTAGGCTTTCGCGACCAACATCATCCATAATACAGTTTTTTTGGGGTTAGATCGCGTATATATATATAAATGTGTCGTTAAACCCGCCACATTCATATATTTACGCGATCTAACCCAAAAAACCTCTAATTATGGATTTATACAAATACGACTAAATGATTATTTTTCTTGTCAGGTAAAGCTCACTGAGCTATTAGCTTTCTTTTTCAGAAGCGACCTGGCCACAAATGACAAGTAAGCGAAGTGGCTTATCATCATCACGTGGAAATGTTTTGCAGGAACAATATTAATCTCAACAATCTCAACCACGTGGCAGCGATGCGCTCCGTCACCGCTAGAATGCGCCGCTGAGCGACTCAAAGCGGCGACATTCCCCACGTTAATGACAGCTGATGAAAGAGCTGCTCATCCCTACATCCTAATGTAGACAGCTCTGAGCAACTCCGTGTAACCACGTCGCGTCCCTGAGTGACGGGGCCACTCGACACTCAAAGAGGCCAAGCCGGGCCGCAGCTCTCGCCGGGCGCGGTGGCGTGCGCCTGTAATCCAGCTACTTGGAGGCGTGGGTTGCGGGATCGCTTGAGGACGGGAGTCCTGCGCTGTGAGGCTCTATGCCGATCGGGCGTCCGCACCAAGTTCGGTATCAATATGGTGAGCGAGGGGGAGCTCCCGCGCACCAGGTTGTTGTACTAAGGAGGGACGAACCGGCCCAGGCCGGAGACGGAGCAGGCCAAAGTCCCCGTGCCGATCAGTGGTGGGACAGCGCCTGTGAATAGACCTCTCAGGGCAGCCCGGCCGACACAGCGAGACCCAATCCTTTTATTATTATTATCACACTTTATTTACTCACCTCAAGTCCTATTCAGGTTTTTAATGTATCATCAGGGTCGTGCTCACTCGCATTACATTTATATTTTATCTGACTCATTGCAATAAAATTTCACGAATTATGAAAGAATCTCAACACTGACCCTTCTTCACATCACATTAAAATTACATGGGCCTGTTCATATGCATCATAATTTAAGCTTTCATGGAGCAATTATCGCAGCTGAGCTGTACAACAACTTTCATTTTATTGGGAAAAATCGCTGTCATTGAGTAGCTCCCCAGCGCATTCTGCCGGTGACAGAGCGCATCGTCGTCTTCATCACTTCAAGGGGTTCCACTTTCACCGATCGCGTGCTACCTACAATGTTCCTGTACCATCATGACCATCAAGCAATCAAGTAATGTAATGTGAATATTGATATCGTGATCATCTTCATCGGCCATGATCAATCCACTGCTGAATAACGGCATCACGTTGTTTTATCTCTCAGGGTTCTGCAGAGTTGCAATCTGCCTAATAAATTATAAACTTATTTATCTTGGAGAAATCCGATGTGCTATGAAGCTCATTTTCACAGGCGTTTAATAGGGGCGGCCCAGAATGTCACAACAACAAACATTAGCCAAATCGATAGGAGTGCAAAGTACAGGAAAGGGGAGAAAATCACTACAAAGCAGTTACAAGTGACTAACAGAATTGTGCGCAGTTGCGTATACAGTTTCAGTTTATTTATTTTGGTATAGCCCTGTGAGCCATTCGGCTCTTGAATCGGGGGCACCCGCAACAAAAAACACGAAAAAGAAAAACATCTTAAAGTGACTATGTGACTATGCAAACAGAAAATGCATGAAAAAAACAGCTAAATATTCCTGAAAAAAGCACCGTGCAAAAAATCCCAGTGGGCTGCAAGTCAAACAACAACAACAACCACAAGAAAAATTAGATTAAGGCCATCAGTCTAACTCCGTACTACAACAAAACAACCACGTCCAAACCAAAAAACTCGTCGAAATCACCAAAAAAATAAAACGAAAATTGCCACGTAACAGTGATCATAGAGACTGTGACCGAATTTTTACAATAAACTACATAAATAACCTGTAACACCAAATCCTAGAGCCATAGCTGGCTGCATGAGTTACTCCACAACAACAGAAGCATCAGTCGGAGTATCAAATTTTTCAATTCACCTTTAGGATCAGCACGCTAAATCAAAATACAGATAATACTTTGCAGCGTCATCTGGAGCGAAACATTTTGTTTTATTTTACGCCAATGAATAGCAGTGGCAGCTAGGGGTGTACAACTACTCTAGAGCAGTTTTGATAGATCTCATTCGTAGCGATTCAAGTTGCAGTTTATTGGCAATAGCATTCCAGACCCTGGGGGCATCAATAGCAAAGGCCCTTCCTCCAGTTTTTGTACGGCAATAGGGAATGTGAAGCTGGTAAATGAGCGAAGACCTGAGGTCAAATTTGTTCTTTGAAACAGAGAGGAGATCTAGCAGGTAGTCTGCGGATTTTTTTATAAGTACATCGTGAATAAATAAGATCTGGTGCACAAGCCGTCGAACATGAAGAGATGTTAAGTTTGACCCAATGGAGAGATCACAGTGGTGAGTCCTATATGGGCAGTTCAATGCAAATCTTAAGGCCGAGTAAAATATGGAATCAAGCTTCTTCAGTACAGTACTTGGGGCTGATTTATACACGATGTCACAGTAGTCAAGTAGAGGCAGTATGGTAGCTTTTATCAAATCCAAACGGAACATTGGGGGGAAGCAGTGCTTGTGTCGATACAGAATACCAATTTTTATTTTTGTCTTTTTACCAATATAATCAATGTGATCTTCTTAATTAAGTTTTGAATCCAGGATGACCCCAAGATACTAATAGATCTTGACTTGCTCTATTTGATAATGATTTAAGGAATGTAATTGGGGAAAAATAACTTCCTGCTTTAGTCCTGGTGAGAAGCATAGCACCTTGGTTTTGGAGGTATTCAGGACTAGTTTAAGAGCAACTAGCTGATGTTGTAGTTTGTTGAAATCACCCTGTAGCTTAGCAATCACGTCCATCCAGAGAGCGGCCAGCAGTAATCAGTATCGTGTCATCGGCAAAAAGATTTACCCTGGAATGATCCAGGTCAGTGCCCAAGTCATTGACATGAAGAGAGAACAAAAGGGGGCCGAGGATGGAACCCTGTGGAACCCCTTTTGTTCCACAGGGTTCCATCCTATAGAGTACACGACTTCCCTGAAGGCATTCACCTTCAGCGAGCACGATGCTGATCACGCAACGCGTTTCGAATTCGAACCTCGATCGATAGCTGTGCCATTGCCACGCGTCGACTAAAAAGCAAGGGACAAGTCCTTACTAACAACTCCTATCATTGTTTATTGCTGGAGGGGTTGCCCCCCCCTACCTGAAAATCCTGGCTCTGCCACTGTCCACAAGGAAGGACGAAGGGTGGATGCTTGGATGACATCTGTCTCAAATGTTTCCATGAAAACATTGGCTACAACTGGAGATAACGGAGAACCCATTGGGGAACCTTCAACTTGTTTGTAGAATGCTCCATTCCAGGTGAAGTAAGTATTGGTGAGGCAATGTCTAACCAGGGCCGGTACATCAACATTCAGTCCTTGTTGGACCAAATCTTCAATGATTGCAATGGTGTCAGGCACAGGAACTTTGGTAAACAAAGACACTACATCAAAACTGACAAAAAAAATCACCTGGAGAAAGTGAGATGTTCTTAATTAAAGATTCCAAGTGATCTGAGTTAAGTACAGCTGAGGTGGTCTTACCAGTAAATGGTTGTAAGGTCTCAGACAGAAATCGGGCCAGTTTGTAGGTGGGTGAGTCAATGGTGGAGACGAAAGAACGGAGTGGTGTACCTTCTTTATGGATTTTAGAAAGCCATACAATCTGGGTGGTCTAGCAGCATAGATATGCGAAGTGGCTTATCATCAAGTGGAAATGTATAGCAGGAACAATATTAATCTCTACTCTTTGGTTCTTTCGGTAAAGTCACGTAGGCATAAAATAGCATAAATCACGACGTTTCGATCGCAACACAAGCAATCATCATCAGGTGGGAAACCACAGCAATATGTTTTTATGCAGTGGGAGAGAGATGTCGTGGTAAGAGGTGAGAAGGGGGGGATGGGCAAGGGGGGATTCCTGCAGTCACGAAAGCTTCAAATCTAAGATGTTAATGTCAACAATCTCAACCACGTGGCAGCGATGCGCTCCGTCACCGCTAGAATGCGCCGCTGAGCGACTTATAAGCGGCGTCATTACTTACGTTAATGACAGCTGATGAAAGAGCTGCTCATCGCTACATCCTAATGTAGACAGCTCTGAGCAACTCCGTGTAACCACGTCGCGTCCCTGAGTGACGGGGACACTCGACACTCAAAGAGGCCAAGCGGGGCCGCTGTTCTCGCCGGGCGCGGTGGCGTGCGCCTGTAATCCAGCTACTTGGAGGCGTGGGTTGCGGGATCGCTTGAGGACGGGAGTCCTGTCCTGTGCCGATCTGGCGTCGGCGGCGGTCGATAGGTCGCGAGTTCAAATCCAATTCATTTAATACTTTTTTTAATGACATTTAAACAATCATATTTACTTAGTCATTTGTTACGGTGTTTATCGGGAGGATGACATTAAACAAAATATTCTCAAAGTATGTACACCGGATTTGTCAATGTTTAAAAAGCGATTAATACATTGAACATGTACTGCCTGGGGACAGGTAGCAGTTATATGGCCAGGATGTGCCGTTGGTTATCAACTGGCGCAGTGGCGCACTGGGCTTAGCCCCTTGACGTTTTATTAAGGGGGTCTAACGCAGGTTCCGGGAACCACCAAATTCGTAGGAGGGGCTTCCATTCAAAATCAATCCACTAGCATTAGGTGAGAAGGTGTCGCGCCCGCCTGTAGCTTCATTCAGTACCGTGACGGCCTTAGACCCCCTTTTTAATTTAATTATTATTGTGTTTTATTTACTTACAAACCTCGCCGCCACGCGTCAGGAGTCAAAAGGTCACGGGTTCAAATCCAACCGCCGGTATAATATTTTTAAAAACATTCACTTCAAAAACTATAATTTTCTTTACTTCGCCATTTGTAGCAGTATTTATCGGCACGGTTATGTACAATACTAAAATTCCAGAACTATTTATACAAGATGTGTTGTTGTATAAAAAAATGCATTTTAATACTTCAACGGATCTATGATTACTGGGAGCAACGTTAGTTTTAGCGTCACTCACGCTGCCAAAACTTTCAAATGCAGTAGACACACAAATACGTTACAGTACAGTATCACATGTTATGTCATGTATATCTCCACAAAGGAATTGAAAGTTCATGAATTTAAAATAAAATATTCCAGTAATCCTGTCCTGAGAGAAGCCACCAAAGGGCTCTGTGTGTTTCTCTCACCCCCTCGTATGCTGTGCCTGCCTTTATAGGTGCTTGCTCACAGCACTTGCCCATACAGTCTGTTAAGGCTATACGGGGGATCTTTGTATATGTTTCTCTCTCTGTGTGTGTCTCTCTAGGTGTGTCTCTCTGTCTGTGTGTGTGTCTCTCTCTCTGTGTCTCTGTGTCTCTCTCTCTGAGTGTCTCTCTCTCTCTGTGTGTCTCTCTGTCTGTGTGTGTCTCTCTCTCTCTCTGTGTCTCTGTGTCTCTCTCTCTGAGTGTCTCTCTGTCTGTGTGTGTCTCTCTGTCTGTGTGTCTCTCTCTGTGTGTGTCTCTCTCTCTGTCTTGTGGGGAGCGGTAGTGTAGCGGTTTGCGCGCTGCGCTATGAACCCGGCGACACGGGTTCGATTCCCGCTCACGGCCAACACCAGTGACGATTATCTTAACCGGTCCCCGGCGTCCCCTAGGTCGACTCAGCCTCAAATGAGTACCTGGTGCATTGTGTAAACATTGCCACTAGGGAGACAAAGGCGGTCGGGCGTGGTGCTGGCCACCCACCCCCTCGTGTACCGTTTCCGGCCTTCATAGGTGCTCGCTAACAGCACTTGCTCCTACAGTCTGTTTAGGCTATATGGGGGAACTTTGAACTTTGTGTCTCTCTCTCTCTCTCTCTGTCTGTGTGTGCCTCTCTCTGTCTGTGTGTGTCTCTCTCTCTCTGTCTGTGTGTGTCACTTTCTATCTGTGTGCCTCTCTCTGTGTGTGTGTCTCTCTCTAAACAATCATATTTACTTCATATATTATATTATATATCATATATATCAATCATATTTACTACAATGTTCCTGTACCATCATGACCATCAAGTAATGTAATGTGCATATTGATATCGTGATCATCTTCATCGGCCATGATCAATCCACTGCTGAAAAACGGCATCACGTTGTTTTATCTCTCAGGGCTCTGCAGAGTTGCAATCTACCTAAGAAATTATAAACTTTATTTATCTTGGAGAAATCCGATGTGCTATGAAGCTCATTTTCACAGACGTTTAATAGGGGCGGCCCAGAAAGTCACAACAACAAACAATAGCAAAATCGATAGGAGTGCAAAGTACAGGAAAGGTAAGCAAATCACAAATAAATAAATGGTAAAATAGATAAAGTATTTCAGTTAAAATTGCAAAAGTACACACACTCCCAAGCGGAGGCAAGGCAGCAAAATAACAGGAAGATCAGTGCCAGACCATACCAAGACTAAAACACACAGTCACCAATAAAATTACACATTTAAAGTTAACTATTGATACATGGATAAGGATACAAGTTACGAATCACATTGGCAAATGCAGTTGTATCCAACACGGATCTTCTGCTTCAGGATATGTTTTGAAGGAATATTTATGTTGTTGAAACGAGGTTGTTCCAAACCGTTGTCATGCAACTGCAAAGGCATTGTCACCTATTATAATTCTTGTTCTTGGGATATTTTAAAGGTTATTGAATGGACGTCTTAGGTTTATTGTGCTTTACAATGGGGATAATGACTTCGCTAAGTATAGTGCTGAGTTGTCAATAAGGAATTTATTGATGAACAGGGCCACATGTAGGTGTATTCTTGCATCAAGTAAAATAAGTAGAGGTCACAATGGTAGCTCCTATATACCATCATCCAGTGCAAATCGAAGAGTAGAATGATCAAGTGGCTTAGTCTGTTTAGTGTTTCATGAGTAGCTGATCTGTAAACAGTGCCCCAAGACGAAGAATTAGTGGAATGATAGCTTCAATAATTTGCAGGCGCAATCGAATGGGAAAACAAACTTTGTATCCCTATATACTCCTGTTGTTGATTATATTTATCTTCGAGATGTGATCAATGTGGGGTTGTAAGGTCAGTCTTGAATCAATCAGTAAATCCAGGTATTTGAAGCACTTCAATGTTGTTGTTTCTGATATTCGTAATAGGTGAAGGGAATTAAACTGGACTTTTGTTTGAAGAAAATAGCATAATCTTTGTTTTTTGGGGATTTAGGAGCAATTTTCGTGATGACATTCGAAGTTCAATTAAGTCGAAATGGTGTTGGAGATTTGACACAGCTGTAATGGTGCAATCATCCTCTCGAAAATAAGACTTTACCGTGCAGGAGATTGTGACTTGTAAGGTAGCAGTTCACTTGTGATTTAAGTATTTCTTCCAATAATTTCGTAATTGGTGAAAGAATAGAGGTTAGTCTACAATTATTAGGATCTTTTTAACACGTAGGCTTTCGCGACCAATATTATTCATAATAAAGGTTTTTGGGTTAGATCGCGTTGATTTATAAATGTGTCGTAACCCTCCACCACCCGACATGGCCAATCAGCCAAAAAAAAGTGTCACGTTGACAATAAGACAAATAGTTCACTACTTTAGCCCACCGGTGTGTTGAAGAGTGAATCCACATTTACAGTTTGAGTACGACACATTTATAAATAAACGCGATCTAACCCAAAAACCTTTATTATGAATAATATTGGTCGCGAAAGCCTACGTGTTAAACTGACTAACCTCTATGGAGAGGATACTTTTCTTAAAACCAGAAAATTGGAGAAGCTCCGCATTAAGCGGATGAAATTGATATCTTCACTGGCGTTCCTCAAAAGGTGCAGAGATTCAAAGGTAATACCAAACGCAGTTAAAATAACACATCACATAAAGTCTTCTAAAACTAACTAAATACTACACAAAGCTAGCGAATTATTATTAATAGAGAGAATACAGCACAATAGGAGTGAATTATCTTACATTTCGGAATCGCTAAAGCAGTTACACTTAGATATAAGCAATAGTGTATCTATGCATTATTGGAATATAATCGATAACATAACACAACAATCGGCTGATAATGTGTTTAAACTAACAAAAACTAACCAAATTAATAATTTTTCTAGACTACATAATAAACAAATCCCTACTGAAAACCAAAAATTTAAAAACAAAACCGTACTGAACTTGACTAACACTGTATTAACCGGTGACATGGTCTCTATCCTTTCTAAAGGCCTTAACTTTGCCGTTACCCCACGCACAATTCCAGTGGATGAGATAATTGCTGAGGTAGAATCAGCAGTTAGACTGCTTCCACATAATGAGGCAGAGATGACTAGACATGAGGTTGCTAAAATAATTGAGAATAGCAAAGTTCCAAAAGTAAATATTAGCTCTAACGAGGCAAAAGCCTTTAGAAAGCTGCGGGTAAACAAGGATATCCAAATCCTAGCAGCTGATAAAGGCCGCACTACTGTAGTGATGTCACGAGCCGATTATGATAATAAAATTAGAAATTTACTAGAGGAAAGTACCTACATTAAAATTAAACGAGATCCAACTAATACTTTAGAACGTAAGACCACTGCAATAATTGCAAATTCATTAATCCCTAAAAATGAGCAATACCAAATTAAGCCAAGGGCCTCAAAACCACCTAGACTCTATGGGCTACCAAATATTCATAAAATCGGCATCCCATTACGACCCATAGTCGGTACAATTGGCTCTGCCACATATCAATTAGCAAAATATATAACCAAACAAATACAGCCCTACATCAGTAGGACATCTTCATTCATAAAAAAATTAAGAACATCTTGTGAATGTGATTAAAGATATTAAACTTACTCCTGATGATATTCTGTTAAGGTTTGATGTGCTTTATCTATTCACTAATGTTCCAGTGGACGAATCGCTTAAATTACTTGATACACTAGTAAAGAATACCGGTTTACCAAAATATATTCCGAAACTTGCTGGCCATTGTTTAAATAACACTTACTTCTTATGGAGAGGGGATTTCTTTAAACAAAAAGAAGGAGCAGCAATGGGTTCTCCTTTATCCCCTGCTATAGCAAATTTGTACATGGAAAACTTTGAAATAAGAGCACTTGCCTCGAGCACATTAAAACTATCCTTTTGGTTTAGATATGTGGATGACACTTTGGTTGTTTGGCCACATGGTAAAGATACACTTAATGATTTTCTAAATCATCTCAATGCACAAAACCCGGCCATCCAGTTCACCATAGAAATGGAGGTGAATAACACACTCCCATTCCTAGATATTTTGCTTGGACATGGCTTAAACGGTAAAATAACACGCAGCGTTTACAGAAAGCAAACGCACACTGATGCCTATCTGAATGCAGAATCACATCATCATCCAGCTCAGAAATCCTCTCTTATCAAGACGCTCATACATCGGGCTAAAACAGTGTCAGATGGTGAGAGTCTAGTGAGAGAGATTAAACACGTTAAAGACGCACTAGGACAGAATGGCTACAATAATGCTCAAATTAGCAGAGCACTGAATGCCAAATCACGATCGCAAAGCAATACTGCTGAAAGCGACCAGATTGTTAAAACAATAAAAAAAATCCATATATCTCAGGAGTAACTGACACATTAGCCCGTGTTTTGCAAAAAGCAAAACATTACAGTAAGATTTGGTACAGTACACAAAATTCAAAAACTAGTATCTTGCACTAAAGACGCATTACCTAAATTATCAACAGAAGGTGTATATCGGATTAATTGTTTATGTGGCAGCTGCTACATTGGACAGACGTGACGTAACATCAGCGTAAGACTAAAAGAACATCAGAGAAATATTAAATTATCTCAAACACAACTGTCGGCAGTGGCAGAACATGCTTGTCAACAAGGACACTCAATTGATTTCGACAATGTTGCAGTGGTGTGTAAAACTAATTATTACTGGCAAAGACTAATTAGAGAATCCATTGAAATTGAGAGGAACAAGAATAACTTTAATCGCTCTGACAGCTACAGGCTTAGTGCGGCCTGGAAGCGTATTATTAAACAATACACATTACATTTTGATTTAAACAATTACTAATCTACAACTCATTACTAATCATAACCAATGACTGATTACTAATCGATTATATAATTACAATACCCCCCCTCCGCCTCTAATCACTGCACCTGATATGAGTTAAGTGATGACGTCACCCTGCTGCTGCTCTATATAAAACCGGGAGCAAGCCAGGGCTTTACCATTCTGGCGAATTGCTTGATGATGCTGGATGTATTTACCAGCGAAACGTCGTACTCAAACTGTAAATGTGGATTCACTCTTCAACACACCGGTGGGCTAAAGTAGTGAACTATTTGTCTTATTGTCAACGTGACACTTTTTTTGCTGATTGGCCGTGTCGGGTGGTGGAGGGTTACGACACATTTATAAATAAACGCGATCTAACCCAAAAACCTTTATTATGAATATTAGGATCTTCTTTGGACGAATAAGAGCAGATTTCCACTCTATTGGAAGTTAACCTTCAGTGAGAGATTAAAAACGCGTGTGAGGTGTTTATGGATGAGATCTCCCACAGCTGCAAGTGCCAACGCAGGTAACTCGTCTTCTCCCGTGGATAACGATATCTTAGTTGATACTAGCGTATGCAGTACCTCCAGTTCAGATATGGGACTAACAGCTGCATTCGAGCTGATTATATTGCTCTATGTTTAGAGCAACATAATTAAGCTCTAATATTAAATTCAAGGTCAAGAGGTCATCGTGCCTGTGATGTCACCATACCTTGTGCAATTGTTCTTTTACACGTCTCGCAATGAGTTGTTTTTGTTTTGTTAATTTACAGTCTATGGGCAATCAAAACAATGCAGCAGTGGATAGAAACTGCGTCGCGTCCCTGAGTGACGGGGCCACTCGACACTCAAAGAGGCCAAGCGGGGCCGCTGCTCTCGCCGGGCGCGGTGGCGTGCGCCTGTAATCCAGCTACTTGGAGGCGTGGGTTGCGGGATCGCTTGAGGACGGGAGTCCTGCGCTGTGAGGCTCTATGCCGATCGGGCGTCGGCGTCGGGTTCAAATCCAACTCGATTCATACTTTTTTTTAATGACATTTAACAATCATATTTCCTTAGTCATTTGTTACGGTGTTTATCGGGAGGATGACATTAAACAAAATATTCTGAAAGTATGTACACCGGATTTGTCAATGTTTAAAAAGCGATTAATACATTGAACATGTACGGCCGTGGGACAGGTAGCAGTTATATGGCCAGGATGTGCCGTTGGTTATCAACTGGCGCAGTGGCGCACTGGGCTTAGCCCCTTGACGTTTTATTAAGGGGGTCTAACGCAGGTTCCGGGAACCACCAAATTCGTAGGAGGGGCTTCCATTCAAAATCAATCCACTAGCATTAGGTGAGAAGGTGTCGCGCCCGCCTGTAGCTTCATTCAGTACCGTGACGGCCTTAGACCCCCTTTTTAATTTAATTATTATTGTGTTTTATATACTTACAAACCTCGCCGCCACGCGTCAGGAGTCAAAAGGTCACAGGTTCAAATCCAACCGCCGGTAAAATATTTTAAAAAATATTCACTTCAAAAACTATAATTTTCTTTACTTCGCCATTTGTAGCAGTATTTATCGGCACGGTTATGTACAATACTAAAATTCCAGAACTATTTATACAAGATGTGTTGTTGTATTTAAAAAAAAATGCATTTTAATACTTCAACGGATCTATGATTACTGGGAGCAACGTTAGTTTTAGCGTCACTCACGCTGCCAAAACTTTCAAATGCAGTAGACACACAAATACGTTACAGTACAGTATCGCATGTTATGTCATGTATATCTCCACAAAGGATATGTAAGTTCATGAATTTAAAATAAAATATTCCAGTAATCCTGTCCTGAGATAAGCCACCAAAGGGCTCTGTGTGTTTCTCTCACCCCCTCGTATGCCGTGCCT
This sequence comes from Petromyzon marinus, assembly GCF_048934315.1. Lineage (NCBI taxonomy): Eukaryota > Metazoa > Chordata > Hyperoartia > Petromyzontiformes > Petromyzontidae > Petromyzon > Petromyzon marinus. The sequence goes on along the minus strand of NC_133711.1, from coordinate 1,515,640 downwards.
GCCTTTATAGGTGCTTGCTCACAGCACTTGCCCATACAGTCTGTTAAGGCTATACGGGGGATCTTTATATGTTTCTCTCTCTGTGTGTGTCTCTCTAGCTGTGTCTCTCTGTCTGTGTGTGTCTCTCTCTCTGTGTCTCTGTGTCTCTCTCTCTCTGAGTGTCTCTCTGTCTGTGTGTGTCTCTCTGTCTATGTGTGTCTTTCTCTGCGTGTGTCTCTCTCTGTCTCTGTGTGTCTCTCTGTGTGTCTCTCTCTGTGTGTGTCTCTTTCTATCTGTGTGTGTCTCTCTCTGTCTGTGTCTCTCTCTCTCTGTCTGTGTCTCTCTCTCTGTCTGTGTGTCTCTCTGTCTGTGTGTCTCTCTCTGTCTGTGTCTCTCTCTCTGTCTGTGTGTCACTCTCTGCCTCTCTCGGTGTGAAGCGGTTTTCTTTGCACTTGTCCGTGCTGGTGGCGAGCAGCTCTATCGGTTGCTTTTGCTGCGCACGCGATGACGCGCGAGGACCTGTCTCTGGGTTGGTGGCTGGGATCACCAGTGTCTGGTGGCGGTGCGTGGGTCGCACCTGGCCACGGATTTTTTCTGTTTCCCGTGTTAGTGTCATTACGATACGATTTTTTCTTTTTGTAACGAAATGCACGCTTGCGTTGATGGTGACGCGGGTTTTCTGACTGTGGCTGTTGTTGACGGTTCGCGCGAGGGTACGCACACGGACCTTGTGAATTGGATTCTGTGTATTGGAGACTCGCTCTGTGGAAACAGAAACCGCCAGAGCATTTGCTGCTGGGTGATAAAGGATTCAAAGGTCTGTCTGTGTGTCTCTCTCTCTGTGTCTCTCTCTGTCGGTGTGTGTCTCTCTGTGTCTGTGTGTCTCTCTCTGTCTGTGTGTGTCTCTCTCTGTCTGTGTGTGTGTCTCTCTCTGTCTGTGTGTGTGTCTCTGTCTGTGTGTCTCTCTCTCTGTCTGTGTGTGTGTCTCTCTCTAAACAATCATATTTACTTTATATATCATATTATATATCATATTATATATCATATATATCAATCATATTTACTACAATGTTCCTGTACCATCATGACCATCAAGTAATGTAATGTGAATATTGATATCGTGATCATCTTCATCGGCCATGACCAATCCACTGCTGAATAACGGCATCACGTTGTTTTATCTCTCAGGGTTCAGCAGAGTTGCAATCTACCTAAGAAATTATAAACTTTATTTATCTTGGAGAAATCCGATGTGCTATGAAGCTCATTTTCACAGACGTTTAATAGCTGCGGCCCAGAAAGTGACAACAACAAACAATATCAAAATCGATAGGAGTGCAAAGTACAGGAAAGGTAGGCAAATCACAAAAAAATACATGGTAAAATAGATAAAGTATTTCAGTTAAAATTGCAAAAGTACACACACTCCCAAGCGGAGGCAAGGCTGCAAAACAACAGAAAGATCAGTGCCAGACCACACTAAGACAACAACACGCAGTCACCAATAAAATTACACATTTAAAGTTAACTATCGATACATGGGTAAGGATAAAAGTTACAAATCACATTGGCAAATGCAGTTGTATCCAACACTAATCTTCTGCTTCAGGATATGTTTTGAAGGAATATTTATGTTGTTGAAACGAGGTTGTTCCAAACCGTTGTCATGCAACTGCAAAGGCATTGTCACCTATTATAATTCTTGTTCTTGGGATATTTTAAAGGTAGTTGAATGGACGTCTTTGGTTTATTGTGCTTTACAATGGGGATAATGAATTCGCTAAGTATAGTGATGAGTTGTCAATAAGGAATTTATGGATGAACAGGGCCCAATACTTGCATCAAGTGATGTGAGATTGGACTCAAAGTAGAGGTCACAATGGTAGCTCCTGTATATCATTATCCAGTGCAAATCCAAAAGTAGAATGATACAGTGGGTTAGTCTGTTTAGTGTTTCATTAGTAGCTGATCTTGAAACAGTGTCGCTGGATTCGAAAATTGGTAGAATGATAGCTGTAGGATTAAAGAGCCGTTCAATTGTTTCAAATTGTTGAAACTTGTAAGCTGGGTAATTTGTACGTGACAACTACATCTGGTTTCTGTCGAGCGTCTTTTTAGCCCTTGCTGTCCAATGGTATACTGAGCAATCAAACCTTGTTATCTGGCGCAGTGAGAATAGGATGAGAATATTTATTTATTATTGGAGGAATCCGATGAGCTGTGAAGCTCTTATTCACAGATGTCCAGTAAGGGACGGGTCAGAACGATTCAAGAACAATACAAAACACGATAGGAGTTTAGAGTATAGGAAAGGTAAATAAATAATTAAAGCATGTTTACAAATGTAACACGTAAGCTTTCGCGACTAATATCATCAATAATAGAGTTTTTTTTGGGTTAGATCGCGTAAATATATAAATGTGTCATTAAACCCGCCACATTCATATATTTACGCGATCCAGCAAAAAAAAAACTGTATTATGAATTTATACACATACAACTAAATTATTTTTTATCTTGTCAGGTAAAGCTCACTGAGCTATTAGCTTTCTTTTTCAGAAGCAACCTGGCCACAAATGATAGGTAAGCGAAGTGGCTTATCATCATCACGTGGAAATGTTTTGCAGGAACAATATTAATCTCAACAATCTCAACCACGTGGCAGCGATGCGCTCCGTCACCGCTAGAATGCGCCGCTGAGCGACTCAAAGCGGCGACATTCCCCACGTTAATGACAGCTGATGAAAGAGCTGCTCATCCCTACATCCTAATGTAGACAGCTCTGAGCAACTCCGTGTAACCACGTCGCGTCCCTGAGTGACGGGGCCACTCGACACTCAAAGAGGCCAAGCGGGGCCGCAGCTCTCGCCGGGCGCGGTGGCGTGCGCCTGTAATCCAGCTACTTGGAGGCGTGGGTTGCGGGATCGCTTGAGGACGGGAGTCCTGCGCTGTGAGGCTCTATGCCGATCGGGCGTCCGCACCAAGTTCGGTATCAATATGGTGAGCGAGGGGGAGCTCCCGCGCACCAGGTTGTTGTACTAAGGAGGGACGAACCGGCCCAGGCCGGAGACGGAGCAGGCCAAAGTCCCCGTGCCGATCAGTGGTCGGACAGCGCCTGTGAATAGACCTCTCAGGGCAGCCCGGCCGACACAGCGAGACACAATCCTTTTATTCTCATTATTACACTTTATTTACTCGCTTCAAGGCTCATTCAGGTTTTTAATGTATCATTAGGGTCGTGCTCACTCGCATTACATTCATATTTTATCTGACTCATTGCAATAAAACGAATTATGAAATAATCTCAACACTGGCCCTTCTTCTATCACATTAAAATTACATGGGCCTGTTCATATGCATCATAATTTCAGCTCTCACGAAGCAATTATCGCACTTGAGCTGTACAACAACTTTCATTTTATTGGAAAAAGTCTCTGTCATTGAGTTGCTCCCCAGCGCATTCTGCCGGTGACAGAGCGCATCGTCGTCTTCATCACTTCAAGAGGTTCCACTTTCACGGATACCGTGCTACCTACAATGTTCCTGTACCATCAGGACCATCAAGCAATCAAGTAATGTAATGTGAATATTGATATCGTGATCATCTTCATCGGCCATGATCAATTCACTGCTGAATAACGGCATCACGTTGTTATATCTCTCAGGGCTCTGCAGAGTTGCAATCTACCTAATAAATTATAAACTTTATTTATCTTGGAGAAATCCGATGTGCTATGAAGCTCATTTTCACAGACGTTTAATAGGGGCGGCCCAGAAAGTCACAACAACAAACAATAGCAAAATCGATAGTAGTGCAAAGTACAGGAAAGGTAAGCAAATCACAAAAAAATAAATGGTAAAATAGATAAAGTATTTCAGTTAAAATTGCAAAAATACACAAACTCCCAAGCGGAGGCAAGGCAGCAAAACAACAGGAAGATCAGTGCCAGACCACACCAAGACAAGAACACACAGTCACCAATAAAATTACACATTTAAAGTTAACTATTGATACATGGGTAAGGATAAAAGTTACAAATCACATTGGCAAATGCAGTTGTATCCAACACTAATCTTCTGCTTCAGGATGTGTTTTGAAGGAATATTTATAATGTTGAAACGAGGTTGTTCCAAACCGTTGTCATGCAACTGCAAAGGCATTGTCACCTATTATAATTCTTGTTCTTGGGATATTTTAAAGGTAATTTGAATGGACGTCTTAGGTTTATTGCGCTTTAAAATGGGGATAATGACTTCGCTAAGTATAGTGATGAGTTGTCAATAAGGAATTTATGGATGAACAGGGCCCAATACTTGCATCAAGTGATGTGAGATTTGACTCTAAGTAGAGGTCATAATGGTAGCTCCTGTATATCATCATCCAGTGCAAATCCAAAAGTAGAATGATAGTGGGTTAGTCTGTTTAGTGTTTCAATAGTAGCTGATCTTGAAACAGTGTCGCTGGATTCGAAAATTGGTAGAATGATAGCTGTAGGATTAAAGAGCCTCTCAATTGTTTAAAATTGTTGAAACTTGTAAGCTGGGTAATTTGTACGTGACAACTACATCTGGTTTTTTTCGAGCGTCTTTTTAGCCCTTGCTGTCCAATGGTATACTGAGCAATCAAACCTTGTTATCTGGCGCAGTGAGAATAAGATGAGAATATTTATTAATTACTGGAGGAATCCGATGAGCTGTGAAGCTCTTATTCACAGATGTCCAGTAAGGGACGGGTCAGAACGTTTCAAGAACAATACAAAACACTTCTAGATTTAAAGCTTTCGTGACTGCTAGGATCCATACTCTTTGGTTCTATTGGGTAAAGTCACGTAGGTGAAAATAAAATAACAAAAAATCACGACGTTTCGGCCACAACCTGATGAAGGCCGCTTGTGTTGTGGCCGAAACGTCGTGATTTTTTGTTATTTTATATTCACCTACGTGACTTTACCCAATAGAACCAAAGAGTATGAATACAACACACGATAGGAGTTCAGAGTATAGGGAAGGTAAATAAATAAATTAAATATGTATACAAATGTAACACGTAAGCGTTCGTGACTAATATCATCCATAATAGAGTTTTTTTGGGTTAGATCGCGTAAATATATAAATGTGTCATTAAACCCGCCACATTAATATAGTTACGCGATCTAGCAAAAAAAAAACTCTATTATGGATTTATAAACATACAACTAAATTATTTTTTATCTTGCCAGGTAAAGCTCACTGAGCTATTAGCTTTCTCTTTCAGAAGCGACCTGGCCACAAATGATAGGTAAGCGAAGTGGCTTATCATCATCACGTGGAAATGTTTTGCAGGAACAATATTAATCTCAAAAATCTCAACCACGTGGCAGCGATGCGCTCCGTCACCGCTAGAATGCGCCGCTGAGCGACTCATTAGCGGCGACATTCCCCACGTTAATGACAGCTGATGAAAGATCTGCTCATGCCTACATCCTAATGTAGACAGCTCTGAGCAACTCCGTGTAACCAGGTCGCGACCCTGAGTGACGGGGACACTCGACACTCAAAGAGGCCAAGCGGGGCCGCTGCTCTCGCCGGGCGCGGTGGCGTGCGCCTGTAATCCAGCTACTTGGAGGCGTGGGTTGCGGGATCGCTTGAGGACGGGAGTCCTGCGCTGTGAGGCTCTATGCCGATCGGGCGTCCGCACCAAGTTCGGTATCAATATGGTGAGCGAGGGGGAGCTCCCGCGCACCAGGTTGCTGTACTAAGGAGGGACGAACCGGCCCAGGCCGGAGACGGAGCAGGCCAAAGTCCCCGTGCCGATCAGTGGTGGGACAGCGCCTGTGAATAGACCTCTCAGGGCAGCCCGGCCGACACAGCGAGACACAATCCTTTTATTCTCATTATTACACTTTATTTACTCGCTTCAAGGCTCATTCAGGTTTTTAATGTATCATTAGGGTCGTGCTCACTCGCATTACATTCATATTTTATCTGACTCATTGCAATAAAACGAATTATGAAATAATCTCAACACTGGCCCTTCTTCTATCACATTAAAATTACATGGGCCTGTTCATATGCATCATAATTTCAGCTCTCACGAAGCAATTATCGCACTTGAGCTGTACAACAACTTTCATTTTATTGGGAAAAGTCTCTGTCATTGAGTTGCTCCCCAGCGCATTCTGCCGGTGACAGAGCGCATCGTCGTCTTCATCACTTCAAGAGGTTCCACTTTCACGGATACCGTGCTACCTACAATGTTCCTGTACCATCATGACCATCAAGCAATCAAGTAATGTAATGTGAATATTGGCATCGTGATCATCTTCATCAGCCATGATCAATCCACTGCTGAATAACGGCATCACGTTGTTTTATCTCTCAGGGCTCTGCAGAGTTGCAATCTACCTAATAAATTATAAACTTATTTTATCTTGGAGAAATCCGATGTGCTATGAAGCTCATTTTCACAGACGTTTAATAGGGGCGGCCCAGAAAGTCACAACAACAAACAATAGCAAAATCGATAGGAGTGCAAAGTATAGGAATGGTGAGAAAATCACTACAAAGAAATAATCAAATAGATAAACATTTACAAGTTCAAATTTCAATAGTACACCAATTCCCAAGCCTGGGCAAGGCAGCAAAACAACAGCAAGAACAGTGCCAGACCACACCAAGACAACAACACACAGTCACCAATAAAATTACACATTTAAAGTTAACTATTGATACATGGGTAAGGATAAAAGTTACAAATCACATTGGCAAATGCAGTTGTATCCAACACGAATCTTCTGCTTCAGGATATGTTTTGAAGGACTATTTATAATGTTGAAACGAGGTTGTTCCAAACCGTTGTCATGCAACTGCAAAGGCATTGTCACCAATTATAATTCTTGTTCTTGGGATATTTTAAAGGTAATTTGAATGGACGTCTTAGGTTTATTGTGCTTTACAATGGGGATAATGACTTCGCTAAGTATAGTGATGAGTTGTCAATAAGGAATTTATGGATGAACAGGGCCCAATACTTGCATCAAGTGATGTGAGATTTGACTCTAAGTAGAGGTCATAATGGTAGCTCCTGTATATCATCATCCAGTGCAAATCCAAAAGTAGAATGATAGTGGGTTAGTCTGTTTAGTGTTTCAATAGTAGCTGATCTTGAAACAGTGTCGCTGGGTTCGAAAATTGGTAGAATGATAGCTGTAGGATTAAAGGGCCTCTCAATTGTTTAAAATTGTTGAAACTTTTAAGCTGGGTAATTTGTACGTGACAACTACATCTGCTTTTTTTCGAGCGTCTTTTTAGCCCTTGCTGTCCAATGGTACACTGAGCAATCAAACCTTGTTATCTGGCGCAGTGAGAATAGGATGAGAATATTTATTAATTACTGGAGGAATCCGATGAGCTGTGAAGCTCTTATTCACAGATGTCCAGTAAGGGACGGGTCAGAACGTTTCAAGAACAATACAAAACACTTCTAGATTTAAAGCTTTCGTGACTGCTAGGATCCATACTCTTTGGTTCTATTGGGTAAAGTCACGTAGGTGAAAATAAAATAACAAAAAATCACGACGTTTCGGCCACAACCTGATGAAGGCCGCTTGTGTTGTGGCCGAAACGTCGTGATTTTTTGTTATTTTATTTTCACCTACGTGACTTTACCCAATAGAACCAAAGAGTATGAATACAACACACGATAGGAGTTCAGAGCATAGGAAAGGTAAATAAATAAATTAAACATGTATACAAATGTAACACGTAAGCTTTCGCGACTAATATCATCCATAATATATTTTTTTTTGGGTTAGATCGCGTAAATATATAAATCTGTCATTAAACCCGCCACATTCATATAGTACGCGATCTAGCAAAAAAAAACTCTTATGGATTTATAAACATACAACTAAATTATTTTTTATCTTGTCAGGTAAAGCTCACTGAGCTATTAGCTTTCTTTTTCAGAAGCGACCTGGCCACAAAGATAGGTAAGCGAAGTGGCTTATCATCATCACGTGGAAATGTTTTGCAGGAACAATATTAATCTCAACAATCTCAACCACGTGGCAGCGATGCGCTCCGTCACCGCTAGAATGCGCCGCTGAGCGACTCATTAGCGGCGACATTCCCCACGTTCATGACAGCTGATGAAAGAGCTGCTCATGCCTACATCCTAATGTAGACAGCTCTGAGCAACTCCGTGTAACCACGTCGCGTCCCTGAGTGACGGGGACACTCGACACTCAAAGAGGCCAAGCGGGGCCGCTGTTCTCGCCGGGCGCGGTGGCGTGCGCCTGTAATCCAGCTACTTGGAGGCGTGGGTTGTGGGATCGCTTGAGGACGGGAGTCCTACGCTGTGAGGCTCTATCCCGATCGGGCGTCCGCACCAAGTTCGGTATCATTGTGGTGAGCGAGGGGGAGCTCCCGCGCACCAGGTTGTTGTACTAAGGAGGGACGAACCGGCCCAGGCCGGAGACGGAGCAGGCCAAAGTCCCCGTGCCGATCAGTGGTGGGACAGCGCCTGTGAATAGACCTCTCAGGGCAGCCCAGCCGACACAGCGAGACACAATCCTTTTATTCTCATTATTATTACACTTTATTTACTCGCCTCAAGTCCTATTTCGTTTTTTGAAAATATCATTAGGGTCGTGCTCATTACATTAATATTTTATCTGACTCATTGCAATACATTTTCACGAATTATGAAAGAATTTCAAAGCTGGCCCTCCTTCTATCACATTAAAATTACATGGGCCTGTTCATTTGCATCACAATTTCAGCTTTCACGAAGCAATTATCGCAGTTGAGCTGTACAACAACTTTCATTTTATTGTGGAAAGTCTCTATCATTGAGTTGCTCCCCAGCGCATTCTGCCAGTGACAGAACACATCGTCGTCTTCAACACTTCAAGAGGTTCCACTTTCACGGATCGCGTGTTACCTACAATGTTCCTGTACCATCATGACCATCAAGTAATCAAGTAATGTAATGTGCATATTGGCATTGTGATCATCTTCATCGACCATGACCAATCCACTGCTGAATAACGGCATCACGTTGTTTTATCTCTCAGGGTTCAGTAGAGTTGCAATCTACCTAAGAAATTATAAACCTTATTTATCTTGGAGAAATCCGATGTGCTATGAAGCTCATTTTCACAGACGTTTAATAGGGGCGGCCCAGAAAGTCACAACAACAAACAATAGCAAAATCGATAGGAGTGCAAAGTACAGGAAAGGTAAGCAAATCACAAAAAAATAAATGGTAAAATAGATAAAGTATTTCAGTTAAAATTGCAAAAGTACACAAACTCCCAAGCGTAGTCAAGGCAGCAAAACAACAGGAAGATCAGTGCCAGACCACACCAAGACAACAACACGCAGTCACCAATAAAATTACACATTTAAAGTTAACTATTGATACATGGGTAAGGATAAAAGTTACAAATCACATTGGCAAATGCAGTTGTATCCAACACTAATCTTCTGCTTCAGGATATGTTTTGAAGGAATATTTATGATGTTGAAACGACGTTGTTCCAAACCGTTGTCATACAACTGCAAAGTCATTGTCACCTATTACAATTCTTGCTCTTGGGATATTTTAAAGGTAATTTGAATGGACGTCTTAGGTTTATTGTGCTTTACAATGGGGATAATGACTTCGCTAAGTATAGTGATGATATACTTGCATCAAGTGATGTGAGATTGGACTCAAAGTAGAGGTCATAATGGTAGTTCCTGTATATCATCATCCAGTGCAAATCCAAAAGTAGAATGATACAGTGGGTTAGTCTGTTTGGGGTTTCATTAGTAGCTGATCTTGAAACAGTGTCCCTGGATTCGAAAATTGGTAGAATGATAGCTGTAGGATTAAAGAGCCTCTCAATTGGTGCAAATTGTTGAAACTTGTAAGCTGGGTAATTTGTACGTGACAACTACATCTGTTTTTTTTCGAGCGTCTTTTTACCCCTTGCTGTCCAATGGTCTACTGAGCAATCAAACCTTGTTATCTGGCGCAGTGAGAATAGGATGAGAATATTTATTTATTACTGGAGGAATCTGATGAGCTGTGAAGCTCTTATTCACAGATGTCCAGTAAGGGACAGGTCAGAACGTTTCAAGAACAATACAAAACACGATAGGAGTTCAGAGTATAGGAAAGGTGAATACATCAATTTAACATGTATACAAATGTAACACGTAAGCTCTCGCGACCAGTATCATCCATAATATAATTTGTTGGGGTTAGATCGCGTAAATATATAAATGTGTCATTAAACCCGCCACATTAATATATTTACGCGATCTAACCCCAAAAAACTCTATTATGGATTTATACACATACAACTAAATGATTCTTTATCTTGTCAGGTAAAGCTCACTGAGCTATTAGTTCTCTTTTTCAGAAGCGACCTGGCCACAAATGATAGGTAAGCGAAGTGGCTTATCATCATCACGTGGAAATGTTTTGCAGGAACAATATTAATCTCAACAATCTCAACCACGTGGCAGCGATGCGCTCCGTCACCGCTAGAATGCGCCGCTGAGCGACTCATTAGTGGCGACATTCCCCACGTTAATGACAGCTGATGAAAGAGCCGTTCATCCCTACATCCTAATGTAGACAGCTCTGAGCAACTCCGTGTAACCAGGTCGCGTCGCTGAGTGACGGGGACACTCGACACTCAAAGAGGCCAAGCGGGGCCGCTGCTCTCGCCGGGCGCGGTGGCGTGCGCCTGTAATCCAGCTACTTGGAGGCGTGGGTTGCGGGATCGCTTGAGGACGGGAGTCCTGCGCTGTGAGGCTCTATGCCGATCGGGCGTCCGCACCAAGTTCGGTATCAATATGGTGAGCGAGGGGGAGCTCCCGCGCACCAGGTTGTTGTACTAAGGAGGGACGAACCGGCCCAGGCCGGAGACGGAGCAGGCCAAAGTCCCCGTGCCGATCAGTGGTGGGACAGCGCCTGTGAATAGACCTCTCAGGGCAGCCCGGCCGACACAGCGAGACCCAATCCTATTATTATTACACTTTATTTACTCACCTCAAGTCCTATTCAGGTTTTTAATGTATCATTAGGGTCGTGCTCACTCGCATTACATTTATATTTTATCTGACTCATTGCAATAAAATAAAACGAATTATGAAAGAATCTCAACACTGGCTCTTCTTCTATCACATTCAAATTACATGGGCCTGTTCATATGCATCACAATTTCATCTTTCACGAAGCAATTATCGCAATGTAGCTATATTAAAATTGTCATTTAGTTGGGAAATCTCTCTGTCATTCAGTTGCTCCCTAGCGCATTCTGCCGGTAACAGAGCGCATCGTCGTCTGTTTATCACTGCAACAGGTTCCACTTTCACGGATACCGTGCTACCTACAATATTCCTGTACCATCATGACCATCAAGTAATCAAGTAATGTGCATATTGATATCGTGATCATCTTAATCGGCCATGATCAATCCACTGCTGAATGAATGCGTCACGTTTTCTCTATCAAGATCCTGCAGTGTTGCAATCTCCCTGAAAAATAAGAAATCAGATTCTTTATTTATTCTGGAGAAATTCGATGAGCTATGAAGATTTTTTATAGATGTCTAGAAGGGGCGGCCCAGAAAGTCGCTATAACAAAGCAATAGTAAGAACATATTCGTTGGGTCCTTCTCTAAAGCCACGTAGATAGAAAACATAATAAAAATGATCAAATAATAAAAATTCCTGCAGTCACGAAAGCTTTAAGTCAAATTTAATAGTAAAAACGATAGGACCCATAGTATAGGAACGGTAAGAAAATTACTACGAATAAATAATAAAATAGGTCAAGTGTATACCTTCAAATTGCATTCCCAAGCCTGTGCAAAGCAGTATAACAACAGCAAGAACAATGCCAGACCACACCAAGACAACAACACACAGTCCCTCATTCAAAGTGCACATTAACAATGAACTATTGATATATGGGTAAAGATCAAAGTTACCAATCACATTCGCAAATGTAGTTGTATCCAACACTAATCTTCTGCATATTGACGTAAAGCTTTCGTGACTGCAATAATTCATATTCTTTGGGTCTTTCGGTAAAGCCACGTTGATTGAAAAATAATAAAAAAATAATATCACGACGTTTCGATCGCAACACAAGCAATCGTCATCAGGTGAAAAAATATAGCGGGAGAGCTGCTGAGGCAGGAAACATTATAGAGGGAGAGCTGTTGAGGCAAGATGTTATTAAGGTTTGAGATGGGTGTAGCCCAAGGGTCATAAGCAAAGTGGGCGGGGCTAGAGATGAAATTTGCATGTAAATGTGAGATTGGAGAACTGGGCTACCTTCACGACGAGGAAGTTGTGGAGGTGGCCGTTGTATTGTGAGAGATTAGCATGTCAATGCAGGAAAAAACGAACAACACGAAAACCCCTTCCACATCAAGGAAAACGAGCAATAGTGGTTGTGTTAGTGAGACAAATAGCCTGTTAATGTAAAGACATTTAACCTGGCAATGTAACTCGAAAATAACTGCTAACATCGGCAAGGTAGGATGGAAACATCACAGCCAGTTATGACTTCAACTGGTTAATAACGTCCTTCCAATGATTGCTCAGTTTGTACCCATCTTTTCGGTTGAAATTGTGTCTGTTTATATATCTGGATTGCTTCATGGACGAATCTTTGCTGATAGCCAGTGGGTTTGCCGAGTACCTTCGTCTTGGCAAAATAAATTTCGTGTGTGCCCACAGCGTTAAAACAATGATCAGCGACGACTGAGGTATTGGTCCTACCGTGTTTCTGATCTGCCTGATGCTCACGAACACGGTCCGAGACATGTCGCTTAGTTTCCCCAATGTAACTTCTGCCGCAGACACAGCTTAGTTTGTGTGAAGGCTGCTGGCCTCCGGCTCCTCCCTCGGTTGAGGGTTGATCCTGGGGGAGCTGCTGCCTCTCGGCCCCTCCGTCCCTTGAGAGTCGCTGCTCCCCATCTCCTGGTCCAGGTGAGGGCTGCTGCTCCCCGACTCCTCTCCTCGTGCCGTGGCCCCTCGGGTCCGTAACCCCACCCCCTCCATATTCTCCCTGTGAGGTATACTCGGGGCTGGCTCTCGGCCACCTAGAATTAATTCCTCGTCTCCCCACGTTCACTCCTACAAACGTTAGTAGGAGGCTCCCCGCACGCCGTTGCGCACACTGACGTACACGCAGCCACCAAAATCTGACGTCGCTGCTCTCACGGCGCCGCGCACCAATCGTACGCGCAGAACAGCGGGGGTCAGGGGTTAACGGGCAGTGACGTCACTCGCGCACGTGTTGTAGCCGTAGGTGCGTAATGGAGAGGAATTAAAGGGCTGCGGGGTGGTTATTCAGGATGGGTTTAGGACGAGAATTGCGGTACACTGGGGGGTTAAAGAAATGCTCTAATCGTTCCCCGGCTCCTCTGCGCAATGACGAATACTGGCGACCGGATTCGCTCACAAACTCGGAGCAACGACGGAGGAACATCGGTCGGGTTCGCACACAATGGTCGCCCCGATAATGGCGATCGGATTCGCGCGCAAACTCGGCACAAGGACGGAGTAACGTCGGTCGCATTCGCACACAATGTTCGCCCCGATAGAGTTATTCACGCACAAATCCCTGTGCTACGACAAGCGGACTCATGCCACCATGCGCTCTCATCACACTCGCAGATACCACACGACAAGGTCATTGCTCACTAACAGTTTATTCCGGAGTCAATATTAGTAGAATAACTAACCTATTCCCGACAGTCGAAGACCCAATCTGTCCTGCCTATTTCGAATTTCTCTATTTAGGAATTCTCACACTGGTTTCAATATCTCACTCTCTGGTACTCATGGTTCGACTCGTATGGAACTCCTGGGGCGAATCCTCGCCGCATTTCGACTTGTTACACAGACGTTCGAGTGGCTGGGAAGTCGACGGCCCCGATCGCTGGCTTCAGGAGAACACGAGCTGATCATCGCGCTTTCCTCTCCAATTATATCCTCTACATCAAAGGAACCCCTCTGCTGATCCGGCGGCCTTCACGGCCAATCAGATCGATGCTCCGCACTGGTGCTCTCAGCGCCATCCGCATCCCTCATTACACATCAAAGGGGCCGCCGCTTGGCTGTTGCATTGGCCGAGGCGTACGAGCCCACTTGTCCTGCGAATCAGATGCTTACCCGGCTGATTCGGGTACCCCATTTGGGGTACCAAAAACGGCAGGGTTCTCCCTCGCCAGGGCTGCCCTCCATGGTTTTAATCGGTGGACGTTGACCACCATCTCTCGGCCCCTCTCTCCGCCCTGAATGAGCACCGTCCAGGGGGAGATCTGCCGCACCACGGTCCAGGGTCCGTCCCAGTAGGTGGTCAGTTTCCCCACCTGTCCAGTCCCGAGGTGAGGGGTGTGCAGCCACACCTTGGAGCCCGCCGAGTAAGGTCTGGTTCGTACGCTCCACCGTACCGTTCGCCTGGGGGTGGTCCTTTCGGGGTCGGGCGTCTTGCTCTTGCCGCCGATGCGCGGCCTTCCTTGTGGGTAGGCCTGGCCCCGGGCCCCTCGCAGAGTCTCCATCAGGTGCTCCACGGGGCGGCTCCCTTTCTCCGGTTGCAGTGGGCGAACACCGAACAGCAGATCTGCGGGTAGACGAGACTCACGGCCATACATCATTAGGAACGGGTCTGTCCCGTCGACGTGTGTACTGTGGTGGCATAGGTGAACAGGTCATAGGGGAGGTGTTCATCCCAGGCCTGCTGATTTGTGGCCGCCATGCGTTTGAGCTTCCCGGCTAAGGTCTGGTTCATAAACTCCACCAAACCCTTTACCTGGGGGTGGTACGCCGTGGTTTGGTCCTTCTGGATTCCGAACTCGCGGCACAGCGCCTGAAACAGCTCTGCCTCGAACTCACTACCCTGGTCGGTAATGACTCGTGCGGGGATCCCGTGCTCAAGTACGTAGTGCTCCACGAATGCCCAGGCCAGCACAAGGGCCGTCTTATCGGGGATGGCCACCGCCACGAGATAGCGTGTAAAATACTCCACCGCTACGAGGATATATCGGTTGCCCTGGTGGGATCGCGGAAATGGCCCCTGTAGGTCGATCCCAACCAGCTGGTTCGTCCGACTGACGCGGAACGGCCTCAGGGTTACCTGATATCGCGCCGGTTTCGGCCCGCACTGTTGACATGCGCGGCAGCACTGTACCCAGGCAGCCACGTCTTGCGCCAATTTGGGCCAGAGATACCGGGGTCTCCCGAGTGCGCCGTTCCCTGTCATGGCCCCCGAGCGGGTGGTCGTGTACCAGCCGTAGCAGCTGGGGTCGCACCTGGGCGGGAACACAGATGCATCCTGGCTGGCCGGCTTCGGTAGCTCTCGTACCACCACGTTCTGCACACACAACCGAGCATACAAACTACTCCAGGGTCCAGGTAGGGCGCTCTTCTTCTCCCACAGGGCCGCATCCACCGCCGCCAGGTCCGGATCACCTCAAGTCCTGTTCAGGTTTTTAATGTATCATTAGGGTCGTGCTCACTCGCATTACATTTATATTTTATCTGACTCATTGCAATAAAATTAAACGAATTATGAAATAATCTCAACACTGGCCCTTCTTCATATCACATTAAAATTACATGGGCCTGTTCATATGCATCATAATTTCAGCTTTCACGAAGCAATTATCGCAGCTGAGCTGTAAAACAACTTTCATTTTATTGGGAAAAGTCGCTGTCATTGAGTTGCTCCCTAGCGCATTCTGCCGGTGACAGAGCACATCGTCGTCTTCATCACTTCAAGAGGTTCCACTTTCACGGATCGCGTGTTACCTACAATCTCCCTGTACCATCATGACCATCAAGTAATCAAGTAATGTAATCTGAATATTGATATCGTGATCATCTTCATCGGCCATGATCAATCCACTGCTGAATAACGGCATCACGTTGTTATATCTCTCAGGGTTCTGCAGAGTTGCAATCTACCTAATAAATTATAAACTTTATTTATCTTGGAGAAATCCGATGTGCTATGAAGCTCATTTTCACAGGCGTTTAATAGGGGCGGCCCAGAAAGTCACAACAACAAACAATAGCAAAATCGATAGGAGTGCAAAGTACAGGAAAGGGGAGAAAATCACTACAAGTAGTTACAAGTGACTAACAGAATTGTGCGCAGTTGCGTATACAGTTTCAGTTTATTTATTTTGGTATAGCCCTGTGAGCCATTCGGCTCTTGAATCGGGGGCACCCGCAACAAAAAAACAAAAACACGAACAAGAAAAACATCTTAAAGTGACTATGTGACTGTGCAAACAGAAAATCCATGAAAAAAAACAGCAAAATATTCCTGAAAAAAGCACCGTGCAAAAAATCCCAGTGGGCTGCAAGTCAAACAACAACAACCACAAGAAAACTTAGATTAAGGCCATCAGTCTAACTCCGTACTACAACAAAACAAACATGTCTAAACCAAAAAACTTGTCGAAATCACCAAAAAAATAAAACGAAAATTTCCACGTAACAGTGATCATAGAGACTGTGACCGAATTTTTACAATAAACTACATAAATAACCTGTAACACCAAATCCTAGAGCCATAGCTGGCTGCATGAGTTACTCCACAATAACAGAAGCATCAGTCGGAGTATCAAATTTTAAATGCACCTTTAGGATCAGCACGCTAAATCAAAATACAGATAATACTTTGCAGCGTCATCCGGAGCGAAACATTTGATTTTACGCCAATGAATAGCAGTGGCAGCTAGGGGTGTACAACTACTCTAGAGCAGTTTTGATAGAAGATCTCATTGGTAGCTATTCAAGTTGCAGTTTATTGGCAATAGCATTCCAGACCCTGAGCTACTCATTAGCGGCGACATTCCCCACGTTAATGACAGCTGATGAAAGAGCTGCTCATGCCTACATCCTAATGTAGACAGCTCTGAGCAACTCCGTGTAACCACGTCGCGTCCCTGAGTGACGGGGACACTCGACACTCAAAGAGGCCAAGCGGGGCCGCTGCTCTCGCCGGGCGCGGTGGCGTGCGCCTGTAATCCAGCTACTTGGAGGCGTGGGTTGCGGGATCGCTTGAGGACGGGAGTCCTGCGCTGTGAGGCTCTATGCCGATCGGGCGTCGGCGGCGGTCGATAGGTCGCGAGTTCAAATCCAACTCGAATAATACTTTTTCTTAATGACATTTAAACAATCATATTTACTTAGTCATTTGTTACGGTGTTTATCGGGAGGATGACATTAAACAAAATATTCTGAAAGTATGTACACCGGATTTGTCAATGTTTAAAAAGCGATTAATACATTGAACATGTACGGCCGTGGGACAGGTAGCAGTTATATGGCCAGGATGTGCCGTTGGTTATCAACTGGCGCAGTGGCGCACTGGGCTTAGCCCCTTGACGTTTTATTAAGGGGGTCTAACGCAGGTTCCGGGAACCACCAAATTCGTAGGAGGGGCTTCCATTCAAAATCAATCCACTAGCATTAGGTGAGAAGGTGTCGCGCCCGCCTGTAGCTTCATTCAGTACCGTGACGGCCTTAGACCCCCTTTTTAATTTAATTATTATTGTGTTTTATATACTTACAAACCTCGCCGCCACGCGTCAGGAGTCAAAAGGTCACAGGTTCAAATCCAACCGCCGGTAAAATATTTTAAAAAATATTCACTTCAAAAACTATAATTTTCTTTACTTCGCCATTTGTAGCAGTATTTATCGGCACGGTTATGTACAATACTAAAATTCCAGAACTATTTATACAAGATGTGTTGTTGTATTTAAAAAAAAATGCATTTTAATACTTCAACGGATCTATGATTACTGGGAGCAACGTTAGTTTTAGCGTCACTCACGCTGCCAAAACTTTCAAATGCAGTAGACACACAAATACGTTACAGTACAGTATCGCATGTTATGTCATGTATATCTCCACAAAGGATATGTAAGTTCATGAATTTAAAATAAAATATTCCAGTAATCCTGTCCTGAGATAAGCCACCAAAGGGCTCTGTGTGTTTCTCTCACCCCCTCGTATGCCGTGCCTGCCTTTATAGGTGCTTGCTCACAGCACTTGCCCATACAGTCTGTTAAGGCTATACGGGGGATCTTTATATGTTTCTCTCTCTGTGTGTGTCTCTCTAGCTGTGTCTCTCTGTCTGTGTGTGTCTCTCTCTCTGTGTCTCTGTGTCTCTCTCTCTCTGAGTGTCTCTCTGTCTGTGTGTGTCTCTCTGTCTATGTGTGTCTTTCTCTGCGTGTGTCTCTCTCTGTCTCTGTGTGTCTCTCTGTGTGTCTCTCTCTGTGTGTGTCTCTTTCTATCTGTGTGTGTCTCTCTCTGTCTGTGTCTCTCTCTCTCTGTCTGTGTCTCTCTCTCTGTCTGTGTGTCTCTCTGTCTGTGTGTCTCTCTCTGTCTGTGTCTCTCTCTCTGTCTGTGTGTCACTCTCTGCCTCTCTCGGTGTGAAGCGGTTTTCTTTGCACTTGTCCGTGCTGGTGGCGAGCAGCTCTATCGGTTGCTTTTGCTGCGCACGCGATGACGCGCGAGGACCTGTCTCTGGGTTGGTGGCTGGGATCACCAGTGTCTGGTGGCGGTGCGTGGGTCGCACCTGGCCACGGATTTTTTCTGTTTCCCGTGTTAGTGTCATTACGATACGATTTTTTCTTTTTGTAACGAAATGCACGCTTGCGTTGATGGTGACGCGGGTTTTCTGACTGTGGCTGTTGTTGACGGTTCGCGCGAGGGTACGCACACGGACCTTGTGAATTGGATTCTGTGTATTGGAGACTCGCTCTGTGGAAACAGAAACCGCCAGAGCATTTGCTGCTGGGTGATAAAGGATTCAAAGGTCTGTCTGTGTGTCTCTCTCTCTGTGTCTCTCTCTGTCGGTGTGTGTCTCTCTGTGTCTGTGTGTCTCTCTCTGTCTGTGTGTGTCTCTCTCTGTCTGTGTGTGTGTCTCTCTCTGTCTGTGTGTGTGTCTCTGTCTGTGTGTCTCTCTCTCTGTCTGTGTGTGTGTCTCTCTCTAAACAATCATATTTACTTTATATATCATATTATATATCATATTATATATCATATATATCAATCATATTTACTACAATGTTCCTGTACCATCATGACCATCAAGTAATGTAATGTGAATATTGATATCGTGATCATCTTCATCGGCCATGACCAATCCACTGCTGAATAACGGCATCACGTTGTTTTATCTCTCAGGGTTCAGCAGAGTTGCAATCTACCTAAGAAATTATAAACTTTATTTATCTTGGAGAAATCCGATGTGCTATGAAGCTCATTTTCACAGACGTTTAATAGCTGCGGCCCAGAAAGTGACAACAACAAACAATATCAAAATCGATAGGAGTGCAAAGTACAGGAAAGGTAGGCAAATCACAAAAAAATACATGGTAAAATAGATAAAGTATTTCAGTTAAAATTGCAAAAGTACACACACTCCCAAGCGGAGGCAAGGCTGCAAAACAACAGAAAGATCAGTGCCAGACCACACTAAGACAACAACACGCAGTCACCAATAAAATTACACATTTAAAGTTAACTATCGATACATGGGTAAGGATAAAAGTTACAAATCACATTGGCAAATGCAGTTGTATCCAACACTAATCTTCTGCTTCAGGATATGTTTTGAAGGAATATTTATGTTGTTGAAACGAGGTTGTTCCAAACCGTTGTCATGCAACTGCAAAGGCATTGTCACCTATTATAATTCTTGTTCTTGGGATATTTTAAAGGTAGTTGAATGGACGTCTTTGGTTTATTGTGCTTTACAATGGGGATAATGAATTCGCTAAGTATAGTGATGAGTTGTCAATAAGGAATTTATGGATGAACAGGGCCCAATACTTGCATCAAGTGATGTGAGATTGGACTCAAAGTAGAGGTCACAATGGTAGCTCCTGTATATCATTATCCAGTGCAAATCCAAAAGTAGAATGATACAGTGGGTTAGTCTGTTTAGTGTTTCATTAGTAGCTGATCTTGAAACAGTGTCGCTGGATTCGAAAATTGGTAGAATGATAGCTGTAGGATTAAAGAGCCGTTCAATTGTTTCAAATTGTTGAAACTTGTAAGCTGGGTAATTTGTACGTGACAACTACATCTGGTTTCTGTCGAGCGTCTTTTTAGCCCTTGCTGTCCAATGGTATACTGAGCAATCAAACCTTGTTATCTGGCGCAGTGAGAATAGGATGAGAATATTTATTTATTATTGGAGGAATCCGATGAGCTGTGAAGCTCTTATTCACAGATGTCCAGTAAGGGACGGGTCAGAACGATTCAAGAACAATACAAAACACGATAGGAGTTTAGAGTATAGGAAAGGTAAATAAATAATTAAAGCATGTTTACAAATGTAACACGTAAGCTTTCGCGACTAATATCATCAATAATAGAGTTTTTTTTGGGTTAGATCGCGTAAATATATAAATGTGTCATTAAACCCGCCACATTCATATATTTACGCGATCCAGCAAAAAAAAAAACTGTATTATGAATTTATACACATACAACTAAATTATTTTTTATCTTGTCAGGTAAAGCTCACTGAGCTATTAGCTTTCTTTTTCAGAAGCAACCTGGCCACAAATGATAGGTAAGCGAAGTGGCTTATCATCATCACGTGGAAATGTTTTGCAGGAACAATATTAATCTCAACAATCTCAACCACGTGGCAGCGATGCGCTCCGTCACCGCTAGAATGCGCCGCTGAGCGACTCAAAGCGGCGACATTCCCCACGTTAATGACAGCTGATGAAAGAGCTGCTCATCCCTACATCCTAATGTAGACAGCTCTGAGCAACTCCGTGTAACCACGTCGCGTCCCTGAGTGACGGGGCCACTCGACACTCAAAGAGGCCAAGCGGGGCCGCTGCTCTCGCCGGGCGCGGTGGCGTGCGCCTGTAATCCAGCTACTTGGAGGCGTGGGTTGCGGGATCGCTTGAGGACGGGAGTCCTGCGCTGTGAGGCTCTATGCCGATCGGGCGTCCGCACCAAGTTCGGTATCAATATGGTGAGCGAGGGGGAGCTCCCGCGCACCAGGTTGTTGTACTAAGGAGGGACGAACCGGCCCAGGCCGGAGACGGAGCAGGCCAAAGTCCCCGTGCCGATCAGTGGTGGGACAGCGCCTGTGAATAAACCTCTCAGGGCAGCCCGGCCGACACAGCGAGACCCAATCCTTTTATTCTCATTATTACACTTTATTTACTCACCTCAAGTCCTATTCAGGTTTTTAATGTATCATTAGGGTCGTGCTCACTCGCATTACATTTATATTTTATCTGACTCATTGCAATGAAATCAAACGAATTATGAAAGAATCTCAACACTGACCCGTCTTCATATCACATTAAAATTACATGGGCCTGTTCATATGCATCATAATTTCAGCTTTCACGGAGCAATTATCGCAGCTGAGCTGTAAAACGACTTTCATTTTATTGGAAAAAGTCTCTGTCATTGAGTTGCTCCTTAGCGCATTCTGCCGGTGACAGAGCGCATCGTCGTCTTCATCACTTTGTAGAGGTGTTAACTACGCGCTGTTGCGTAACCTGCGTTGCCACCAGGGGGGTGCAGCATTACCCCTGGGTACAACGGTTGGGGTCAGTCGAGGTGAAACGGATCGTGGCCAGGGTTTGGTGCGAACCAATCAGACGGTTCCACGTGGGAATGTATGATTGGTTCTACCTGGCCACGAAGGGGTATAAGACGGGTGACCCAACGGACCTCGGGAAGTTCTCTCCCTGCACGAAGACAGAAGACTGGGCTGAAGCCTAGCTAGGACCCTGGACCAGCCTTCCAGCCCTTCTAAGGGCTAAGGCTCGGCATAACCAGTGGTCAGGACCCACCGGGCCAGCGGTGGGTCAGATAGCCTCCCCTAGGTCCTAGCCAGAGGACTAGGATAGCGGTAGACGTGTGAGTCCCGCCAGGTCCGGAGGCTGTACCTCCCTAGGGTATCGGGTGAGGGGACCAAATATCCCTCTGTGTGTGTTAAGCATTGTATAAGGAAATAATACAATAAACAGAGTGTGCCTCCTAAAGAAGTCTGCTCGTCCTTACAACACTACAACTGGAGTCAGAAGTGGTTGGAAATGGAAACCAGAAGTTCAGCCCACGCGCGGAGCCAGAACGAAGATAACGCTGTCTCACCTGCAAGCACCACCAGCTCCGCTGAAAACGCTGCCACGTTGACGGCCGCCCAGCCACCGGTTGAGCAGCCGGTTGCTCCCCCTGCCATGGGGGACGGACTCAGGGCAGCACACGGCCGTCTCGCTCAACTCCTACACGCCGCGGCCTCCATTCTCGAAAAGATCAACTTGGAGGTTGCGGGCAGGCCGAGTCAACCGCCGGCAGACGTTCCCGCCATCGGCCAGGGCAGACATTTTGATTTTCCCGCCGGGGAACCACGTGATTCCGCCGGAAGCGGAAGCCAGGGGCATCCTGGGAACGCGGGGGGCCAATCACAACCCACAACGTCATCAGCACACGACGCTGCGAATTCAATTTCCTCAGCGGACGCCGCGTCATCACTGTACCGACACGGTACAGTAGACTCTATCGGCCGGGAAATCGCCGTTCTCCGGCTCGAGATGGTACAAGCTGAGGGGGAGACGACGTCCGCCCTCCAACAACGCCTGCCCATCTTCCGAGTATTCACATCTGAAGGGGGCGACTGGGCGGCATTCCAGCATCGCTTCCTGAGCCACCAAGAGATGGTGGGCTGGTCGGACGCACAGGCGCTCCGAGCACTACCGGCCACTTTGGATGACGACGCTCTCGCCTCGCTCCTCACCATCCCCAGGCAACAAAGGGCGACTCTTCAATCGGCCCTCCGACGGATGTCCGACGTGTACGGGCCTCCATCCGACGTCCGCAGCCGATTTTACGACAGGCGACGCCGCCCTAAAGAGTCACCGTTGGCATTCCGGACCGCTCTACTGGCGATGGCAAGAGCGGGTTACCCTCGCATGGATGACGAGGCCATCGATGCCATCGTTCTCCAGAAGATGCTGGAGCTGGCGCGCGAGCTGCGCATCGTCATCCAAGCGGTGGACGACGACAGTATGTGCTCGCTACGAGCCGCTCGGTGCATCCACGCACATCTGCTGCTCCACACGGAATCGACCATCGCCGCCTCGGCTTTGACGTCGGAGCCTGCCAGCAGGGACGCCGAGTTCTCCCCCGACCGGGCCTTCATGGCGACCAGGTCAACGGGCCGGCGATCGTCCGACCACGCTGGTCGCCGCAACGTCCAGCAGCGGGGACGGCCTGCTCCACGCGGCGACGTGACGTGCTTCAACTGTGGCCGACGAGGCCACATCTCCTCTGACTGCCGTGCGCCTCGACGACGCCCCTCCGCATCTCGGGGCCAGGACTACAGGACGTCCACGGCATCGCGACAAAACCAGGCAAGTCGCGACGCCTCTCACGCTCGGCCCTCATTCACACCATACACACTGCAACGCACCATAAGAAGGGCTCGCGATTCGGCGTGTGATGGGGGGTATTCTGGCGTTTGTTCGCGGCCACTCGGACCTGGGCAGTGGTCTGAGTTGGCCCATAGGGTAGTCGCAGCGACGGCAGGTTCGTCCGTGGTTGTCGGATCAATCGAGGGTGTGGAATTTCGCGTGTTGGTCGATACTGGTGCGTCGGCTACGATCATTTCGGATCTGATTTACAATATACTGCCCGTACGATGCCGCCCCTTGGAACGGGTTTCTATCCCGTGTTTCGCCGCTAATGGCAGTTCACTTGGCATTATTGGGAAAATTCGGGCGCAAATTTCGATTGGAGACATTAAATTGGCAGGGCCTATTTTGGTCTCTTCTTCCCTCGCCGTGCCGTGTTTGTTAGGCACTGATTTTCTCGCGAAAATGCCTATTAAGATCCTTGTAGATCAAGGCTGCATCGAACTCCCGTGGGGTCGACGGATGGCGTTCTTGCCCACACCCTCACATCCGCGCATGGCTAGTGCCTCGGTGCAGGCGTTTGTTGCGAGCACAGTCCGCATTCCGCGAGGGACACAAATGCTCGTGCCCTTGCAACTTAAAAAATCGCTAGCCCTGGAGGCCTCGGCACATGGCATTTTGCTGGGGCCTTCAAACGCAGCTGCTAAGGGGTTAGATTTGGTGGCTGCACAGACCCTCGTAGCAGCCGACAGGGAGCCGTTCTTGCAGGTTTTGAATGTCGGATTGTCCACAACCGTCATTCCGCAAGGAACTGTGCTCGCTCACGCGACCCCGGTGCCGTTGGGGACCGGAGTCGCGGGACACGTGCATGACACGCCGCAGGTCCCACCTCCTTCCAAATCGGATGAGAGATGGTTGGACGCGCTCTGCACAGACACGGGTTATCTGTCTCATTCGCAGCGAATTAAATTGCGCGCTCTTCTGTGAGAATTTTCTGATGTCTTTAGTAAATCTAAATTTGATATTGGCTGCACCAAGCTGCTGCGTCACCACATTGATACTGGTGACGCTGCCCCGATTCGACAA
Organism: Petromyzon marinus; assembly: GCF_048934315.1. Classification (NCBI taxonomy): domain Eukaryota; kingdom Metazoa; phylum Chordata; class Hyperoartia; order Petromyzontiformes; family Petromyzontidae; genus Petromyzon; species Petromyzon marinus. The sequence continues at coordinate 1,491,167 of NC_133711.1, read as the reverse complement.
AACCCATTTCGGCTTAGCCCGGCGGAGAAACAGCATGTTAAATCGGCTGTGGATGACATGCTGAAGGCCGATATAATTTCTCCCTCCACTAGTCCCTGGGGTGCTCCAATAGTGCTGGTCAAAAAGCACGATGGCAGTCTCCGTTTTTGCGTTGATTTTCGGCGCCTAAATAAAATCTCGGTAGCGGACGCCTACCCTCTCCCTCGTATGGACGAGTCATTGGATGCCCTGGCAGGGGCGCACTATTTCTCCACCTTGGACCTTCTGTCGGGGTTTTGGCAACTCCCCCTCGACGAATCGTCAAAACCTAAGACTGCTTTCCGGACACCACAGGGCCTTTTCGAGTTTAATAGATTGCCCATGGGTCTCCACTCGGCCCCAGCGACGTTCCAGAGGCTCATGGAGCTGGTCCTCGCTGGGCTCCAGTGGGACTCATGTCTCATTTATCTTGACGACGTCATCGTCTTTAGCCGCACGTTCGGCGAACACATCGAACGGTTGCGTGCTGTCTTCTTGAAAATGCGGGCCGCTAACTTGAAATTCAAGCCACAGAAGTGTCACCTTCTGCGTGAGTCTGTGCGCTATCTGGGCCACATAGTTAGCCGCTCGGGCATCTCTACCGACCCTGAAAAAAACAAATGTGTTCAACATTGGCCGACCCCTACATCTGCGGGCGATGTTCGTAGTTTTATTGGTTTTGCGTCGTACTACCGCCGGTTTGTTGCTGGCTTCGCGACGATTGCCAAGCCGCTCCACGCCCTTACGTCAAAAGGGGTGGCGTTTCATTGGGGGGACGCACAACAGGCTGCGTTCGACTCCTTGCGGAACGCGCTCGTGACGGCACCGTCCCTTGCGTACCCCGATTTTTCCGTGCCATTCGTGTTGGACACCGACGCTAGCAATACGGGGATTGGGGGTGTTCTGTCCCAAAAAGTTGACGGCATTGAAAGGGTTGTTGCCTATGGTAGCAGAGTCTTGTCTCTTGCTGAACAAAGATACTGTGTGACCAGACGTGAGCTGCTGGCCATTGTTTTTTTTATTCAGCAATACAGGCCGTACCTGTATGGTCAGCATTTTACCGTGCGATCTGATCATTCGGCTTTACAGTACGCTCTGTGGGTTGACCAACCGTCCGGGCAGCTTTCTCGGTGGCTCGAAGTCCTTCAGGACTACGATTTCAATGTCACTTACCGTAGGGGTGCACAACACACGAATGCCGATGCGTTGTCTCGCCTTCCGCCGGCTCAAAAATGTGCGTGTTTTTTGGGCTCGGGCCGTTGTAAGCCGCCACTGCCTGCGCAGGTCGCGCCTCTCACAACAGTGTCAGCCGCACTTCCCGCCGCCTCAGCGCCGATGTTGGATCACGCAGATCCAATGGCCAGTGACAATTTGCTGGGGCTAACTTTGGCCGAATGGGGTCGGCACCAGGGCGAGGACATGTCGTTATTGAGGTTGCGTCGCCACGCGAATAATGCGGTTCCAAGACAGGGCAAACTTAATTCATTTGTCATGAAGCGCGGCTTGTTGATGCATTGGGATGCTGACTCGTGTCAACATAAAATCGTCGCGCCATCCGCCTTGCGATGCAAGGCCGTATGGGTGGCGCATGAGCGTTTATTGCACCTGGGTGTTCATAAGACCATTGGGTTGTTGCGGTTGCAATTTTTCTGGCCGGGCATGCTGCGCGACGTCACTGACATTTTGCTGGGGTGCACCCATTGTGCGCAACGTAAACCGCCGGCTAAACCGGCATGTCCACCCCTGCAACCCATTTCGGTCTCTCGTATAAATGAGTTGGTGGCTCTCGATATTTTGGGCCCTTTTCCTACTACGCCACGGGGTAATAAGTACCTTCTGGTTGGGGTAGAGTATTTTACACGGTGGCCTATGGCCTGGGCCCTCCCCAACCAGTCGGCGGCGGCCGTTGTGGACGCCTTTGTTCAAGGCTACGTCCTGGACAAGGGCGCACCAGAACGGTTGCTGACCGATCAGGGAAGAAATTTTTCAGGAGCCTTGCTGACTGATGTGTGCCGCCTGTTGGGCACTAAGAAAGTGCGCACTTCGCCCTACCATCCCCAGACCGACGGCATGGTGGAGCGCCTTCATAGAACTCTCACCGCTATGTTATGCCATCAGGTCGATGAATCCCACCTCGATTGGGACTTGCAGGTTTCGGGGGTCCTCGCCGCATACCGTATGGCACCTCACGTGGCGACGGGATTTTCCCCGTTCTTTCTAATGTACGGCAGGGATGCCTTTCCTCCCGCCGACGTTCGGCTGGAAATCGAACAGCCACCGCAAAAGTCAAAGCTCGTTGACCACTTGCGATTCAACCTCCGTAAGTTGGCCGAGGCACGGGAGGCCGCCATTGAAAATTTGGCTTCCCGCCAAAGGGCAAATTTGCGACTGCGGGACCCTCGGTCGTACACGCATCGGTGGGCACCGGGAGACAGGGCATGGCTCCACTGCCCCCAGGTGCCGGTGTCCACGTCGGCCAAACTCCTCAGACCATGGCGAGGCCTGGTTGAGGTAGTGGAAGTCCTGCATCCCCAATGTGTTAAAATTAGCTGGGGACGGCGTCGCTGGTGCGTTCACCCCTCTCGGTTAAAACCCTTCGTCACGCCACGCGTCCCTCCACAACACACACGACATGGGGGCCGAGTGTGCGACGCGTCCGACGAGCCGGATGTTGCCCCGTTGGTGCCTAACCCGCAGCGCAGGCGTGTCATTCCTCCTGCAGATGACGCGGGAGTGACGGCTCCATGCAGGCCACGTTCGGCCTCAATGGACCGTGGAGCAGCAGGTGTCCCCGTGGAGATGCATAAAGGCCCACCGGATGCTCTGGCTCATCCTCCTTCTTCCCTTGTGCCGCCGACAAAGCCTGCCATCCCCTACGATGGTCCCGCGAAACGCACGCGCGCGAAATCTCGCCGGTTGTGATAATGTTTTTTTGGCATGTCTAGTGCCTTGTACATACGTTATGTTGTTAAGGGGGGTATTTATAGGGGTTTACTTGTTCTTGTTGTTCGTGAGGCACACTCAAAATTCTTCTACCGTTGGTAATTTCGGAGTTTCCCATTGTTGCAGCCGGGACGGCTGGAGCTTCCGAAGGAGGGGGTGATGTAGAGGTGTTAACTACGCGCTGTTGCGTAACCTGCGTTGCCACCAGGGGGGTGCAGCATTACCCCTGGGTACAACGGTTGGGGTCAGTCGAGGTGAAACGGATCGTGGCCAGGGTTTGGTGCGAACCAATCAGACGGTTCCACGTGGGAATGTATGATTGGTTCTACCTGGCCACGAAGGGGTATAAGACGGGTGACCCAACGGACCTCGGGGAGTTCTCTCCCTGCACGAAGACAGAAGACTGGGCTGAAGCCTAGCTAGGACCCTGGACCAGCCTTCCAGCCCTTCTAAGGGCTAAGGCTCGGCATACCCAGTGGTCAGGACCCACCGGGCCAGCGGTGGGTCAGATAGCCTCCCCTAGGTCCTAGCCGGAGGACTAGGATAGCGGTAGACGTGTGAGTCCCGCCAAGTCCGGAGGTTGTACCTCCTTAGGTATCAAGGAGGTTAGCGGTAGACGTGTGAGTCCCGCCAAGTCCGGAGGCTGTACCTCCCTAGGGTATCGGGTGAGGGGACCGAATATCCCTCTGTGTGTGTTAAGCGTTGTATAAGGAAATAATACAATAAACAGAGTGTGCCTCCTAAAGAAGTCTGCTCGTCCTTACAACACTACAACTTCAAGAGGTTCCACTTTCACGGATCGCGTGTTACCTACAATGTTCCTGTACCATCATGATCATCAAATAATCAAGTAATGTAATGTGAATATTGATATCGTGATCATCTTCATCGGCCATGATCAATCCACTGCTGAATAACGGCATCACGTTGTTTTATCTCTCAGGGTTCTGCAGAGTTGCAATCTACCTAATAAATTATAAACTTTATTTATCTTGGAGAAATCCGATGTGCTATGAAGCTCATTTTCACAGGCGTTTAATAGGGGCGGCCCAGAAAGTCACAACAACAAACAATAGCAAAATCTATAGGAGTGCAAAGTACAGGAAAGGGGAGAAAATCACTACAAAGCAGTTACAAGTGACTAACAGAATTGTGCGCAGTTGCGTATACAGTTTCAGTTTATTTATTTTGGTATAGCCCTGTGAGCCATTCGGCTCTTGAATCGGGTGCACCCGCAACAAAAAACAAAAACACGAACAAGAAAAACATCTTAAAGTGACTATGTGACTGTGCAAACAGAAAATCCATGAAAAAAACCAGCAAAATATTCCTGAAAAAAGCACCGTGCAAAAAATCCCAGTGGGCTGCAAGTCAAACAACAACAACCACAAGAAAACTTAGATTAAGGCCATCAGTCTAACTCCGTACTACAACAAAACAAACATGTCCAAACCAAAAAACTTGTCGAAATCACCAAAAAAAGAAAACGAAAATTGCCACGTAACAGTGATCATAGAGACTGTGACCGAATTTTTACAATAAACTACATAAATAACCTGTAACACCAAATCCTAGAACCATAGCTGGCTGCACGTGTTACTCCACAACAACAGAAGCATCAGTCGGAGAATCAAATGTTTCAATGCACCTTTAGGATCAGCACGCTAAATCAAAATACAGATAATACTTTGTAGCGTCATCCGGAGCGAAACATTTTATTTTATTTTATGCCAATGAATAGCAGTGGCAGCTAGGGGTGTACAACTACTCTAGAGCAGTTTTGATAGAAGATCTCATTGGTAGCTATTCAAGTTGCAGTTTATTGGCAATAGCATTCCAGACCCTGAGCGACTCATTAGCGACGACATTCCTCACGTTAATGACAGCTGATGAAAGAGCTGCTCATGCCTACATCCTAATGTAGACAGCTCTGAGCAACTCCGTGTAACCACGTCGCGTCCCTGAGTGACGGGGACACTCGACACTCAAAGAGGCCAAGCGGGGCCGCTGCTCTCGCCGGGCGCGGTGGCGTGCGCCTGTAATCCAGCTACTTGGAGGCGTGGGTTGCGGGATCGCTTGAGGACGGGAGTCCTGCGCTGTGAGGCTCTATGCCGATCGGGCGTCGGCGGCGGTCGATAGGTCGCGAGTTCACATCCAACTCATTTAATACTTTTTTTATGACATTTAAACAATCATATTTACTTAGTCATTTGTTACGGTGTTTATCGGGAGGATGACATTAAACAAAATATTCTGAAAGTATGTACACCGGATTTGTCAATGTTTAAAAAGCGATTAATACTTTGAACATGTACGGCCGGGGGACAGGTAGCAGTTATATGGCCAGGATGTGCCGTTGGTTATCAACTGGCGCAGTGGCGCACTGGGCTTAGCCCCTTGACTTTTTATTAAGGGGGTCTAACGCAGGTTCCGGGAACCACCAAATTCGTAGGAGGGGCTTCCATTCAAAATCAATCCACTAGCATTAGGTGAGAAGGTGTCGCGCCCGCCTGTAGCTTCATTTGTTAGGGTCGCCGGCCCCCGGGATCTCCCCTGCCTGCGACCCTGTCCGCGAAGTACCGACGCTCCCAGACTCTCCACTAGTGTGGGAGCTGCCGCCGCCGCACTCCTCCCCTGGCGGGGAAAGGTCGTCGCGCTCCTGTTCCCCCCCCTGTGCCGTCCCCCCCCGAGTCCGGGTCTCCTGCCGGTGGGGCATCCCACTCGACCCCCCTGGGACCCGCTAGCGCTTCGCCGGCACCCCAACGCGACGCTCCCCGCCCGCGCAGTCCCACGCACCAATCACACGCGGGTAACAGGGGGTCAAAGGTCGGAGGGTAAGCGACGTCGTTCGTGCTCACTCCGACGCTTGGGGGGATTGGTTTAAACGGGTTTAAAGGGCTATGCGATGGGCATGCGTGCGAGACGGGTATCCGCTCGCAACGCAGGAGTCCGCAGCCGACGGTTCGTAGCGCACACAATCCACGCGGCGCCGCTCCACACACGCGGCGACCACCGAGAACAGCAAGCGAACCCACGCTTCCACTCTCTTTCCACACCCTCGCAAAAACCACCACACCAGTCTGTTATGTAACGACCACCGCGACAGCAAGCGCACCCACGCTTCCGCAATAACCACACCAGTCTGTTATGTAACGACCACCGCGACAGCAAGCGCACCCACGCTTCCACAAAAACCACACCAGTCCGTTATGTAACCGCCGACGATTTATTCCACCGCGTCGGCGAGCCCTTATTTAACCGAGTCAGTCGGGATCAGCGGGGCAGGACCGATCTATCTCTCGATAGTCGGCACTACACTCTACCTGTCCTCCCCTTTACCCTCTCCTGTTTTGCTCTTAAGCTAAGTCCCAACTCCCTCTCTCTCTCTTACTCACGGTTCGTCGTCACTGCCGTCTGGTCCTCGCGGCGCGTCGATACGTCCCACGGACGTTCGCGCGGCTGGACTCGGGAGTTGACGGACCTGGGGTCGACTCGAGTAGCCAGAGAACCTTTTTCCTTCGCCCTGACCCGCTTTATTCTTTCTACATCAAAGGGGCTACCTGGTGCCGACTCGCGGGCCAATCAGCTCGCTGGGATCACCCGCCAATCGGTAGGCCCATCTGTATCCCAGCATCCCCCGGGCCGTTGCTTTCAGCGACGTCCGCATCTAAATTTACCTGCTCAGCGACCCTCCAGCCAGAGGGCGACCCTGCTTTCCCGCCGCTCTGCCCTCCTACCTGCCTGCTGACCCGTGTGTGTTGTGTGTGCTGTCTACCCGCGGTGGCTTGGCAGCCCCGTCGTGACCATGTAATTACAACCAAAGTCACGGCGCCGCGGTGGGTGTTAGCGTCGGGGGAGACCGTCCAATTCCCTGGCTGCAGGAAACCGTGAAGATTATCCCTTTACGAGGGCTTCTGGGTGAAAACCTGTCGGCCAGGGTGTCTCCCCACGCGCTCTAATGGTGGGGGGGAGTGCGTGCGTGTGTGTTCCGGTGGGGGGGGGGGGTGGGGAGGTGGTGGGGTGGAGCAATGTCGGCCTCGCCGCTCGGAGCGGCGAGATCGCAGGTGGGCCACCCGCCGATCGGCTCCGTGGCGGCGGCATCACATAGCCCCCCGAGGTGCCAGTCCCCGTCCCGGGTTGACTGGAGCACCTCGCCTGGGCCGCGCCCACGAGGTAGCGCTGCGGGGTCCGGGGGATCTGCCCGGATCTCGTGGCTGGCCTCGGGGGAGGTGGCTCCGTCCTCGGGGTTTCCTGCAGCGGTCTCCTTCTCCACTCCAGTGGCTCCTCCGATCCCTCGGCACCTGGGGGCTGGGGGACAAACTCCGCGGCAGCGGGGTTTAAGGGGCGGCGTCCCCGCCGTCCTCTGGCGGGGCCGGGACGCCTCGGGGCTGGGGGCACGGCGGGGCCCATGTAGTGCGCGAGGCCCCCGAGCACGGGTGGCGCAGGGGCACCGGGATTTCGCGGTACTCGGGCAGCGAGGTTCTCCCCCGCCGGGGCTGCCCTCCATGGTTTTAAGCGGCGGACGTTAACCACCGTTTCTCGGCCCCTCTCTCCACCCTGGATTAGTACCGTCCAGGGAGAGATCTGCCGTACCACGGTCCAGGGTCCCCGCCAGTAGGTGGTCAGCTTCCCCACCTGTCCGGCCCCGACGCGAGGGGTGTGTAGCCACACCTTGGTACCTGTCAAGAAAAGGGGGGGCTCCACGCGGGGTCGGGTGCTCTGTTCCTGTCGCCGATGCGCGGCCTCCCCTTGCGGGTAGGCCCGGTCCCGGACCCCTCGTAGGGTCTCCATCAGATGTTCCACGGGGCGACTTCCTTCCTCCGTTTGGGGTGGAGGAATGCCGAACAGCAAGTCTGCGGGTAGACGAGACTCACGACCAAACATCATTAGGAACGGGGTTTGGCCCGTCGATGTGTGCACCGTGGTGGCGTAGGCGAACAGCGCGTAGGGGAGGTGTTCGTCCCAATCCCGTTGGTTTGAGGCCGCCATACGCTTGAGCTTTCCGGCCAGAGTCTGATTCATACGTTCAACCATACCGTTCGCCTGGGGGTGGTACGCCGTGGTTCGGTCTTTCTGGATCCCGAACTCCCGGCACAGCGCCTGAAACAACTCGGCCTCGAACTCGCTACCCTGGTCGGTAAGGACTCGCTCCGGGATCCCGTGCTTAAGTACATAGTGCTCCACGAACGCCCGGGCTACTACCAGGGCCGTTTTATCGGGGATGGCCACCGCCACGGGGTAGCGGGTGAAGTATTCCACCGCTACGAGGATATAGCGGTTGCCCCGGTGGGATCGTGGGAATGGCCCCTGGAGATCGATGCCGACCAGCTGGTTAGTCCGACTGACGCGGAACGGCCTTAGGGGTACTTGGTATCGTGCCGGTTTCGGCCCGCACTGCTGACAAGCGCGGCAGCCCTGTACCCAGGCGGCCACATCTTGCGTCAATTTGGGCCAGAGATACTGGCGACGCAGAGTCTCCCGAGTGCGCCGTTCCCCGTCATGGCCCCCGAGCGGGTGGTCGTGTACCAGCCGTAGCAGCTGGGGTCGCACCTGGGCGGGAACACAGATGCACCCCGGCTGGCCGGCCTCGGTTAACTCCCGTACCACCCCGTTCTGCACACACAACCGGGCATACAAACCGCTCCAGGGCCCTGGTAGGGTGCTTTTCCCCTCCCGCAGGGCCGCTTCCACCGCCGCCAGATCCGGATCCCGCTGCTGGGTCTGCCTCAGCTGCTCGTCGCTCAGGCCCGGGAAGGCGCAGCCGACGTCCTCCTGGATCCGTCCGATCGGGGCGGGGTGGTCCACGGGGTCCCGAGTCGTGGGCCCTGCGCTCGCCGGGCGGCCGACTGGGTCCGCGCCTCCACCTGTGGGGGTCTCTGTGGCGCATACCGCACTCTCTCTCGCCGGGGGGGGGTTAGGTTCAGCGGGTTCCCGGGGGTCCGTTGCCTGTCGGCAACGTCCCCCCGTGAAGCACGGGCAGGCCTCCTCCGCCCTCGTCTCGGCACACACCGCGGGTCGCCGTGATAATGCGTCCGCGTTTGCATGCGTCCGCCCCGCCCGGTATTCGATCTGCAGGTTGTACTCCTGCAGCTGCGCCAGCCATCGGGCCATCTGCCCCCGCGGTTCCTTGAAGGTGAGGAGGAACTGCAGAGCATAATGGTCCGTGCGCACTCGACATTTCCTGCCGTATAAATACGGCCGAAACTGTTTACACGCGAAGATCACAGCGTACAATTCCTGACGGGTCACACAGTAGTTCAGCTCGGCCCCGCTCAGGGTCCGGCTGGCGTACGCAATCACCCGTTCCACCCCTTCCTGCACCTGCGACAACACCGCACCCAGCCCGCTGCTGCAGGCGTCGGTGTCCAAAATAAAGTCGGTGGTAAAATCGGGGAAAGCCAGTGTGGGGGTGTGTGTGAGGTGGTCTTTGAGGGTGGTGAAGGCCGTCTGGCAGGCCTCCGTCCACTGATAGGGGTTCTTGGGGGAAGTGAGTTGGGTGAGGGGGCGTGCAATCTCGCTGAATCCCTTTACAAATCGACGGTAATAGGTGGCGAGCCCCAAGAATGACCTTATCTCCGACAGGTTTCTTGGCTGTGGCCAATCCACTACGGCGCGTACCTTGTCCGGATCGGTGCGCACCCCCGCCTCGCTGACGCGATGTCCGAGGTACCCCACCTCGCGCTGGGCGATGTAACACTTACGCGGCTTGAGCTTGAGATGAGCCGCTCGCAGTCGCTGGAACACCTCCCGTAACCTGGACCAGTGCTCAGACAGAGATCTACTGAACACGATCACATCATCCAGGTAAATCAGGCATTGCTCCCACTGCAAGCCCCGCATCACCAACTCCATCAGCCGCTGGAACGTCGCGGGCGCGTTGGTGAGCCCGAACGGGAGTACTCGAAACTCGAATAGCCCCATCGGGGTGGTGAATGCGGTTTTTGGCCGATCCTCCTCCGTCATCTCCACCTGCCAGTACCCGGACGCGAGATCGAGGGTGGAAAAATACCGCGCTCCGGCGAGGCTGTCAAAGGTGTCGTCGATGCGCGGTATGGGGAAGGCGTCGCCGAGGGTGACTGCGTTTTGTTTGCGGTAATCGACGCAAAACCGGGTTGACCCGTCCTTTTTTGTTACTAGCACCACCGGGGCAGACCAGGGGCTTGCCGAGGGCTGAATTATGTTATCGCGGAGCATGTCCCTGACCGCCTCTTTGATCTGGGCGCGTTCGGGTGCGCCCACGCGGTACGCGGGAAGTTTTATGGGTCGGGCGGCCCCGGTGTCGATTTGGTGCTTAACGAGATCTGTGCGACCCACGTCTGAATCGTGTTCGCTGAACACGTCGGCGTACTCCCGCAGTAACCCGCGTAGCTGATCGGCCTCTCCCTTGGGTAAATCTGCCCAAGGTACGTGTACCGCGTCAAGAAGGGGGACGACCTCGGCGTGGGGAGTCGGGCCGACTCGCCAGGCCAGGTCTTGTTGGTCCTCGGGGCGACCGGGGTCCTCCGCCCAGAGTGCGAATACCGAGTCGCTGGAGTGGCGCGCGTGTAGGGGGTGCACGGTGGCTACTGTGGTGCGCCGTCGTAGTATTGCTGGGGTGCCGTGGGGGTTAAACACACGCATGAACAATCGGCCCCCATCGGCGTTTACCAACGTGGCTGACCCCACAACCCCGTATCGTTTTGCCAACTCCGGGTGAGGAGTTAGCATTACCTCCCCCGATGGTCGGTGCGCGGGGTCGGTGGAGGGTGTCGCCACAGGTACCAGCATCTCGGCGAGCGGCCCGATGGTGACGGCCGTCGTCAGGGTAGCGGCCACAGGTGTGAAGCGGGGGCGATTCGGCTCCCGTCCCAGGAATGGAATCCGTTCCCCGCTGCCTTCCACGGTGGCGCACCGCTGTCGGGGCTGCACGTTGAGCCCCAGCTTTTCCAGGAGGTCGGTACCTGCGATACACTCGTGGCACAGCACACTCGAGACGTAGAACTCCTGAGTGCACACCTGGTTTCCGAGACGGACCTCGAGGGAGATCCTTCCCAGCAACCCCATCCCGGCTCCGCTCGCCGTGTGCAGCGCGCAATCCGGGGCCGGCAGGCGGCTCACGTCAACCCCGAGCACGCTGCAGTGCGCGGCGCTCACGAGTGAGGCCACGGCCCCCGTGTCCAGTAGGATCCGGGTGCGCTGCCCATTCACCTGTCCTTCCACCAGTGACGTGGCCCCCGTGATTCCTGCCACCAGCTCCCGTAGCCAGTCGCCCGTCCTCACCGCGTCCTTGGGTGTTGTGGCCGTGACCTGTGTGGGTGTCACTTGCTTACCATTATTATTATCGTCGTTTTGTTTCGGGACCTCGGTGATTGCACCCCTAGGTGGTCCACTCTCTAGGGGGCGTTGGCGTTTAACCCTTCGGTATATCTAGCGCGGGCGATCTGTGGGCAGTCTCTCATGAGATGCCCCTGACGGCCGCACATATAACACGCCCGGGGGGGGGTGGCGGCTCCATAGTGGGCACCCTGCCCGCTCCCTCTCCCCCCCGTGCGCCGCTGCCCAGACTCTGCTTCTAGTCGGGCTACCCTCCCAGCTAGCCCTCCCAACTCGGTCTGAATCGTCTCTACCGTAGTCTGCAGCGTAGTCACATGTGCCCGTACTTGGGTTACGTTGTTGTCCACTTGGGTTACTTTGTTGTCGATCCCCCCGATGCCCGCCTGTATCCCCGCTACCCATCCCGGGGTGGTCTCGCGGGATACCGGAGGCCCCCTTTCCCGACCCCCTACCATCCTGGTGAGCTCCTGTTCCTCCTCTTCCTCCTCGGTGGACAGACTTGCGATGGTGCGCTCCCGTCCCAGTCCTCGGAGCTGTGCGCGTTCGCTAGAAATTCTTTCACATTTGCGCGCGCGCTCGACAAGGGCATCAAAGGAGAGGCGCGTACAGTTCACGTCTGGCTGCCACCACGCCGTGCGCATTAAGTATCGCTGGATTTTCTCTGTGGCCAGCTCCTCAATCGCTTCCGTGGTGTGCCTCGGGCGTGCGATCTTTGTTAGCTCACGCACATCCTCGGCATAATCGCGCAGGTCCTCGCCGGGTTGGCGACGGCGTGCCTCTAAGGCCGCTTTTGCCTCCTCCTCATCGCGCGTACCGAAGCGCAGATCAAGTCGGCGCATCAGCTCCTCTAGCTGTGTCTGCGCGCTTGCGGGTAGGGCTTCCACAAAATCGGCTGCCCGCCCATCCAGATTCATATTAAGTTGACGTAGCGTCTGCGCGTCCGTCCACCCATTAATTTCCTTAGCCCCTAGGACGTTGCGGGCAAATGCTCTCCACGAAGGTGTACCCCGGCCAGTGAATATATGCCTGATTTTCGCGTGGGGTAACGCGGGGGTTCGTACCGCTTCTGACACCATATTGTTAGGGTCGCCGGCCCCCGGGATCTCCCCTGCCTGCGACCCTGTCCGCGAAGTACCGACGCTCCCAGACTCTCCACTAGTGTGGGAGCTGCCGCCGCCGCACTCCTCCCCTGGCGGGGAAAGGTCGTCGCGCTCCTGTTCCCCCCCCTGTGCCGTCCCCCCCCGAGTCCGGGTCTCCTGCCGGTGGGGCATCCCACTCGACCCCCCTGGGACCCGCTAGCGCTTCGCCGGCACCCCAACGCGACGCTCCCCGCCCGCGCAGTCCCACGCACCAATCACACGCGGGTAACAGGGGGTCAAAGGTCGGAGGGTAAGCGACGTCGTTCGTGCTCACTCCGACGCTTGGGGGGATTGGTTTAAACGGGTTTAAAGGGCTATGCGATGGGCATGCGTGCGAGACGGGTATCCGCTCGCAACGCAGGAGTCCGCAGCCGACGGTTCGTAGCGCACACAATCCACGCGGCGCCGCTCCACACACGCGGCGACCACCGAGAACAGCAAGCGAACCCACGCTTCCACTCTCTTTCCACACCCTCGCAAAAACCACCACACCAGTCTGTTATGTAACGACCACCGCGACAGCAAGCGCACCCACGCTTCCGCAATAACCACACCAGTCTGTTATGTAACGACCACCGCGACAGCAAGCGCACCCACGCTTCCACAAAAACCACACCAGTCCGTTATGTAACCGCCGACGATTTATTCCATCGCGTCGGCGAGCCCTTATTTAACCGAGTCAGTCGGGATCAGCGGGGCAGGACCGATCTATCTCTCGATAGTCGGCACTACACTCTACCTGTCCTCCCCTTTACCCTCTCCTGTTTTGCTCTTAAGCTAAGTCCCAACTCCCTCTCTCTCTCTTACTCACGGTTCGTCGTCACTGCCGTCTGGTCCTCGCGGCGCGTCGATACGTCCCACGGACGTTCGCGCGGCTGGACTCGGGAGTTGACGGACCTGGGGTCGACTCGAGTAGCCAGAGAACCTTTTTCCTTCGCCCTGACCCGCTTTATTCTTTCTACATCAAAGGGGCTACCTGGTGCCGACTCGCGGGCCAATCAGCTCGCTGGGATCACCCGCCAATCGGTAGGCCCATCTGTATCCCAGCATCCCCCAGGCCGTTGCTTTCAGCGACGTCCGCATCTAAATTTACCTGCTCAGCGACCCTCCAGCCAGAGGGCGACCCTGCTTTCCCGCCGCTCTGCCCTCCTACCTGCCTGCTGACCCGTGTGTGTTGTGTGTGCTGTCTACCCGCGGTGGCTTGGCAGCCCCGTCGTGACCATGTAATTACAACCAAAGTCACGGCGCCGCGGTGGGTGTTAGCGTCGGGGGAGACCGTCCAATTCCCTGGCTGCAGGAAACCGTGAAGATTATCCCTTTACGAGGGCTTCTGGGTGAAAACCTGTCGGCCAGGGTGTCTCCCCACGCGCTCTAATGGTGGGGGGGAGTGCGTGCGTGTGTGTTCCGGTGGGGGGGGGGGGGGTGGGGAGGTGGTGGGGTGGAGCAATGTCGGCCTCGCCGCTCGGAGCGGCGAGATCGCAGGTGGGCCACCCGCCGATCGGCTCCGTGGCGGCGGCATCACACATTCAGTACCATGACGGCCTTAGACCCCCTTTTTAATTTAATTATTATTGTGTTTTATATACTTACAAACCTCGCCGCCACGCGTTAGGAGTCAAAAGGTCACGGGTTCAAATCCAACCGCCGGTATAATATTTTTAAAAACATTCACTTCAAAAACTATAATTTTCTTTACTTCGCCATTTGTAGCAGTATTTATCGGCACGGTTATGTACAATACTAAAATTCCAGAACTATTTATACAAGATGTGTTGTTTTATAAAAAAAAATGCATTTTAATACTTCAACGGATCTATGATTACTGGGAGCAACGTTAGTTTTAGCGTCACTCACGCTGCCAAAACTTTCAAATGCAGTAGACACACAAATACGTTACAGTACAGTATCACATGTTATGTCATGTATATCTCCACAAAGGAAATGTAAGTTCATGAATTTAAAATAAAATATTCCAGTAATCCTGTCCTGAGATAAGCCACCAAAGGGCTCTGTGTGTATCTGTCACACCCTCGTATGCCGTGCCTGCCTTTATAGGTGCTTGCTCACAGCACTTGCCCATACAGTCTGTTAAGGCTATACGGGGGATCTTTATATATGTTTCTCTATCTGTGTGTGTCTCTCTAGGTGTGTCTCTCTGTCTGTGTGTGTCTCTCTCTCTGTGTCTCTGTGTCTCTCTCTCTGAGTGTCTCTCTGTCTGTGTGTGTCTCTCTGTCTGTGTGTCTCTCTGTCTCTGTGTCTCTCTCTCTGAGTGTCTCTCTGTCTGTATGTGTCTCTCTGTCTGTGTGTGTCTCTCTGTCTGTGTGTGTCTCTCTCTGTGTGTGACTCTCTCGCTCTGTCTTGTGGGGAGCGGTAGTGTAGCGGTTTGCGCGCTGCGCTATGAACCCGGCGACACGGGTTCGATTCCCGCTCACGGCCAACACCAGTGACGATTATCTTAACCGGTCCCGGGCCTCCCCTAGGTCGACTCAGCCTCAAATGAGTACCTGGTGCAGTGTGTAAACATTGCCACTAGGGAGACAAAGGCGGTCGGGCGTGGCGATGGCCACCCACCCCCTCGTGAACCGTTTCCGGCCTTCATAGGTGCTCGCTAACAGCACTTGCTCCTACAGTCTGTTAAGGTTTTATGGGGTAATTTTGAACTTTGTGTCTCTCTCTGTCTGTGTCTCTGTCTGTGTCTCTGTCTGTGTCTGTGTCTGTGTCTCTGTCTATGTGTGTCTCTCTCTGTCTGTGTGTGTCTCTGTGTGTGTGTCTCTTTCTATCTGTGTGTGTCTCTCTGTCGGTGTGTGTGTCTTTCTCGGACAATCATATTTACTTAATATATCATATTATATATCATATTATATATCATGTAATATATCATATATATCAATCATATTTACTACAATGTTCCTGTACCATCATGACCATCAAGTAATGTAATGTGTATATTGATATCGTGATCATCTTCATCGGCCCTCATCAATCCACTGATGAATAACGGCATCACGTTGTTTTATCTCTCAGGGCTCTGCAGAGTTGCAATCTACCTAAGAAATTATAAACTTTATTTATCTTGGAGAAATCCGATGTGCTATGAAGCTCATTTTCACAGACGTTTAATAGGGGCGGCCCAGAAAGTCACAACAACAAACAATAGCAAAATCGATAGGAGTGCAAAGTATAGGAATGGTGTGAAAATCACTACAAAGAAATAATAAAATATCTTCTTTGGTTCTTTCGGTAAAGTCACGTAGAATGAGAATAAAATAATAAAATAACACAATAAAATTCTCACGACATTTCGGCCACAACGCATGCGGCTGTCTTCAGGCGAAAGGAACAGACCTGTCGGGACGACAGAGCTTCAATGAACGCTGTTAAGATTCGTAGCGACTTTAAGCTGGTTGGGAGAAGTGATGCCCTTGACAAAGGGGTTTACATATCAAATAGCTGAGGGATTAGCTTGTGACTGGTCACGGAAATGGCTATGTTAAAGTCAAAACCTACACATCCACAGAGGCAACTAGTAATTTAGCATTGCAATAGCTAAGGGATTAGCTTGTGCAAATAGCTGAGGGATTAGCTTGTGACTGGTCACAGAAATGGCTATGTTAAAGTCAAAACCTACACATCTACAGAGGCAACTAGTAATTTAGCATTGAAATAGCTAAGGGATTAGCTTGTGCAAATAGCTGAGGGATTAGCTTGTGACTGGTCACGGATATGGCTATGTTAAAGTCAAAACCTACACATCCACAGAGGCAACTAGTAATTTAGCATTGAAATCGCTAAGGGATTAGCTTATGACTGGTCACAGAAATAGATGTTAAAGTAAAGGCCTACACATCCACAGAGCTTCAATGAACGCTGTTAAGATTCGTAACGACTATAAGCTGGTTGGGAGAAGTGAGGCCCTTGACAAAAGGGGGTTTACATATCAAATAGTTAAGCGATTAGCTTGTGACTGGTCATGGAAATGGCTATGTTAAAGTCAAAGCCTACACATCCACGGAGGCAACTAGTAATTTAGCATTGACATAGCTAAGGGATTAGTTTGTGACTGGTCACAGAAATATATGTTAAAGTCAAAGCCTACACATCCACAGAGGCACCTCGTACATGGACGCCAAAGGGGGCTGCAACAACTCAACTGTCATACAGTAAACCGATGTGAAAAAACCTAATTTCTAAATTACATCAATATCATAAATGTACTCAATATATTCTTCAATAAACTGAGCTATTAACATTAACTGGGTATACACTACACTATATAATGCATACCATATAGTAAACCAATAAAAAACTAAAATATAAACTACCTCAATGTTATATCACAATGTTATATGGTGAAAAAACTGGTGGATTCTTACCTTCCACTTCAGCACAATGGACAGCTACGAGCCCCGTTCAGACGGACGAGTCCATCCATGGTCGAAGCGGAGGAGGAAGGAGGGGAGAAACAGCTGTGAGGCGCTGTTATACTCCATGTTATAAACCATACCATTAACCGTGGTGTACGAGGTATTAATAGTCAGTGCCAGCGAAAGAGCTGCGGTCTGAAGGTCCTCGTTAAATACAATTAATTAAGAACCGAAATGGTTTAAAATATCTTTACAATGGTTACTAAGCTAGAATCCATCTTCTCGGTTGAAATGGTCTCTGTGTTTGTATATGTGGATGGCCTCATGAACGAATCTCTCATGGTAGCCGGTTGGTTTGTAAAGAACCTCTGTCTTGGAGAAGTCAATGTCATGTGAGCCCACTGAATTATAACAGTGATCTGCCACGGCAGAGGCGTTCGTTCTACCGTGTTTCAAGTCTGCTTTATGTTCGCGGATGCGGTCCGAGATATATCGTTTGGTTTCTCCAATGTAGCTACTACCACAGAGGCACTTTAGTTTATAAACGCCCGGGTACTGTATGTCTGGAACAGCATCTTTTACAGATGGAACCAGATCACGGATTTTATGTACTGTGTTTAATCGGACCTGGATCTTGTGTTTATTCAGGATTTTGGAGATCTTTATAGTGACCCCTGCAATGTAGGGTAAGGTGATGGTTTTGAGTGGCTCCACAAGAAGATCCTTCTTCATGACTGGAGTGATGGCTTTGCGGATTGTGTAGTCGGAGTAACCATTAGCTCTGAGAGCCTGGTGTATGTGCTTGAGTTCACTGGTAATGTGTTCCTGGTCGGAAATGCATTGGGCTCTATGATATAGAGTTTTGATGAGGGGGTTCTTCTGGGATGGATGGTGGGAATCTGGTTTCAAGTAAGCATCTGTATGGGTAGCTTTCCTGCAGACAGAGTGTCTCATTGAACCATAAGGTCTCCTTTTAATTAAGACATCCAAAAAGGGTAGTTTGCCATCTTTTTCGACCTCTATGGTAAATCTGATGGCTGGGTGTATGGAATTGATGTGGTCGCGGAATTGGTCTAGGGTAGGCTGGCCATGTGGCCAGATGACAAAAGTGTCATCCACGTACCTCTTCCATAAGTTCGGGCTTAGAGTGGCAGTCTGGATGGCGTCAGTTTCGTATTTTCCCATGAATACGTTGACTACAACCGGATATAGAGGGGAGCCCATTGGGGTGCCCTCAGTTTGTTTTGTAGAAAGTTCCATTCCAGGTGAAGTATGTGTTGGTTAAGCAATGTCTCACCAGGGGGGGTACATCAGTGTGCAGTCCTTGATGAACCAGGTCTTCAATGATAGCGATGGTGTCAGGTACCGAAACTTTGGTGAACAAGGACACCACGTCAGTTTTGATGTGGTGTCAGTTTTGTTGCAGCCCCCTTTGGCGACCATGTACGAGGTGCCCCTGTGAATGTGTAGGCTTTGACTTTAACATCTATTTATATGACCAGTCAGAAGCTAATCCCTTAGCTATTTCAATGCTAAATTACTAGTTGCCTCTGTGGATGTGTAGGTTTTGACTTTAACATAGCCATTTCCGTGACCAGTCACAAGCTAATCCCTCAGCTCTTTGATATGTAAACCCCCTTTGTCAAGGTGCCTCACTTCTCCCAACCAGCTTAAAGTCGCTTCGAGTCTTAACAGCGTTCATTGAAGCTCTGTGGATGTGTAGGCCTTTACTTTAACATTTATTTATATGACCAGTCACAAGCTAATCCCTTAGCTATTTCAATGCTAAATTACTAGTTGCCTCTGTGGATGTGTAGGTTTTGACTTTAACATAGCCATTTCCGTGACCAGTCACAAAGCTAATCCCTCAGCTCTTTGATATGTAAACCCCCTTTGTCAAGGTGCCTCACTTCTCCCAACCAGCTTAAAGTCGCTTCGAATCTTAACAGCGTTCATTGAAGCTATGTGGATGTGTAGGCCTTTACTTTAACATCTATTTCTGTGACCAGTCACAAGCTAATCCCTTAGCTATTTCAATGCTAAATTTCTAGTTGCCTCTGTGGATGTGTAGGTTTTGACTTTAACATAGCCATATCCGTGACCAGTCACAAGCTAAATCCCTTAGCTGTTTCATTGATAAATTACTATTTTTTTATTTAAAGCTTTCGTGACTGCAGTAATTCATATGCTTAGCTCTTTCGGTAAAGTCACGTGAAGGGACACAAAACAATATTAAAAAATATTTTATTATTTTATTGTTTCCCTTCAACGTGGCAAAATTACTAGTTTCCTCTGGATGTATAGGTTTTGACTTTAACATAGCCATTTCTGTGACCAGTCACAAGGTAATCCCTCAGCTATTTGATATGTAAACCCCTTTGTCAAGGTGCCTCACTTCTCCCAACCAGCTTAAAAGTCGCTTCGAATCTTAACATCGTTCATTGAAGCTCTGTCGTCTCGACAGGTTTGTTCCTTTCACCTGAAGACGGGCGCTTGCGTTGTGGCCGAAACGTCGTGAGAATTTTATTGTGTTATTTTATTATTTTATTCTCATTCTACGTGACTTTACCGAAAGAACCATAAAAGATGAATCCTTGCAGTCACGAAAGCTTTAAATCGAAAAATAATAAAATAGATAAACGTTTATAAGTTCAAATTTCATAAGTACACCACTTTCCAAGCCTGGGCAAGGGAGCAAAACAACAGGAAGATCAGTGCCAGACCACACCAAGATAACAACACACATTCACCAATAAAATTACACATTTAAAGTTAACTATCGACACATAGTTAAGGATACAAGTTACAAATCACATTGGCAAATAGAGTTGTATCCAACACTAATCTTCTGCTTCAGGATATGTTTTGAAGGAATATTTATGTTGTTGAAACGAGGTTGTTCCAAACCGTTGTCATGCAACTGCAAAGGCATTGTCACCTATTATAATTCTTGTTCTTGGGATATTTTAAAGGTAGTTGAATGGACGTCTTAGGTTTATTGTGCTTTACAATGGGGATAATGAATTCGCTAAGTATAGTGATGACTTATCAATAAGGAATTCATGGATGAACAGGGCCCAATGTAGCTTTATACTTGCATCAAGTAAAATAAGTAGAGGTCACAATGGTAGCTCCTATATACCATCATCCAGTGCAAATCGAAGAGTAGAATGATCAAGTGGCTTAGTCTGTTTAGTGTTTCATGAGTAGCTGATCTGTAAACAGTGCCCCAAGACGAAGAATTAGTGGAATGATAGCTTCAATAATTTGCAGGCGCAATCGAATGGGAAAACTAACTTTGTTTCCCTATATACTCCTGTTGTTGATTATATTTATCTTCGAGATGTGATCAATGTGGGGTTGTAAGGTCAGTCTTGAATCAATCAGTAAATCCAGGTATTTGAAGCACTTCAATGTTGTTGTTTCTGATATTCGTAATAGGTGAAGGGAATTAAACTGGACTTTTGTTTGAAGAAAATAGCATAATCTTTGTTTTTTGGGGATTTAGGAGCAATTTTCGTGATGACATTCGAAGTTCAATTAAGTCGAAATGGTGTTGGAGATTTGACACAGCTGTAATGGTGCAATCATCCTCTCGAAAATAAGACTTTACCGTGCAGGAGATTGTGACTTGTAAGGTAGCAGTTCACTTGTGATTTAAGTATTTCTTCCAATAATTTCGTAATTGGTGAAAGAATAGAGGTTGGTCTACAATTATTAGGATCTTTTTAACACGTAGGCTTTCGCGACCAATATTATTCATAATAAAGGTTTTTGGGTTAGTTCGCATTGATTTATAAATGTGTCGTAACCCTCCACCACCCGACACGGCCAATCAGCCAAAAAAAAGTGTCACGTTGACAATAAGACAAATAGTTCACTACTTTAGCCCACCGGTGTGTTGAAGAGTGAATCCACATTTACAGTTTGAGTACGACACATTTATAAATAAACGCGATCTAACCCAAAAACCTTTATTATGAATAATATTGGTCGCGAAAGCCTACGTGTTAAACTGACTAACCTCTATGGAGAGGATACTTTTCTTAAAACCAGAAAATTGGAGAAGCTCCGCATTAAGCGGATGAAATTGATATCTTCACTGGCGTTCCTCAAAAGGTGCAGAGATTCAAAGGTAATACCAAACGCAGTTAAAATAACACATCACATAAAGTCTTCTAAAGCTAACTAAATACTACACAAAGCTAGCGAATTATTATTAATAGAGAGAATACAGCACAATAGGAGTGAATTATCTTACATTTTGGAATCGCTAAAGCAGTTACACTTAGATATAAGCAATAGTGTATCTATGCATTATTGGAATATAATCGATAACATAACACAACAATCGGCTGATAATGTGTTTAAACTAACAAAAACTAACCAAATTAATAAATTTTCTAGACTACATAATAAACAAATCCCTACTGAAAACCAAAAATTTAAAAACAAAACCGTACTGAACTTGACTAACACTGTATTAACCGGTGACATGGTCTCTATCCTTTCTAAAGGCCTTAACTTTGCCGTTACGCCACGCACAATTCCAGTGGATGAGATAATTGCTGAGGTAGAATCAGCAGTTAGACTGCTTCCACATAATGAGGCAGAGATGACTAGACATGAGGTTGCTAAAATAATTGAGAATAGCAAAGTTCCAAAAGTAAATATTAGCTCTAACGAGGCAAAAGCCTTTAGAAAGCTGCGGGTAAACAAGGATATCCAAATCCTAGCAGCTGATAAAGGCCGCACTACTGTAGTGATGTCACGAGCCGATTATGATAATAAAATTAGAAATTTACTAGAGGAAAGTACCTACATTAAAATTAAACTAGATCCAACTAATACTTTAGAACGTAAGACCACTGCAATAATTGCAAATTCATTAATCCCTAAAAATGAGCAATACCAAATTAAGCCAAGGGCCTCAAAACCACCTAGACTCTATGGGCTACCAAATATTCATAAAATCGGCATCCCATTACGACCCATAGTCGGTACAATTGGCTCTGCCACATATCAATTAGCAAAATATATAACCAAACAAATACAGCCCTACATCGGTAGGACATCTTCATTCATAAAAAATTCAGAACATCTTGTGAATGTGATTAAAGATATTAAACTTACTCCTGATGACATTCTGTTAAGGTTTGATGTCATTTCTCTATTCACTAATGTTCCAGTGGACGAATCTCTTAAATTACTTGATACACTAGTAAAGAATACCGGTTTACCAAAATATATTCCGAAACTTGCTGGCCATTGTTTAAATAACACTTATTTCTTATGGAGAGGGGATTTCTTTAAACAAAAGGAAGGAGCAGCAATGGGTTCTCCTTTATCCCCTGCTATAGCAAATTTGTACATGGAAAACTTTGAAATAAGAGCACTTGGCTCGAGCACATTAAAACCATCCTTTTGGTTTAGATATGTGGATGACACTTTGGTTGTCTGGCCACATAGTAAAGATACACTTAATGATTTTCTAAATCATCTCAATGCACAAAACCCGGCCATCCAGTTCACCATGGAAATGGAGGTGAATAACACACTCCCATTCCTAGATATTTTGCTTGGACATGGCCTAAACGGTCAAATAACACACAGCGTTTACAGAAAGCAAACGCACACTGATGCCTATCTGAACGCAGAATCACATCATCATCCAGCTCAGAAATCCTCTCTTATCAAGACGCTCATACATCGGGCTAAAACAGTGTCAGATGGTGAGAGTCTAGTGAGAGAGATTAAACACGTTAAAGACGCACTACGACAGAATGGCTACAATAATGTTCAAATTAGCAGAGCACTGAATGCCAAATCACAATCGCAAAGCAATACTGCTGAAAGCGACCAGATTGTTAAAACAATAAAAAATTCCATATATCTCAGGAGTAACTGACACATTAGCCCGTGTTTTGCAAAAGCAAAACATTACAGTAAGATTTGGTACAGTACACAAAATTCAAAAACTAGTATCTTGCACTAAAGACGCATTACCTAAATTATCAACAGAAGGTGTATATCGGATTAATTGTTTATGTGGCAGCTGCTACATTGGACAGACGGGACGTAACATCAGCGTAAGACTAAAAGAACATCAGAGAAATATTAAATTATCTCAAACACAACTGTCGGCAGTGGCAGAACATGCTTGTCAACAAGGACACTCAATTGATTTCGACAATGTTGCAGTGGTGTGTAAAACTAATTATTACTGGCAAAGACTAATTAGAGAATCCATTGAAATTGAGAGGAATAAGAATAACTTTAATCGCTCTGACAGCTACAGGCTTAGTGCGGCCTGGAAGCGTATTATTAAATAATACACATTACATTTTGATTTAAAGAATTACTAATCTACAACTCATTACTAATCATAACCAATGAATGATTACTAATCGATTATATAATTACAATACCCCCCCTCCGCCTCTAATCACTGCACCTGATATGAGTTAAGTGATGACGTCACCCTGCTGCTCTATATAAAACCGGGAGCAAGCGAGGGCTTTACCATTCTGGCGAATTGCTTGATGATGCTGGATGTTTTTACCAGCGAAACGTCGTACTCAAACTGTAAATGTGGATTCACTCTTCAACACACCGGTGGGCTAAAGTAGTGAACTATTTGTCTTATTGTCAACGTGACACTTTTTTTGTTGATTGGCCGTGTCGGGTGGTGGAGGGTTACGACACATTTATAAATAAACGCGATCTAACCCAAAAACCTTTATTATGAATATTAGGATCTTCTTTGGACGAATAAGAGCAGATTTCCACTCTAGTGGAAGTTAACCTTCAGTGAGAGATTAAAAACGCGTGTGAGGTGTTTATGGATGAGATCTCCCACAGCTGCAAGTGCCAACGCAGGTAACTCGTCTTCTCCCGTGGATAACGATATCTTAGTTGATACTAGCGTATGCAGTACCTCCAGTTCAGATATGGGACTAACAGCTGCATTCGAACTGATTATATTGCTCTATGTTTAGAGCAATATAATTAAGCTCTAATATTAAATTCAAGGTCAAGAGGTCATCGTGCCTGTGATGTCACCATACCTTGTGCAATTGTTCTTTTACACGTCTCGCAATGAGTTGTTTTTGTTTTATTAATTTACAGTCTATGGGCAATCAAAACAATGCAGCAGTGGATAGAAACTGAGTCGCGTCCCTGAGTGACGGGGCCACTCGACACTCAAAGAGGCCAAGCGGGGCCGCTACTCTCGCCGGGCGCGGTGGCGTGCGCCTGTAATCCAGCTACTTGGAGGCGTGGGTTGCGGGATCGCTTGAGGACGGGAATCCTGCGCTATGAGGCTCTATGCCGATCGGGCGTCGGCGGCGGTCGATAGGTCGTGAGTTCAAATCCAACTCGATTCATACTTCTTTTAATGACCTTTACAATCATATTTACTTAGTCATTTGTTACGGTGTTTATCGGGAGGATGACATTAAACAAAATATTCTGAAAGTATGTACACCGGATTTGCAATGTTTAAAAAGCGATTAATACATTGAAGATGTACGGCCGGGGGACAGGTAGCAGTTATATGGCCAGGATGTGCCGTTGGTTATCAACTGGCGCAGTGGCGCACTGGGCTTAGCCCCTTGACTTTTTATTAAGGGGGTCTAACGCAGGTTCCGGGAACCACCAAATTCGTAGGAGGGGCTTCCATTCAAAATCAATCCACTAGCATTAGGTGAGAAGGTGTCGCGCCCGCCTGTAGCTTCATTCAGTACCGTGACGGCCTTAGACCCCCTTTTTAATTTAATTATTATTGTGTTTTATATACTTACAAACCTCGCCGCCACGCGTCAGGAGTCAAAAGGTCACGGGTTCAAATCCAACCGCCGGTATAATATTTTTAAAAACATTCACTTCAAAAACTATAATTTTCTTTACTTCGCCATTTGTAGCAGTATTTATCGGCACAGTTATGTACAATACTAAAATTCCAGAACTATTTATACAAGATGTGTTGTTGTATTTAAAAAAAAATGCATTTTAATACTTCAACGGATCTATGATTACTGGGAGCAACGTTAGTTTTAGCGTCACTCACGCTGCCAAAACTTTCAAATGCAGTAGACACACAAATACGTTACAGTACAGTATCGCATGTTATGTCATGTATATCTCCACAAAGGATATGTAAGTTCATGAATTTAAAATAAAATATTACAGTAATCCTGTCCTGAGATAAGCCACCAAAGGGCTTTGTGTGTTTCTCTCACCCCCTCGTATGCCGTGCCTGCCTTTATAGGCGCTTGCTCACAGCACTTGCCCCTACAGTCTGGTAAGGCTATACGGGGGATCTTTGTATATGTTTCTCTCTCTGTGTGTGTCTCTCTAGGTGTGTCTCTCTGTCTGTGTGTGTCTCTCTCTGTGTCTCTGTGTCTCTCTCTCTGAGTGTCTCTCTGTCTATGTGTGTCTCTCTCTGCGTGTGTCTCTCTCTCTGTCTGTGTGTGTCTTTGTGTGTCTCTGTCTGTGTGTGCCTCTCTCTGTCTGTGTGTGTCTCTCTCTGTCTGTGTGTCTCTCTGTGTCTCTCTCTGTCTGTGTGTCTCTTTCTATCTGTGTGTGTCTCTCTCTGTCTGTGTCTCTCTCTCTCTCTCTGTCTCTCTCTGTCTGTGTGTGTCTCTCTCTCTGTGTGTCTCTCTCTGTCTGTGTGTGTCTTTGTGTGTCTCTGTCTGTCTGTGCTTCTCTCTGTCTGTGTTTCTCTCTCTGTCTGTGTGTCTCTCTGTGTGTCTCTCTCTGTCTGTGTGTGTCTCTTTCTATCTGTGTGTGTCTCTCTCTGTGTGTCTCTCTCTCTCTCTGTCTGTGTGTCACTCTCTGCCTCTCTCGGTGTGAAGCGGTTTTCTTTGCACTTGTCCGTGCTGGTGGCGAGCAGCTCTATCGGTTGCTTTTGCGGCGCACGCGATGACGCGCGAGGACCTGTCTCTGGGTTGGTGGCTGGGATCACCAGTGTCTGGTGGCGGTGCGTGGGTCGCACCTGGCCACGGATTTTTTCTGTTTCCCGTGTTAGTGTCATTACGATACGATTTTTTCTTTTTGTAACGAAATGCACGCTTGCGTTGATGGTGACGCGGTTTTTCTGACTGTGGCTGTTGTTGACGGTTCGCGCGAGGGTACGCACACGGACCTTGTGTATTGGATTCTGTGTATTGGAGACTCGCTCTGTGAAAAAACGAAACCGCCAGAGCATTTGCTGCTGGGTAATAAAGGATTCAAAGGTCTGTCTGTGTGTGTCTCTCTCTGTGTCTCTCTCTGTCGGTGTGTGTCTCTCTGTGTCTGTGTGTGTCTCTCTCTGTCTGTGTGTGTCTCTCTCTGTCTGTGTGTGTGACTCTCTCTGTCTCTGTCTCTCTCTCTCTCTGTCTGTGTGTGTGTCTCTCTCTAAACAATCATATTTACTTTATATATCATATTATATATCATATTATATGTCATATATATCAATCATATTTACTACAATGTTCCTGTACCATCATGACCATCAAGTAATGTAATGTGAATATTGATATCGTGATCATCTTCATCGGCCATGACCAATCCACTGCTGAAAAACGGCACGTTGTTTTATCTCTCAGGGCTCTGCAGAGTTGCAATCTACCTAAGAAATTATAAACTTTATTTATCTTGGAGAAATCCGATGTGCTATGAAGCTCATTTCACAGACGTTTAATAGGGGCGGCCCAGAAAGTCACAACAACAAACAATATCAAAATCGATAGGAGTGCAAAGTACAGGAAAGGTAAGCAAATCACAAAAAAATAAATGGTAAAATAGATAAAGTATTTCAATTAAAATTGCAAAAGTACACAAACTCCCAAGAGTAGTCAAGGCAGCAAAACAACAGGAAGATCAGTGCCAGACCACACCAAGACAAGAACACACAGTCACCAATAAAATTACACATTTAAAGTTAACTATCGATACATGGGTAAGGATAAAAGTTACAAATCACATTGGCAAATGCAGTTGTATCCAACACTAATCTTCTGCTTCAAGATATGTTTTGAAGGAATATTTATGTTGTTGAAACGAGGTTATTCCAAACCGTTGTCATGCAACTGCAAAGGCATTGTCACCTATTATAATTCTTGTTCTTGGGATATTTTAAAGGTAGTTGGAATGGACGTCTTAGGTTTATTGTGCCTTACAATGGGGATAATGAATTCGCTTAGTATAGTGATGAGTTGTCAATAAGGAATTTATGGATGAACAGGGCCCAATGTAGCTTTATACTTGCATGAAATGATGTGAGATTGGACTCTAAGTAGAGGTCATAATGGTAGCTCCTGTATATCATCATCCAGTGCAAACCCAAAAGTAGAATGATAGTGGGTTAGTCTGTTTAGTGTTTCATTAGTAGCTGATCTTGAAACAGTGTCGCTGGATTCGAAAATTGGTAGAATGATAGCTGTAGGATTAAAGAGCCTCTCAATTGTTGAAAATTGTTGAAATTTGTAAGCTGGGTAATTTGTACGTGACAACTACATCTGTTTCTTTTCGAGTGTATTTTTAGCCCTTACTGTCCAATGGTCTACTGAGCAATTAAACCTTGTTATCTGGCGCAGTGAGAATAGGATGAGAATATTTATTTATTACTGGAGGAATCAGATGAGCTGTGAAGCTCTTATTCACAGATGTCCAGTAAGGGACGGGTCAGAACGTTTCAAGAACAATACAAAACACGATAGGAGTTGAGAGTATAGGAAAGGTGAATACATAAATTAAACAGGTATACAAATGTAACACGTAGGCTTTTGCGACTAATATCATCCATAATAGAGTTTTTTTTGGATTAGATCGCGTAAATATCTAAATGTGTCATTAAACCCGCCACTTTCATATATTTACGCGATCTAACAAAAAAAAACTCTATTATGGATTTATACACATACAACTAAATTATTTTTTATCTTGTCAGGTAAAGCTCACTGAGCTATTAGCTTTCTTTTTCAGAAGCGACCTGGCCACAAATGATAGGTAAGCGAAGTGGCTTATCATCACGTGGAAATGTTTTGCAGGAACAATATTAATCTCAACAATCTCAACCACGTGGCAGCGATGCGCTCCGTCACCGCTAGAATGCGCCGCTGAGCGACTTATTAGCGGCGACATTCCCCACGTCAATGACAGCTGATGAAAGAGCTGCTTATCGCTACATCCTAATGTAGACAGCTCTGAGCAACTCCGTGTAACCACGTCGCGTCCCTGAGTGACGGGGCCACTCGACACTCAAAGAGGCCAAGCGGGGCCGCTGCTCTCGCCGGGCGCGGTGGCGTGCGCCTGTAATCCAGCTACTTGGAGGCGTGGGTTGCGGGATCGCTTGAGGACGGGAGTCCTGCGCTGTGAGGCTCTATGCCGATCGGGCGTCCGCACCAAGTTCGGTATCAATATGGTGAGCGAGGGGGAGCTCCCGCGCACCAGGTTGTTGTACTAAGGAGGGACGAACCGGCCCAGGCCGGAGACGGAGCAGGCCAAAGTCCCCGTGCCGATCAGTGGTGGGACAGCGCCTGTGAATACACCTCTCAGGGCAGCCCGGCCGACACAGCGAGACCCAATCCTTTTATTATTATTATCACACTTTATTTACTCACTTCAAGGCTCATTCAGGTTTCTTTTTTATATAATGAGGGTCGTACTCAATCGCATTACATTTATATTTTATCCGACTAATTGGAATGAAATGTCACATTAACATGACATGGTCTTGGTCACGTGCATCACAATTTCAAATTTCACGATGCAATTATCGCAGTTGAGCTGTACAACGACTGTCATTTTATTGGGAAAGTCATTGTCATTGAGTTGCTCCCTAGCGCATTCTGTCGGTGACAGAGCGCATCGTCGTCTTCATCACTTCCAGAGGTTCCACTTTCACGGATCGCGTGTTACCTACAATGTTCCTGTACCATCGTTACCATGAAGTAATCAAGGAATGTAATGTGCATATTGATATCGTGACCATGACCAATCCACTGCTGAATAACGACATCAAGTTGTTTTATCTCTCATGGTTCTGCAGAGTTGCAATCTACCTAAGACATTATAAACTTTATTTATCTTGGAGAAATCCGATGTGCTATGAAGCTCATTTTCACAGGCGTTTGATAGGGGCGGCCCAGAAAGTTACAACAACAAACAATAGCAAAATCGATGGGAGTGCAAAGTATACAGTGAGGGGAAAAAAGTATTTGATCCCCTGCTGATTTTGTACGTTTGCCCACTGACAAAGAAATGATCAGTATATAATTTTATTGGTAGGTTTATTTGAACAGTGAGAGACAGAATAACAACAACAAAAATCCAGAAAAACGCATGTCATAAATGTTATGAATTTATTTGCATTTTAATGAGGGAAATAAGTAGTTGGCCACCAGGTTTGCACACATGTCAGGAGGGATTTTGTCCCACTCCTCTTTGCCGATCTTCTCCAAATCATTAAGGTTTCGAGGCTGACGTTTGGGAACTCAAACCTTCAGCTCCCTCCACAGATTTTCTATGGGATTAAGGTCTGGAGACTGGCTAGGCCACTCCAGGACCTTAATGTGCTTCTTCTTGAGCCACTCCTTTGTTGCCTTGGCCTTGTGTCTTGGGTCATTGTCATGCTGGAATACCTATCCACGACCGATTTTCAATGCCCTGGCTGAGGGAAGGAGGTTCTCACCAAATATTTAACGGTACATGGCCCCGTCCATCGTCCCTTTGATGCGGTCAAGTTATCCTGTACCCTTAGCAGAAAACACCCCCAAAGCATGTTTCTACCTCCATGTTTGACGGTGGGGATGGTGTTCTTGGGGTCATAGGCAGCATTCCTCCTCCTCCAAACACGGCGAGTTGAGTTGATGCCAAAGAGCTCCATTTTGGTCTCATCTGACCACAACACTTTCACCCAGTTGTCCCCTGAATCTTTCAGATGTTCATTGACAAACTTCAGACGGGCATGTATATATGTGTTTTCTTGAGCAGGGGGACCTTGCGGGCGCTGCAGGATTTCAGTCCTTCACGGCGTAGTGAGTTACCAATTGTTTTCTTGGTGACTATGGTCCCAGCTGCCTTGAGATCATTGACAAGATCCTCCCGTGTAGTTCTGGGCTGATTCCTCACCGTTCTCATGATCATTGCAACTCCACGAGGTGAGATCTTGCATGGAGCCGCAGGCCGAGGGAGATTGACGGTTCTTTTGTGTTTCTTCCATTTGTGAATAATCGCACCAACTGTTGTCACCTTTTCACCAAGCTGCTTGGCAATGGTCGTGTAGCCCATTCCAGCCTTGTGTTGGTCTGCAATCTTGTCCCTGACATCCTTGGAGAGCTCTTTGGTCTTGGCCATGGTGGAGAGTTTGCAATCTGATTGATTGATTGCTTCTGTAGACAGGTGTCTTTTAAACTGGTAACAAGCTGAGATTAGGAGCACTCCCTTTAAGAGTGTGCTCCTAATCTCAGCTCGTTACCTGTATAAAAGACACCTGGGAGCCAGAAATTTTTCTGATTGAGAGGGGGTCAAATACTTATTTCCCTCATTAAAATGCAAATCAATATATAACATTTTTGACAAGCGTTTTTCTGGATTGTTTTTGTTTTTTCTGTCTCTCACTGTTCAAATAAACCTACCATTAAGATTATAGACTGATCATTTCTTTGTCAGTGGGCAAACGTACACAATCAGCAGGGGATCAATTACTTTTTTTCCCTCACTGTATGTTCGGAAAAGAGGAGGGGGGAGACGAAAATAATGGATGCGGTCTGAAAGCCAAATACAGAGACAATTTCAGCTGAGAAGATGAATTCTGGCTTAGCAATCATTGGAAGGATTTGATAAACAATATCTGGTCTGAATTGATTGTTCACGCTTACGGTGGCTTTCAGAACGCATCCATTATTTTCGTCTCCCCCCTCCTCTTTTCCCGAACATAGATGGACTCGTCCATCTGAATAACTGCCAAATCGCTCTCCGTGGTGCTAACGTTAAAAAAAGAAACCGCCACTTTTTTCAAATTTTCTTGCCGTGGTTTTCACACCTGATGATGATTGCTTGTGTTGCAGTCGAAACGTCGTGAGAATTTTATTGTTTTATATTTGTATTATTTTATTGTTTCCCTTCTTCGTGACTTTACCGAAAGAACCAAGAATATAACTCCTATCATTGTTCATTGCTGGAGGGGTTGCCCCCCTACCTGGAAATCCTGGCTCTGCCATTGACCACAAGAAAGGTCTAAGGGTGGATGCTTGGATGGCATCTGTCTCAAATGTTTTGATGAAAACATTGGCTACAACTGGAGATAAGGGAGAACCCATTGGGGAACCTTCAACTTGTTTGTAGAATGCTCCATTCCAGGTGAAGTAAGTATTGGTGAGGCAATGTCTAACCAGGGCCGGTACATCAACATTCAGTCCTTGTTGGACCAAATCTTCAATGATTGCAATGGTGTCAGGCACAGGAACTTTGGTAAACAAAGATACTACATCGACACTGACAAGCAAATCACCTGGAGATAGTGAGATGTCCTTAATTAAAGATACCAAGTGAGCTGAGTTAAGTACAGCTGAGGTGGTCTTACCAGTGAATGGTTGTAAGGACTCAGACAGAAATCGGGCCAGTTTGTAGGTGGGTGAGTCAATGGTGGAGACAATAGAATGGAGTGGTGTACCTTCTTTATGGATTTTAGTAAGCCATACAATCTGGGTGGTCTAGGTCACGTAGGCATAAAATAAAATAAATCACGAAGTTTCGATCGCAACACAAGCAATCATCATCAGGTGGGAAACCACAGCAATATTTTTTTCTGAAGTGGGAGAGAGATGCTGTGGTAAGAGGTGAGAAGGGGGGAGAGGCAAGAGGGGATTCCTGCGGTCACGAAAGCTTCAAATCTAGAATATTAATCTCAACAATCTCAACCCCACGTTAATGACAGCTGATGAAAGAGTTGCTCATCCCTACATCCTAATGTAGACAGCTCTGAGCAACTCCGTGTAACCACGTCACGTCCCTGAGTGACGGGGACACTCGACACTCAAAGAGGCCAAACGGGGCCGCTGCTCTCGCCGGGCGTGGTGGCGTGCGCCTGTAATCCAGCTACTTGGAGGCGTGGGTTGCGGGATCGCTTGAGGACGGGAGTCCTGCGCTGTGAGGCTCTATGCCGATCGGGCGTCCGCACCAAGTTCGGTATCAATATGGTGAGCGAGGGGGAGCTCCCGCGCACCAGGTTGTTGTACTAAGGAGGGACGAACCGGCCCAGGCCGGAGACGGAGCAGGCCAAAGTCCCCGTGCCGATCAGTGGTGGGACAGCGCCTGTGAATAGACCTCTCAGGGCAGCCCGGCCGACACAGCGAGACCCAATCCTTTTATTCTCATTATTACACTTTATTTACTCACCTCAAGTCCTCTTCAGGTTTTTAATGTATCATTAGGGTCGTGCTCACTCGCATTACATTCATATTTTATCTGACTCATTGCAATAAAACGAATTATGAAATAATCTCAACACTGGCCCTTCTTCTATCACATTAAAATTACATGGGCCTGTTCATATGCATCATAATTTCAGCTCTCACGAAGCAATTATCGCACTTGAGCTGTACAACAACTTTCATTTTATTGGGAAAAGTCTCTGTCATTGAGTTGCTCCCCAGCGCATTCTGCCGGTGACAGCGCATCGTCGTCTTCATCACTTCAAGAGGTTCCACTTTCACGGATACCGTGCTACCTACAATGTTCCTGTACCATCATGACCATCAAGCAATCAAGTAATGTAATGTGAATATTGATATCGTGATCATCTTCATCGGCCATGATCAATTCACTGCTGAATAACGGCATCACGTTGTTATATCTCTCAGGGCTCTGCAGAGTTGCAATCTACCTAATAAATTATAAACTTTATTTATCTTGGAGAAATCCGATGTGCTATGAAGCTCATTTCCACAGACGTTTAATAGGGGCGGCCCAGAAAGTCACAACAACAAACAATAGCAAAATCGATAGTAGTGCAAAGTACAGGAAAGGTAAGCAAATCACAAAAAAATAAATGGTAAAATAGATAAAGTATTTCAGTTAAAATTGCAAAAGTACACTAACTCCCAAGCGGAGGCAAGGCAGCAAAACAACAGGAAGATCAGTGCCAGACCACACCAAGACAAGAACACACAGTCACCAATAAAATTACACATTTAAAGTTAACTATTGATACATGGGTAAGGATAAAAGTTACAAATCACATTGGCAAATGCAGTTGTATCCAACACTAATCTTCTGCTTCAGGATATGTTTTGAAGGAATATTTATAATGTTGAAACGAGGTTGTTCCAAACCGTTGTCATGCAACTGCAAAGGCATTGTCACCTATTATAATTCTTGTTCTTGGGATATTTTAAAGGTAATTTGAATGGACGTCTTAGGTTTATTGTGCTTTACAATGGGGATAATGACTTCGCTAAGTATAGTGATGAGTTGTCAATAAGGAATTTATGGATGAACAGGGCCCAATACTTGCATCAAGTGATGTGAGATTTGACTCTAAGTAGAGGTCATAATGGTAGCTCCTGTATATCATCATCCAGTGCAAATCCAAAAGTAGAATGATAGTGGGTTAGTCTGTTTAGTGTTTCAATAGTAGCTGATCTTGAAACAGTGTCGCTGGATTCGAAAATTGGTAGAATGATAGCTGTAGGATTAAAGAGCCTCTCAATTGTTTAAAATTGTTGAAACTTGTAAGCTGGGTAATTTGTACGTGACAACTACATCTGTTTTTTTTCGAGCATCTTTTTAGCCCTTGCTGTCCAATGGTATACTGAGCAATCAAACCTTGTTATCTGGCGCAGTGAGAATAAGATGAGAATATTTATTAATTACTGGAGGAATCCGATGAGCTGTGAAGCTCTTATTCACAGATGTCCAGTAAGGGACGGGTCAGAACGTTTCAAGAACAATACAAAACACTTCTAGATTTAAAGCTTTCGTGACTGCTAGGATCCATACTCTTTGGTTCTATTGGGTAAAGTCACGTAGGTGAATATAAAATAACAAAAAATCACGACGTTTCGGCCACAACCTGATGAAGGCCGCTTGTGTTGTGGCCGAAACGTCGTGATTTTTTGTTATTTTATATTCACCTACGTGACTTTACCCAATAGAACCAAAGAGTATGAATACAACACACGATAGGAGTTCAGAGTATAGGGAAGGTAAATAAATAAATTAAATATGTATACAAATGTAACACGTAAGCTTTCGCGACTAATATCATCCATAATAGAGTTTTTTTTGGGTTAGATCGCGTAAATATATAAATGTGTCATTAAACCCGCCACATTAATATAGTTACGCGATCTAGCAAAAAAAAACTCTATTATGGATTTATACACATACAACTAAATTATTTTTTATCTTGCCAGGTAAAGCTCACTGAGCTATTAGCTTTCTCTTTCAGAAGCGACCTGGCCACAAATGATAGGTAAGCGAAGTGGATTATCATCATCACGTGGAAATGTTTTGCAGGAACAATATTAATCTCAAAAATCTCAACCACGTGGCAGCGATGCGCTCCGTCACCGCTAGAACGCGCCGCTGAGCGACTCATTAGCGGCGACATTCCCCACATTAATGACAGCTGATGAAAGGGTTGCTCATGCCTACATCCTAATGTAGACAGCTCTGAGCAACTCCGTGTAACCACGTCGCGTCCCTGAGTGACGGGGCCACTCGACACTCAAAGAGGCCAAGCGGGGCCGCTGCTCTCGCCGGGCGCGGTGGCGTGCGCCTGTAATCCAGCTACTTGGAGGCGTGGGTTGCGGGATCGCTTGAGGACGGGAGTCCTGCGCTGTGAGGCTCTATGCCGATCGGGCGTCCGCACCAAGTTCGGTATCAATATGGTGAGCGAGGGGGAGCTCCCGCGCACCAGGTTGTTGTACTAAGGAGGGACGAACCGGCCCAGGCCGGAGACGGAGCAGGCCAAAGTCCCCGTGCCGATCAGTGGTGGGACAGCGCCTGTGAATAGACCTCTCAGGGCAGCCCGGCCGACACAGCGAGACCCAATCCTTTTATTCTCATTATTACATTTTCTTTACTCACATCAAGTCCTATTCAGGTTTTTAATGTATCATTAGGGTCGTGCTCACTCGCATTACATTTATATTTTATCTGACTCATTGCAATAAAATTAAACGAATTATAAAAGAATCTCAACACTGGCCCTTCTTCTATCACATTAAAATTACATGGGCCTGTTCATATGCATCACAATTTCAGCTTTCACGAAGCAATTATCGCACTTGAGCTGTACAACAACTTTCATTTTATTGGGAAAAGTCTCTGTCATTGAGTTGCTCCCTAGCGCATTCTGCCGGTGACAGAGCACATCGTCGTCTTCCTCACTTCAAGAGGTTCCACTTTCACCGATCGCGTGTTACCTACAATGTTCCTGTACCATCATGACCATCAAGTAATCACGCAATGTACTGTGCATATTGGTATCGTGATCATCTTCATCGGCCATGATCAATTCACTGATGAATAACGGCATCACGTTGTTTTATCTCTCAGGTTTCTGCAGAGTTGCAATCTACCTAAGAAATAATAAACTTTATTTATCGTAGAGAATTCCGATGTGCTATGAAGCTCATTTTCACAGGCGTTTAATAGGGGCGGCCCAGAAAGTCACAACAACAAACAATAGCAAAATCGATAGGAGTGCAAAGTATAGGAATGGTGAGAAAATCACTACAAATAAATAATAAGATATCTTCTTTGGTTCTTTTGGTAAAGTCACGTAGAATGAGAATAAAATAATAAAATAACACAATAAAATTCTTACGATATTTCGGCCACAACGCATGCGGCTGTCTTCAGGCGAAAGGAACAGACTTGTCGGGACGACAGAGCTTCAATGAACGCTGTTAAGATTCGTAGCGACTTTAAGCTGTTTGGGAGAAGTGAGGCCCTTGACAAAAGGGGTTTACATATCAAATAGCTGAAGGATTAGCTTGTGACTGGTCACGGAAATGGCTATGTTAAAGTCAAAACCTACACATCAACAGAGGCAACTAGTAATTTAGCATTGACATAGCTAAGGGATTAGCTTGTGACTGCTCACAGAAATAGATGTTAAAGTAAAGGCCTACATATCCACAGAGCTTCAATGAACGCTGTTAAGATTCGTAGCGACTTTAAGCTTGTTGGGAGAAGTGAGGCACCTTGACAAAGGGGGTTTACATATCAAATAGCTGAGGGATTAGCTTGTGACTGGTCACGGAAATGGCTGTGTTAAAGTCAAAGCCTACACATCCACGGAGGCAACTAGTAATTTAGCATTGAAATAGCTAAGGGATTAGCTTGTGACTGGTCACAGAAATAGATGTTGAAGTGAAAGCCTACACATCCACAGAGGCACCTCGTACATGGACGCCAAAGGGGGCTGCAACAACTCAACTGTCATACAGTAAACCGATGTGAAAAAACCTAATTTCTAAATTACATCAATATCATAAATGTACTCAATATATTCTTCAATTAACTGAGCTATTAGCATTAACTGGGTATACACTACACTATATAATGAATACCATATAGTAAACCAATAAAAAACTAAAATATAAACTACCTCAATGTTATATCACTGTTATATGGTGAAAAAACTGGTGGATTCTTACCTTCCACTTCAGCACAATGGACAGCTACGAGCCCCGTTCAGGCGGATGAGTCCATCCATGGTCGAAGCGGAGGAGGAAAGAGGGGAGAAACAGCTGTGAGGCGCTGTTATACTCCATGTTATAAACCATACCATTAACCGTGGTGTACGAGGTATTAATAGTCAGTGCCAGCGAAAGAGCTGCGGTCTGAAGGTCCTCGTTAAATACAATTAATTAAGAACCGAAATGGTTTAAAACATCTTTACAATGGTTACTAAGCTAGAATCCATCTTCTCGGTTGAAATGGTCTCTGTGTTTGTATATGTGGATGGCCTCATGAACGAATCTCTCATGGTAGCCGGTTGGTTTGTAAAGAACCTCTGTCTTGGAGAAGTCAATGTCATTTGAGCCCACTGAATTATAACAGTGATCTGCCACGGCAGAGGCGTTCGTTCTACCGTGTTTCAAGTCTGCTTTATGTTCGCGGATGCGGTCCGAGATATGTCGTTTGGTTTCTCCAATGTAGCTACTACCACAGAGGCACTTTAGTTTATAAACGCCCGGGTACTGTATGTCTGGAACAGCATCTTTTACAGATGGAACCAGATCACGGATTTTATGTACTGTGTTTAATAGGACCTGGATCTTGTGTTTATTCATGATTTTGGAGATATTTTTAGTGACCCCTGCAATGTAGGGTAAGGTGATGGTTTTGAGTGGCTCCACAAGAGGATCCTTCTTCATGACTGGAGTGATGACTTTGCGGATTGTGTAGTCGGAGTAACCATTAGCTCTGAGAACCTGGTGTACGTGCTTGAGTTCACTGGTAATGTGTTCCTGGTCGGAAATGCATTGGGCTCTATGATATAGAGTTTTGATGAGGTGGTTCTTCTGGGATGGATGGTGGGAATCCGGTTTCAAGTAAGCATCTGTATGGGTAGCTTTCCTGCAGACAGAGTGTCTCATTGAACCATCATGTCTCCTTTTAAATAAGACATCCAAAAAGGGTAGTTTGCCATCTTTTTCGACCTCCATGGTAAATCTGATGGCTGGGTGTATGGAATTGATGTGGTCGCGGAATTGGTCTAGGGTAGGCTGGCCATGTGGCCAGATGACAAAAGGGTCATCCACGTACCTCTTCCATAAGTTCGGGCTTAGAGTGGCAGTCTGGATAGCGTCAGTTTCGAATTTTCCCATGAATACGTTGGCTACAACCGGAGATAGGGGGGAGCCCATTGGGGTGCCCTCAGTTTGTTTTGTAGAAAATTCCATTCCAGGTGAAGTATGTGTTGGTTAAGCAATGTCTCACCAGGGGGGGTACATCAGTGTGCAGTCCTTGATGAACCAGGTCTTCAATGATAGCGATGGTGTCAGGTACCGAAACTTTGGTGAACAAGGACACCACGTCAGTTTTGATGTGGTGTCAGTTTTGTTGCAGCCCCCTTTGGCGACCATGTACGAGGTGCCTCTGTGGATGTGTAGGCTTTGACTTTAACATCTATTTATGTGACCAGTCACAAGCTAATCCCTTAGCTATTTCAATGCTAAATTACTAGTTGCCTCTGTGGATTTGTAGGTTTTGACTTTAACATAGCCATTTCCGTGACCAGTCACAAGCTAATCCCTCAGCTTTTTGATATGTAAACCCCCTTTGTCAAGGTGCCTCACTTCTCCCAACCAGCTTAAAGTCGCTTCGAATCTTAACAGCGTTCATTGAAGCTCTGTGGATGTGTAGGCCTTTACTTTAACATCTATTTCTGTGACCAGTCACAAGCTAATCCCTTAGCTATTTCAATGCTAAATTTCTAGTTGCCTCTGTGAATGTGTAGGTTTTGACTTTAACATAGCCATATCCGTGACCAGTCACAAGCTAAATCCTTTAGCTATTTCAATGATAAATTACTATTTTTTTATTTAAAGCTTTCGTGACTGCAGTAATTCATATTCTTAGCTCTTTCGGTAAAGTCACGTGAAGGGAAACAATAAAATATTAAAATATATTTTATTATTTTATTGTTTCCCTTTGTAGTGTTGTAAGGACGAGCAGACTTCTTTAGGAGGCACACTCTGTTTATTGTATTATTTCCTTATACAACGCTTAACACACACAGAGGGATATTCGGTCCCCTCACCCGATACCCTAGGGAGGTACAGCCTCCGGACCTGGCGGGACTCACACGTCTACCGCTAACCTCCTTGATACCTAAGGAGGTACAACCTCCGGACTTGGCGGGACTCACACGTCTACCGCTATCCTAGTCCTCCGGCTAGGACCTAGGGGAGGCTATCTGACCCACCGCTGGCCCGGTGGGTCCTGACCACTGGGTATGCCGAGCCTTAGCCCTTAGAAGGGCTGAAAGGCTGGTCCAGGGTCCTAGCTAGGCTTCAGCCCAGTCTTCTGTCTTCGTGCAGGGAGAGAACTCCCCGAGGTCCGTTGGGTCACCCGTCTTATACTCCTTCGTGGCCAGGTAGAACCAATCATACATTCCCACGTGGAACCGTCTGATTGGTTCGCACCAAACCCTGGCTACGATCCGTTTCACCTCGACTGACCCCAGCCGTTGTACCCAGGGGTAATGCTGCACTGCCCTGGTGGCAACGCAGGTTACGCAACAGCGCGTAGTTAACACCTCTACACCTTCAACGTGGCTAAATTACTAGTTTCCTCTGGATGTATAGGTTTTGACTTTAACATAGCCATTTCTGTGACCAGTCACAAGCTAATCCCTCAGCTATTTGATATGTAAACCCCTTTGTCAAGGTGCCTCACTTCTCCCAACCAGCTTAAAAGTCGCTTTGAATATTAACTTCGTTCATTGAAGCTCTGTCGTCTCGACAGGTCTGTTCCTTTCACCTGAAGACGGGCGCTTGCGTTGTGGCCGAAACGTCGTGAGAATTTTATTGTGTTATTTTATTATTTTATTCTCATTCTACGTGACTTTACCGAAAGAACCATAGAAGATGAATCCTTGCAGTCACGAAAGCTTTAAATCGAAAAATAATAAAATAGATAAACGTTTATAAGTTCAAATTTCATAAGTACACCAATTTCCAAGCCTGGGCAAGGGAGCAAAACAACAACAAGAACAGTGCCAGACCACACCAAGACAACAACACACAGTCAGCAATAAAATTACACATTTAAAGTTAACTATCGACACATAGGTAAGGATACAAGTTACAAATCACATTGGCAAATGTTGTTGTATCCACCACTAATCTTCTGCTTCACGATATGTTTTGAAGGAATATTTATGTTGTTGAAACGAGGTTGTTCCAAACCGTTGTCATGCAACTGCAAAGGCATTGTCACCCATTATAATTCTTGTTCTTGGGATATTTTAAAGGTAATTGAATGGACGTCTTAGGTTTAGTGTGCTTTACAATGGGGATAATGAATTCGCTAGGTATAGTGATGAGTTATCAATAAGGAATTTATGGATGAACAGGGCCCAATGTAGCTTTATACTTGCATCAAGTGATGTGAAATTTGACTCTAAGTAGAGGTAATAATGGTAGTTCCTGTATATCATCATCCAGTGCAAATCCAAAAGTAGAATGATACAGTGGGTTAGTTTGTTTAGTGTTTCATTAGTTGCTGATCTTGAAACAGTGTCCCTGAATTCGAAAATTGGTAGAATGATATCTGTAGGATTAAAGAGCCTCTCAATTGTTTCAAATTGTTGAAACTTGTAAGCTGGGTAATTTGTACGTGACAACTACATCTGGTTATTTTCGAGCGTCTTTTTAGCCCTTGCTGTCCAATGGTATACTGAGCAATCAAACCTTGTTATCTGGCGCAGTGAGAATAGGATGAGAATATTTATTTATTACTGGAGGAATCCGATGAGCTGTGAAGCTCTTATTCACAGATGTCCAGTAAGGGACGGGTCAGAACGTTTCAAGAACAATACAAAACACGATAGGAGTTCAGAGTATAGGAAAGGTCAATAAATAAATTAAACATGTATACAAATGTAACACGTAAGCTTTCGCGACTAATATCATCCATAATAGAGTTTTTTTTGGGTTAGATCGCGTAAATATATAAATGTGTCATTAAACCCGCCACATTCATATATTTACGCGATCTAGCAAAACAAAAACTCTTATGGATTTATACAAATACAACTAAATTATTTTTTATCTTGTCAGGTAAAGCTCACTGAGCTATTAGCTTTCTTTTTCAGAAGCAACCTGGCCACAAATGATAGGTAAGCGAAGTGGCTTATCATCATCACGTGGGAATGTTTTGCAGGAACAATATTAATCTCAACAATCTCAACCACGTGGCAGCGATGCGCTCCGTCACCGCTAGAATGCGCCGCTGAGCGACTCAGCGACCACGTCGCGTCACTGAGTCACGGGGACACTCGACACTCAAAGAGGCCAAGCGGGGCCGCTGCTCTCGCTGGGCGCGGTGGCGTGCGCCTGTAATCCAGCTACTTGGAGGCGTGGGTTGCGGGATCGCTTGAGGACGGGAGTCCTGCGCTGTGAGGCTCTATGCCGATCGGGCGTCCGCACCAAGTTCGGTATCAATATGGTGAGCGAGGGGGAGCTCCCGCGCACCAGGTTGCTGTACTAAGGAGGGACGAACCGGCCCAGGCCGGAGACGGAGCAGGCCAAAGTCCCCGTGCCGATCAGTGGTGGGACAGCGCCTGTGAATAGACCTCTCAGGGCAGCCCGGCCGACACAGCGAGACCCAATCCTTTTATTATCATTATTACGCTTTATTTACTCACTTCAAGTCCGGTTTAGTCTAGCATCATTAGGGTCGTGCACGAATTACACTTATATTTTATCAGACTCATTGCAATAAAATGTCACATTAACATGACATGGACTTGGACACGTGCCTCACAGTTTCAACTTTCACGAAGCAATTATCGCAATGTAGCTAGAAAAAAATTGTCATTTAATTGCTAAATTTCGCCGTCATTCAGTTGCTCCCTAGCGCATTCTGTCGGTGACAAAGCGCATCGTCGTCTGTTTATCACTTCAACAGGTTCCACTTTCACGACTCGTGTGCTACCGACACCGTATAAACACGTGTGACTCTCAGATAAAATGAGTGATTACATTTTAAAATACCAGAATGGATATATATGATTGAATACAAATGTAAATTAGACTTTTGCGCAGAAATAAAAACAAACACGCTAATTTGTGAGATGTGTGAAATAACAGTGGCATTGTATGGTGACATCACCGGCACGATGACCTCTTGACCTTGAATTTAATTATAAATAATTCGTAAAAGTCTCTCAGCGTGGTGCCACGGACGCAACTCTGCAAGCGCCGCGACTTCCCCCCGGAACTTGAGGTCTTCTTTATTCAGCTGTGGGTTGGCTCGTGGGCGATTAAGATGATCATGATCCATAATACAGTTTTTTGGGTTAGCTCGGGAAAATATAAATGTGCGTTAAACCCACCACCACCCTACACAGCCAATTAGTAAGTAAATTATTATTTAATATTTCAGCAGGTAGCACACAAGTCGTGAAAGTTGAACCTGTTGAAGTGATAAACAGACGACGATGCGCTCTGTCACCGGCAGAATGCGCTATGGAACAACTGAATGAACGGGAAATTTCCCAATTAAATAACAATTTTAATATAGCTACATTGCGATAATTGCTTCGTGAAAGCTGAAATTGTGATGCATATGAACAGGCCCATGTAATTTTAATGTGATATGAAGAAGGGCCAGTGTTGAGATTATTTCATAATTCGTTTAATTTGATTGCAATGAGTCAGATAAAATATAAATGTAATGCGAGTGAGCATGACCCTAATGATACATTAAAAACCTGAATAGGACTTGAGGTGAGTAAATAAAGTGTAATAATGAGAATAAAAGGATTGTGTCTCGCTGTGTCGGCCGGGCTGCCCTGAGAGGTCTATTCACAGGCGCTGTCCCACCA
Source organism: Petromyzon marinus (assembly GCF_048934315.1). Lineage (NCBI taxonomy): Eukaryota > Metazoa > Chordata > Hyperoartia > Petromyzontiformes > Petromyzontidae > Petromyzon > Petromyzon marinus. Next base: position 1,448,832 of record NC_133711.1, on the reverse strand, counting down.
CTGATCGGCACGGGGACTTTGGCCTGCTCCGTCTCCGGCCTGGGCCGGTTCGTCCCTCCTTAGTACAACAACCTGGTGCGCGGGAGCTCCCCCTCGCTCACCATATTGATACCGAACTTGGTGCGGACGCCCGATCGGCATAGAGCCTCACAGCGCAGGACTCCCGTCCTCAAGCGATCCCGCAACCCACGCCTCCAAGTAGCTGGATTACAGGCGCACGCCACCGCGCCCGGCGAGAGCAGCGGCCCCGCTTGGCCTCTTTGAGTGTCGAGTGGCCCCGTCACTCAGGGACGCGACGTGGTTACACGGAGTTGCTCAGAGCTGTCTACATTAGGATGTAGGGATGAGCAAATCTTTCATCAGCTGTCATTAACGTGGGGAATGTCGCCGCTAATGAGTCGCTCAGCGGCGCATTCTAGCGGTGACGGAGCGCATCGCTGCCACGTGGTTGAGATTGTTGAGATTAATATTGTTCCTGCAAAACATTTGTGATAGGTAAGACAGAGAGAGACACACACACACAGACAGAGAGAGAGAGACACACAGACAGAAAGAGACACACACACAGACAGAGAGAGAGAGACACAAAGTTCAAAGTACCCCCATATAGCCTTAACAGACTGTAGGAGCAAGTGCTGTTAGCGAGCACCTATGAAGGCCGGTAACGGTACACGAGGGGGTGGGTGGCCATCGCCACGCCCGACCGCCTTTGTTTCCCTAGTGGCAATGTTTACACACTGCACCAGGTACTCATTTGAGGCTGACTCGACCTAGGGGAGGCCCGGGACCGGTTAAGATAATCGTCACTGGTGTTAGCAGTGAGCGGGAATCGAACCCGTGTCGCCGGGTTCATAGCGCAGCGCGCAAACCGCTACACTACCGCTCCCCACAAGACAGAGCGAGAGAGACACACACAGACAGAGAGACACACACAGACAGAGAGACACTCAGAGAGAGAGAGACACAGAGACACAGAGAGAGAGACACACACAGACAGAGAGATACACCTAGAGAGACACACACAGATAGAGAAACATATACAAACATCCCCCGTATAGCCTTAACAGACTGTATAGGCAAGTGCTGTGAGCAAGCACCTATAAAGGCAGGCACGGCATATGAGGGGGTGAGATAAACACACAGAGCCCTTTGGTGGCTTATCTCAGGACAGGATTACTGGAATATTTTATTTTAAATTCATGAACTCACATTTCCTTTGTGGAGATATACATGACATAACATGTGATACTGTACTGTAACGTATTTGTGTGTCTACTGCATTTGAAAGTTTTGGCAGCGTGAGTGACGCTAAAACTAACGTTGCTCCCAGTAATCATAGATCCGTTGAAGTATTAAAATGCATTTTTTTTTAAAATACAACAACACATCTTGTATAAATAGTTCTGGAATTTTAGTATTGTACATAACTGTGCCGATAAATACTGCTACAAATGGCGAAGTAAAGAAAATTATAGTTTTTGAAGTGAATGTTTTTAAAAATATTATACCGGCGGTTGGATTTGAACCCGTGACCTTTTGACTCCTGACGCGTGGCGGCGAGGTTTGTAAGTATATAAAACACAATAATAATTAAATTAAAAAGGGGGTCTAAGGCATCACGGTACTGAATGAAGCTACAGGCGGGCGCGACACCTTCTCACCTAATGCTAGTGGATTGATTTTGAATGGAAGCCCCTCCTACGAATTTGGTGGTTCCCGGAACCTGCGTTAGACCCCCTTAATAAAAAGTCGAGGGGCTAAGCCCAGTGCGCCACTGTGCTAGTTGATAACCAACGGCACATCCTGGCCATATAACTGCTACCTGTCACCCGGCCGTACATGTTCAATGTATTAATCGCTTTTTAAACATTGACAAATCCGGTGTACATACTTTCAGAATATTTTGTTTAATGTCATCCTCCCGATAAACACCGTAACAAATGACTAAGTAAATATGATTGTTTAAATGTCATTAAAAAAGCATTAAATGAGTTGGATTTGAACTCGCGACCTATCGACCGCCGCCGACACACGATCGGCATAGAGCCTCACAGCGCAGGACTCCCGTCCTCAAGCGATCCCGCAACCCACGCCTCCAAGTAGCTGGATTACAGGCGCACGCCACCGCGCCCGGCGAGAGCAGCGGCCCCGCTTGGCCTCTTTGAGTGTCGAGTGTCCCCGTCACTCAGGGACGCGACGTGGTTACACGGAGTTGCTCAGAGCTGTCTACATTAGGATGTAGGGATGAGCAGATCTTTCATCAGCTGTCATTAACGTGGGGAATGTCGCCGCTAATGAGTAGCTCAGGGTCTGGAATGCTATTGCCAATAAACTGCAACTTGAATAGCTACCAATGAGATCTTCTATCAAAACTGCTCTAGAGTAGTTGTACACCCCTAGCTGCCACTGCTATTCATTGGCGTAAAATAAAATAAAATGTTTCGCTCCGGATGACGCTGCAAAGTATTGTCTGTATTTTGATTTAGCGTGCTGATCCTAAAGGTGCATTGAAAAATTTGATACTCCGACTGATGCTTCTGTTGTTGTGGAGTAACATGTGCAGCCAGCTATGGTTCTAGGATTTGGTGTTACAGGTTATTTATGTAGTTTATTGTAAAAATTCGGTCACAGTCTCTTTGATCACTGTTACGTGGCAATTTTCGTTTCATTTTTTTGGTGATTTCGACAAGTTTTTTGGTTTGGACATGTTTGTTTTGTTGTAGTACGGAGTTAGACTGATGGCCTTAATCTAAGTTTTCTTGTGGTTGTTGTTGTTTGACTTGCATCCCACTGGGATTTTTTGCACGGTGCTTTTTTCAGGAATATTTTGCTGGTTATTTTCATGTATTTTCTGTTTGCACAGTCACATAGTCACTTTAAGATGTTTTTCTTGTTCGTGTTTTTGTTTTTTGTTGCGGGTGCCCCCGATTCAAGAGCCGAATAGCTCATAGGGCTATACCAAAATAAATAAACTGAAACTGTATACGCAACTGCACACAATTCTGTTAGTCACTTGTAACTGCTTTGTAGTGATTTTCTCCCCTTTCCTGTACTTTGCACTCCTATCGATTTGGCTATTGTTTGTTGTTGTGACTTTCTGGGCCGCCCCTATTAAACGCGTGTGAAAATGAGCTTCATAGCACATCGGATTTCTCCAAGATAAATACGTTTATAATTTCTTAGGTAGATTGCAACTCTGCTGAACCCTGAGAGATAAAACAACGTGATGCCGTTATTCAGCAGTGGATTGATCATGGCCGATGAAGATGATCACGATATCAATATGCACATTACATTACTTGATTACTTGATGGTCATGACGGTACAGGAACATTGTAGGTAACACGCGATCCGTGAAAGTGGAACCTCTTGAAGTGATGAAGACGACGATGCGCTCTGTCACCGGCAGAATGCGCTGGGGAGCAACTCAATGACAGAGACATTTCCCAATAAAATGAAAGTTGTTTTACAGCTCAGCTGCGATAATTGCTATGTGAAAGCTGAAATTGTGATGCATATGAACAGGCCCATGTAATTTTAATGTGATATGAAGAAGGGCCAGTGTTGAGATTATTTCATAATTCGTTTAATATTATTGCAATGAGTCAGATAAAATATAAATGTAATGCGAGTGAGCACGACCCTAATGATACATTAAAAACCTGAACAGGACTTGAGGTGATCCGGACCTGGCGGCGGTGGATGCGTCCCTGTGGGAGAAGAAGAGCGCCCTACCTGGACCCTGGAGTAGTTTGTATGCTCGGTTGTGTGTGCAGAACGGGGTGGTACGAGAGCTAACCGAAGCCGGCCAGCCAGGATGCATCTGTGTTCCCGCCCAGGTGCGACCCCAGCTACTACGGCTGGTACACGACCACCCGCTCGGGGGCCATGACAGGGAACGGCGCACTCGGGAGACCCCGGTATCTCTGGCCCAAATTGGCGCAAGACGTGGCTGCCTGGGTACAGTGCTGCCGCGCATGTCAACAGTGCGGGCCGAAACCGGCGCGATATCGGTTAATCCTGAGGCCGTTCCGCGTCAGTCAGACAAACCAGCTGGTTGGGATCGACCTACAGGGGCCATTTCCGCGATCCCACCAGGGCAACCGATATATCCTCGTAGCGGTGGAGTATTTCACACGATATCTCGTGGCGGTGGCCATCCCCGATAAGACGGCCCTTGTGCTGGCCTGGGCATTCGTGGAGCACTACGTACTTGAGCACGGGATCCCCGAACGAGTCATTACCGACCAGGGTAGTGAGTTCGAGGCAGAGCTGTTTCAGGCGCTGTGCCGCGAGTTCGGAATCCAGAAGGACCAAACCACGGCGTACCACCCCCAGGTGAAGGGTATGGTGGAGTGTATGAACCAGACCTTAGCCGGGAAGCTCAAACGCATGGCGGCCACAAATCAGCAGGCCTGGGACGAACACCTCCCCTATGACCTGTTCACCTATGCCACCACAGTACACACGTCGACGGGACAGACCCGTTCCTAATGATGTATGGCCGTGAGTCTCGTCTACCCGCAGATCTGCTGTTCGGTGTTCGCCCACTGCAACCGGAGAAAGGGAGCCGCCCCATGGAGCACCTGATGGAGACTCTGCGAGGGGCCCGGGGCCAGGCCTACCCACAAGGAAGGCCGCGCATCGGCGGCAAGAGCAGGGCGCCCGACCCCGAAAGGACCACCCCCAGGCGAACGGTACGGTGGAGCGTACGAACCAGACCTTACTCGGCGGGCTCCAAGGTGTGGCTGCACACCCCTCACCTCGGGACTGGACAGGTGGGGAAACTGACCACCTACTGGGACGGACCCTGGACCATGGTGCGGCAGATCTCCCCCTGGACGGTGCTCATTCAGGGCGGAGAGAGGGGCCGAGAGATGGTGGTCAACGTCCACCGATTAAAACCATGGAGGGCAGCCCTGGCGAGGGAGAACCCTGCCGTTTTTGGTACCCCGAATGGGGTACCCGAATCAGCCGGGTAAGCATCTGATTCGCAGGACAAGTGTGCTCGTACGCCCCAGCCAATGCAACAGCCCAGCAGCAGCCCCTTTGATGTGTAATGAGGGATGCGGATGGCGTTGAGAGCACCAGTGCGGAGCATCGATCTGATTGGCCGTGAAGGCCGCCGGATCAGCAGAAGGGTTCTTTTGATGTAGAGGATATAATTGGAGAGGAAAGCGCGATGATCAGTTCGTGTTCTCCTCAAGCCAGCGATCGGGGCCGTCGACTTGACAGCCACTCGAACGTCTGTGTAACAAGTCGAAATGCGGCGAGGATTCGCCCCAGGAGTTCCATACAAGTCGAACCGTGAGTACCAGAGAGTGGGATATTGAGACCGGTGTGAGAATTCCTAAATAAAGAAATTCGAAATAGGCGGGACAGATTAGGTCTTAGACCGTCGGGAATAGGTTAGTTATTTTACTAATATTGACTCCGGAATAAACTGTTAGTCAGCAATGACCTTGTCGTGTGGTATCTGCGAGTGTGATGAGAGCGCATGGTGGCATGAGTCCACTCGTCATAGCACAGGGATTTGCGCGTGAATAACTCTATCCGGGCGAACATTGTGTGCGAATGCGACCGACGTTACTCCGTCCTTGTGCCGAGTTTGCGCGCGAATCCGATCGCCATTATCGAGGCGACCATTGTGTGCGAACCCGACCGACGTTACTCCGTCGTTGCACCGAGTTTGTGAGCGAATCCGGTCGCCAGTATTCGTCATTGCGCAGAGGAGCCGGGGAACGATTAGAGCATTTCTTTAACCCCCCAGTATACCGCAATTCTCGTCCTAAAACCCATCCTGAATAACCACTCCACAGCGTTTTAAATCCTCTCTATTACGCACCTACGGCTACAACACGCGCGCGAATGACGTCACTGCCCGTTAACCCCTGACCCCCGCTGTTCTGCGCATACGATTGGTGCGCGGCGCCGTGAGAGCAGCGACGTCAGATTTTGGTGGCTGCGTGTACGTCAGTGTGCGCAACGGCGTGCGGGGAGCCTCCTACTAACGTTTGTAGGAGTGAACGTGGGGAGACGAGGAATTAATTCTAGGTGGCCGAGCGCCAGCCCCGAGTATACCTCACAGGGAGATTATGGAGGGGGTGGGGTTACGGACCCGAGGGGCCACGGCACGAGGAGAGGAGTCGGGGAGCAGCAGCCCTCACCTGGACCAGGAGATGGGGAGCAGCGACTCTCAAGGGACGGAGGGGCCGAGAGGCAGCAGCTCCCCCAGGATCAACCCTCAACCGAGGAAGGAGCCGGAGGCCAGCAGCCTTCACACAGACTCAGCTGTGTCTGCGGCAGCAGTTACATTGGGGAAACTAAGCAACATGTCTCGGACCGTGTTCGTGAACATCAGGCAGATCTGAAACACGATAGGACCAATACCTAGCTGTCGCTGATCATTGTTTTAATGCTGTGGGCACACATGAAATTTATTTTGCCAAGACGAAGGTACTCTGCAAACCCACTGGCTATCAGCAAAGCTTCGTCCATGAAGCAATCCAGATATATAAACACAGACACAATTTCAACCGAAAAGATGGGTACAAACTGAGCAATCATTGGAAGGACGTTATTAACCAGTTTAAGTCATAACTGGCTGTGATGTTTCCATCCTACCTTGCCGATGTGAGCAGTTATTTTCGACTCTCTGAGTTACATTGCCAGGTTTAATGTCTTTACATTAACAGGCTATTTGTCTCACTAACACAACCACTGTTGCTCGTTTTCCTTGATGTGGAAGGGGTTTTCGTGTTGTTCGTTTTTCCTGCATTGACATGCTTATCTCTCACAATACAACGGCCACCTCCACAGCTTCCTCGTCGTGAAGGTAGCCCAGTTCTCCAATCTCACATTTACATGTGAGATCTCTAGCCACGCCCACTTTGCTTATGACCCTTGGGCTACACCCATCTCAAACCTTAATAACATCTTGCCTCAACAGCTCTCCCGCTATATTTTTTCACCTGATGACGATTGCTTGTGTTGCGATCGAAACGTCGTGATATTTATTTATTTATTATTTTTAAATCAACGTGGCTTTACCGAAAGACCCAAAGAATATGAATTATTGCAGTCACGAAAGCTTTAAGTCAATATTCAGAAGATTAGTGTTGGATACAACTGCATTTGCGAATGTGATTGGTAACTTTGATCTTTACCCATATATATTTTATTATTTTATTGTTTCCCTTCAACGTTACTTTATCGAAAGAGCTAAGAATATGAATTATTGCAGTCACAAAAGCTTTAAATCAAAACTTTACCCATATATCAATAGTTCATTGTTAATGTGCACTTTGAATGAGGGACTGTGTGTTGTTGTCTTGGTGTGGTCTGGCACTGTTCTTGCTGTTGTTATACTGCCTTGCCCAGGCTTGGGAATTTGTTTACTTATGCAATTTGAACGTATACACTTGACCTATTTTATTATTTATTCGTAGTGATTTTCTTACTGTTCCTATACTATGGGTCCTATCGTTTTTTACTATTAAATTTGACTTAAAGCTTTCGTGACTGCAGGAACTATTTTATATTTTTTTATTATGTTTTCTATCTACGTGGCTTTACAGAAGGACCCAACGAATATGTTCATACTATTGTTTGTTATAGCGACTTTCTGGGCCGCCCCTTCTAGACATCTGTAAAAAATCTTCATAGCTCATCGGATTTCTCCAGAATAAATAAAGAATCTGATTTCGTATTTTTCAGGGAGATTGCAACACTGCAGGATCTTGATAGACGCATTGATTCAGCAGTGGATTAATCATGGCCGATGAAGATGATCACGATATCAATATGCACATTACTTGATTACTTGATGGTCATGATGGTACAGGAATATTGTAGGTAGCACGGTGTTCCGTGAAAGTGGAACCTGTTGCAGTGATAAACAGACGACGATGCGTTCTGTTACCGGCAGAATGCGCTAGGGAGCAACTCAATGACAGAGAGATTTTCCAATAAAATGAAAGTTGTACAGCTCAAGTGCGATAATTGCTTCGTGAAAGCTGAAATTATGATGCATATGAACAGGCCCATGTAATTTTAATGTGATATGAAGAAGGGCCAGTGTTGAGATTCTTTCATAATTCGTTTAATTTTATTGCAATGAGTCAGATAAAATATAAATTAAATGCGAGTGAGCACGACCCTAATGATACATTAAAAACCTGAATAGGACTTGAGGTGAGTAAATAAAGTGTAATAATAATAATAAAAGGATTGGGTCTCGCTGTGTCGGCCGGGCTGCCCTGAGAGGTCTATTCACAGGCGCTGTCCCACCACTGATCGGCACGGGGACTTTGGCCTGCTCCGTCTCCGGCCTGGGCCGGTTCGTCCCTCCTTAGTACAACAACCTGGTGCGCGGGAGCTCCCCCTCGCTCACCATATTGATACCGAACTTGGTGCGGACGCCCGATCGGCATAGAGCCTCACAGCGCAGGACTCCCGTCCTCAAGCGATCCCGCAACCCACGCCTCCAAGTAGCTGGATTACAGGCGCACGCCACCGCGCCCGGCGAGAGCAGCGGCCCCGCTTGGCCTCTTTGAGTGTCGAGTGTCCCCGTCACTCAGGGACGCGACGTGGTTACACGGAGTTGCTCAGAGCTGTCTACATTAGGATGTAGGCATGAGCAGATCTTTCATCAGCTGTCATTAACGTGGGGAATGTCGCCGCTAATGAGTCGCTCAGCGGCGCATTCTAGCGGTGACGGAGCGCATCGCTGCCACGTGGTTGAGATTTTTGAGATTAATATTGTTCCTGCAAAACATTTCCACGTGATGATGATAAGCCACTTCGCTTACCTATCATTTGTGGCCAGGTCGCTTCTGAAAAAGAGAACTAATAGCTCAGTGAGCTTTACCTGACAAGATAAAGAATCATTTAGTTGTATGTGTATAAATCCATAATAGAGTTTTTTGGGGTTAGATCGCGTAAATATATTAATGTGGCGGGTTTAATGACACATTTATATATTTACGCGATCTAACCCCAACAAATTATATTATGGATGATACTGGTCGCGAGAGCTTACGTGTTACATTTGTATACATGTTAAATTGATGTATTCACCTTTCCTATACTCTGAACTCCTATCGTGTTTTGTATTGTTCTTGAAACGTTCTGACCTGTCCCTTACTGGACATCTGTGAATAAGAGCTTCACAACTCATCTGATTCCTGCAGTAATTAATAAATATTCTCATCCTATTCTCACTGCGCCAGATAACAAGGTTTGATTGCTCAGTAGACCATTGGACAGCAAGGGGTAAAAAGACGCTCGAAAAAAACCAGATGTAGTTGTCACGTACAAATTACCCAGCTTACAAGTTTCAACAATTTGCACCAATTGAGAGGCTCTTTAATCCTACAGCTATCATTCTACCAATTTTCGAATCCAGGGACACTGTTTCAAGATCAGCTACTAATGAAACCCCAAACAGACTAACCCACTGTATCATTCTACTTTTGGATTTGCACTGGATGATGATATACAGGAACTACCATTATGACCTCTACTTTGAGTCCAATCTCACATCACTTGATGCAAGTATATCATCACTATACTTAGCGAAGTCATTATCCCCATTGTAAAGCACAATAAACCTAAGACGTCCATTCAAATTACCTTTAAAATATCCCAAGAGCAAGAATTGTAATAGGTGACAATGACTTTGCAGTTGTATGACAACGGTTTGGAACAACGTCGTTTCAACATCATAAATATTCCTTCAAAACATATCCTGAAGCAGAAGATTAGTGTTGGATACAACTGCATTTGCCAATGTGATTTGTAACTTTTATCCTTACCCATGTATCAATAGTTAACTTTAAATGTGTAATTTTATTGGTGACTGCGTGTTGTTGTCTTGGTGTGGTCTGGCACTGATCTTCCTGTTGTTTTGCTGCCTTGACTACGCTTGGGAGTTTGTGTACTTTTGCAATTTTAACTGAAATACTTTATCTATTTTACCATTTATTTTTTTGTGATTTGCTTACCTTTCCTGTACTTTGCACTCCTATCGATTTTGCTATTGTTTGTTGTTGTGACTTTCTGGGCCGCCCCTAATAAACGTCTGTGAAAATGAGCTTCATAGCACATCGGATTTCTCCAAGATAAATAAGTTTATAATTTATTAGGTAGATTGCAACTCTGCAGAACCCTGAGAGATAAAACAACGTGCCGTTTTTCAGCAGTGGATTGGTCATGGCCGATGAAGATGATCACGATAGCAATATACACATTACATTACTTGATGGTACAGGAACATTGTAGTAAATATGATTGATATATATGATATATAATATAATATATGAAGTAAATATGATTGTTTAGAGAGAGACACACACATACACATAGAGAGAGAGAGAGACACAGACAGACACACAGATAGAAAGAGACACACACAGAGAGAGAGACACAAAGTTCAAAGTTCCCCCATATAGCCTTAACAGACTGTAGGAGCAAGTGCTGTTAGCGAGCACCTATGAAGGCCGGAAACGGTACACGAGGGGGTGGGTGGCCAGCACCACGCCCGACCGCCTTTGTCTCCCTAGTGGCAATGTTTACACACCGTACCAGGTACTCATTTGAGGCTGAGTCGACCTAGGGGACGCCGGGGACCGGTTAAGATAATCGTCACTGGTGTTGGCCGTGAGCGGGAATCGAACCCGTGTCGCCGGGTTCATAGCGCAGCGCGCAAACCGCTACACTACCGCTCCCCACAAGACAGAGCGAGAGAGACACACACAGAGAGAGACACACACAGACAGAGAGACACACACAGACAGAGAGACACTCAGAGAGAGACACAGAGAGAGAGAGACACAGACAGAGAGACACACAGACAGAGAGACACTCAGAGAGAGAGACACAGAGACACAGAGAGAGAGAGACACACACAGACAGAGAGACACACACAGAGAGAGACACACACAGACAGAGAGACACACACAGACAGAGAGACACTCAGAGAGAGAGACACAGAGACACAGAGAGAGAGACACACACAGACAGAGAGGCACACCTAGAGAGACACACACAGAGAGAGAAACATATATAAAGATCCCCCGTATAGCCTTAACAGACTGTAGGGGCAAGTGCTGTGAGCAAGCACCTATAAAGGCAGGCACGGCATACGAGGGGGTGAGAGAAACACACAGAGCCCTTTGGTGGCTTATCTCAGGACAGGATTACTGGAATATTTTTATTTTAAATTCATGAACTTACATGTCCTTTGTGGAGATATACATGACATAACATGTGATACTGTACTGTAACGTATTTGTGTGTCTACTGCATTTGAAAGTTTTGGCAGCGTGAGTGACGCTAAAACTAACGTTGCTCCCAGTAATCATAGATCCGTTGAAGTATTAAAATGCATTTTTTTTAAATACAACAACACATCTTGTGTAAATAGTTCTGGAATTTTAGTATTGTACATAACCGTGCCGATAAATACTGCTACAAATGGCGAAGTAAAGAAAATTATAGTTTTTGAAGTGAATGTTTTTAAAAATATTATACCGGCGGTTGGATTTGAACCCGTGACCTTTTGACTCCTGACGCGTGGCGGCGAGGTTTGTAAGTATATAAAACACAATAATAATTAAATTAAAAAGGGGGTCTAAGGCATCACGGTACTGAATGAAGCTACAGGCGGGCGCGACACCTTCTCACCTAATGCTAGTGGATTGATTTTGAATGGAAGCCCCTCCTACGAATTTGGTGGTTCCCGGAACCTGCATTAGACCCCCTTAATAAAAAGTCGAGGGGCTAAGCCCAGTGCGCCACTGCGCCAGTTGATAACCAACGGCACATCCTGGCCATATAACTGCTACCTGTCCCACGGCCGTACATGTTCAATGTATTAATCGCTTTTTTAAACATTGACAAATCCGGTGTACATACTTTCAGAATATTTTGTTTAATGTCATCCTCCCGATAAACACCGTAACAAATGACTAAGTAAATATGATTGTTTAAATGTCATTAAAAAAGTATTAAATGAGTTGGATTTGAACTCGCGACCTATCGACCGCCGCCGACGCCCGATCGGCATAGAGCCTCACAGCGCAGGACTCCCGTCCTCAAGCGATCCCGCAACCCACGCCTCCAAGTAGCTGGATTACAGGCGCACGCCACCGCGCCCGGCGAGAGCAGCGGCCCCGCTTGGCCTCTTTGAGTGTCGAGTGTCCCCGTCACTCAGGGACGCGACGCAGTTTCTATCCACTGCTGCATTGTTTTGATTGCCCATAGACTGTAAATTAATAAAACAAAAACAACTCATTGCGAGACGTGTAAAAGAACAATTGCACAAGGTATGGTGACATCACAGGCACGATGACCTCTTGACCTTGAATTTAATATTAGAGCTTAATTATGTTGCTCTAAACATAGAGCAATATAACCAGCTCGAATGCAGCTGTTAGTCCCATATCTGAACTGGAAGTACTGCATACGCTAGTATCAACTAAGATATCGTTACCCATGGGAGAAGACGAGTTACCTGCGTTAACACTTGCGGCTGTGGGAGATCTCATCCATAAACACCTCACACGCGTTTTCAATATCTCACTGAAGGTTAACTTCCACTAGAGTGGAAATCTGCTCTCATTCGTCCAAAGAAGATCCTAATAATTGTAGACCAACCTCTATTCTTTCACCAATTACGAAATTATTGGAAGAAATATTTAAATCACAAGTGAACTGCTACCTTACAAGTCACAATCTCCTGCACGGTAAAGTCTTATTTTCTAGAGGATGATTGCACCATTACAGCTCTGTCAAATCTCCAACACCATTTCGACTTAATTGAACTTCGAATGTAATCACGAAAATTGCTCCTAAATCCCCAAAAAACAAATGTCATGCTATTTTCTTCTAACAAAAGTCCAGTTTAATTCCCTTCACCTATTACGAATATCAGAAACAACAACATTGAAGTGCTTCAAATACCTGGGTTTACTGATTGATTCAGGACTGACCTTCCAACCCCAGATTGATCACATCTCAAAGTAAATATAATCAACAACAGGGGTATATAGGGATACAAAGTTTGTTTTCCCATTCGATTGCGCCTGCAAATTATTGAAGCTATCATTCCACTAATTCTTCGTCTTGGGGCACTGTTTACAGATCAGCTACTCATGAAACACTAAACAGACTAAGCCACTTGATCATTCTACTCTTTGATTTGCACTGGATGATGGTATATAGGAGCTACCATTGTGACCTCTACTTATTTTACTTGATGCAAGAATAAACCTACATGTGGCCTTGTTCATCAATAAATTCCTTATTGACAACTCAGCACTATACTTAGCGAAGTCATTATCCCAATTGTAAAGTACAATAAACCTAAGACGTCCATTCAACTACCTTTAAAATATCCCAAGAACAAGAATTATAATAGGTGACAATGCCTTTGCAGTTGCATGACAACGGTTTGGAACAACCTCGTTTCAACAACATAAATATTCCTTCAAAACATATCCTGAAGCAGAAGATTAGTGTTGGCTACAACTGCATTTGCCAATGTGATTTGTAGCTTTTATCCTTACGCATGTATCAATAGTTAACTTTAAATGTGTAATTTTATTGGTGACTGTGTGTTTTAGTCTTGGTATGGTCTGGCACTGATCGTCCTGTTATTTTGCTGCCTTGCCTCCGCTTGGGAGTTTGTGTACTTTTGCAATTATAACTGAAATACTTTATCTATTTTACTATTTATTTATTTGTGATTTGCTTACCTTTCCTGTACTTTGCACTCCTATCGATTTTGCTATTGTTTGGTGTTGTGACTTTCTGGGCCGCCCTTATTAAACGTCTGTGAAAATGAGCTTCATAGCACATCGGAATTCTCTAAGATAAATAAAGTTTATAATTTCTTAGGTAGATTGCAACTCTGCAGAGCCCTGAGAGATATAACAACGTGATGCCGTTATTCAGCAGTGGATTGATCATGGCCGATGAAGATGATCACGATATCAATAATCACATTACTTGATTACTTGATGGTCATGATGGTACAGGGACATTGTAACTAACACGCGATCCGTGAAAGTGGAACCTCTTGAAGTGATGAAGACGACGATGTGTTCTGTCACCGGCAGAATGCGCTAGGGAGCAACTCAATGACAGAGACTTTTCCCAATAAAATGAAAGTTGTTGTACAGCTCAAGTGCGATAATTGCTTCGTGAAAGCTGAAATTGTGATGCATATGAACAGGCCCATGTAATTTTAATGTGATAGAAGAAGGGCCAGTGTTGAGATTCTTTCATAATTCGTTTAATTTTATTGCAATGAGTCAGATAAAATATAAATGTAATGCGAGTGAGCACGACCCTAATGATACATTAAAAACCTGAATAGGAATCCCCTCTTGCCTCTCCCCCCTTCTCACCTCTTACCACAGCATCTCTCTCCCACTTCGGAAAAAAATATTGCTGTGGTTTCCCACCTGATGATGATTGCTTGTGTTGCGATCGAAACTTCGTGATTTATTTTATTTTATGCCTACGTGACTTTACCAAAAGAACCAAAGAGTAGAGATTAATATTGTTATTGGTAGGAAACGTAGTGGACTGGAAGCCCAACCGGGATTAATTCACAGGAGGCAGGGGATTAATTGTGTATGTCTGTGGATGTCTGTCCACGTGTATCCGGACACTTGGATAAAATGGGAGGGGTGGGTGGAGAGGGGAGGGTGGTGAGTTGCTGGGTGGGGGGTGGGGAGGGTGGGAGGGGTGGGGGGTGGGAAGGGTAGGGCTTTGTGGGGTGGGGCTGGTCACCCAGTGGTGCCCTTATAAAACTCAACGTTTAACCTACTCACTCCGGCTTGTGCCCACCCTTACAGTCGGGCATATTTGCAGAATACACCCCCACTTGGTGCCGCCGTTGACCCTGGCCATTGACCGAGCAACCCAACGTTCCTACCAGCTCCCTCCGCAGGAATGTGTTCCTGCTATACATTTCCACGTGATGATGATAAGCCACTTCGCTTACCTAGACCACCCAGATTGTATGGCTTACTAAAATCCATAAAGAAGGTACACCACTCCATTCTATTGTCTCCACCATTGACTCACCCACCTACAAACTGGCCCGATTTCTGTCTGAGTCCTTACAACCATTCACTGGTAAGACCACCTCAGCTGTACTTAACTCAGCTCACTTGGTATCTTTAATTAAGGACATCTCACTATCTCCAGGTGATTTGCTTGTCAGTGTCGATGTAGTATCTTTGTTTACCAAAGTTCCTGTGCCTGACACCATTGCAATCATTGAAGATTTGGTCCAACAAGGACTGAATGTTGATGTACCGGCCCTGGTTAGACATTGCCTCACCAATACTTACTTCACCTGGAATGGAGCATTCTACAAACAAGTTGGAGGTTCCCCAATGGGTTCTCCCTTATCTCCAGTTGTAGCCAATGTTTTCATCAAAACATTTGAGACAGATGCTATCCAAGCATCCACCCTTAGACCTTTCTTGTGGGCAATGGCAGAGCCAGGATTTCCAGGTAGGGGGCAACCCCTCCAGCAATGAACAATGATAGGAGTTATATTCTTGGTTCTTTCGGTAAAGTCACGTAGAAGGGAAACAATAAAATAATACAAATATAAAACAATAAAATTCTCACGACGTTTCGACTGCAACACAAGCAATCATCATCAGGTGTGAAAACCACGGCAAGAAAATTTGAAAAAAGTGGCGGTTTCTTTTTTAACGTTAGCACCACGGAGAGCGATTTGGCAGTTATTCAGATGGACGAGTCCATCTATGTTCGGGAAAAGAGGAGGGGGGAGACGAAAATAATGGATGCGTTCTGAAAGCCACCGTAAGCGTGAACAATCAATTCAGACCAGATATGGTTTATCAAATCCTTCCAATGATTGCTAAGCCAGAATTCATCTTCTCAGCTGAAATTGTCTCTGTATTTGGCTTTCAGACCGCATCCATTATTTTCGTCTCCCCCCTCCTCTTTTCCGAACATACAGTGAGGGAAAAAAAGTAATTGATCCCCTGCTGATTGTGTACGTTTGCCCACTGACAAAGAAATGATCAGTCTATAATCTTAATGCTAGGTTTATTTGAACAGTGAGAGACAGAAAAAACAAAAACAATCCAGAAAAACGCTTGTCAAAAATGTTATATATTGATTTGCATTTTAATGAGGGAAATAAGTATTTGACCCCCTCTCAATCAGAAAAATTTCTGGCTCCCAGGTGTCTTTTATACAGGTAACGAGCTGAGATTAGGAGCACACTCTTAAAGGGAGTGCTCCTAATCTCAGCTTGTTACCAGTTTAAAAGACACCTGTCTACAGAAGCAATCAATCAATCAGATTCCAAACTCTCCACCATGGCCAAGACCAAAGAGCTCTCCAAGGATGTCAGGGACAAGATTGCAGACCAACACAAGGCTGGAATGGGCTACACGACCATTGCCAAGCAGCTTGGTGAAAAGGTGACAACAGTTGGTGCGATTATTCGCAAATGGAAGAAACACAAAAGAACCGTCAATCTCCCTCGGCCTGCGGCTCCATGCAAGATCTCACCTCGTGGAGTTGCAATGATCATGAGAACGGTGAGGAATCAGCCCAGAACTACACGGGAGGATCTTGTCAATGATCTCAAGGCAGCTGGGACCATAGTCACCAAGAAAACAATTGGTAACACACTACGCCGTGAAGGACTGAAATCCTGCAGCGCCCGCAAGGTCCCCCTGCTCAAGAAAACACATATATATATGCCCGTCTGAAGTTTGTCAATGAACATCTGAAAGATTCAGGGGACAACTGGGTGAAAGTGTTGTGGTCAGATGAGACCAAAATGGAGCTCTTTGGCATCAACTCAACTCGCCGTGTTTGGAGGAGGAGGAATGCTGCCTATGACCCCAAGAACACCATCCCCACCGTCAAACATGGAGGTAGAAACATGCTTTGGGGGTGTTTTCTGCTAAGGGTACAGGATAACTTCACCGCATCAAAGGGACGATGGACGGGGCCATGTACCGTTAAATATTTGGTGAGAACCTCCTTCCCTCAGCCAGGGCATTGAAAATCGGTCGTGGATAGGTATTCCAGCATGACAATGACCCAAGACACAAGGCCAAGGCAACAAAGGAGTGGCTCAAGAAGAAGCACATTAAGGTCGTGGAGTGGCCTAGCCAGTCTCCAGACCTTAATCCCATAGAAAATCTGTGGAGGGAGCTGAAGGTTTGAGTTCCCAAACGTCAGCCTCGAAACCTTAATGATTTGGAGAAGATCGGCAAAGAGGAGTGGGACAAAATCCCTCCTGACATGTGTGCAAACCTGGTGGCCAACTACTTATTTCCCTCATTAAAATGCAAATAAATTCATAACATTTATGACATGCGTTTTTCTGGATTTTTGTTGTTGTTATTCTGTCTCTCACTGTTCAAATAAACCTACCAATAAAATTATATACTGATCATTTCTTTGTCAGTGGGCAAACGTACAAAATCAGCAGGGGATCAAATACTTTTTTTCCCCTCACTGTATACTTTGCACTCCCATCGATTTTGCTATTGTTTGTTGTTGTAACTTTCTGGGCCGCCCCTATCAAACGCCTGTGAAAATGAGCTTCATAGCACATCGGATTTCTCCAAGATAAATAAAGTTTATAATGTCTTAGGTAGATTGCAACTCTGCAGAACCATGAGAGATAAAACAACTTGATGTCGTTATTCAGCAGTGGATTGGTCATGGTCACGATATCAATATGCACATTACATTCCTTGATTACTTCATGGTAACGATGGTACAGGAACATTGTAGGTAACACGCGATCCGTGAAAGTGGAACCTCTTGAAGTGATGAAGACGACGATGCGCTCTGTCACCGGCAGAATGCGCTAGGGAGCAACTCAATGACAATGACTTTCCCAATAAAATGACAGTCGTTGTACAGCTCAACTGCGATAATTGCATCGTGAAATTTGAAATTGTGATGCACGTGACCAAGACCATGTCATGTTAATGTGACATTTCATTCCAATTAGTCGGATAAAATATAAATGTAATGCGATTGAGTACGACCCTCATTATATAAAAAAGAAACCTGAATGAGCCTTGAAGTGAGTAAATAAAGTGTGATAATAATAATAAAAGGATTGGGTCTCGCTGTGTCGGCCGGGCTGCCCTGAGAGGTCTATTCACAGGCGCTGTCCCACCACTGATCGGCACGGGGACTTTGGCCTGCTCCGTCTCCGGCCTGGGCCGGTTCGTCCCTCCTTAGTACAACAACCTGGTGCGCGGGAGCTCCCCCTCGCTCACCATATTGATACCGAACTTGGTGCGGACGCCCGATCGGCATAGAGCCTCACAGCGCAGGACTCCCGTCCTCAAGCGATCCCGCAACCCACGCCTCCAAGTAGCTGGATTACAGGCGCACGCCACCGCGCCCGGCGAGAGCAACGGCGCAGCTTGGCCTCTTTGAGTGTCGAGTGTCCCCGTCACTCAGGGACGCGACGTGGTTACACGGAGTTGCTCAGAGCTGTCTACATTAGGATGTAGGCATGAGCAGCTCTTTCATCAGCTGTCATTAACGTGGGGAATGTCGCCGCTAATGAGTCGCTCAGGGTCTGGAATGCTATTGCCAATAAACTGCAACTTGAATCGCTACGAATGAGATCTTCTATCAAAACTGCTCTAGAGTAGTTGTACACCCCTATCTGCCACTGCTATTCATTGGCGTAAAATAAAATAAAATGTTTCGCTCCGGATGACGCTGCAAAGTATTATCTGTATTTTGATTTAGCGTGCTGATCCTAAAGGTGCATTGAAAAATTTGATACTCCGACTGATGCTTCTGTTGTTGTGGAGTAACACGTGCAGCCTGCTATGGTTCTAGGATTTGGTGTTACAGGTTATTTATGTAGTTTATTGTAAAAATTCGGTCACAGTCTCTATGATCACTGTTACGTGGCAATTTTCGTTTTATTTTTTTGGTGATTTCGACAAGTTTTTTGGTTTGGACATGTTTGTTTTGTTGTAGTACGGAGTTAGACTGATGGCCTTAATCTAAGTTTTCTTGTGGTTGTTGTTGTTTGACTTGCAGCCCACTGGGATTTTTTGCACGGTGCTTTTTTCAGGAATATTTTGCTGGTTTTTTTCATGGATTTTCTGTTTGCGCAGTCACATAGTCACGTTAAGATGATTTTCGTGTTCGTGTTTTTGTTTTTTTTGTTACGGGTGCACCCTATTCAAGAGCCGAATGGCTCACAGGGCTATACCAAAATAAATAAACTGAAACTGTATACGCAACTGCGCACAATTCTGTTAGTCACTTGTAACTGCTTTGTAGTGATTTTCTCACCTTTCCTATACTTTGCACTCCTATCGATTTGGCTATTGTTTGTTGTTGTGACTTTCTGGGCCGCCCCTGTTAAACGCCTGTGAAAATGAGCTTCATAGCACATCGGATTTCTCCAAGATAAATACAGTTTAAAATTTCTTAGGTAGATTGCAACTCTGCTGAATCCTGAGAGATATAACAACGTGATGCCGTTATTCAGCAGTGGATTGATCATGGCCGATGAAGATGATCACGATATCAATATTCAGATTACATTACTTGATTACTTGATGGTCATGATGGTACAGGGATATTGTAGGTAACACGCGATCCGTGAAAGTGGAACCTCTTGAAGTGATGAAGACGACAATGCGCTCTGTCACCGGCAGAATGCGCTGGGGAGCAACTCAATGACAGAGGCTTTTCCCAATAAAATGAAAGTTGTTGTACAGCTCAGCTGCGATAATTGCTTCGTGAAAGCTGAAATTATGATGCATATGAACAGGCCCATGTAATTTTAATGTGATATGAAGAAGGGCCAGTGTTGAGATTATTTCATAATTCGTTTAATTTTATTGCAATGAGTCAGATAAAATATAAATGTAATGCGAGTGAGCACGACCCTAATGATACATTAAAAACCTGAACAGGACTTGAGGTGATCCGGACCTGGCGGCGGTGGATGCGGCCCTGTGGGAGAAGAAGAGCGCCCTACCTGGACCCTGGAGTAGTTTGTATGCTCGGTTGTGCGTGCAGAACGGGGTGGTACGAGAGCTACCGAAGCCGGCCAGCCAGGATGCATCTGTGTTCCCGCCCAGGTGCGACCCCAGCTGCTACGGCTGGTACACGAACACCCGCTCGGGGGCCATGACAGGGAACGGCGCACTCGGGAGACCCCGGTATTTCTGGCCCAAATTGGCGCAAGACGTGGCTGCCTGGGTACAGTGCTGCCGCGCATGTCAACAGTGCGGGCCGAAACCGGCGCGATATCAGGTAACCCTGAGGCCGTTCCGCGTCAGTCGGACGAACCAGCTGGTTGGGATCGACCTACAGGGGCCATTTCCGCGATCCCACCAGGGCAACCGATATATCCTCGTAGCGGTGGAGTATTTCACACGCTATCTCGTGGCGGTGGCCATCCCCGATAAGACGGCCCTTGTGCTGGTCTGGGCATTCGTGGAGCACTACGTACTTGAGCACGGGATCCCCGAACGAGTCATTACCGACCAGGGTAGTGAGTTCGAGGCAGAGCTGTTTCAGGCGCTGTGCCGCGAGTTCGGAATCCAGAAGGACCAAACCACGGCGTACCACCCCCAGGTGAAGGGTTTGGTGGAGTGTATGAACCAGACCTTAGCCGGGAAGCTCAAACGCATGGCGGCCACAAATCAGCAGGCCTGGGACGAACACCTCCCCTATGACCTGTTCACCTATGCCACCACAGTACACACGTCGACGGGACAGACCCGTTCCTAATGATGTATGGCCGTGAGTCTCGTCTACCCGCAGATCTGCTGTTCGGTGTTCGCCCACTGCAACCGGAGAAAGGGAGCCGCCCCGTGGAGCACCTGATGGAGACTCTGCGAGGGGCCCGGGGCCAGGCCTACCCACAAGGAAGGCCGCGCATCGGCGGCAAGAGCAGGGCGCCCGACCCCGAAAGGACCACCCCTCAGGCGAACGGTACGGTGGAGCGTACGAACCAGACCTTACTCGGCGGGCTCCAAGGTGTGGCTGCACACCCCTCACCTCGGGACTGGACAGGTGGGGAAACTGACCACCTACTGGGACGGACCCTGGACCGTGGTGCGGCAGATCTCCCCCTGGACGGTGCTCATTCAGGGCGGAGAGAGGGGCCGAGAGATGGTGGTCAACGTCCACCGATTAAAACCATGGAGGGCAGCCCTGGCGAGGGAAAACCCCGCCGTTCTGGTACCCCTAACGGGGTACCCGAATCAGCCGGGTAAGCATCTGATTCGCAGGACAAGTGGGCTCGTACGCCTCGGCCAATGCAACAGCCAAGCGGCGGCCCCTTTGATGTGTAATGAGGGATGCGGATGGCGCTGAGAACACCAGTGCGGAGCATTGATCTGATTGGCCGTGAAGGCCGCCGGATCAGCAGAGGGGTTCCTTTGATGTAGAGGATATAATTGGAGAGGAAAGCGCGATGATCAGTTCGTGTTCTCCTGAAGCCAGCGATTGGGGCCGTCGACTTCCCAGCCACTCGAACGTCTGTGTAACAAGTCGAAATGCGGCGAGGATTCACCCCAGGAGTTCCATACGAGTCGAACCGTGAGTACCAGAGAGTGGGATATTGAAACCAGTGTGAGAATTCCTAAATAGAGAAATTCGAAATAGGCGGGACAGATTGGGTCTTCGACCGTCGGGAATAGGTTAGTTATTCTACTAATATTGACTCCGGAATAAACTGTTAGTGAGCAATGACCTTGTCGTGTGGTATCTGCGAGTGTGATGAGAGCGCATGGTGGCATGAGTCCGCTTGTCGTAGCACAGGGATTTGCGCGTGAATAACTCTATCGGGGCGAACATTGTGTGCGAATGCGACTGATGTTACTCCGTCGTTGTGCCGAGTTTGTGAGCGAATCCGATCGCCATTATCGAGGCGACCATTGTGTGCGAACCCGACCGATGTTCCTCCGTCGTTGCTCCGAGTTTGTGAGCGAATCCGGTCCCCAGTATTCGTCATTGCGCAGAGGAGCCGGGGAACGATTAGAGCATTTCTTTAACCCCCCAGTGTACCACAATTCTCGTCCTAAAACCCATCCTGAATAACCACCCCGCAGCCCTTTAATTCCTCTCCATTACGCACCTACGGCAACAACACGCGCGCGAGTGACGTCACTGCCCTTTAACCCCTGACCCCCGCTGTTCTGCGCATACGATTGGTGCGCGGCACCGTGAGAGCAGTGACGTCAGATTTTGATGGCTGCGTGCATGCGAGTGTGCGCAACGGCGTGCGGGGAGCCTCCTACAAACGTTTGTAGGAGTGAACGTGGGGAGACGAGCAATTAATTCTAGGTGGCCGAGAGCCAGCCCCGAGTATACCTCACAGGGAGATTATGGAGGGGGTGGGGTTACGGACCCGAGGGGCCACGGCACGAGGAGAGGAGTCGGGGAGCAGCAGCCCTCACCCGAACCAGGAGATGGGGAGCAGCGACTCTCAAGTGATGGAGGGGTCAGGAGGCAGCAGCTCCCCCAGGATCAACCCTCAACCGAGGAAGGAGCCGGAGGCCAGCAGCCTTCACACAGACTCAGCTGTGTCTGCGGCAGAAGTTACATTGGGGAAACTAAGCAACATGTCTCGGACCGTGTTCGTGAACATCAGGCAGATCTGAAACACGGTAGGACCAATACCTCAGTCGTCGCTGATCATTGTTTTAACGCTGTGGGCACACACGAAATTTATTTTGCCAAGACGATGGTACTCGGCAAACCCACTGGCTATCAGCAAAGATTCGTCCATGAAGCAATCCAGATATATAAACAGACACAATTTCAACCGAAAAGATGGGTACAAACTGAGCAATCATTGGAAGGACGTTATTAACCAGTTGAAGTCATAACTGGCTGTGATGTTTCCATCCTACCTTGCCGATGTTAGCAGTTATTTTCGACTCTCTGAGTTACATTGCCAGGTTTAATGTCTTTACATTAACAGGCTATTTGTCTCACTAACACAACCACTGTTGCTCGTTTTCCTTGATGTGGAAGGGGTTTTCGTGTTGTTCGTTTTTCCTGCATTGACATGCTTATCTCTCACAATACAACGGCCACCTCCACAGCTTCCTCGTCGTGAAGGTAGCCCAGTTCTCCAATCTCACATTTACATGTGAGATCTCTAGCCCCGCCCACTTTGCTTATGACCCTTGGGCTACACCCATCTCAAACCTTAATAACATCTTGCCTCAACAGCTCTCCCGCTATAATGTTTCCTGCCTCAGCAGCTCTCCCGCTATATTTTTTCACCTAATGACGATTGCTTGTGTTGTGATCGAAACGTCGTTATATTTATTTATTATTTTTCAATCAACGTGGCTTTACCAAAAGACCCAAAGAATATGAATTATTGCAGTCTCGAAAGCTTTAATTCAATATTCAGAAGATTAGTGTTGGATACAACTGCATTTGCGAATGTGATTGGTAACTTTGATCTTTACCCATATATATTTTATTATTGTATTGTTTCCCTTCAACGTTACTTTATCGAAAGAGCTAAGAATATGAATTATTGCAGTCACAAAAGCTTTAAATCAAAAATTTACCCATATATCAATAGTTCATTGTTAATGTGCACGTTGAATGAGGGACTGTGTGTTGTTGTCTTGGTGTGGTCTGGCACTGTTCTTGCTGTTGTTATACTGCCTTGCCCAGGCTTGGGAATTTGTTTACTTATGCAATTTGAACGTATACACTTGACCTATTTAATTATTTATTCGTAATAATTTTCCTACTGTTCCTATACTATGGGTCCTATCGTTTTTTACTATTAAATTTGACTTAAAGCTTTCGTGACTGCAGGAATTATTTTATATTTTTTTTATTATTTTTCTATCTACGTGGCTTTACAGAAGGACCCAACGAATATGTTCTTACTATTGTTTGTTATAGCGACTTTCTGGGCCGCCCCTTCTAGACATCTGTAAAAAATCTTCATAGCTCATCGGATTTCTCCAGAATAAATAAAGAATCTGATTTCGTATTTTTCAGGGAGATTGCCACACTGCAGGATCTTGATAGACGCATTCATTCAGCAGTGGATTAATCATGGCCGATGAAGATGATCACGATATCAATATGCACATTACTTGATTACTTGATGGTCATGATGGTACAGGAATATTGTAGGTAGCACGGTGTTCCGTGAAAGTGGAACCTGTTGCAGTGATAAACAGACGACGATGCGTTATGTTACCGGCAGAATGCGCTAGGGAGCAACTGAATGAGAGAGAGATTTCCCAATAAAATGAAAGTTGTTGTACAGCTCAACTGCGATAATTGCTTTGTGAAAGATGAAATTGTGATGCATATGAACAGGCCCATGAAATTTTAATGTGATAGAAGAAGAGCCAGTGTTGAGATTATTTCATAATTCGTTTAATTTTATTGCAATGAGTCGGATAAAATATAAATGTAATGCGAGTGAGCACGACCCTAATGATACATTAAAAACCTGAATAGGACTTGAGGTGAGTAAATAAAGTATAATAATGAGAATAAAAGGATTGGGTCTCGCTGTGTCGGCCGGGCTGCCCTGAGAGGTCTATTCACAGGCGCTGTCCCACCACTGATCGGCACGGGGACTTTGGCCTGCTCCGTCTCCGGCCTGGGCCGGTTCGTCCCTCCTTAGTACAACAACCTGGTGCGCGGGAGCTCCCCCTCGCTCACCATATTGATACCGAACTTGGTGCGGACGCCCGATCGGCATAGAGCCTCACAGCGCAGGACTCCCGTCCTCAAGCGATCCCGCAACCCACGCCTCCAAGTAGCTGGATTACAGGCGCACGCCACCGCGCCCGGCGAGAGCAACGGCCCCGCTTGGCCTCTTTGAGTGTCGAGTGTCCCCGTCACTCAGGGACGCGACGTGGTGACACGGAGTTGCTCAGAGCTGTCTACATTAGGATGTAGGCATGAGCAACTCTTTCATTAGCTGTCATTAACGTGGGGAATGTCGCCGCTAATGAGTCGCTCAGCGGCGCATCCTAGCGGTGACGGAGCGCATCGCTGCCACGTGGTTGAGATTGTTGAGATTAATATTCTAGATTTGAAGCTTTCGTGACTGCAAGAATCCCCCCTTGCCCCTCCCCCCTTCTCACCTCTTACCACGGCATCTATCTCCCACTTCAGAAAAAAATGTTGCTGTGGTTTCCCACCTGATGATGATTGCTTGTGTTGCGATCGAAACGTCGAGATTTATTTTATTTTATGCCTACGTGACTTGACCGAAAGAACCAAAGAGTAGAGATTAATATTGTTCCTGCTATACATTTTCACGTGATGATGATAAGCCACTTCGCTTACCTATGCTGCTAGACCACCCAGATTGTATGGCTTACTAAAATCCATAAAGAAGGTACACCACTCCATTCTATTGTCTCCACCATTCACTCACCCACCTACAAACTGGCCCGATTTCTGTCTGAGACCTTACAACCATTCACTGGTAAGACCACCTAAGCTGTACTTAACTCAGGTCACTTGGTATCTTTAATTAAGGACATCTCACTTTCTCCAGGTGATTTGCTTGTCAGTTTCGATGTAGTACCTTTGTTTACCAAAGTTACTGTGCCTGACACCATTGCAATCATTGAAGATTTGGTCCAACAAGGACTGAATGTTGATGTACCGGCCCTGGTTAGACATTGCCTCACCAATACTTACTTCACCTGGAATGGATCATTCTTCAAACAAGTTGAAGGTTCCCCAATGGTTTCTCCCTTATCTCAAGTTGTAGCCAATGTTTTCATGGAAACATTTGAGACAGATGTCATCCAAGCATCCACCCTTCGTCCTTCCTTGTGGACAATGGCAGAGCCAGGATTTTCAAGTAGGGGGGGGCAACCCCTCCAGCAATAAACAATGATAGGAGTTGTTAGTAAGGACTTGTCCCTTGCTTTTTATTCGACGCGTGGCAATGGCACAGCCATCGATCGAGGTTCGAATTCGAACCGCGTTGCGTGATCAGCATCGTGCTCGCTGAAGGTGAATGCCTTCAGGGAAGTCGTGTACTCTATAGGATGGAACCCTGTGGAACAAAAGGGGTTCCACAGGTTTCCATCCTCGGCCCCCTTTTGTTCTCTCTTCATGTCAATGACTTGGGCACTGACCTGGATCATTCCAGGGTAAATCTTTTTGCCGATGACACGATACTGATTACTGCTGGCCGCTCTCTGGATGACGTGATTGCTAAGCTACAGGGTGATTTCAACAAACTACAACATCAGCTAGTTGCTCTTAAACTAGTCCTGAATACCTCCAAAACCAAGGTGCTATGCTTCTCACCAGGACTAAAGCAGGAAGTTATTTTTCCCCAATTACATTCCTTAAATAATTATCAAATAGAGCAAGTCAAGATCTATAAGTATATTGGGGTCATCCTGGATTCAAAACTTAATTTTGAAGATCACCTTGGTTATATTGGTAAAAAGACAAAAATTAAAATTGGTTTTCTGTATCGACACAAGCACTGCTTCCCCCCAATGTTCCGTTTGGAATTGATAAAAGCTACCATACTGCCTCTACTTGACTACTGTGACATCGTGTTTAAATAAGCCCCAAGTACTGTTCTGAAGAAGCTTGATTCCATATTTCACTCGGCCTTGAGATTTACATTGAACTGCCCATATAGGACTCACCACTGTGATCTCTACATTGGGTCAAACTTAACATATCTTAATGTTCGACGGCTTGTGCACCAGATCTTATTTATTCACGATGTACTTATAAAAAAATCCGCAGACTATCTGCTGGATCTCCTCTCTGTTTCAAAGAACAAATTTACCAGCTTCACATTCCCTATTGCCGTACAAAAACTGGAGGAAGGGCCTTTGCTATTGATGCCCCCAGGGTCTGGAATGCTATTGCCAATAAACTGCAACTTGAATCGCTACGAATGAGATCTTCTATCAAAACTGCTCTAGAGTAGTTGTACACCCCTAGCTGCCACTGCTATTCATTGGCGTAAAATAAAATAAAATGTTTCGCTCCGGATGACGCTGCAAAGTATCATCTGTATTTTGATTTAGCGTGCTGATCCTAAAGGTGCATTGAAAAATTTGATACCCCGACTGATGCTTCTGTTGTTGTGGAGTAACACGTGCAGCCAGCTATGGCTCTAGGATTTGGTGTTACAGGTTATTTATGTAGTTTATTGTAAAAATTCGGTCACAGTCTCTATGATCACTGTTACGTTGCAATTTTCGTTTTATTTTTTTGGTGATTTCGACAAGTTTTTTGGTTTGGACATGTTTGTTTTGTTGTAGTACGGAGTTAGACTGATGGCCTTAATCTAAGTTTTCGTGTGGTTGTTGTTGTTGTTTGACTTGCATCCCACTGGGATTTTTTGCACGGTGCTTTTTTCAGGAATATTTTGCTGGTTATTTTCATGTATTTTCTGTTTGCACAGTCACATAGTCACTTTAAGATGTTTTTCTTGTTCGTGTTTTTGTTTTTTGTTGCGGGTGCCCCCGATTCAAGAGCCGAATGGCTCACAGGGCTATACCAAAATAAATAAACTGAAACTGTATACGCAACTGCACACAATTCTGTTAGTCACTTGTAACTGCTTTGTAGTGATTTTCTCCCCTTTCCTGTACTTTGCACTCCTATCGATTTGGCTATTGTTTGTTGTTGTGACTTTCTGGGCCGCCCCTATTAAACGCGTGTGAAAATGAGCTTCATAGCACATCGGATTTCTCCAAGATAAATACGTTTATAATTTCTTAGGTAGATTGCAACTCTGCTGAACCCTGAGAGATAAAACAACGTGATGCCGTTATTCAGCAGTGGATTGATCATGGCCGATGAAGATGATCACGATATCAATATGCACATTACATTACTTGATGGTCATGATGGTACAGGAACATTGTAGTAAATATGATTGACATATATGATATATGATATATAATATGATATATAATATGATATATAAAGTAAATATGATTGTTTAGAAAGAGACACAGACAGAGAGAGAGACACAGACAGAGAGAGACACACACAGACAGAGAGAGACACACACAGACAGAGAGAGACACACACAAAAACAGAGAGTCACACACCGACAGAGAGAGACACAGAGAGAGACACACACAGACAGAGAGAGACACACAGACAGATTGAGAGACACAGACAGAGAGAGACACACACAGATAGAAAGAGACACACACAGACAGAGAGAGACACAGGGAGAGACACAGACAGAGAGAGACACACACAGACAGAGAGAGGCACACACAGACAGAGACACACAAAGACACACACAGACAGAGAGAGAGAGAGACACACACAGAGAGAGACACGCACAGACAGAGAGACACACCTAGGAGAGACACACACAGATAGAGAGACACACCTAGAGAGACACACACACAGAGAGAAACATATACAAAGATCCCCCGTATAGCCTTAACAGACTGTAGGGGCAAGTGCTGTGAGCAAGCACCTATAAAGGCAGGCACGGCATACGAGGGGGTGAGAGAAACACACAGAGCCCTTTGGTGGCTTATCTCAGGACAGGATTACTGGAATATTTTTTTTTTAATTCATGAACTTACATTTCCTTTGTGGAGATATACATGACATAACATGTGATACTGTACTGTAACGTATTTGTGTGTCTACTGCATTTGAAAGTTTTGGCAGCGTGAGTGACGCTAAAACTAACGTTGCTCCCAGTAATCATAGATCCGTTGAAGTATTAAAATGCATTTTTTTAAAATACAACAACACATCTTGTATAAATAGTTCTGGAATTTTAGTATTGTACATAACTGTGCCGATAAATACTGCTACAAATGGCGAAGTAAAGAAAATTATAGTTTTTGAAGTGAATGTTTTTAAAAATATTATACCGGCGGTTGGATTTGAACCCGTGACCTTTTGACTCCTGACGCGTGGCGGCGAGGTTTGTAAGTATATAAAACACAATAATAATTAAATTAAAAAGGGGGTCTAAGGCATCACGGTACTGAATGAAGCTACAGGCGGGCGCGACACCTTCTCACCTAATGCTAGTGGATTGATTTTGAATGGAAGCCCCTCCTACGAATTTGGTGGTTCCCGGAACCTGCGTTAGACCCCCTTAATAAAACGTCAAGGGGCTAAGCCCAGTGCGCCACTGCGCCAGTTGATAACCAACGGCACATCCTGGCCATATAACTGCTACCCGTCCCCCGGCCGTACATGTTCAATGTATTAATCGCTTTTTTAAACATTGACAAATCCGGTGTACATACTTTCAGAATATTTTGTTTAATGTCATCCTCCCGATAAACACCGTAACAAATGACTAAGTAAATATGATTGTTTAAATGTCATTAAAAAAAGTATTAATTGAGTTGGATTTGAACTCGAGACCTACCGACCGCCGCTGACGCCCGATCGGCATAGATCCTGACAGCGCAGGACTCCCGTCCTCAAGCGATCCCGCAACCCACGCCTCCAAGTAGCTGGATTACAGGCGCACGCCATCGCGCCCGGCAAGAGCAGCGGCCCCGCTTGGCCTCTTTGAGTGTCGAGTGTCCCCGTCACTCAGGGACGCGACGTGGTTACACGGAGTTGCTCAGAGCTGTCTACATTAGGATGTAGGCATGAGCAGCTCTTTCATCAGCTGTCATTAACGTGGGGAATGTCGTCGCTAATGAGTCGCTCAGGGTCTGGAATGCTATTGCCAATAAACTGCAACTTGAATAGCTACCAATGAGATCTTCTATCAAAACTGCTCTAGAGTAGTTGTACACCCCTAGCTGCCACTGCTATTCATTGGCGTAAAATAAAATAAAATGTTTCGCTCCGGATGACGCTGCAAAGTATTATCTGTATTTTGATTTAGCGTGCTGATCCTAAAGGTGCATTGAAAAATTTGATACTCCGACTGATGCTTCTGTTGTTGTGGAGTAACACGTGCAGCCAGCTATGGTTCTAGGATTTGGTGTTACAGGTTATTTATGTAGTTTATTGTAAAAATTCGGTCACAGTCTCTATGATAACTGTTACGTGGCAATTTTCGTTTTATTTTTTTGGTGATTTCGACAACTTTTTTTGGTTTGGACATGTTTGTTTGTTGTAGTACAGAGTTAGACTGATGGCCTTAATCTAAGTTTTCTTGTGGTTGTTGTTGTTGTTTGACTTGCATCCCACTGGGATTTTTTTGCACGGTGCTTTTTTCAGGAATATTTTGCTATTTATTTCATGGATTTTCTGTTTGCACAGTCACATAGTCACTTTAAGATGTTTTTTCTTGTTCGTGTTTTTGTTTTTTGTTGCGGGTGCCCCCGATTCAAGAGCCGAATGGCTCACAGGGCTATACCAAAATAAATAAACTGAAACTGTTTACGCAACTGCGCACAATTCTGTTAGTCACTTGTAACTGCTTTGTAGTGATTTTCTCCCCTTTCCTATACTTTGCACTCCTATCGATTTTGCTATTGTTTGTTGTTGTGACTTTCTGGGCCGCCCCTATTAAACGCCTGTGAAAATGAGCTTCGTAGCACATCGGATTTCTCCAAGATAAATAAAGTTTATAATTTATTAGGCAGATTGCAACTCTGCTGAACCCTGAGAGATAAAACAACGTGATGCCCTTATTCAGCAGTGGATTGATCATGGCCGATGAAGATGATCACGATATCAATATTCAGATTACATTGCGTGATTACTTGATGGTCATGATGGTACAGGAACATTGTAGGTAGCACGCGATCGGTGAAAGTGGAACCTCTTGAAGTGATGAAGACGACGATGCGCTCTGTCACCAGCAGAATGCGCTGGGGAGCAACTCAATAACAGAGACTTTTCCCAATAAAATGAAAGTTGTTGTACAGCTCAAGTGCGATAATTGCTTCGTGAAAGCTGAAATTGTGATGCATATGAACAGGCCCATGTAATTTTAATGTGATATGAAGAAGGGCCAGTTTTGAGATTCTTTCATAATTCGTGACATTTTTATTGCAATGAGTCAGATAAAATATAAATGTAATGCGAGTGAGCACGACCCTAATGATACATTAAAAACTTGAAAAGGACTTGAGGTGAGTAAATAAAGTATAATAATAATAAAAAAGGATTGTGTCTCGCTGTGTCGGCCGGGCTGCCCTGAGAGGTCTATTCACAGGCGCTGTCCCACCACTGATCGGCATGGGGACTTTGGCCTGCTCCGTCTCCGGCCTGGGCCGGTTCGTCCCTCCTTAGTACAACAACCTGGTGCGCGGGAGCTCCCCCTCGCTCACCATATTGATACCGAACTTGGTGCGGACGCCCGATCGGCATAGAGCCTCACAGCGCAGGACTCCCGTCCTCAAGCGATCCCGCAACCCACGCCTCCAAGTAGCTGGATTACAGGCGCACGCCACCGCGCCCGGCGAGAGCAGCGGCCCCGCTTGGCCTCTTTGAGTGTCGAGTGGCCCCGTCACTCAGGGACGCGACGTGGTTACACGGAGTTGCTCAGAGCTGTCTACATTAGGATGTAGGGATGAGCGGCTCTTTCATCAGCTGTCATTGACGTGGGGAATGTCGCCGCTTTGAGTCGCTCAGCGGCGCATTCTAGCGGTGACGGAGCGCATCGCTGCCACGTGGTTGAGATTGTTGAGATTAATATTGTTTCTGCAAAACATTTCCACGTGATGATAAGCCACTTCGCTTACCTATCATTTGTGGCCAGGTTGCTTCTGAAAAAGAAAGCTAATAGCTCAGTGAGCTTTACCTGACAAGATAAAAAATAATTTAGTTGTATGTGTATAAATCCATAATAGAAGTTTTTTTTGCTAGATCGCGTAAATATATGAATGTGGCGGGTTTAATGACACATTTATATATTTACGCGATCTAACCCAAAAAAACTCTATTATGGATGATATTAGTCGCGAAAGCTTACGTGTTACATTTGTATACATGTTTAATTTATTTATTTACCTTTCCTATACTCTGAACTCCTATCGTGTGTTGTATTCATACTCTTTGGTTCTATTGGGTAAAGTCACGTAGGTGAAAATAAAATAACAAAAAATCACGACGTTTCGGCCACAACACAAGCGGCCTTCATCAGGTTGTGGCCGAAACGTCGTGATTTTTTGTTATTTTATTTTCACCTACGTGAC
Source organism: Petromyzon marinus (assembly GCF_048934315.1). Taxonomy (NCBI): domain Eukaryota; kingdom Metazoa; phylum Chordata; class Hyperoartia; order Petromyzontiformes; family Petromyzontidae; genus Petromyzon; species Petromyzon marinus. The sequence continues at coordinate 1,416,676 of NC_133711.1, read as the reverse complement.
TTTGCCCAATAGAACCAAAGAGTATGGATCCTAGCAGTCACGAAAGCTTTAAATCTAGAAGTGTTTTGTATTGTTCTTGAAACGTTCTGACCCGTCCCTTACTGGACATCTGTGAATACGAGCTTCACAGCTCATCGGATTCCTCCAGTAATTAATAAATATTCTCATCCTATTCTCACTGCGCCAGATAACAAGGTTTGATTGCTCAGTATACCATTGGACAGCAAGGGCTAAAAAGACGCTCGAAAAAAAACCAGATGTAGTTGTCACGTACAAATTACCCAGCTTAAAAGTTTCAACAATTTTAAACAATTGAGAGGCCCTTCAATCCTACAGCTATCATTCTACCAATTTTCGAACCCAGCGACACTGTTTCAAGATCAGCTACTATTGAAACACTAAACAGACTAACCCACTATCATTCTACTTTTGGATTTGCACTGGATGATGATATACAGGAGCTACCATTATGACCTCTACTTAGAGTCAAATCTCACATCACTTGATGCAAGTATTGGGCCCTGTTCATCCATAAATTCCTTATTGACAACTCATCACTATACTTAGCGAAGTCATTATCCCCATTGTAAAGCACAATAAACCTAAGACGTCCATTCAAATTACCTTTAAAATATCCCAAGAACAAGAATTATAATAGGTGACAATGCCTTTGCAGTTGCATGACAACGGTTTGGAAGAACCTCGTTTCAACATCATAAATATTCCTTCAAAACATATCCTGAAGCAGAAGATTCGTGTTGGATACAACTGCATTTGCCAATGTGATTTGTAACTTTTATCCTTACCCATGTATCAATAGTTAACTTTAAATGTGTAATTTTATTGGTGACTGTGTGTTGTTGTCTTGGTGTGGTCTGGCACTGTTCTTGCTGTTGTTTTGCTGCCTTGCCCAGGCTTGGGAATTGGTGTACTATTGAAATTTGAACTTGTAAATGTTTATCTATTTGATTATTTCTTTGTAGTGATTTTCTCACCATTCCTATACTTTGCACTCCTATCGATTTTGCTATTGTTTGTTGTTGTGACTTTCTGGGCCGCCCCTATTAAACGTCTGTGAAAATGAGCTTCATAGCACATCGGATTTCTCCAAGATAAATAAAGTTTATAATTTATTAGGTAGATTGCAACTCTGCAGAGCCCTGAGAGATAAAACAACGTGATGCCGTTATTCAGCAGTGGATTGATCATGGCTGATGAAGATGATCACGATGCCAATATTCACATTACATTACTTGATTACTTGATGGTCATGATGGTACAGGAATATTGTAGGTGGCACGCGATCGGTGAAAGTGGAACCTCTTGAAGTGATGAAGACGACGATGCGCTCTGTCACCGACAGAATGCGCTATGGAGCAACTCAATGACAGCGATTTTTCCCAATAAAATGAAAGTTGTTTGTACAGCTCAACTGCGATAATTGCTTCGTGAAAGCTGAAATTATGATGCATATGAACACTTCCATGTAATTTTAATGTGATAGAAGAAGATCCAGTGTTGAGATTCTTTCATAATTCGTTTAATTTTATTGCAATGAGTCAGATAAAATATAAATGTAATGCGAGTGAGCACGACCCTAATGATACATTAAAAACCTTAATAGGACTTGAGGTGAGTAAATAAAGTGTAATAATGAGAATAAAAGGATTGGGTCTCGCTGTGTCGGGCGGGCTGCCCTGAGAGGTCTATTCACAGGCGCTGTCCCACCACTGATCGGCACGGGGACTTTGGCCTGCTCCGTCTCCGGCCTGGGCCGGTTCGTCCCTCCTTAGTACAACAACCTGGTGCGCGGGAGCTCCCCCTCGCTCACCATATTGATACCGAACTTGGTGCGGACGCCCGATCGGCATAGAGCCTCACAGCGCAGGACTCCCGTCCTCAAGCGATCCCGCAACCCACGCCTCCAAGTAGCTGGATTACAGGCGCACGCCACCGCGCCCGGCGAGAGCAGCGGCCCCGCTTGGCCTCTTTGAGTGTCGAGTGGCCCCGTCACTCAGGGACGCGACGTGGTTACACGGAGTTGCTCAGAGCTGTCTACATTAGGATGTAGGGATGAGCAGCTCTTTCATCAGCTGTCATTGACGTGGGGAATGTCGCCGCTTTGAGTCGCTCAGCGGCGCATTCTAGCGGTGACGGAGCGCATCGCTGCCACGTGGTTGAGATTGTTGAGATTAATATTGTTCCTGCAAAACATTTCTACGTGATGATGATAAGCCACTTCGCTTACCTATCATTTGTGGCCCGGTGGCTTCTGAAAAATAAAGGTAATAGCTCAGTAAACTTCATTTAATAGTATTTGTATAAATCCATAGTAGAGTTTTTTGGTTAGATCGCGTAACTATATTAATGTGGCGGGTTTAACGACACATTTATATATTACGCGATCTAACCCCAACAAATAATATGATGGATGATACTGGTCGCGAGAGCTTACGTCTTAAATTTGTATACGTGTTAAATTTATTTATTTACCTTTCCTATACTCTGAACTCCTATCGTGTTTTGTATTGTTCTTGAAACGTTCTGACCCGTCCCTTACTGGACATCTGTGAATAAGAACTTCACAGCTTCTCGGATTCCTCCAGTAATAAATAAATATTCTCATCCTATTCTCACTGCGCCAGATAACAAGGTTTGATTGCTCAGTATACCATTGGACAGCAAGGGCTAAAAAGACGCTCGAAAATAACCAGATGTAGTTGTCACGTACAAATTACCCAGCTTACAAGTTTCAACAATTTGAAACAATTGAGAGGCTCTTTAATCCTACAGATATCATTCTACCAATTTTCGAATTCAGGGACACTGTTTCAAGATCAGCTACTAATGAAACCCCAAACAGACTAACCTACTGTATCATTCTACTTTTGGTTTTGCACTGGATGATGATATACAGGAACTATCATTATGACCTCTACTTAGAGTCCAATCTCACATCACTTGATGCAAGTATAAAGCTACATTGGGCCCTGTTCATCCATAAATTCCTTATTGATAACTCATCACTATGCTTAGCGAATTCATTATCCCCATTGTAAAGCACAATAAACCTAAGACGTCCATTCAACTACCTTTAAAATATCCCAAGAACAAGAATTATAATAGGTGACAATGCCTTTGCAGTTGCATGACAACGGTTTGGAACAACCTCGTGTCAACATCAAAAATATTCCTTCATAACATATCCTGAAGCAGAAGATTAGTGTTGGATACAACTGCATTTGCCAATGTGATTTGTAACTTTTATCCTTACCCATGTATCAATAGTTAACTTTAAATGTGTAATTTTATTGGTGACTGTGTGTTGTAGTCTTGGTGTGGTCTGGCACTGTTCTTGCTGTTGTTTTGCTGCCTTGCCTCCGCTTGGGAGTTTGTGTACTTTTGCAATTTTAACTGAAATACTTTATCTATTTGACCATTTATTTTTTCGTGATTTACTTACCTTTCCTGTACTTTGCACTCCTATCGATTTTGATATTGTTTGTTGTTGTGACTTTCTGGGCCGACCCTATTAAACGTCTGTGAAAATGAGCTTCATAGCACATCGGATTTCTCCAAGATAAATAAGTTTATCATTTCTTAGGTAGATTGCAACTCTGCAGAACCCTGAGAGATATAACAACGTGATGCCGTTATTCAGCAGTGGATTGATCATGGCCGATGAAGATGATCACGATATCAATATTCACATTACATTACTTGATTGCTTGATGGTCATGATGGTACAGGAACATTGTAGGTAGCACGGTATCCGTGAAAGTGGAACCTCTTGAAGTGATGAAGACGACGATGCGCTCTGTCACCGGCAGAATGCGCTAGGGAGCAACTCAATGACAGAGACTTTTCCCAATAAAATGAAAGTTGTTGTACAGCTCAAGTGCGATAATTGCTTCGTGAGAGCTGAAATTATGATGCATATGAACAGGCCCATGTAATTTTAATGTGATAGAAGAATGGCCAGTGTTGAGATTCTTTCATAATTCGTTTTATTGCAATGAGTCAGATAAAATATAAATGTAATGCGAGTGAGCACGACCCTAATGATACATTAAAAACCTGAATAGGACTTGAGGTGAGTAAATAAAGTGTAATAATAATAATAAAAGGATTGTGTCTCGCTGTGTCGGCCGGGCTGCCCTGAGAGGTCTATTCACAGGCGCTGTCCCACCACTGATCGGCACGGGGACTTTGGCCTGCTCCGTCTCCGGCCTGGGCCGGTTCGTCCCTCCTTAGTACAACAACCTGGTGCGCGGGAGCTCCCCCTCGCTCACCATATTGATACCGAACTTGGTGCGGACGCCCGATCGGCATAGAGCCTCACAGCGCAGGACTCCCGTCCTCAAGCGATCCCGCAACCCACGCCTCCAAGTAGCTGGATTACAGGCGCACGCCACCGCGCCCGGCGACAGCAGCGGCCCCGCTTGGCCTCTTTGAGTGTCGAGTGGCCCCGTCACTCTGGGACGCGACGTGGTTACACGGAGTTGCTCAGAGCTGTCTACATTAGGATGTAGGCATGAGCAGATCTTTCATCAGCTGTCATTAACGTGGGGAATGTCGCCGCTAATGGGTAGCTCAGCGGCGGGACTATTCAAACGTTGTCCAAATGCTTTTGTCATCAGTTTGCTACCTGACAATGTCCAACGCGTCAAGCGGCCAGCAACCAACGGCACTGTTGATTTTAAGCCACTCGGTAATTGCTGAATGCGGCGTGGAGTCTCACTCCACGTACTAAGAGTTATCATCCAGACACGGGGGGGGGGCGTGGGGGTTGCGTGAGTGAGTCGACTCCAGTTTGCTATGCCCTACTGCCTTTTTGTTGCTTCGTAGAAATCCAACCGCGGCCACCACGGTAATGTGGAATGAGCAACCACCACTGGGTGAAGGCAAACCCGATCTCAAACCCGTGTTCGCCGTGGTGAGGCCTCGGGGAGGAGCCTTACGTTAGTGGGGCGTGGCTCCATGTGAGTGGGCGTGCCTCATTGAAATAGGCGTGGCCTCGTAGCCGTAGGCGTGTCTTCGCGCAAGGGGGCGGTGTCGCTTACCTGTCATATGTGGCCAGGTCGCTTCTGAAAAAGAAAGCTAATAGCTCAGTGAGCGTTACCTGACAAGATAAAGAATAATTTAGTTGTATGTGTATAAATCCATCATAGAGGTTTTTTGGGTTAGATCGCGTAACTATATTAATGTGGCGGGTTTAATGACACATTTATATATTTTTGCGATCTAACCCAAAAAAAATCTCTATTATGGATGATATTAGTCGCGAAAGCCTACGTGTTACATTTGTATACGTGTTTAATTGATTTATTTACCTTTCCTATACTCTGAACTCCTATCGTGTTTTGTATTGTTCTTGAAACGTTCTGACCCGTCCCTTACTGGACATCTGTGAATAAGAGCTTCACAGCTCATCGGATTCCTCCAGTAATAAATAAATATTCTCATCCTATTCTCACTGCGCCAGATAACAAGGTTTGATTGCTCAGTATACCATTGGACAGCAAGGGCTAAAAAGACGCTCGACAAAAACCAGATGTAGTTATCACGTACAAATTACCCAGCTTACAAGTTTCAACAATTCACAACTATTGAGAGGCTCTTTAATCCTACAGCTATCATTCTATCAATTTTCGAATCCAGGGACACTGTTTCAAGATCAGCTACCAATGAAACCCCAAACAGACTAACCCACTGTATATACGTTTGGATTTGCACTGGATGATGATATACAGGAACTACCATTATGACCTCTACTTTGAGTCCAATCTCACATCACTTGATGCAAGTATAAAGCTACATTGGGCCCTGTTCATCCATAAATTCCTTATTGACAACTCATCACTATACTTAGCGAATTCATTATCCCCATTGTAAAGCACAATAACCCTAAGACGTCCATTCAACTACCTTTAAAATATCCCAAGAACAAGAATTATAATAGGTGACAATGCCTTTGCAGTTGCATGACAACGGTTTGGAACAACCTCGTGTCAACATCAAAAATATTCCTTCATAACATATCCTGAAGCAGAAGATTAGTGTTGGATACAACTGCATTTGCCAATGTGATTTGTAACTTTTATCCTTACCCATGTATCAATAGTTAACTATAAATGTGTAATTTTATTGGTGACTGCGTGTTGTTGTCTTGGTGTGGTCTGGCACTGTTCTTGCTGTTGTTTTGCTGCCTTGCCTCCGCTTGGGAGTTTGTGTACTTTTGCAATTTTGACTGAAATACTTTATCTATTTTACCATTTATTTTTTCGTGATTTACTTACCTTTCCTGTACTTTGCACTTCTATTGATTTTGATATTGTTTGTTGTTGTGACTTTCTGGGCCGACCCTATTAAACGTCTGTGAAAATGAGCTTCATAGCACATCGGATTTCTCCAAGATGAATAAAGTTTATAATTTCTTAGGTAGATTGCAACTCTGCAGAGCACTGAGAAATAAAACAACGTGATGCCGTTTTTCAGCAGTGGATTGGTCATGGCCGATGAAGATGATCACGATATCAATATGCGCATTACATTACTTGATGGTCATGATGGTACAGGAACATTGTAGTAAATATGATTGATATATATGATATATAATATGATATATAATATGATATATAAAGTAAATATGATTGTTTAGAGAGAGACACACACACAGACAGAGAGAGAGACACACAGACAGAGAGAGACACACACAGACAGAGAGAGACACACAGACAGAGAGAGACACACACAGATACAGAGAGACACACACAGATAGAAAGAGACACACACAGACAGAGAGAGACACAGAGAGAGACACACACATACAGAGAGAGACACACACAGACAGAGAGAGGCACACACAGACAGAGACACACAAAGACACACACAGACAGAGAGAGACACACACAGAGAGAGACACACACAGACAGAGAGACACACACAGACAGAGAGACATTCAGAGAGAGAGAGACACAGAGAGAGAGACACACACAGACAGAGAGACACACCTAGAGGGACACACACACAGAGAGAAACATATACAAAGATCCCCCCTATAGCCTTAACAGACTGTAGGGGCAAGTGCTGTGAGCAAGCACCTATAAAGGCAGGCACGGCATACGAGGGGGTGAGAGAAACACACAGAGCCCTTGGGTGGCTTATCTCAGGACAGGATTACTGGAATATTTTATTTTAAATTCATGAACTTACATTTCCTTTGTGGAGATATACATGACATAACATGTGATACTGTACTGTAACGTATTTGTGTGTCTACTGCATTTGAAAGTTTTAGCAGCGTGAGTGACGCTAAAACTAACGTTGCTCCAAGTAATCATAGATCCGTTGAAGTATTAAAATGCTTTTTTTAAAATACAACAACACATCTTGTATAAATAGTTCTGGAATTTTAGTATTGTACATAACTGTGCCGATAAATACTGCTACAAATGGCGAAGTAAAGAAAATTATAGTTTTTGAAGTGAATGTTTTTAAAAATATTATACCGGCGGTTGGATTTGAACCCGTGACCTTTTGACTCCTGACGCGTGGCGGCGAGGTTTGTAAGTATATAAAACACAATAATAATTAAATTAAAAAGGGGGTCTAAGGCCGTCATGGTACTGAATGAAGCTACAGGCGGGCGCGACACCTTCTCACCTAATGCTAGTGGATTGATTTTGAATGGAAGCCCCTCCTACGAATTTGGTGGTTCCCGGAACCTGCGTTAGACCCCCTTAATAAAAAGTCGAGGGGCTAAGCCCAGTGCGCCACTGCGCCAGTTGATAACCAACGGCACATCCTGGCCATATAACTGCTACCTGTGCCCCGGCTGTACATGTTCAATGTATTAATCGCTTTTTAAACATTGACAAATCCGGTGTACATACTTTCAGAATATTTTGTTTAATGTCATCCTCCCGATAAACACCGTAACAAATGACTAAGTAAATATGATTGTTTAAATGTCATTAAAAAGTATTAAATGAGTTGGATTTGAACTCGCGACCTATCGACCGCCGCCGACGCCCGATCGGCATAGAGCCTCACAGCGCAGGACTCCCGTCCTCAAGCGATCCCGCAACCCACGCCTCCAAGTAGCTGGATTACAGGCGCACGCCACCGCGCCCGGCGAGAGCAGCGGCCCCGCTTGGCCTCTTTGAGTGTCGAGTGTCCCCGTCACTCAGGGACGCGACGTGGTTACACGGAGTTGCTCAGAGCTGTCTACATTAGGATGTAGGCATGAGCAGCTCTTTCATCAGCTGTCATTAACGTGGGGAATGTCGCCGCTAATGAGTCGCTCAAGGTCTGGAATGCTATTGCCAATAAACTGCAACTTGAGTAGCTACCAATGAGATCTTCTATCAAAACTGCTCTAGAGTAGTTGTACACCCCTAGCTGCCACTGCTATTCATTGGCGTAAAATAAAATGTTTCGCTCCGGATGACGCTGCAAAGTATTGTCTGTATTTTGATTTAGCGTGCTGATCCTAAAGGTGCATTGAAAAATTTGATACTCCGACTGATGCTTCTGTTGTTGTGGAGTAACACGTGCAGCCAGCTATGGCTCTAGGATTTGGTGTTACAGGTTATTTATGTAGTTTATTGTAAAAATTCGGTCACAGTCTCTTTGATCACTGTTACGTGGCAATTTTCGTTTTATTTTTTTGGTGATTTCGACAAGTTTTTTGGTTTGGACATGTTTGTTTTGTTGTAGTACGGAGTTAGACTGATGGCCTTAATCTAAGTTTTCTTGTGGTTGTTGTTGTTTGACTTGCAGCCCACTGGGATTTTTTGCACGGTGCTTTTTCCCGGAATATTTTGCTGTTTTTTTTTAATGGATTTTCTGTTTGCACAGTCACATAGTCACTTTAAGATGTTTTTCTTGTTCGTGTTTTTGTTTTTTGTTGCGGGTGCACCCGATTCAAGAGCCGAATGGCTTACAGGGCTATACCAAAATAAATAAACTGAAACTGTATACGCAATTGCGCACAATTCTGTTAGTCACTTGTAACTGCTTTGTAGTGATTTTCTCCCCTTTCCTGTACTTTGCACTCCTATCGATTTTGCTATTGTTTGTTGTGACTTTCTGGGCCGCCCCTGTTAAACGCCTGTGAAAATGAGCTTCATAGCACATCGGATTTCTCCAAGATAAATAAAGTTTATAATTTATTAGGTAGATTGCAACTCTGTAGAACCCTGAGAGATAAAACAACGTGATGCCGTTATTCATCAGTGGATTGATCATGGCCGATGAAGATGATCACGATATCAATATTCACATTACATTACTTGATTGCTTGATGGTCATGATGGTACAGGAACATTGTAGGTAACACGCGATCCGTGAAAGTGGAACCTCTTGAAGTGATGAAGACGACAATGCGCTCTGTCACCGGCAGAATGCGCTGGGGAGCAACTCAATGACAGAGGCTTTTCCCAATAAAATGAAAGTTGTTGTACAGCTCAGCTGCGATAATTGCTTCGTGAAAGCTGAAATTATGATGCATATGAACAGGCCCATGTAATTTTAATGTGATATGAAGAAGGGCCAGTGTTGAGATTATTTCATAATTCGTTTAATTTTATTGCAATGAGTCAGATAAAATATAAATGTAATGCGAGTGAGCACGACCCTAATGATACATTAAAAACCTGAACAGGACTTGAGGTGATCCGGACCTGGCGGCGGTGGATGCGGCCCTGTGGGAGAAGAAGAGCGCCCTACCTGGACCCTGGAGTAGTTTGTATGCTCGGTTGTGCGTGCAGAACGGGGTGGTACGAGAGCTACCGAAGCCGGCCAGCCAGGATGCATCTGTGTTCCCGCCCAGGTGCGACCCCAGCTGCTACGGCTGGTACACGAACACCCGCTCGGGGGCCATGACAGGGAACGGCGCACTCGGGAGACCCCGGTATTTCTGGCCCAAATTGGCGCAAGACGTGGCTGCCTGGGTACAGTGCTGCCGCGCATGTCAACAGTGCGGGCCGAAACCGGCGCGATATCAGGTAACCCTGAGGCCGTTCCGCGTCAGTCGGACGAACCAGCTGGTTGGGATCGACCTACAGGGGCCATTTCCGCGATCCCACCAGGGCAACCGATATATCCTCGTAGCGGTGGAGTATTTCACACGCTATCTCGTGGCGGTGGCCATCCCCGATAAGACGGCCCTTGTGCTGGTCTGGGCCTTCGTGGAGCACTACGTACTTGAGCACGGGATCCCCGAACGAGTCATTACCGACCAGGGTAGTGAGTTCGAGGCAGAGCTGTTTCAGGCGCTGTGCCGCGAGTTCGGAATCCAGAAGGACCAAACCACGGCGTACCACCCCCAGGTGAAGGGTTTGGTGGAGTGTATGAACCAGACCTTAGCCGGGAAGCTCAAACGCATGGCGGCCACAAATCAGCAGGCCTGGGACGAACACCTCCCCTATGACCTGTTCACCTATGCCACCACAGTACACACGTCGACGGGACAGACCCGTTCCTAATGATGTATGGCCGTGAGTCTCGTCTACCCGCAGATCTGCTGTTCGGTGTTCGCCCACTGCAACCGGAGAAAGGGAGCCGCCCCGTGGAGCACCTGATGGAGACTCTGCGAGGGGCCCGGGGCCAGGCCTACCCACAAGGAAGGCCGCGCATCGGCGGCAAGAGCAGGGCGCCCGACCCCGAAAGGACCACCCCTCAGGCGAACGGTACGGTGGAGCGTACGAACCAGACCTTACTCGGCGGGCTCCAAGGTGTGGCTGCACACCCCTCACCTCGGGACTGGACAGGTGGGGAAACTGACCACCTACTGGGACGGACCCTGGACCGTGGTGCGGCAGATCTCCCCCTGGACGGTGCTCATTCAGGGCGGAGAGAGGGGCCGAGAGATGGTGGTCAACGTCCACCGATTAAAACCATGGAGGGCAGCCCTGGCGAGGGAAAACCCCGCCGTTCTGGTACCCCTAACGGGGTACCCGAATCAGCCGGGTAAGCATCTGATTCGCAGGACAAGTGGGCTCGTACCCCTCGGCCAATGCAACAGCCAAGCGGCGGCCCCTTTGATGTGTAATGAGGGATGCGGATGGCGCTGAGAACACCAGTGCGGAGCATCGATCTGATTGGCCGTGAAGGCCGCCGGATCAGCAGAGGGGTTCCTTTGATGTAGAGGATATAATTGGAGAGGAAAGCGCGATGATCAGTTCGTGTTCTCCTGAAGCCAGCGATTGGGGCCGTCGACTTCCCAGCCACTCGAACGTCTGTGTAACAAGTCGAAATGCGGCGAGGATTCACCCCAGGAGTTCCATACGAGTCGAACCGTGAGTACCAGAGAGTGGGATATTGAAACCAGTGTGAGAATTCCTAAATAGAGAAATTCGAAATAGGCGGGACAGATTGGGTCTTCGACCGTCGGGAATAGGTTAGTTATTCTACTAATATTGACTCCGGAATAAACTGTTAGTGAGCAATGACCTTGTCGTGTGGTATCTGCGAGTGTGATGAGAGCGCATGGTGGCATGAGTCCGCTTGTCGTAGCACAGGGATTTGCGCGTGAATAACTCTATCGGGGCGAACATTGTGTGCGAATGCGACCGACGTTACTCCGTCATTGTGCCGAGTTTGCGCGCGCATCCGATCGCCATTATCGAGGCGACCATTGTGTGCGAACCCGACCGATGTTCCTCCGTCGTTGCTCCGAGTTTGTGAGCGAATCCGGTCCCCAGTATTCGTCATTGCGCAGAGGAGCCGGGGAACGATTAGAGCATTTCTTTAACCCCCCAGTGTACCACAATTCTCGTCCTAAAACCCATCCTGAATAACCACCCCGCAGCCCTTTAATTCCTCTCCATTACGCACCTACGGCAACAACACGCGCGCGAGTGACGTCACTGCCCTTTAACCCCTGACCCCCGCTGTTCTGCGCATACGATTGGTGCGCGGCGCCGTGAGAGCAGCGACGTCAGATTTTGGTGGCTGCGTGTACGTCAGTGTGCGCAACGGCGTGCGGGGAGCCTCCTACTAACGTTTGTAGGAGTGAACGTGGGGAGACGAGGAATTAATTCTAGGTGGCCGAGCGCCAGCCCCGAGTATACCTCACAGGGAGATTATGGAGGGGGTGGGGTTACGGACCCGAGGGGCCACGGCACGAGGAGAGGAGTCGGGGAGCAGCAGCCCTCACCTGGACCAGGAGATGGGGAGCAGCGACTCTCAAGGGACGGAGGGGCCGAGAGGCAGCAGCTCCCCCAGGATCAACCCTCAACCGAGGAAGGAGCCGGAGGCCAGCAGCCTTCACACAGACTCAGCTGTGTCTGCGGCAGCAGTTACATTGGGGAAACTAAGCGACATGTCTCGGACCGTGTTCGTGAACATCAGGCAGATCTGAAACACGATAGGACCAATACCTCAGCTGTCGCTGATCATTGTTTTAATGCTGTGGGCACACACGAAATTTATTTTGCCAAGACGAAGGTACTCTGCAAACCCACTGGCTATCAGCAAAGCTTCGTCCATGAAGCAATCCAGATATATAAACACAGACACAATTTCAACCGAAAAGATGGGTACAAACTGAGCAATCATTGGAAGGACGTTATTAACCAGTTTAAGTCATAACTGGCTGTGATGTTTCCATCCTACCTTGCCGATGTGAGCAGTTATTTTCGACTCTCTGAGTTACATTGCCAGGTTTAATGTCTTTACATTAACAGGCTATTTGTCTCACTAACACAACCACTGTTGCTCGTTTTCCTTGATGTGGAAGGGGTTTTCGTGTTGTTCGTTTTTCCTGCATTGACATGCTTATCTCTCACAATACAACGGCCACCTCCACAGCTTCCTCGTCGTGAAGGTAGCCCAGTTCTCCAATCTCACATTTACATGTGAGATCTCTAGCCACGCCCACTTTGCTTATGACCCTTGGGCTACACCCATCTCAAACCTTAATAACATCTTGCCTCAACAGCTCTCCCGCTATATTTTTTCACCTGATGACGATTGCTTGTGTTGCGATCGAAACGTCGTGATATTTATTTATTTATTATTTTTAAATCAACGTGGCTTTACCGAAAGACCCAAAGAATATGAATTATTGCAGTCACGAAAGCTTTAAGTCAATATTCAGAAGATTAGTGTTGGATACAACTGCATTTGCGAATGTGATTGGTAACTTTGATCTTTACCCATATATATTTTATTATTTTATTGTTTCCCTTCAACGTTACTTTATCGAAAGAGCTAAGAATATGAATTATTGCAGTCACAAAAGCTTTAAATCAAAACTTTACCCATATATCAATAGTTCATTGTTAATGTGCACTTTGAATGAGGGACTGTGTGTTGTTGTCTTGGTGTGGTCTGGCACTGTTCTTGCTGTTGTTATACTGCCTTGCCCAGGCTTGGGAATTTGTTTACTTATGCAATTTGAACGTATACACTTGACCTATTTTATTATTTATTCGTAGTGATTTTCTTACTGTTCCTATACTATGGGTCCTATCGTTTTTTACTATTAAATTTGACTTAAAGCTTTCGTGACTGCAGGAACTATTTTATATATTTTTTATTATGTTTTCTATCTACGTGGCTTTACAGAAGGACCCAACGAATATGTTCATACTATTGTTTGTTATAGCGACTTTCTGGGCCGCCCCTTCTAGACATCTGTAAAAAATCTTCATAGCTCATCGGATTTCTCCAGAATAAATAAAGAATCTGATTTCGTATTTTTCAGGGAGATTGCAACACTGCAGGATCTTGATAGACGCATTGATTCAGCAGTGGATTAATCATGGCCGATGAAGATGATCACGATATCAATATGCACATTACTTGATTACTTGATGGTCATGATGGTACAGGAATATTGTAGGTAGCACGGTGTTCCGTGAAAGTGGAACCTGTTGCAGTGATAAACAGACGACGATGCGTTCTGTTACCGGCAGAATGCGCTAGGGAGCAACTCAATGACAGAGAGATTTCCCAATAAAATGAAAGTTGTTGTACAGCTCAACTGCGATAATTGCTTTGTGAAAGATGAAATTGTGATGCATATGAACAGGCCCATGTAATTTTAATGTGATAGAAGAAGAGCCAGTGTTGAGATTCTTTCATAATTCGTGACATTTTATTGCAATGAGTCAGATAAAATATAAATGTAATGCGAGTGATCACAACCCCAATGATATTTAAAAAACGAAATGGGACTTGAGGTGATTAAATAAAGTGTAATAATGAGAATAAAAGGACTGGGTCTCGCTGTGTCGGCCGGGCTGCCCTGAGAGGTCTATTCACAGGCGCTGTCCCACCACTGATCGGCACGGGGACTTTGGCCTGCTCCGTCTCCGGCCTGGGCCGGTTCGTCCCTCCTTAGTACAACAACCTGGTGCGCGGGAGCTCCCCCTCGCTCACCATATTGATACCGAACTTGGTGCGGACGCCCGATCGGCATAGAGCCTCACAGCGCAGGACTCCCGTCCTCAAGCGATCCCGCAACCCACGCCTCCAAGTAGCTGGATTACAGGCGCACGCCACCGCGCCCGGCGAGAACAGCGGCCCCGCTTGGCCTCTTTGAGTGTCGAGTGGCCCCGTCACTCAGGGACGCGACGTGGTTACACGGAGTTGCTCAGAGCTGTCTACAATAGGATGTAGGGATGAGCAGCTCTTTCATCAGCTGTCATTAACGTGGGGAATGTCGCCGCTAATGAGTCGCTCAGCGGCGCATTCTAGCGGTGACGGAGCGCATCGCTGCCACGTGGTTGAGATTGTTGAGATTAATATTGTTCCTGCAAAACATTTCCATGTGATGATGATAAGCCACTTCGCTTACCTATCATTTGTGGCCAGGTCGCTTCTGAAAAAGAAAGCTAATAGCTCAGTGAGCTTTACCTGACAAGATAAAAAATAATTTAGTTGTATGTGTATAAATCCATAATAGTTTTTTTTTGCTAGATCGCGTAAATATATGAATGTGGCGGGTTTAATGACACATTTATATATTTACGCGATCTAACCCAAAAAAAACTCTTTTATGGATGATATTAGTCGCGAAAGCTTACGTGTTACATTTGTATACATGTTTTATTTATTTATTTACCTTTCCTATACTCTGAACTCCTATCGTGTGTTGTATTCATACTCATTGGTTCTATTGGGTAAAGTCACGTAAGTGAAAATAAAATAACAAAAAATCACGACGTTTCGGCCACAACACAAGCGGCCTTCATCAGGTTGTGGCCGAAACGTCCTGATTTTTTGTTATTTTATTTTCACCTACGTGACTTTACCCAATAGAACCAAAGAGTATGGATCCTAGCAGTCACAAAAGCTTTAAATCTAGAAGTGTTTTGTATTGTTCTTGAAACGTTCTGACCCGTCCCTTACAGGACATCTGTGAATAAGAGCTTCACAGCTCATCGGATTCCTCCAGTAATAAATAAATATTCTCATCCTATTCTCACTGCGCCAGATAACAAGGTTTGATTGCTCAGTATGCCATTGGACAGCAAGGGCTAAAAAGACGCTCGAAAAAAAACAGATGTAGTTGTCACGTACAAATTACCCAGCTTACAAGATTCAACAATTTGCAACAATTGAGAGGCTCTTTAATCCTACAGCTATCATTCTACCAATTTTCGAATCCAGGGACACTGTTTCAAGATCAGCTACTATTGAAACACTAAACAGACTAACCCACTATCATTCTACTTTTGGATTTGCACTGGATGATGATATACAGGAGCTACCATTATGACCTCTACTTAAGAGTCAAATCTCACATCACTTGATGCAAGTATTGGCCCTGTTCATCAATAAATTCCTTATTGACAACTCAGCACTATACTTAGCGAATTCATTATCCCCATTGTAAAGCACAATACACCTAAGCCGTCCATTCAATTACCTTTAAAATATCCCAAGAACAAGAATTATAATAGGTGACAATGCCTTTGCAGTTGAATGACAACGGTTTGGAACAACCTCGTTTCAACATCATCAATATTCCTTCAAAACATATCCTGAAGCAGAAGATTAGTGTTGGATACAACTAAATTTGCCAATGTGATTTGTAACTTGTATCCTTACCCATGTATCAATAGTTAACTTTAAATGTGTAATTTTATTGGTGACTGTGTGTTTTTGTCTTGGTGTGGTCTGGCACTGATCTTCCTGTTGTTTTGCTGCGTTGCCTCCGCTTGGGAGTTTGTGTACTTTTGCAATTTTAACTGAAATACTTTATCTATTTTACATTTATTTTTTTGTGATTTGCTTACCTTTCCTGTACTTTGCACTCCTATCGATTTTGATATTGTTTGTTGTTGTGACTTTCTGGGCCGCCCCTATTAAACATCTGTGAAAATGAGCTTCATAGCACATCGGATTTCTCCAAGATAAATAAAGTTTATAATTTCTTAGGAAGATTGCAACTCTGCAGAGCCATGAGAGATAAAACAACGTGCCGTTTTTCAGCAGTGGATTGATCATGGCCGATGAAGATGATCACGATATCAATATGCACATTACATTACTTGATGGTCATGATGGTACAGGAACATTGTAGTAAATATGATTGATATATATGATATATAATATGATATATAATATGATATATGAAGTAAATATGATTGTTTAGAGAGAGACACACACAGACAGAGAGAGACACAGACAGAGAGAGACACACACAGACAGAGAGAGACACACACCGACAGAGAGAGACACACACAGACAGAGAGAGAAACACAGACAGAGAGAGAGACACAGACAGAGAGAGACACACAGATAGAAAGAGACAAACACAGACAGAGAGAGACACAGAGACAGACACACACAGACAGAGAGAGACACACACACACAGAGAGAGGCACACACAGACAGAGACACACAAAGACACACACAGACAGAGAGAGAGACACACGCAGAGAGAGACACACACAGACAGAGAGACACACACAGACAGAGAGACAATCAGAGAGAGACACAGAGACACAGAGAGAGAGACACACACAGACAGAGAGACACACCTAGAGAGACACACACAGAGAAACATATACAAAGATTCCCCGTATAGCCTTAACAGACTGTAGGGGCAAGTGTTGTGAGCAAGCACCTATAAAGGCAGGCACGGCATACGAGGGGGTGAGAGAGACACACAGAGCCCTTTGGTGGCTTTTAAATTCATGAACTTACATTTCCTTTGTGGAGATATACATGACATAACATGTGATACTGTACTGTAACGTATTTGTGTCTACTGCATTTGAAAGTTTTGGCAGCGTGAGTGACGCTAAAACTAACGTTGCTCCCAGTAATCATAGATCCGATGCTAATTCCTTTGTCAAGGGGTAGCTCTGCGGATGTGTATACTTTAACTCAGCTATTTCAAGGAGCCATTTCAATGCTAAATTATATGCTAATTCCTTTGTCAAAGCGCGTGGTCTTTTTCTTCTCACACAGCTTAAAGGTCGTGATCTAAGCGTGGATTCTTCCACTCCAGCGCTGTCCTCCAGCCAGTCTCGTCCCTTCACCTGATGAAGGCCGCTTGTGTTGTGGCCGAAACGTCGTGATTTTTGTTATTTTATTTTCACCTACGTGACTTTACCCAATAGAACCAAAGAGTATGGATCCTAGCAGCCACGAAAGCTTTAAATCTATAATTGATAACCTCTATGGGGAGGGTTTTCACCTATCTGTTAGAGCTTTTAACAGACAACGGGACAAGAAGTCGCAACTCATCGAGACGCTGACCTTCCTCAAAAGATGCCGCGATCACAAGGTAATACCCATCGCTTTCACACTCACTTCTGCTGCTGTATCTTCTCCGAATTCTAAACAGATTCTGCTTAAGGCCAGCCTATCTTTAATCTCAGAGAGGATAAGGCTACTCCGATTTGAACTCAATACTTTAGACAGGGCTCTCCTACAAGCTCATTTAATGTTAACACAAAAAATGTCACCTTCTGATTTGAATCACGTAGACAACATGACTGCTTCTTCTGCTGAGTCACTGTCAGTCAAATGTAAAGCTAACCTGATTTGTAAATTCAACCACCTATCAAAGAAGAACCCAGTTCCACATATAACAAAACTAGATGTTAACAAAGTCGTCATTAATCAGAGTAGCACCCCGATTTCGGACAATCTAAAAACAGTACTGGCTAGGGGACTAAATTTTGCTGTCACCCCAAAACACATACCAATAGATGATATCATCTCTCAGGTCGATGTAGCCCTCAAAGGCATAGGACACATCCAAGCAGACGTTGCGAGAGCTGAAATAGCCACTATTCTTAAGAATGCTAAGAAACCCATTAGTAACATCAGCAAAAATGAACGCTCTGAACTCGCGAATTTAAAAAACAGAAGTGATATAGTCATCCTCTCAGCCGATAAAGGCAACGCTACTGTTATTATGGATAAAGATTCATACAACAACAAAATCCAGAATCTGCTCACCGATGGAAGTTACTCAAAAATAAAAAAATGACCCTAATAGCCTAGCGATAAAAATCAACAAGATCATCACAAGTTCGACCTCCCTAATCGACCAAACTAAACGTCCCTCCCTAAAACCTTCTGCTGCAAGACCCCCTAGATTCTATGGTCTTCCCAAGATTCATAAAGAAGGCACCCCACTTCGACCCATCGTATCCACGATCAACTCCCCTACCTATAGACTAGCCCGTTTTCTGTCAGATACCTTGCTACCTTTCACTGGCAAGACCGCCTCAGCAGTACTCAACTCAGCCCAATTGGTCTCTATGGTCAAAGACGTTGTACTGTCCCCTGACGATATCCTTGTCAGCTTCGATGTGGTCTCTTTGTTCACCAAGGTCCCAGTACCTGATACCATTGAAATAATTGAAAATTTGGTCCAACATGGATTAGACCCCGACACACCTGCACTGGTTAGGCACGGCCTCAACAATACCTACTTTACTTGGAATGGCTCCTTCTACAAACAAAATGAGGGTACCCCCATGGGATCCCCCTTATCACCAGTGATAGCCAATAATTTCATGGAGAAATTTGAATCAGATGCCATCCAGACTTCCACCCTCAGACCTTCCCTGTGGAAGAGATATGTGGATGACACTTTCGTCATTTGGCCACATGGCCTCCCAGCTCTGAACCTTTTCCTAGACCACATCAATTCCAGACATCCCGCCATCAAATTCACCATGGAAGTGGAGAAAGATGGCAAGCTACCATTCTTAGATGTTCAGTTTGAGAGGAGACCTGATGGCTCATTGGGACATTCTGTCTACAGGAAACCCACACACACAGATTCCTACTTGAAACCTGATTCCCACCACCACCCAGCCCAAAAGAATTATCTCATCAAAACTTTATACCATAGGGCTCATTGCATTTCGGACCAACACCACCTGACCAGTGAATTAAAACATGTACACCTGGCCCTCAAAAGGAGTGGTTACTCTGACCGTACCATCCGCCAAGCTGTCTCTCCCTCCATACAGAAACAACCACTTGATACTCCGGTCAAAACCATCACACTTCCATATATAGCAGGCGTTACTAAAAAGATTTCCAAAATTCTAAACAAACACAAGATCCAGGTCCGGTTCAATACAGTACACAAAATTCGTGATCTGATCCCATCCGTGAAGGATGTCATTCCTGATTTACAGTACCCCGGGGTTTACAAATTGAGTTGTACCTGCGGTGATTGCTACATCGGTGAGACAAAGCGACATGTCTCTGACCAAATTCGCGAGCACAAATCAGATTTGAAACACGGCAAAACGAATTCTTCTGCCGTGGCTGATCACTGTTACAACGCTGTGAGAATATTATTGTGTTATTTTATTTTATCAATTTATTATTTTATTCTCATTCTACGTGACTTTACCAAAAGAACCAAAGAAGATGAATCATTGCAGTCACGAAAGCTTTAAATCGAAATTTAGCTGTGGAGGATCACGATATAATTTTCTCCGATACCAAGGTTCTTTGCAAACCCACGGGCTTTCATCAGATTTGTTCATGAAGCAATTCAGATCTACAAACACAGACACAATTTCAACCGAGAGGATGGTTTCAAATTAAGCAACCATTGGAAAGATGTTCTAAATCGAACTAAACATTAAACTAATTTCAATGGTACAGTAAATTTTTCAAATAGTGGTACCCCAAACTTTCGCAGCTCTTATAAATTCCCCCTTTTCACACCATCAATAGGTAAACTCCCCCCTTCCCCCCCCCCCCCCTGCGCCAAACTGCAAGTCCACCGGCACATACACCACCTCTTTCCTAAAATCCGCCAATCAAATGCTAATTTTTATGCTAATTTCTTTGTCAGAACACCTTGTTTGCTCGCACACAGGTCCGATGTCTGAGCGTGATTGTTTCGCTAAATTATCCTGTTTGATGAGTACTAGGTGCCTCGGTGAATGTATATGCTCTAACTTTAACATAGCTATTTCTGTGACCAGTTACAAGCTAATCACTCAGCTATTTCAATGCTAAATTCGATGCTAATTCCTTTGTCAAGGGGTACCTCTGCGGATGTGTATACTTTAACTTAGCCATTTCAATGCTAAATTATATGCTAATTCCTTTGTCAAGGCACTTGGCCTTTTCTTCTCACACAGCTTAAAGGTCGTGATCTAAGCGTGGCTTCTTCCACTCCAGCGCTGTCCTCCAGACAGTCTCGTCCCTTCACCTGATGAAGGCTGCTTGTGTTGTCGCCGAAACGTCGTGATTTTTTGTTATTTTATTTTCACCTACGTGACTTTACCCAATAGAACCAAAAAGTATGGATCCTAGCAGTCACGAAAGCTTTAAATCTAGAATCATAGATCCGTTGAAGTATTAAAATTCATTTTTTAAAAATACAACACATCTTGTATAAATAGTTCTGGAATTTTAGTATTGTACATAACCGTGCCGATAAATACTGCTACAAATGGCGAAGTAAAGAAAATTATAGTTTTTGAAGTGAATGTTTTTAAAAAATATTATACCGGCGGTTGGATTTGAACCCGTGACCTTTTGACTCCTGACGCGTGGCGGCGAGGTTTGTAAGTTCAAGTTTCAAGTTTCATTTATTAGGTATAGCCCTGTGAGCCATGCGGCTCTCAAGTCAGGTGCAACCGCAACAAACAAAATTTGAACACAGAAAATCTTAAAGCGACAACGCGTAACAGAAACATTCTGGAATAAACCAGCAAATATTCCACACACAAAACGTATTAAAACGCTGTGTGTAAAAATCAATGTGGTGCAAGCCAACAACAACAATCACAAGACAATTTATATTAACCATATGTTTTCGAATCACCAAAATAAAGCTGTAAAAACAATGTAGCAACAATAATCATAGGAACTGTGAATTTAAATTTAACAATAAACAATATACATAACACGTACGACAAAAAAACTGCAGCCATAGCTGGCAGCACGACACTCCCAGTGTATGATGTGTGAGTCAGCAGCAGAGTGAGTGAGTGCATGATGTGCGAGTCAGCGTATGATGAGTGAGTCAGCAGCAGCGTGAGTGAGTGTATGATGTGCGAGTCAGCGTATGAAGAGTAGAGTTAGTGAATGATGTGTGAGCGAGTGTATGATGTGTGAGCGAGTCAGTGGCAGTGTGAGTGAGTGTATGATGTGTGAGTCAGCGCACGATGTGTTAGTCAGCGCATGATGAGTGAGTCAGTGTATGATGTGCGAGTGAGCCAGCAAACAATGAGTGAACCTGTGTATGATGAGTGAATGGGTCAGTGGTTGTGCGAGTGTATGATGTGTGAGTGAGTAAGCGCATGATGAGCGAGTCAGTGCATGATGTGTGAGTGAGTCAGCAGCAGCGTGAGTGAGTGCATGATGTGCGAGTCAGCGTATGATGAGAGAGTCAGCAGCAGCGTGAGTGAGTGTATGATGTGCGAGTCAGCGTATGAAGAGTAGAGTTAGTGAATGATGTGTGAGCGAGTGTATGATGTGTGAGCGAGTCAGTGGCAGTGTGAGTGAGTGTATGATGTGTGAGTCAGCGCACGATGTGTTAGTCAGCGCATGATGAGTGAGTCAGTGTATGATGTGCGAGTGAGCCAGCAAACAATGAGTGAACCTGTGTATGATGAGTGAATGGGTCAGTGGTTGTGCGAGTGTATGATGTGTGAGTGAGTAAGCGCATGATGAGCGAGTCAGTGCATGATGTGTGAGTGAGTCAGTGCATGGTGTGAGTGAGTCAGTGCATAGTGTGAGTGAGTCAGTGTATGATGTGTGAGTGAGTCAGTGCATGATGTGTGAGTCAGTGTATGATGTGTGAGTGAGTCAGTGTATGATGTGTGAGTCAGTGTATGATGTGAGTCAGTGCATGATGTGTGAGTGAGTCAGTGCATGGTGTGATTGAGTCAGTGTATGATGTGTGAGTGAGTCATTGCATGGTGTGTGAGTGAGTCAGTGTATGATGTGTGAGTGAGTCAGTGTATGATGTGTGAGTGAGTCAGTGTATGATGTGTGAGTGAGTCAGTGCATGATGTGTGAGTGAGTCAGTGTATGATGTGTGAGTGAGTCAGTGTATGATGTGTGAGTGAGTCAGTGTATGATGTGTGAGTGAGTCAGTGCATGATGTGTGAGTGAGTCAGTGCATGATGTGTGAGTGAGTCAGTGTATGATGTGTGAGTGAGTCAGTGCATGATGTGTGAGTGAGTCAGTGTATGATGTGTGAGTGAGTCAGTGTATGATGTGTGAGTGAGTCAGTGTATGATGTGTGAGTGAGTCAGTGCATGATGTGTGAGTGAGTCAGTGCATGATGTGTGAGTGAGTCAGTGTATGATGTGTGAGTGAGTCAGTGTATGATGTGTGAGTGAGTCAGTGCATGATGTGTGAGTGAGTCAGTGCATGATGTGTGAGTGAGTCAGTGCATGATGTGTGAGTGAGTCAGTGTATGATGTGTGAGTGAGTCAGTGTATGATGTGTGAGTGAGTCAGTGTATGATATGTGAGTGAGTCAGTGTATGATGTGTGAGTGAGTCAGTGTCGGCTCCCTCTGCTTGCGCCGTCGCCCTGCCCCCCCCCCAGCTCT
This sequence comes from Petromyzon marinus, assembly GCF_048934315.1. NCBI lineage: Eukaryota > Metazoa > Chordata > Hyperoartia > Petromyzontiformes > Petromyzontidae > Petromyzon > Petromyzon marinus. Next base: position 1,393,657 of record NC_133711.1, on the reverse strand, counting down.
GTCGCCCCCCCGCTGGCTCCGTCGCCCCCCCCCCCAGCTCCGTCGGCCCCCCCTCCAGCTCTGTCACCCCCCCCAGCTCCGTCGCCCCCCCAGCTCTGTCGGCCCCCCCCTGGTTCCGTCGCCCCCCCCCCAGCTCCGTCAGCCCCCCCCGGCTCCGTCGCCCCCCCCCCAGCTCCGTCGCCCCCCCCCCCCAGCTCCGTCGGCCCCCCCGGCTCCGTCGGCCCCCCCCTCCCGACTCCGTTGGCCCCCCCTGGCTCCGTCGGCCCCCCCCGGCCCCCCCGGCTCCGTCGGCCCCCTCAGCTCCGTCGGCCCCCTCCGTCGGCTCCCTCGGCCCCCTCACAAACGGCCCCGCCAGCCGCTGCTGGCCGCGCGCGCCTCAGGCGGCCATCTTGCGGGCTGCGCGGGCCTCTCGGCCGTGAAGCTGGCGAGGAATCCGGTGGCGGCGTTCTCGCCGTCCGTGCGCAGCAGCAGCAGCAGCAGCAGCGCGGGCCCCGTCGAGTGCACGCTGCCGGGCGGCGCCGCGCCGCAGTAGCGCGCCAGCCGCGGCGCCGCCGCCGTCGTATCTCGCGGGCTGTTGATGAGCACTACGGGCAGGGCAGGCGGCGGCGGTCGAGGTGTCTCCTCTGGGCCGCCTGCTGGCCCCCAGTAGCCGTAAGGGTCGGGAATTTCCACGGCATCGAAGCCAGCCGCCTTGGCCGCCTCGCACCGAGCCGAGATGTCGCCCTCCCCCTCCATGAATCATTGCATTTTTTTTCAAATTAACCCAAAAAATTCGTCAATTACACTTTTTTAATACACTGTGATCTATGGTATAACGCCTCCACTAACTCTGTACTGTAGGTGCCTCTAGTGACTGGAGGGTGACACGGCACACAGAGAGAGAGGTGCACTGTAGGTGCCTCTAGTGACTCATAGGCGCTGCTGCTGCTGACCACAGCACTTGCCCCTGCAGTTCGTTCGGGGCTACACGTGGCTTGAGGCTTGAGGCCCTGAGGCTTGAGGCCTGCTGCTTGAGGCCCTGAGGCTTGAGGCCTGAGGCTTGAGGCCTGCGGCTTGAGGCCCGAGGCCTGCGGCTTGAGGCCCGAGGCCTGCGGCTTGAGGCCCGAGGCCTGCGGCTTGAGGCCCTGAGACTTGAGGCCTGCTGCTTGAGGCCCTGAGGCTTGAGGCCTGAGGCTTGCTGCTTGAGGCCCTGAGGCTTGAGGCCTGAGGCTTGAGGCCTGCTGCTTGAGGCCTGAGGCTTGAGGCCTGCTGCTTGAGGCCTGCGGCCTGAGGCTTGAGGCCTGTGGCCTGAGGCTTGAGGCCTGCGGCCTGAGGCTTGAGGCCTGCGGCCTAAGGCTTGAGGCCTGCTGCTTGAGGCCCTGCGGCCTGAGGGCCTTCCTTCTGACTTGTCGCGATCTCGTCTCTCCAGGAATGCCTTGAAGATGGTTGCTGTGTGTGCTGCAGCTTGTTGTAGTGAAGATGGTTGCTCTGTGTGGTGCAGGTTGTTGATGTGAAGATGGTTGCTCTGTGTGGTGCAGCTTGTTGTAGTGAAGATGGTTGCTGTGTGTGGTGCAGGTTGTTGTAGTGAAGATGGTTGCTGAGAGTGTGCGAGGCTGTGACACACAATGTCTGTGTGTGGGTGTGAGTGTGTGCGAGGCTGTGACGGGTGGGTGGGTGAGTGAGTGGGTGGGTGAGTGAGCGGGTGAGTGAGTGAGCGGGTGGGTGAGTGAGCGGGTGAGTGAGTGGGTGAGTGAGCGGGTGAGTGAGTGAGGTTTGTAAGTATATAAAACACAATAATAATTAAATTAAAAAGGGGGCCTAAGGCCATCACGGTACTGAATGAAGCTACAGGCGGGAGCGACACCTTCTCACCTAATGCTAGTGGATTGATTTTGAATGGAAGCCCCTCCTACGAATTTGGTGGTTCCCGGAACCTGCGTTAGACCCCCTTAATAAAACGTCAAGGGGCTAAGCCCAGTGCGCCACTGCGCCAGTTGATAACCAACGGCACATCCTGGCCATATAATTGCTACCTGTCCCCCGGCCGTACATGTTCAATGTATTAATCGCTTTTTAAACATTGACAAATCCGGTGTACATACTTTCAGAATATTTTGTTTAATGTCATCCTCCCGATAAACACCGTAACAAATGACTAAGTAAATATGATTGTTTAAATGTAATAAAAAAATATATTAATTGAGTTGGATTTGAACTCGCGACCTATCGACTTGTTAGACTGATGGCCTTAATCTAAGTTTTCGTGTGGTTGTTGTTGTTTGACTTGCAGCCCACTGGGATTTTTTGCACGGTGCTTTTTTCATGAATATTTAGCTGGTTTTTTTCATGGATTTTCTGTTTGCACAGTCAGATAGTCACTTTAAGATGTTTTTCTTGTTCGTGTTTTTGTTTTTTGTTGCGGGTGCACCCGATTCAAGAGCAGAATGGCTCACAGGGCTTTACCAAAAGAAATAAACTGAAACTGTATACGCAACTGCGCACAATTCTGTTAGTCACTTGTAACTGCTTTGTAGTGATTTTCTCCCCTTTCCTGTACTTTGCACTCCTATCGATTTGGCTATTGTTTGTTGTTGTGACTTTCTGGGCCGCCCCTATTAAACGCCTGTGAAAATGAGCTTCATAGCACATCGGATTTCTCCAAGATAAATAAGTGTATAATTTATTAGGTAGATTTCAACTCTGCAGAACCCTGAGAGATATAACAACGTGATGCCGTTATTCAGCAGTGGATTGATCATGGCCGATGAAGAAGATCACGATATCAATATACACATTACATTACTTGATTGCTTGATGGTCATGATGGTACAGGAACATTGTAGGTAGCACGGTATCCGTGAAAGTGGAACCTCTTGAAGTGATGAAGACGACGATGCGCTCTGTCACCGGCAGAATGCGCTGGGGAGCAACTCAATGACAGAGACTTTTTCCAATAAAATGAAAGTCGTTTTACAGCTCAGCTGCGATAATTGCTCCGTGAAAGCTGAAATTATGATGCATATGAACAGGCCCATGTAATTTTAATGTGATATGAAGAAGGGACAGGGTTGAGATTCTTTCATAATTCGTGACATTTTATTGCAATGAGTCACATAAAATTATAAATGTAATGCGAGTGAGCACGACCCTAATGATACATTAAAAACCTGAATAGGACTTGAGGTGAGTAAAGAAAGTGTAATAATGAGAATAAAAGGATTGGGTCTCGCTGTGTCGGCCGGGCTGCCCTGAGAGGTCTATTCACAGGCGCTGTCCCACCACTGATCGGCACGGGGACTTTGGCCTGCTCCGTCTCCGGCCTGGGCCGGTTCGTCCCTCCTTAGTACAACAACCTGGTGCGCGGGAGCTCCCCCTCGCTCACCATATTGATACCGAACTTGGTGCGGACGCCCGATCGGCATAGAGCCTCACAGCGCAGGACTCCCGTCCTCAAGCGATCCCGCAACCCACGCCTCCAAGTAGCTGGATTACAGGCGCACGCCACCGCGCCCGGCAAGAGCAGCGGCCCCGCTTGGCCTCTTTGAGTGTCGAGTGTCCCCGTCACTCAGGGACGCGACGTGGTGACACGGAGTTGCTCAGAGCTGTCTACATTAGGATGTAGGGATGAGCAGCTCTTTCATCAGCTGTCATTAACGTGGGGAATGTCGCCGCTAATGAGTCGCTCAGCGGCGCATCCTAGCGGTGACGGAGCGCATCGCTGCCACGTGGTTGAGATTGTTGAGATTAATATTCTAGATTTGAAGCTTTCGTGACTGCAAGAATCCCCCCTTGCCCCTCCCCCCTTCTCACCTCTTACCACGGCATCTATCTCCCACTTCAGAAAAAAATGTTGCTGTGGTTTCCCACCTGATGATGATTGCTTGTGTTGCGATCGAAACGTCGAGATTTATTTTATTTTATGCCTACGTGACTTGACCGAAAGAACCAAAGAGTAGAGATTAATATTGTTCCTGCTATACATTTTCACGTGATGATGATAAGCCACTTCGCTTACCTATGCTGCTAGACCACCCAGATTGTATGGCTTACTAAAATCCATAAAGAAGGTACACCACTCCATTCTATTGTCTCCACCATTCACTCACCCACCTACAAACTGGCCCGATTTCTGTCTGAGACCTTACAACCATTCACTGGTAAGACCACCTAAGCTGTACTTAACTCAGGTCACTTGGTATCTTTAATTAAGGACATCTCACTTTCTCCAGGTGATTTGCTTGTCAGTTTCGATGTAGTACCTTTGTTTACCAAAGTTACTGTGCCTGACACCATTGCAATCATTGAAGATTTGGTCCAACAAGGACTGAATGTTGATGTACCGGCCCTGGTTAGACATTGCCTCACCAATACTTACTTCACCTGGAATGGATCATTCTTCAAACAAGTTGAAGGTTCCCCAATGGATTCTCCCTTATCTCAAGTTGTAGCCAATGTTTTCATGGAAACATTTGAGACAGATGTCATCCAAGCATCCACCCTTCGTCCTTCCTTGTGGACAATGGCAGAGCCAGGATTTTCAAGTAGGGGGGGGCAACCCCTCCAGCAATAAACAATGATAGGAGTTGTTAGTAAGGACTTGTCCCTTGCTTTTTATTCGACGCGTGGCAATGGCACAGCCATCGATCGAGGTTCGAATTCGAACCGCGTTGCGTGATCAGCATCGTGCTCGCTGAAGGTGAATGCCTTCAGGGAAGTCGTGTACTCTATAGGATGGAACCCTGTGGAACAAAAGGGGTTCCACAGGTTTCCATCCTCGGCCCCCTTTTGTTCTCTCTTCATGTCAATGACTTGGGCACTGACCTGGATCATTCCAGGGTAAATCTTTTTGCCGATGACACGATACTGATTACTGCTGGCCGCTCTCTGGATGACGTGATTGCTAAGCTACAGGGTGATTTCAACAAACTACAACATCAGCTAGTTGCTCTTAAACTAGTCCTGAATACCTCCAAAACCAAGGTGCTATGCTTCTAACCAGGACTAAAGCAGGAAGTTATTTTTCCCCAATTACATTCCTTAAATAATTATCAAATAGAGCAAGTCAAGATCTATAAGTATATTGGGGTCATCCTGGATTCAAAACTTAATTTTGAAGATCACCTTGGTTATATTGGTAAAAAGACAAAAAAAAATTGGTTTTCTGTATCGACACAAGCACTGCTTCCCCCCAATGTTCCGTTTGGAATTGATAAAAGCTACCATACTGCCTCTACTTGACTACTGTGACATCGTGTTTAAATAAGCCCCAAGTACTGTTCTGAAGAAGCTTGATTCCATATTTCACTCGGCCTTGAGATTTACATTGAACTGCCCATATAGGACTCACCACTGTGATCTCTACATTGGGTCAAACTTAACATATCTTAATGTTCGACGGCTTGTGCACCAGATCTTATTTATTCACGATGTACTTATAAAAAAATCCGCAGACTATCTGCTGGATCTCCTCTCTGTTTCAAAGAACAAATTTACCAGCTTCACATTCCCTATTGCCGTACAAAAACTGGAGGAAGGGCCTTTGCTATTGATGCCCCCAGGCTCTGGAATGCTATTGCCAATAAACTGCAACTTGAATCGCTACGAATGAGATCTTCTATCAAAACTGCTCTAGAGTAGTTGTACACCCCTAGCTGCCACTGCTATTCATTGGCGTAAAATAAAATAAAATGTTTCGCTCCGGATGACGCTGCAAAGTATCATCTGTATTTTGATTTAGCGTGCTGATCCTAAAGGTGCATTGAAAAATTTGATACTCCGACTGATGCTTCTGTTGTTGTGGAGTAACACGTGCAGCCAGCTATGGCTCTAGGATTTGGTGTTACAGGTTATTTATGTAGTTTATTGTAAAAATTCGGTCACAGTCTCTATGATCACTGTTACGTTGCAATTTTCGTTTTATTTTTTTGGTGGTTTCGACAAGTTTTTTGGTTTGGACATGTTTGTTTTGTTGTAGTACGGAGTTAGACTGATGGCCTTAATCTAAGTTTTCGTGTGGTTGTTGTTGTTGTTTGACTTGCATCCCACTGGGATTTTTTGCACGGTGCTTTTTTCAGGAATATTTTGCTGGTTATTTTCATGTATTTTCTGTTTGCACAGTCACATAGTCACTTTAAGATGTTTTTCTTGTTCGTGTTTTTGTTTTTTTGTTGCGGGTGCCCCCGATTCAAGAGCCGAATAGCTCATAGGGCTATACCAAAATAAATAAACTGAAACTGTATACGCAACTGCACACAATTCTGTTAGTCACTTGTAACTGCTTTGTAGTGATTTTCTCCCCTTTCCTGTACTTTGCACTCCTATCGATTTGGCTATTGTTTGTTGTTGTGACTTTCTGGGCCGCCCCTATTAAACGCGTGTGAAAATGAGCTTCATAGCACATCGGATTTCTCCAAGATAAATACGTTTATAATTTCTTAGGTAGATTGCAACTCTGCTGAACCCTGAGAGATAAAACAACGTGATGCCGTTATTCAGCAGTGGATTGATCATGGCCGATGAAGATGATCACGATATCAATATGCACATTACATTACTTGATTACTTGATGGTCATGACGGTACAGGAACATTGTAGGTAACACGCGATCCGTGAAAGTGGAACCTCTTGAAGTGATGAAGACGACGATGCGCTCTGTCACCAACAGAATGCGCTGGGGAGCAACTCAATGACAGAGACATTTCCCAATAAAATGAAAGTTGTTTTACAGCTCAGCTGCGATAATTGCTATGTGAAAGCTGAAATTGTGATGCATATGAACAGGCCCATGTAATTTTAATGTGATATGAAGAAGGGCCAGTGTTGAGATTATTTCATAATTCGTTTAATATTATTGCAATGAGTCAGATAAAATATAAATGTAATGCGAGTGAGCACGACCCTAATGATACATTAAAAACCTGAACAGGACTTGAGGTGATCCGGACCTGGCGGCGGTGGATGCGTCCCTGTGGGAGAAGAAGAGCGCCCTACCTGGACCCTGGAGTAGTTTGTATGCTCGGTTGTGTGTGCAGAACGGGGTGGTACGAGAGCTAACCGAAGCCGGCCAGCCAGGATGCATCTGTGTTCCCGCCCAGGTGCGACCCCAGCTACTACGGCTGGTACACGACCACCCGCTCGGGTGCCATGACAGGGAACGGCGCACTCGGGAGACCCCGGTATCTCTGGCCCAAATTGGCGCAAGACGTGGCTGCCTGGGTACAGTGCTGCCGCGCATGTCAACAGTGCGGGCCGAAACCGGCGCGATATCGGTTAATCCTGAGGCCGTTCCGCGTCAGTCGGACAAACCAGCTGGTTGGGATCGACCTACAGGGGCCATTTCCGCGATCCCACCAGGGCAACCGATATATCCTCGTAGCGGTGGAGTATTTCACACGCTATCTCGTGGCGGTGGCCATCCCCGATAAGACGGCCCTTGTGCTGGCCTGGGCATTCGTGGAGCACTACGTACTTGAGCACGGGATCCCCGAACGAGTCATTACCGACCAGGGTAGTGAGTTCGAGGCAGAGCTGTTTCAGGCGCTGTGCCGCGAGTTCGGAATCCAGAAGGACCAAACCACGGCGTACCACCCCCAGGTGAAGGGTATGGTGGAGTGTATGAACCAGACCTTAGCCGGGAAGCTCAAACGCATGGCGGCCACAAATCAGCAGGCCTGGGACGAACACCTCCCCTATGACCTGTTCACCTATGCCACCACAGTACACACGTCGACGGGACAGACCCGTTCCTAATGATGTATGGCCGTGAGTCTCGTCTACCCGCAGATCTGCTGTTCGGTGTTCGCCCACTGCAACCGGAGAAAGGGAGCCGCCCCGTGGAGCACCTGATGGAGACTCTGCGAGGGGCCCGGGGCCAGGCCTACCCACAAGGAAGGCCGCGCATCGGCGGCAAGAGCAGGGCGCCCGACCCCGAAAGGACCACCCCCAGGCGAACGGTACGGTGGAGCATACGAACCAGACCTTACTCGGCGGGCTCCAAGGTGTGGCTGCACACCCCTCACCTCGGGACTGGACAGGTGGGGAAACTGACCACCTACTGGGACGGACCCTGGACCGTGGTGCGGCAGATCTCCCCCTGGACGGTGCTCATTCAGGGCGGAGAGAGGGGCCGAGAGATGGTGGTCAACGTCCACCGATTAAAACCATGGAGGGCAGCCCTGGTGAGGGAGAACCCTGCCGTTTTTGGTACCCCGAATGGGGTACCCGAATCAGCCGGGTAAGCATCTGATTCGCAGGACAAGTGTGCTCGTACGCCCCAGCCAATGCAACAGCCCAGCAGCAGCCCCTTTGATGTGTAATGAGGGATGCGGATGGCGCTGAGAGCACCAGTGCGGAGCATCGATCTGATTGGCCGTGAAGGCCGCCGGATCAGCAGAAGGGTTCTTTTGATGTAGAGGATATAATTGGAGAGGAAAGCGCGATGATCAGTTCGTGTTCTCCTCAAGCCAGCGATCGGGGCCGTCGACTTGACAGCCACTCGAACGTCTGTGTAACAAGTCAAAATGCGGCGAGGATTCGCCCCAGGAGTTCCATACAAGTCGAACCGTGAGTACCAGAGAGTGGGATATTGAGACCGGTGTGAGAATTCCTAAATAAAGAAATTCGAAATAGGCGGGACAGATTGGGTCTTAGACCGTCGGGAATAGGTTAGTTATTTTACTAATATTGACTCCGGAATAAACTGTTAGTCAGCAATGACCTTGTCGTGTGGTATCTGCGAGTGTGATGAGAGCGCATGGTGGCATGAGTCCACTCGTCATAGCACAGGGATTTGCGCGTGAATAACTCTATCCGGGCGAACATTGTGTGCGAATGCGACCGACGTTACTCCGTCCTTGTGCCGAGTTTGCGCGCGAATCCGATCGCCATTATCGAGGCGACCATTGTGTGCGAACCCGACCGACGTTACTCCGTCGTTGCACCGAGTTTGTGAGCGAATCCGGTCGCCAGTATTCGTCATTGCGCAGAGGAGCCAGGGAATGATTAGAGCATTTCTTTAACCCCCCAGTGTACCGCAATTCTCGTCCTAAAACCCATCCTGAATAACCACTCCACAGCGTTTTAAATCCTCTCTATTACGCACCTACGGCTACAACACGCGCGCGAATGACGTCACTGCCCGTTAACCCCTGACCCCCGCTGTTCTGCGCATACGATTGGTGCGCGGCGCCGTGAGAGCAGCGACGTCAGATTTTGGTGGCTGCGTGTACGTCAGTGTGCGCAACGGCGTGCGGGGAGCCTCCTACTAACGTTTGTAGGAGTGAACGTGGGGAGACGAGGAATTAATTCTAGGTGGCCGAGCGCCAGCCCCGAGTATACCTCACAGGGAGATTATGGAGGGGGTGGGGTTACGGACCCGAGGGGCCACGGCACGAGGAGAGGAGTCGGGGAGCAGCAGCCCTCACCTGGACCAGGAGATGGGGAGCAGCGACTCTCAAGGGACGGAGGGGCCGAGAGGCAGCAGCTCCCCCAGGATCAACCCTCAACCGAGGAAGGAGCCGGAGGCCAGCAGCCTTCACACAGACTCAGCTGTGTCTGCGGCAGCAGTTACATTGGGGAAACTAAGCGACATGTCTCGGACCGTGTTCGTGAACATCAGGCAGATCTGAAACACGATAGGACCAATACCTCAGCTGTCGCTGATCATTGTTTTAATGCTGTGGGCACACACGAAATTTATTTTGCCAAGACGAAGGTACTCTGCAAACCCACTGGCTATCAGCAAAGCTTCGTCCATGAAGCAATCCAGATATATAAACACAGACACAATTTCAACCGAAAAGATGGGTACAAACTGAGCAATCATTGGAAGGACGTTATTAACCAGTTTAAGTCATAACTGGCTGTGATGTTTCCATCCTACCTTGCCGATGTGAGCAGTTATTTTCGACTCTCTGAGTTACATTGCCAGGTTTAATGTCTTTACATTAACAGGCTATTTGTCTCACTAACACAACCACTGTTGCTCGTTTTCCTTGATGTGGAAGGGGTTTTCGTGTTGTTCGTTTTTCCTGCATTGACATGCTTATCTCTCACAATACAACGGCCACCTCCACAGCTTCCTCGTCGTGAAGGTAGCCCAGTTCTCCAATCTCACATTTACATGTGAGATCTCTAGCCACGCCCACTTTGCTTATGACCCTTGGGCTACACCCATCTCAAACCTTAATAACATCTTGCCTCAACAGCTCTCCCGCTATATTTTTTCACCTGATGACGATTGCTTGTGTTGCGATCGAAACGTCGTGATATTTATTTATTTATTATTTTTAAATCAACGTGGCTTTACCGAAAGACCCAAAGAATATGAATTATTGCAGTCACGAAAGCTTTAAGTCAATATTCAGAAGATTAGTGTTGGATACAACTGCATTTGCGAATGTGATTGGTTACTTTGATCTTTACCCATATATATTTTATTATTTTATTGTTTCCCTTCAACGTTACTTTATCGAAAGAGCTAAGAATATGAATTATTGCAGTCACAAAAGCTTTAAATCAAAACTTTACCCATATATCAATAGTTCATTGTTAATGTGCACTTTGAATGAGGGACTGTGTGTTGTTGTCTTGGTGTGGTCTGGCACTGTTCTTGCTGTTGTTATACTGCCTTGCCCAGGCTTGGGAATTTGTTTACTTATGCAATTTGAACGTATACACTTGACCTATTTTATTATTTATTCGTAGTGATTTTCTTACTGTTCCTATACTATGGGTCCTATCGTTTTTTACTATTAAATTTGACTTAAAGCTTTCGTGACTGCAGGAACTATTTTATATATTTTTTATTATGTTTTCTATCTACGTGGCTTTACAGAAGGACCCAACGAATATGTTCATACTATTGTTTGTTATAGCGACTTTCTGGGCCGCCCCTTCTAGACATCTGTAAAAAATCTTCATAGCTCATCGGATTTCTCCAGAATAAATAAAGAATCTGATTTCGTATTTTTCAGGGAGATTGCAACACTGCAGGATCTTGATAGACGCATTGATTCAGCAGTGGATTAATCATGGCCGATGAAGATGATCACGATATCAATATGCACATTACTTGATTACTTGATGGTCATGATGGTACAGGAATATTGTAGGTAGCACGGTGTTCCGTGAAAGTGGAACCTGTTGCAGTGATAAACAGACGACGATGCGTTCTGTTACCGGCAGAATGCGCTAGGGAGCAACTCAATGACAGAGAGATTTCCCAATAAAATGAAAGTTGTTGTACAGCTCAACTGCGATAATTGCTTTGTGAAAGATGAAATTGTGATGCATATGAACAGGCCCATGTAATTTTAATGTGATAGAAGAAGAGCCAGTGTTGAGATTCTTTCATAATTCGTGACATTTTATTGCAATGAGTCAGATAAAATATAAATGTAATGCGAGTGATCACAACCCCAATGATATTTAAAAAACGAAATGGGACTTGAGGTGAGTAAAGAAAGTGTAATAATGAGAATAAAAGGATTGGGTCTCGCTGTGTCGGCCGGGCTGCCCTGAGAGGTCTATTCACAGGCGCTGTCCCACCACTGATCGGCACGGGGACTTTGGCCTGCTCCGTCTCCGGCCTGGGCCGGTTCGTCCCTCCTTAGTACAACAACCTGGTGCGCGGGAGCTCCCCCTCGCTCACCATATTGATACCGAACTTGGTGCGGACGCCCGATCGGCATAGAGCCTCACAGCGCAGGACTCCCGTCCTCAAGCGATCCCGCAACCCACGCCTCCAAGTAGCTGGATTACAGGCGCACGCCACCGCGCCCGGCGAGAGCAGCGGCCCCGCTTGGCCTCTTTGAGTGTCGAGTGGCCCCGTCACTCAGGGACGCGACGTGGTTACACGGAGTTGCTCAGAGCTGTCTACATTAGGATGTAGGCATGAGCAGCTCTTTCATCAGCTGTCATTAACGTGGGGAATGTCGCCACTAATGAGTCGCTCAGCGGCGCATTCTAGCGGTGACGGAGCGCATCGCTGCCACGTGGTTGAGATTGTTGAGATTAATATTGTGCCTGCAAAACATTTCCACGTGATGATGATAAGCCACTTCGCTTACCTATCATTTGTGGCCAGGTTGCTTCTGAAAAAGAAAGCTAATAGCTCAGTGAGCTTTACCTGACAAGATAAAAAATAATTTAGTTGTATGTTTATAAATCCATAAGAGTTTTTTTTGCTAGATCGCGTAAATATATGAATGTGGCGGGTTTAATGACACATTTATATATTTACGCGATCTAACCCAAAAAAACTCTATTATGGATGATATTAGTCGCGAAAGCTTACGTGTTACATTTGTATACATGTTTAATTTATTTATTTACCTTTCCTATACTCTGAACTCCTATCGTGTGTTGTATTCATACTCTTTGGTTCTATTGGGTAAAGTCACGTAGGTGAAAATAAAATAACAAAAAATCACGACGTTTCGGCCACAACACAAGCGGCCTTCATCAGGTTGTGGCCGAAACGTCGTGATTTTTTGTTATTTTATTTTCACCTACGTGACTTTACCCAATAGAACCAAAGAGTATGGATCCTAGCAGTCACGAAAGCTTTAAATCTAGAAGTGTTTTGTATTGTTCTTGAAACGTTCTGACCCGTCCCTTACTGGACATCTGTGAATACGAGCTTCACAGCTCATCGGATTCCTCCAGTAATTAATACATATTCTCATCCTATTCTCACTGCGCCAGATAACAAGGTTTGATTGCTCAGTATACCATTGGACAGCAAGGGCTAAAAAGACGCTCGAAAAAAAACCAGATGTAGTTGTCACGTACAAATTACCCAGCTTAAAAGTTTCAACAATTTTAAACAATTGAGAGGCCCTTCAATCCTACAGCTATCATTCTACCAATTTTCGAACCCAGCGACACTGTTTCAAGATCAGCTACTATTGAAACACTAAACAGACTAACCCACTATCATTCTACTTTTGGATTTGCACTGGATGATGATATACAGGAGCTACCATTATGACCTCTACTTAGAGTCAAATCTCACATCACTTGATGCAAGTATTGGGCCCTGTTCATCCATAAATTCCTTATTGACAACTCATCACTATACTTAGCGAAGTCATTATCCCCATTGTAAAGCACAATAAACCTAAGACGTCCATTCAAATTACCTTTAAAATATCCCAAGAACAAGAATTATAATAGGTGACAATGCCTTTGCAGTTGCATGACAACGGTTTGGAACAACCTCGTTTCAACATCATAAATATTCCTTCAAAACATATCCTGAAGCAGAAGATTAGTGTTGGATACAACTGCATTTGCCAATGTGATTTGTAACTTTTATCCTTACCCATGTATCAATAGTTAACTTTAAATGTGTAATTTTATTGGTGACTGTGTGTTCTTGTCTTGGTGTGGTCTGGCACTGATCTTCCTGTTGTATTGCTGCCTTGCCTCCGCTTGGGAGTTTGTGTACTTTTGCAATTTTAACTGAAATACTCTATCTATTTTACCATTTATTTTTTGTGATTTGCTTACCTTTCCTGTACTTTGCACTCCTATCGATTTTGCTATTGTTTGTTGTTGTGACTTTCTGGGCCGCCCCTATTAAACGTCTGTGAAAATGAGCTTCATAGCACATCGGATTTCTCCAAGATAAATACGTTTATAATTTATTAGGTAGATTGCAACTCTGCATAACCCTGAGAGAATAAACAACGTGATGCCGTTATTCAGCAGTGGATTGATCATGGCCGATGAAGATGATCACGATATCAATATTCACATTACATTACTTGATTGCTTGATGGTCATGATGGTACAGGAACATTGTAGGTAGCACGGTATCCGTGAAAGTGGAACCTCTTGAAGTGATGAAGACGACGATGCGCTCTGTCACCGGCAGAATGCGCTGGGGAGCAACTCAATGACAGAGACTTTTCCCAATAAAATGAAAGTTGTTTTACAGCTCAGCTGCGATAATTGCTTCGTGAAAGCTGAAATTATGATGCATATGAACACTTCCATGTAATTTTAATGTGATATGAAGAAGGGTCAGTGTTGAGATTCTTTCATAATTCGTGAAATTTTATTGCAATGAGTCAGATAAAATATAAATGCAATGCGAGTGAGCACGACCCTAATGATACATTAAAAACCTGAATAGGACCTGAGGTGAGTAAATAAAGTATAATAATGAGAATAAAAGGATTGGGTCTCGCTGTGTCGGCCGGGCTGCCCTGAGAGGTCTATTCACAGGCGCTGTCCCACCACTGATCGGCACGGGGACTTTGGCCTGCTCCGTCTCCGGCCTGGGCCGGTTCGTCCCTCCTTAGTACAACAACCTGGTGCGCGGGAGCTCCCCCTCGCTCACCATATTGATACCGAACTTGGTGCGGACGCCCGATCGGCATAGAGCCTCACAGCGCAGGACTCCCGTCCTCAAGCGATCCCGCAACCCACGCCTCCAAGTAGCTGGATTACAGGCGCACGCCACCGCGCCCGGCGAGAGCAGCGGCACCGCTTGGCCTCTTTGAGTGTCGAGTGTCCCCGTGACTCAGGGACGCGACGTGGTTACACGGAGTTGCTCAGAGCTGTCTACATTAGGATGTAGGGATGAGCAGCTCTTTCATCAGCTGTCATTAACGTGGGGAATGTCGCCGCTAATGGGTAGCTCAGCGGCGGGACTATTCAAACGTTGTCCAAATGCTTTTGTCATCAGTTTGCTACCTGACAATGTCCAACGCGTCAAGCGGCCAGCAACCAACGGCACTGTTGATTTTAAGCCACTCGGTAATTGCTGAATGCGGCGTGGAGTCTCACTCCACGTACTAAGAGTTATCACCCAGACACGGGGGGGGGGCGTGGGGGTTGCGTGAGTGAGTCGACTCCAGCTTGCTATGCCCTACTGCCTTTTTGTTGCCTCGTAGAAATCCAACCGCGGCCACCACGGTAATGTGGAATGAGCAACCACCACTGGGTGAAGGTAAACCCGATCTCAAACCCGTGTTCGCCGTGGTGAGGCCTCGGGGAGGAGCCTCGCGTTAGTGGGGCGTGGCTCCCTGTGAGTGGGCGTGATCCCGTGGGCGTGCCTCATTGCAATGGGCGTGGCCTCGCAGCCGTAGGCGTGGCTTCGCGCAAGGGGGCGGTGTCCCCGCGGCCTGCTCGCGCTCCCCGCGGGAGCCGGGCCTCCCTCGCCTGTCGACGTTGCCGAGCGAGGCCGGCCACCCTCCGATGCCGGCTGCGCCGCGACCCCGCGCCGCCGCCAACGCCGCCGAGGCGGCCGCGCTCTCGGCCAACGAGCGCATCCTGCAGGCGTGCCACGATGCGTACACGCATCCCGACAAGGGTAAGGGGAGCCGCGACGAGCAGCGGCCAAACACAAACCCGCACCACCGTCGGGCTCCACTACCGACCGCAACAACAACGGGCGGCCGTTACTGCTGTTAGCTCGTCACTCTCACGTCACTCTCACGCATCTCACGGGGAGGGAGCGAGGGAGAGAGTCCCTCGCGCTGGTCTCACGGCGGCGCTGCCAGCAGAGCCGACCCAAGTGGCTCCCGCCGGCGTCCCCCGCAATGGCGCGGGGTCGAGCGGGTGCCCGGCGGCTGTGCGGCGTAGCTCGCGGGGCCGTCTCTGCTCCACGACCTCCTCCTCCCTCCCTCCCCCCCGGCTGAGAAGGCGGCCCCTGAGGCAGTGATTGGAAATTCCACGTTCCCACGTTCCGCGGGTCGGTACAGCAGTGCCGCTGCCGCTGCTTCTTAACCCGGGGGTGCGAGGCATGGGCGATTTGTTTAGAGGGTAAATCATCTAAACAAATTAAGCACAGGCACGTAAGTTACAACTTGCTTTGTTTCATCAAACCCTATGTATTAATATTTTACATTTTAGTATCTATTGAGAAGCAAAGGGGTGCAAGTCTAGAGCAGTGATGGTTATTAATAACCACTGCTCTAGACTGCTGTGTTCGCCGATTTCCCCTGTACAAGAATACGGAGTAAAACCGTAGTCACGAATTTAATATTAAAGGCGAGCCACGGTAGTGGGACTGCCCATATAGTAAACCATTGTAATGATGACCAAAATAAAAAAAATAGGTTTTACTGGCAATAAAACAGGTGTTAAAACACCAAATAAAACCATTTTGCAAGGCATCAAGTCTGCATTAACCACACAGTACTTGAGGCAAAGCATGCAAACAACATGCACTGGTATAATATAGTACTTGCATTGTCTTTGAAACGGATTGGCCTAGACCAGAGACAGACTTTGTCTCACCAGAGGCAGACTTTGTCTCACCAGAGGCAGACTTTGTCTCACCAGAGACAGGCTTTGTCTCACCAGAGACAGACTTTGTCTCACCAGAGGCAGACTTTGTCTCACCAGAGACAGACTTTGTCTCACCAGAGACAGACTTTGTCTCACCAGAGACAGACTTTGTCCCACCAGAGACAGACTTTGTCTCACCAGAGACAGACTTTGTCTCACCAGAGGCAGACTTTGTTTCACCACAGACAGACTTTGTCTCACCAGAGGCAGACTTTGTCTCACCAGAGACAGACTTTGTCTCACCAGAGAACAACTGGGGGAGGAAGAGCACAAAGCAGGTATCAGAGCACCTACAGCTGCGGTCGAGCAGTTATATTTTGCCTGTATCAAAATAATGAAAAGAAAAATTGGTTTTATTGTCAGAAACGGTCAAAACCTATTCCTATTTTCATCATTTTTGATACTGGGAAAAAGTCCCGTACTGAAGCTATACACCACTGTGCTCCTTGAACAGAGGAAGGAGGAACAGCAAAACGACATGGACTCTGGACTGAAGCCCTCTCATCAAAATCTCGCTGTACGCAAGACGAGAATAAACGTTAAAGATTCAGGGGGCGCGAATCAATCCATTATTTTCTCTCGTCTCCCTTTTTACCTGAATATTTTTTTGCGTCCCATTTCTGCACGCCTCGTTTGTGCACCTTTAGTTTCACAAGCCTAAAGGTTACATTTCATTTGGATATACTGTCCTGTACTTTACATGAATGTCAACGAGATATTTGTACGCATTTCGATGCGTGTGTTTGTGTGGACTCACACTCGATGTTCATCAAGGAAATAGGTCGCATCCTTCAGCATATCATGGTCCACTGCCTTTGCGATTTGATGAGCCGTCAGGTATTGTAGTCACTTTTGTAATAACTGATTAATGTTGTAGGCTTTTGTTTGTATTGTCTGCCCATTAGGTCCTGTATTATTTGGCATGTCTTGTTCTATGAGCCTGGAGGTGTATTAGCATATCGTGAGGCGACGTTGAAACATCTATTGTTCGATGCACGGTTTGATGCTCTTGTTCCGACTGTGTTATTCGATGTACCAATGGATATAAACATTCCTAGAATATTCTTAGGATCATTGTCCCCAGCATTCAGTAACATGAGCTTAAGAGGACGTCCACACGAGATGCAGCTACGAGATCGGTTAATGTGTGTATGTATGTTAAACTTCTTTCGCACCGTACGTAGCCGACCGCGCTAACCGGAGGTGCAGGTTTTTTTGGATGCAACGCAGGATCGTGAGAGGTGGCGGCGGCGGCGGCTTGGGGGAGGAATTCATCCAGCAGTGGAATGATCATGGTTGATGATGACGACCACTTGGTGATCTTATGTGTAATGTCTGCCACTTGATGGGTAGTGGACAATGCCCTTTGTGTTAAACGGAAGAGTGAGTGGGCCCTGCCACGGTCAAGTGGAATTACCACCTCTAGGGCAAGAAGTAGAAATAAGCACTGCACATGGTTACTGTATCAGGAGAGACTTGGTTTAAAATCTATAAATACAATATAATCACGTGACCGCTTAAGGTCTCAGATCTCCCTGGTGAAGAAGTGATTAATAAGACTGCTATCGCCACGTGAACATGTATTTTTACAGTAGAAGTTCTGTGTCTTTATCAGAGGACACTAGTCACGCTAGTGCAGAATAGACAAGGGGGAGGCCTTTGTATGTCTGCGTCATGTACTTTTGCTGTTTTTGTTTGACCGTAGCATATATGGGCAGTGGTGAGGTGGATCGTGCACTTCGGCATGACCCCAGCCAACCATGAAAACTCCAAGGGAAATTGGTATGCGCATGTATTATGGCGCTTTGCTGGATTGGCTGAGCCTGCAATGAGTATCGAGGGTGGTGCTGTCCCCACCACCACTGTGTGTGCTGTGCTGGATTTTAAAAAGCGACTTTGCGAAACAACAGATGCCTCAATACTCTGTCCTTAGGTATGCAGTGTAATCCTCAAATAGAATGTCCTCTTTTCCTTTTTGCTTAAAATTCAAACTTTGCATAGAAGGGGACAAACTCTGAATGGTTAATTAAAGACCTTGGGCTCATTTTAGCAACGCAACACGATACGGTACATACACGTCCCCGTGGGTGTTAAAGTCCATTTGGAAGCCAGAGAGAGAGAGTCCAGGGTGGAAACGCGTGAAAGCGTTCGTGCGTCAGTCGCTGATACAGGTTGCATGGCCCCATAGCTGCTGAAGAGGCTCTTGTGGATTGTGAAAGAGGCATTCCGTTATCGTCAGCTGCTAATGAGTGAAGTGCCTTGGCTCCCATGCGTCTCCCTTTATCATTTATAGTATGTTGTCAGTCCACTGCTGTACGAAGGCCTGCCCTTGCTGTGGCAGTCATTGGGGTTATTTGACCATACTTCACCATGCTGGTTAGTTCAGCTTGGTGAAGATGGGAGGGTTCTGGATTGGTTAAGATGTCACTTGCCACTGATGGTAGCTGTGGCTGGGAACTCAGGTCTCCGGGGTCATAATGCACTGCACTTATCACTGCACCACCCCTCCACCACACTTATTCCTTTGATCTTTACGAAAATATGACAGCAGAATAATTCGATTTTTTTTTTGTTTTACCACGTAAGGCCCACTGAGCTATATAATTCTTTTACAGAAGCGTCCTGGCCACAAGGTGTTTTTTTTCATATGGAAATGTATAGCAGCCAAATACTCTTTAACGCACCTTTCTAAAAATACAACATGGGTTCATTACTTGAGTCCTCTTAGATCATTGTCGCTGGTTTGTCGTTGCGGGGTCATGGTTTTGTCGACATCACACTTGGCATGCAGTCACGTGGAAAGACAGCTGCTGCCTCTGCTTCTTCCAATAAACATACGCAACTGTTTTTCAGCTGTTCAATTAGCACAATGTCTCAGTTTTAACCAATATAGATACAGTTTCCAATAATTGTCCACTTAAGGAATTCTTACACGTTTTTGTGGAACCGCTGCCATGTGATAATGACACTTCATTTGATATTCTGTCTTGCCTCAACATGTAATCTGCTGTGCAGGCGATTGAGTCGTTTTCTCTGTGGTTAAATTATCCTTTCAAATTTTTTTTTATGCTTTAAAAAAAGTTCAGGACTGGAGTTGGCCGTATGATCTGCTAAACTCAATTTAAACATTGCAGTATGCTTGTCATGAGAACATGAAACTGTCTGGACGCTGGTTTAATCCATGGTGGTTGACTTTAATTATAAATATTCTTTATTTACCCAGGAAAACCTTGCTGAGTCTCAAGACATCTTAGAAAGGTCCTGCGTTGGGACGTTTGACCAATTTCATTAGGATTGTTTGCGTGTGAGCGGAATCCAGAGAAAACTCGCCACACATAACACAGCATCATTCTCAAAAACTCACACAGACAGGTTCAGGAACCTATGAACTATTCTGCCAACTGGCCAACCTCCCAGCCCAACGAGTTTCACAAGTGTACGTGACCCACCAACCCTGTCGCCTCCAAAGTGCTGGTTTAAAGGCGTGCACCAGCATGGCCACACTTTATCTGACGGTCTCAGCACTGGGAGCTCACAGCACCGATGTGAGAATTATGAATCGTCTGTGCCACATGGTCCTCTTTGCCACTCGCTGTTCCCGAGCGACTGATGACCACTCCGTCTCCAGGTCTCATCGTCATCGCGGCGGAGCTGGGACTCAGCCTCCTGCCACCTCGGAAGAAAATCACCGTCATGATCCTGGGCAACCACTCGGCTGGGAAGAGCTCCTTCATTAACTGGTAAGACCACATTGTGCGTGTTGCAGTCTGGAGTGGCGTGGTGTCATGATGCTCAATGGTGACGATGCTCAACGTGTGTGTGTTTAGTGGTTCGCACACTGGGCTATAAACCCAGGCGACCCAAGTTTGATTCCCGCTCACGGCCGACACCTGTGGCGATAATCTGAACTGGTCCTGGGCCTCTCCTAGGTCGACTCAGCCTCAAACGAGTACCTGGTGCAGTGTGTAAACATCCCCACTGGGGAGACAAAGGCGGTCAAGCGTGGTGCTGGCCATTCACCCCCTTGTGTGCCGTGCCGGCCTTCGTAGGTGCTCCCTAACAGCACTTGCCCCAACAGTCTGTTAAGGCTATGCGGGGAATATTTGTCTTTGTCTTAGGTATGTAGAGGAGCACGTGCTGAGAACGGGCGTCGCCATCGAGACACAGGGATTCACATTCGTCACGAGTGGACGCAAGCGGGAGTCGCTCACTGTGAGTCTCGAAGTCCTCCTAAAAGTGACCTGCACGCTCAACAAACGCCATCTGCAGTGTGGACAAAGCAGCTCATGAGCCACAAGGGATGTTCTGCCCCAACAGTCTGTTGTAGGCCACACAGGGGATGTTTGTGTTTTTGATGAAATTCATTAAAAAAATATATATTTCGTGACTTGCTTATCTTTTTCTCTATGTTGCATACCTATCGTATTTTTGTATTGTTTATTCTTGTAACTTGCTGATCCGCCCCTACTGGACATCCGTGAAAAAGAGATTCATAGCTCATCAGATTCCTCCCCCCCCAGTCTAAACAAACATTACGATTCTGTGCTGTGTCTGCTGTAGGGAAATGCGACGCTGCACTTGTACCCGCACTTCAAGGCACTGCAGGAGATCAAAGGTGGGCTGCGTCGCCACTGTGGGCGCGATGACACCTCGGGGCCCGGTTCATTGGGTCGGTCGACCACTTGTGTGGCGATTTCCATCGAGCATCTCCCTCGCGGTCGTTGTTTATTTTGTGAAAGAATTTTGCGATGAAAATGTCACCACGAGTGGCCTCGAGCATCACGAGGCTTTGTCTGGACGATGCTTTGGACAGCCTGGTTTTGATGGTTAACGTATTTTCAGGATTAGCAGGATGCATCGGTTTTTTTTAAAGGAAAAAGTTTGGAGGGAAAGGGAGGTCTGGGCCGCCTTGCGCAATATGCTGCCGCCGCAACCCTCGCCAAGACAAGCGGATTGAGAAACAAACGAACGAACAATGTCTTTAAAAACAGCAACGCTACGCCTCTCTAAATAAAACTAACGCTAACCGCTTGCACGTTCCTAGATTCGGCGAAGAACAGGAAACCCACCCTGCCACTAGCAGACATCTTGAAACAGGAAAGGGTTCATAGTCCTATTGGTGTGTGGGTGACAATATTTGTTATTGACATCGGGCCCAGTCAGCAGCTTTATTACTTCAACCATCACCGTATTCTCTCGATTATAAAACACATTTTGTTTCCTCGCGTCCGCGCTATATTTAATACATTTATTTTTTACACCCTCGTTTTCTACTCCTGGAAAGTTTTTCTTAATGACCCCAAAGTTTTGGGTGTCTTACTTTATGGAGCAGCTTATAACCTGGGGAATATGGTAAATATGTCAATGTAAGCATGCTATCTGGCTTGGTCTGGGGGAACTGCCCGGTTTGGACATTAGTGGGCATTAAAACCCACCTATTGAGGATTTAGCTGAATATGTAAATGCCGTTATTATTGTTATTCGGATAACTCGACTCTTCGTAACACCTAGTGATGTCTCGGGTGTAGGGCGCGGGTTGCCGAGTGATGGGCTTGTGGTTTCTCGTGTGCTTCGCACACACAGGCGTGACCGAATACCTGGGTACCGAGATCTCCACTTCCAAGCAGAAGAAGTTCAGCCTTGTGACGTTCATCGACACACCGGGCCTGGTGGACGGGGACATGAAGTATCCCTTTGACGTTGACAGCACCATCCATTGGCTCGGTACTGAGCCGTGTTTACTGATATAACCAATGAACTGCACTGTTATTTCTGCAGCTGTGCACTGCACTGATTTTCTAGTACCGGCGTATTGCACGGTTGGCTAGGTACGCAGCGAAATAATTTCAACATACATACATACATGGTAGCTGCATATTGCACAGCGTTATTGCATTGTGTGTACCCATGTATTGCATTGCTTCATTTATATTTGTATCTACTACACCTATTGGTGTACATAGGTGCTGGATTATGTTATTGGTGTATTCTGTAGTCGTCGCATTCTTATTTGTTTCCAAACCACCTGGTTTGGCCAGGACATTGCCGGTTTTCTATAGCGAAAAACTTTGAATAGAAACACATCTCACATTACAATTGAACTTATATCGGAACATCTTCTCGAGAGTTATTCTGATTCCGTTGCTAGCTAAATAGCCGGACGGACTGATGGACAGAGCTACAACTCAACCTTAGTTGGAAAGCATGAAAAACGAGAGGTGACCAGAACAGAAGTGATGCTTATGGGAACGGACAGGAACAGGATGCATGATTTTAGAGGCTCGTGGGACAGGACCGGGTGGGATTTGAGCCCATGGGAACGGTGGATATAAAAAATGAGAAGAAAATGTTTCTACGCTGACGTGCATGCCCACCCCCACAGTATGTGTGCGGTACTGCACACATGCCTTTTGGCGATCAATTCATGACACGGTTCAATGAAATGTCACAATTCGGTGTCGTGATTTAATTCAAGAATTGATCGCTCTTGGTGAAATGTTATACGTCTCTGTGTTTTTGTCTATTTCATGCGCTACGCTATCACGTTCACGCGCTGCATTGCAACGTTCAGCTCATCTCGTGCGCTTATTTTTTTTTTCTTCGAGAGGAACATCGCACGAACTAAATGACTCCCCCACGGTCGTCATTAAGGCACTCGCACTGTGGGACATGTTAACATTTTGAGCGCATTGTAACTAATTTCTTCCGTCATGATAATGGCAATTATAATAAACACTGGCTTCTTCATCGTCATTTGCCATGATCAGGGGTGGGCAGCTGTGGCTCCGGAGCCGCATACGGCTCTTTAAGAACTGCTTCGTGAAGTTATTTATTAAGGACCACCGTCCTGTATTCACGTGCATCTCAGCTCTTGAAATATTGAGTATTTGACCGAATTTGAAAAAAATAGCTCTTGTTACTTTGGTTGCCGACCCCTGGCCGCGACCTATCCACGGATGAATGAAGGCCTCCCCACGTCACCGTCTCTTAACGGTCACGCGATGCCCGCGGATCCATCTTGCTTCAGCACGCGAGCTGGCCTCATCACTCGGCCTCCTCAATGGTGATCCTCCGAGTTGTGATCCCTTATTTCACTCTAATTCCATCACGAGCCTCAACCATCAAACACCGTCCTGCCCAAGCCCACTTGATCAACACGGCGTTAGAGTGTTTGATCCCTGTATTCCTTTTTATCTCGGTCTTATTCCCAGCACGCATCTCTAAATACTTTCGTGCAAACTCTTTTGCCTTAGTTTCATTATCTTTGTGTCTATGTTTCTGATGAATGTGTCATATTGTCCATGGCACAGCTCCCCAATGAAGGCAGCTGCAGTGTTGAATGCAAGATGAATATAAGCAAAGCAAACGTCGTGTTCTGGAATGTTGTCCCAAATAACTTGTGAAGCCACATGAATCTCAAACACAGCAGAACATGTATATGAGTTGGGTGGTTATTGAAGGCGGATAGGCATCACAACGGTACCATATGGAGCCAAGCGAGCAGAGTAGAATGGTGTTTGAAAAAAAAAATCATAAAAACTCAGTTTGACCATCGTGCGTTGCGAAGAATGTTTTCAATGATTAAAATTGTCTCTCAGGTGGCTTCAAATACTGTTTCACTGCTCTGTAGATTGTTTATTTCGAGTGTACCGGCTGATGGACTGACCGATTGGTTGAATGTCGTTATTCTCCAGGTGAGCTGGCAGACCTAATATTCGTGTTTTTCGACCCGATGGGCCAGGCGCTCTGCAAGAGAACGCTCAACATCGTGGAGCGACTCAACGAGCACCAGGGCGACAAACTGCGCTTCTTCCTGAGCAAGGCAGACGAGGCGGGCACCGAGATCGACCGCCAGGTGTGGCCCCACACAGCTGGCACCGTGCACGCTCTGGTCGTGTCCACGGTTATCCCAGTCGGTCCCCAAGCGTTCCCCCTTTGCACACTGTGAAGGGCAGTGGCACCACGGTGCCGAGATGTTAACTACCTCACTTGGAATACAGGAGGTCATGGGTTCGATCCCAACCATGACGATGCCTGTATATTTGGAGTTTGCATGTTCTCCCAGTGGTCGCCTGGATTTTTCTCAAGGTCCTCCAGTTTTTCCGTCCACATTTAGAAACAACATGCGTTTAAGAGTATTTGGCAGCTATAAATGTCCACGTGATACACCTCTTCATTGAGCTATCATTTGTGGTCAGGTCGCTTCTGAAATAAATAGTTTAATTACTTCTGCAAGTTTGACCACCAGTACTTCCTCATCTGAAAAAATATTTTTTCAAGGACTCTATGAATGTTTTGACAAACTGTACAACTTCCAATAGTCCGAGTTGATGTGTGGGGACTACATCGCAGTTCTTGTAATCCGTGGTGCACCGCAGAGGTTTGACCAAATAATCCGTGACGACGCGGTGTGCTGCCGACTATGGGAGGAAAGATTCGCGCGATTCCATTAATCTGCTAACAATTTTGGATTACAGGAGAATGGCAGCACATGGCTAGCCGCTAAATTAATCCGCATTAAATAAACGTATTCCGAGGTTATGAGTTTTTCTAAGACCCCATATTGCATATCTCTGCCATATGGGTCTATCGTGATAAAGGGATATTTATATTTTTTTCGACGTGACAAGTCTAAAAAAAAATGCTAAAATATCTTTCTACGAAACACTTCACATCAGCACAGCTAGACTTTCCAGATGCTATTCCAAAAAAATTAAACTGTTAGATAAAAATCTTACCCATAGGTTTCCTTGCAGCTCTGCCTCTGCAGCTCTGCGTTAGCCCTACCCACTCGTACGAAGCGCGGTTTGCAGTCTGCAAAGTGTTTTCAATCCGCCGCAGTGCGCCGCGCATTATGGGAGCAGTTGCGGACGGTCAAAAAATGTGCGAATTTTTTAGTTTTCCGGATTGTACTGCAGATGGCAGAGTGAATCTCTTCTGTATATGGATGTAGCAGGGAAGGATCCGCATCAGTGGATATTTCTCTATGTGAGAAGTGTTAATGGCTCTATTGTGTACCCTGGTCAGAATTCATGCCTTGGCATAGCTCTCCTTTTTTATCTTCTTCTGAACTGTGGCAGGAGGGTCAGGTGGGAGCTAAGTATTGTGGCAGTTTTCTGACGACCTCCGTGGTGTCCACATTCACTCTCATACCTGTACGGATGTAACCCTCGGAGCTGGCTAAGGCTGAGTGAGGTACGCAGCTGCCGTGTGAAGTTTCCAGTCTTTTAACAAAACGCGTTCGTGTTGTCTCTCTGCAGCGTGTCATGATGCAGATTGTGCAAGAGCTGTGCAAGCGGCCAGGCCTGAACAAGTGTGGCTTCGACATGCCCACCATCTACATCCCCAACCCCAACCGGGTGAGCCCCGCTATCCCGCGCACATACCATCCAACCCCCCTTCAGTGACATCGAGTGTCATTCGGGGGAGTCCCCAAAAACCCGGGAGGTCAAGTGGAGGTGACATTGCCTGGTGGTAGCACGTTCGCCGCTTTGTGGCCGTTCGATTGACGGTTAGATTCTGGCAGGCCGCCCTGGTTAATACTGCGGGTGTACGGATCCGTATAAATACGCGCCATCTACTGCACATTGGACCTTTAAGAGCCAGGGACGTTATTTGCCGGTGTCATGGTACAGATTTTTCAAATTTCTAAATATTACTCATATTACTCTAGCAACATTGCCCCTACTGTGCAGTTTATGTGAAAGACAGCACCTTCATGACAGCCTTGTTCTATGAGAATGGAATGATTACCAAATTAATGATATACTATTCCTGCCTGAACACAATCTCAATTTCATGCTTTCTTGCTCGTATTTGTCTGTGCTTTATGATTTTCACTGTATGGTTCAATAACGTTCCTGGTTACAGTGTTTCTAGACTCAGCAGTTGGTATTGAAAGGCCATGGGTGAGTGAGTGGTATCGTTATATGCTATTTGTATGCATCTATGTGTGAGTACTCATGTATGTGTTTGTTTGGCCCTGCTTGACTCCAAGACAGATTCAAATACCTACTTGTGAGGCCAGAGTAGCACGGTTCGGTTCCGGCTGAGTATGGCAGTCAGTGGAAAACCAGCCATCCCGTGAGAGCTCGCGAATGTGCCAGTGTTAACTGCTACAACTGTTTTAGGCTGTTCGTCCTTGTAGAAGAGCTGCTTAGCTCATTGGGCATCACCGGCTGAAATAATGAAGTCTCGAGTCGGATCTTTGTTCACCGTCGGCGGCGCGCGGTGAAGGCGAGCCGCTGTGTCAATCAGATGGAGGACGTGTGCCGCACGATTGAGAAGACCATCGACCAGATGGTGCAGACGACGCTGAACACGCTGGAGAGGGACTGCGACGTCATCGCGCTTCACGTCACGCAGAAGCTCGCGGACGACAGGTCCGCTTCGTGGGCGCGTGGCGGTTGGGTTGGGGGGTGGGGGGATATGCAAACCATTTGTTTTTTGCGCCTCTTGCGCGTGCGCGTTTGTGCGTGCGTCACACGGTCCGCGCGTGTGCGCGTGCAGCGAGGCGCGGCAGCATAACCGAACGGCGTGGGTCCGCGGGCTGCTGTACGGGCTGCTGGCGCTGGTGCTGCCACTGTCGCTGCTGGCCGACTTGCTTCACAATTCGCTCGAGTACGGCACCATCGAGGCGGCGCTGGGGCCCAACCTCACCGAGCTGCTCTACGTGATCTCGGTAAGGGCACCAGGCCAGCACCACACCTTCGCTGGTGGTGATGATTTCCCACCACCAATGAAGAGCAACTATTATGGATTGAGTTCTTAAGTGATTGAGCTAAAGATTTGCTTTGTCTGAGAGTTGATAAATTGCAGATTCACCCACCCACCAAATTTACATTTATGTTTGGGAGAGTGCGAAGTTATACGGTCCATGTTTTGGTGTTTGTAGCTACAGTTGCTTTCAGGAGAGGCTTTTACCTTCCACCGGTATTGTGTCAGCATCACGCCGATAGCTGCTGTGTGTCAACACTCTTGGCACAGTGCTAGTGTTACATTCGCATTGGCAACACATTGGTACCGTGTCAATATTGTATTGGTGTATGTCTATGTATGTCTGTATATGTTTGTGTGTGTGACTCCCCCTAGGTAAACTTAGCTCTCAATAAGTATTTGTAGCAGAGTGTAAACATCAACACTGGGACGACGACAGAAGCCGGGCACGGTGCTGGCCACACCTTCTTGTGCTCCGTGCCAAGCTCAAAAGGTGCTCACGAGCGGCACTTTCCACCAAGAGTCTCTAGTGCTACATGACGGATGTGTGTGTATGTGTGCGTGTGTATGTGTGCGCGTGGAGGTCCCGGCGACCCAAGTTCGATTCCCGCTCATGGCCAAGACCAGTGACAATTATTTGAACCGGTCCTGGGCCTCCCCTAGGTCGACTCAGCCTCAAATGAGTACTTGGTGCAATGTGTAAATCTTGCCGCAAGGGAGACAAAAGGCAGCCGGGCATCGTGCTGGCCACCCACCCGCTCATGTGTCACAGTGGTGGCTTTCATAGGTGCTGCTCGCTAACATTACTTGCTTCAACAGTCTCTGAAGGCTATACAGAGGATCTTTGTCTCTGTTTTTTGAGGTGCCGTTTAACCTGCTGTGGAACGTGGTCCCCGAGGAGAGCCACTCCACGGCCTTCCTCGTCGTGCTGGGGCTCACAGCCATCCTCTTCTATCTGGCCAAGATGCCCAGGTGTGTACGGTGTGCGGGAGCGCACGGGAGTATGCGGGACAGTGCGAGACGCAGGAAATGGCTGCGACACGCGGGACGATGCTGCGTGGGGAACCTCAGGCACACATGGGAGATATCTAATGACACATGGGGCACGGGGGTCTGTGGGCAAACAGGGACACAAGCCACATCCGCAACACGCAGGACACAATGGTGGTGATACGTGGTAGGGCATTCGCCACTTGTTGTAGACGTTCGCATTTCTATCAAACTATAAACTAACTATAAACTAAACTAAAAACTATTAAACTATTTTTTATTTTTACCAGGTAAGGCCCACTGAGCTATATAGCTCTTTTTCAGAAGTGATCTGGCCACAAATAATAGCTCAAAGAAATGGCTTATCATCATTTGGACATTTATCGCAGCCATTTACGCTAAACGCATGTTGATTCTAAATGTGGAGGGGAAAACCAGAAGATCCGGAGAAAGATCCACACGATCACTGGAAGAACATGCATACTTCAAATATAGAGGCATCTGGGTCGAACCCACAGCCTTCTATGTACCTCTCGCCACCATGGTTATAATCTGGCAGGCTGCCCTGGTTGTAACTGCGGGTGTTGCAACTGTAAAGTATACACGGTCTGCCTCGCAGTGGAAGTTTAAGGTCCCATTACATCATTTGAAATGACTAGTTCCATTGTATGTCAGCGTCGTGGTCCAAATTTGCCAAATTCTTAAAATTATCTGTAAATTACTTAATTGGGATTACACGTGGCAATATCGCTCCATGCAGTGAAACCACTGCAGCATGTGTGTCTGTGAAACATTGGAGTGCTTTCCTTTGTGATGGCAATTTTAATGCCAACACTAAACTAGCTATTTTACCATTATAATTCTTACAGGAAGCACAGGACACGTGGGGATACCTGGGACACGTGGGGTTGCCTGGGACACGTGGGGTACCTGGGACACGTGGGATACCTGGGATACCTGAGATACCTGGGACACGTGGGGTACCTGGGACACGTGGGATACCTGGGACACGTGGGATACCTGGGACACGTGGGGTACCTGGGATACCTGAGATACCTGGGACACGTGGGGTACCTGGGATACCTGAGATACCTGGGACACGTGGGATACCTGGGACACGTGGGATACCTGGGACACGTGGGACACGTGGGATACCTGGGACACGTGGGGTACCTGGGATACCTGGGGTACCTGGGACACGTGGGACACGTGGGATACCTGGGACACGTGGGACACGTGGGATACCTGGGACCCATAGAACACGTGGTACCTGGGACACGTGGGGTACCTGGGACACGTGGGACACCTGGGACACGTGGGATACCTGGGACACGTGGGATACCTGGGACACGGGGGATACCTGGGACACGTGGGGTACCTGGGATACCTGGGACACGTGGGACACGTGGGATACCTGGGACACTTGGGGTACCTGGGACACGTGGGATACCTGGGACCCATAGAACACGTGGGTATCGAGGAGATGTGAATTTGTGCATCACAGGATGCCCAGAACGTGTGGTTGTCAGGAAATGTCAAAGCATGGGACAAATGCAACACAAGAAATACCTGGGAGATCGGATGCGCATGATACACAGGATGTACAGTAGTTTTTTTTTATATTTGGAACATGGGCTTGACACATGTACATACACTGGCATTGATGTTAATCGTGGTTATGGTGGTGTGGTGTTGATGATGTTGAAAGTTATGATGGTCATGATAATGGTTATGGTACTGGTGATGTCATTGATGTGATGATGACAATAATGGCAATGACCGCTATTGTGGAGTTGATAGTGATGTAAATGGTGGTGGTTCAAGTGGGTTATGGTGTTGTTGATGGCGGTGGTTTTTTTGGTGGTGGTGGAGGTGGTGATGGCACTGGGTGGTGGTGCAGCATGAATGACAGTAATGATGATGACGATTACAATTGCGGCTGTAGTGACGACACCATCGTTGCGTTTCTGGTGCAGGACGAGGTCTGTCCTCACCAAGAAAGGGAAGCGCCAGCTGCTGGAGATCCACGAGTACGTGCGGGAGGTGGTGAAGCCAAGGAAGGTGTGTGCGCTAACCCCGCTGCCGTCTGCGCTGCTCAGACCCATCACTCATAGAGCCGGGACGTCCAATTGCTCGATTATTAGTTCTCTTACTCGCTGGACAGGAGGGTGCCACAGTGGCGAGATGTAGAGGCCGACCGAAACTGAATTTCTGGTTTCGGCCGAAACCGAAGCCGAAACCGAAAGTTTAACTTCACTTTCGGTTTCGGCCGAAACCGAAGCCGAAACCGAAAGTTTAACTTCACTTTCGACCGAGACCGGAACAGAAAGGTATATAACCGAAGTTACCGAACACAAGATTTATGAAATATGTCATAATGCAATGCTACTTTAATTAAAAATAAATCTAGAACTAATCATTCAGAGCCTGCAGTAAAAGTCGCTAAATATCAAATCTTTAGGTGTTACTTACTTAGTAATTATATCCAAACAAACGAATGTTGTAGTTAAGAAACAATAGTTTTTCCGCATTCAGCCAGACAGGCTGCCGTCTGTTGACCGGTCGTATAGCAGACCATGGTTGCTGCTGTAACCTCGCTCCCAAGCTGCTGCTGATGTGTGTGTGTTTGTGTGTGTGCAGCCTATCGCATAGGATTGCCTAGCGCCGACTGACCGGCCGATAGGCAGAGTGATAGACGTAGCACTAGCGCTATATTCTAAAAATAGATCTTCAATTGACGAATGACGACCGAAAGTCAATAACAGTTTCGGCCGAAACCGAAACCAGACCAAAAGTTAAAAATTTACTTTCGGCCGAAACCGAAAGTATACCGAAAGTTTGCCGAAAGAGACCATATGCCAACTTTCGACGCCGAAACCGAAACCGAATTTCGGTCGGCCTCTAGCGAGATGTTAACTACCTCGCCTAGTACTGTTGAACGCATATCCCGTGGTGGTTGTCACGCAAATTACGCTACTGAGTCACGTGACCCCGACCAGGTGACAACACGATGTACGCTGGGATATCACCCCGTGACAGTCTGTTTATCCTGCACGTGGAGGGGAATTGTCAAACCTTATGTTATCTAAATCTTGATTTATGTAGCGCCTTTTCGACAGCGCTTAACAGCAATTAAAATAATTGTACATGAGATGATAACGGTTTAAGATGAAGAATGGGGTTATTACAAGTGGTGGTGTCATGTTAGCGATGGTAGAACAGGCGGGGGGAGTGTTAAGGAGGGGTTGGGGTAGTCCTGGTCGTAGCTGAGGGGTAACGGAAAGCTGGGGGAAGGAAAATTATTGTGGCATCGCATTGGGAAGACAAAGGAGTTCAGCCAGGGGCGGGAGCCAGATTGGGGTAGATGGCTGCCATGTGACAATCTACCTATAACACAATAGATTACACTCACTCTGCATATGTATTGCATTTAC
Organism: Petromyzon marinus; assembly: GCF_048934315.1. Lineage (NCBI taxonomy): Eukaryota > Metazoa > Chordata > Hyperoartia > Petromyzontiformes > Petromyzontidae > Petromyzon > Petromyzon marinus. The sequence goes on along the minus strand of NC_133711.1, from coordinate 1,362,236 downwards.
ATACGTAGGTTCAGCCATATAATTTTCATGTCAATTAAGGGCAGTCTTTTGTAGTCACGTTGAGATCTTTCTTATGTCATGGGGTGGGGAGGAATCCAATACACCCCACAACGTGCCCTGAAGCTGAAAGCCCAAATGAGATAATGAACAAATAAATTCCACTGACGACGTCCCTCTTGTAGGGGATCTGAGAGTGGCTGCTTGCCTTGGTAACTGCTCCAGGCTCACAGGTGCTCGCGAGGAAAGCAGGGGAACCATCGGCGGGTGCTCGCATTGCAGTCCAACGGCAGGTCCCTGCATGTCCTGGCAGGAGTCTTGCCGAACCATGAGTTTGGCTGAATAGAAAACGCCTTTGGAATGTGTGGTTGTGGGGGTTGTGAACCGCGACATTAGGGAGGCGCTTGGCCAATGAAAATCGCGTCTCTTTTCTTTACGAGGCCGCTTTTTCCCTCTAGGACAGTGCTTTTCACAAACAGCAAAACTTGGCATCCACTCTGCACATTCGCGAACCTCACCTCAAACCCAAACAATGTTGGGCTGTTGGGTGGACGTATAGATCGGTCAGCGTCCACGCCACGACTCGGCCGCTTTGTGAGCAATCCTTGGTGTGCAATCTCACTGTAGCCACGCTGGATTTTTAAAACCTGGGAATGACCGACTTGAGGTTTGCTGCAAAGTGGATGTTAATGATCCCTTGTAAACATTCACGACAATAGACTGTTGAGTGCTGGCAGCACGGCTCAAGCACCAGCTTTAAATGTACGTGAAACTTCTGTATGTAATCAGTATGGAGTTTGTATGTTCTCCCTGTGGTCGTGTAGATTTTTTTATCTGGGTCCTCCGGTTTTTCCCTCCACATTTAGAAACATGCATTGAGATTTTTTTGATGATTTTGCTGCTATGAATGTCTAAATCATAAGCCACTTTGTTGAGCTATCGTTTGTGGCCAGGTCGCGTCTGAAAAATAAGTGAATATCTGGGCTTTGTCTGGTAGGAAGGGGATGGTTTAGTTGTATTTGTTTGGGTGATTTGTTTACCTTTCTTGTACTTGCACTACTATCTTGTTTTTGTATTGTTTGTTGTAACAAACAATCTAAATTATCTGCCTTCAACCTGCACGAACCAGCGTATTGTTTGTTGTAACGTTCCTACCCCGTGCCCCTATTGGACATCTGTGAAAATAGTTTTATAGCTTATCGGATTTCTCCAGTATAAAGAAATATTTTTACTCTGATGTGCAGTCACATCACGGAAATTCAATATCAATGGGCCATCCCCCGGCTAAAATGTCATGGAGCTGGGTGAACTAAGAACTTCAACACCTTGGACATTAGCACCGCAGCATCGTGCAGCCTGCTCAGCAAAAGAGCCTTTTAATACTTCTATTTTATTACCAAAAATTCACCAACACGGCATGTTACATTTATGTTTTCCTGTCCCAAGTTGAATGGCCCCATGGTGTTCTTTGAGTGCTCCTGCCTCTGAACACCATGCAAGCCAGCAGTATTTTTTGACTCAGGATGTTGAAACCCATCCAGAGTTTGTTGCTTAGGCAATACGGCCGGACAATATCGGTCCGGAAGGCTCATAGACTGATGGATTTAATTTATACAGTGAAACCTTGGATTGCGAGTAACTTGGTCTGCGAGTGTTTAGCAAGACGAGCAAATTTTTTAAATAAATAATAATTTGATAAACGAACGAGGTCTTGCAATACGAGTAGTATGTATACGCTTTGTCTGCCGAGCCTCACGTGATCACAGCTGATATACGAGTGCTTTGGATTACAAACACGTTTCCGGAACTAATTATGCTCGCAATCCAAGGTTTTACTGTATTGGCATTTCTGGTGGTGAAATAGACCCCTCTGTCCATCCGTTTTTCTGTCATCTTCATCGCTGATAAGCCACCAGGATGGCGCATTGTAATTTGGGTACAATGTAGCAGAATAATCAGGATTGTAGGTGTCTCCCCCTCCCCCCCCCCCGGGGTGAGGTGGGAGGGTTAGGGTCGTCCTGACCGCAGCGAATTGACAGCTGCTGTGGAGAGAGCTCACAGTTGGGGGGACTGTGCGGAGAGGGGACCCCCTGGGATGTTGCTGCGCCGCTCTCCATTGGGCGTCCGTGGCCACGCTTAACGTTCTAGCCAGCGACCCCTGATGTGCGAAACACTTGCCTACGTTCTGTTTGTTAATTCTCATAGTGCTCATCGGCAAATCGCCCGGAATGTGGCCAACCTCGTCAGGTCTCGGAAGATAAGCTGGATTAAGCCAAAATAGTTATTGGGATGGGCTGACACCGTGTGTGGTCGGCGTTATAAGCTGCAGGGCTTGATTGTGGGCAACAGAGGGCAGTGCAGCATAATCCATTGCACTGCGTTTACTTCCACGTGTCAGCTGTCTGCCTTGAACCCGCACGAACCAGCGTGACGAAGCAGTGTAAAGTAACCCTCAGCATGGGAAGGCACCTCATCCAGCAGTGGATTTACAAAAGGGGTTGCGACATGTACACGGGAGTATTTGTTTTTGCTTGTACAGCACTACCAATGCGTTGAGGCCGATTGGCTTTAGTGTGGTCACATGGTAGTATTTATTTGCACAAATGTGACGATTGAAACCAATCAGAAGGCTTGCTGATTGTGCCTTTTTATTAGGCGACTCTTTTCTCCATTCTCCACCGGAGTTGGCTGCTGTGGCTTCCCAAAGTTCGCATCCCACCGTTGTCTCCCGCAGCATGGCTTGCAAGGCCCAGTCCTCTTCACTTTCATTCATTAAGGACACTTAAAATACCCTCTTAGTATTCCATTAACAAATGTTACTGTTGTTAATTGGGAAGTCGTCATTGCACAAGAATTTAATTTCAGTCAGGGGTGAGATGTTAACTCCCCCGCCTTGTATACAGGAGGTCATGGGTTCGATCCGGATCCTGACGCCTGCTGTATATTTAGAAGGGGGTCTTATTTTTCTCCGTGCTTGCATCTTTAGATGCAAATGTTGTGGCATTATGGCTATCCCAATACAGTTCCAGCTGGCGTCGTGTGGTACACGACCTGCTTTGTTTCGTTTCGGTCTCCCATAGGTTGACTCAGCTCAAATTAGTATTGCCTGGTGCGTAGTGAAGAGCACGAAGAAATTCGGTCGTGTGACATTAATTAAATATAATCACCACTATACGTATTAATGTGGCTCTGACGTCGTGAAGGGAGTCTGCTGTGTTGTGATGGCTGAAGGTTGCGTTGGTCTCGGCTGTGCGATTCTCTAACCCGCGCATGTTGTGTTGCAGAGAGAGCTGTACAGGGAGTACTTGAAGCAGAGTGTTGGAGAGCAAGACATGGACTGAAGCCTCACCACTTGCACCATTCTGACACTTAGTACTTCCTTTTAGCCAGAAAGTCCTGAATGCTGTTCCGAGAATTATTTTCGCATGCTACATCCATCTCGCCTCGTTTCATCCTACACCAGTTCGTAAGCTTAAATTGATATATATTTCAATAAGTTAGTATTATGGATCGGCCTAGTGGTTAGTGGTAGTGCCTTAAGCCGGTAATCCCTACTCCATTTCAGCCGAGCAGCTCTCCGAGAAATACGACTTGAGAAATGTAACGTTGCGGAAGGATACCCGCTCAGCGCGTCTCTGTTATATTTGAGCCCCTTGTTAGTAAGTGCTTGACTACCCTCACCTACTACCGCCCCTGTGTATCACTGTGTGTGTGCTTTCAGTTGAATCTCATTTGTATTGTCAAAAGCCCTAGTACATGACACTGGATTCTTTAAAAAAAATCGAAACCACGCTAAATCTTTGTTGTCGCTGTCGTCACCGCCGAGTCGCCACAAGTGGGCGATGAAACAGCACTCGCTCGCTCATCCACCACGTGTCCCCGATACATTCCGCCCGCGGTCACGTGCGCGAGGGGCCGCCACGTGGGGACGCGCCGATGACGTCATCTCGCACGTGGGGTAGGTGGGGTTATCGCACGTGCGCCCGTGACGTCATAGTTTTGAGTCGCGGACGTCACGAGGCTGCCGCATTGTCGCCGAGCCGTTTTGATTCGTTCACGCGAACACAATAGAAAGGCGCTTGCGCCGCGATGTTGTGGTTGCGGTTTGGCGAAAGGGGGGCTGCGCTCGCCGCGTGCGGCAAAGCCGCCCCCCGTCAGGCGTCTCTTAAGGCGCGGGACGGAGAAAAGGTCCCGCGGATAATTTTTCAATTAGCTCCAAGCGAGCTTTTGGCGCGCCCATGTTGGGTGAGGGGCGGGCGCCCTCGAGTCGGCTGGGGGTTGCGTGACGTCACTAAGATGCGCAGCAGCCCTCCCCCCCCCCGCACGGCAGCCCCCCCCCCCGCACAGCAGCCCCCCCCCACGGCAGCCCCCCCCAACGGCAGCCCCCCCCCCAACGGCAGCCCCCCCACGGCAGCCCCCCCACGGCCACCCCTCGCACGTCCACGGAGCGGCACCTCAACTCCTTTAGCAACATGGCCACCGCGGGCGTCGGTGGTCGCGCTCTGGCGACGTCACGCCCGTTTAGAACTCGCAGGCTGGATGGGCGCAGGCAGCGGCGTGTGATTGGTCGCGGCGTGGATGGGGGGGGGATCACGTGGTGCGGGAGGGCGGGGTCACGTGTGTGGGGGGTTGGAGGAGGAGGAGGAGCAGAGGGAGCGAGATGGCGGCTGCGGCGAGCTGCTCGGGCGTTCCGCTCCCGGCCGCGGCGACCGCGACCACCGCGGACGGCAGAGAACTCTCCGAGCGCCTCGCACGCCTCTATCCGGCGGTGGACGAGGCCGAGAACCCCCTGCCGCGCTCATGGAGCCCCAAGGACAAGTTCAGCTACATCGGCCTCTCGCAGAATAACCTTCGCGTTCACTACAAAGGTGCCGGGTGGCGCGGCCCGGGCGGGGCCCTCTTCCCCCCGTGTCTCTCTGTGTCTCTCTGTGTCCCCGTGTCTCTCTGTGTCCCCGTGTCTCTCCGTGTCCCCGTGTCTCCCTGTGTCTCTCTATGTCCCCGTGTCTCTCTGTGTCTCTCTGTCCCCGTGTCTCTCTGTGTCCCCGTGTCTCCCTGTGTCTCTCTGTGTCCCCGTGTCTCTCTGTGTCCCCGTGTCTCTCTGTGTCTCTCCGTGTCTCTCCGTGTCTCTCTGCGTCCCCGTGTCTCTCTGTGTCTCTCTGTGTCCCCGTGTCTCTCTGTGTCTCTCTGTGTCCCCGTGTCTCTCTGTGTCCCCGTGTCTCTCTGTGTCTCTCTGTGTCCCCGTGTCTCTCCGTGTCTCTCTGTGTCTCTCTGTCCCCGTGTCTCTCTGTGTCCCCGTGTCTCTGTGTCCCCGTGTCTCTCTGTGTCCCCGTGTCTCTCTGTGTCCCCGTGTCTCCCTGTGTCTCTCTGTGTCTCTCTGTGTCCCCGTGTCTCTCTGTGTCTCTCTGTGTCTCTCTGTGTCCCCGTGTCTCTCTGTGTCTCTCCGTGTCTCTCTGTGTCCCCGTGTCTCTCTGTGTCTCTCTGTGTCTCTCCGTGTCTCTCTGTGTCTCTCTGTGTCCCCGTGTCTCTCCGTGTCTCCATGTCCCCGTGTCCCCTAATCCGTGGCAACCTTTGTGCCCCGTATCTTACGGCCGTCTCCGCACCCCCTGTGTCTCTGCGTCCCCTGTGTCTCTGCGTGTCTGTGTCTCTGCGTCCCCTGTGTCTCTTGCGTGTCTGTGTCTCTGCGTGTCTGTGTCTCTGCGTGTCTGTGTCTCTGCGTGTCTGTGTCTCTTGCGTGTCTGTGTCTCTTGCGTGTCTGTGTCTCTTGCGTGTCTGTGTCTCTTGCGTGTCTGTGTCTCTGCGTGCCCTGTGTCTCTGCGTCCCCTGTGTCTCTGCGTGTCTGTGTCTCTGCGTGTCTGTCTCATGCGTCCATCCGTCTCCCTCGTTTCCCCTTTGCTTCACCGCGCGTCTGATCATCTCCGGTTGTGTGTATCTCGTGATTTCGCGTGTCTCATTGTCTCTCTTCACGTGTCCCCGTGTATCTCCGACGCTGTCTCCCAGCCCCCCAGTTCTCCAAATATGTACTTGGTTTTTGCGGATCTTATTTCCCCGCCATGGCTTTGTCTTCATCCCCACTTGTCTAACCCCCTCCTGTTTACGGCTCTCACACAGTCTTTGCCCGCACATCGTCCATTTATTTCCGTCATCACTTTTGCCTCCACGTTTTTTAATCACCATTCTCGTCTCCGTACATCCTGCACCCCCCCCCCCCCCGGCTGTCCATCTCGCTCTGTCTCCGTGTCTCTCTCTTAGCCCATCATCCTCGCCTCGTCTCCCCCCGCCCCGGGTTGTACCGCAGCTACGCGGCCTTCGGCTGTCTCCCTCCCCCGTCTCTCCCTGTCGCATCCTCGTACGCCTCTCTCGTCTCCCTGCTCGACTCTTTTGTCTCGCTACGTGTCTATACAGTGCAGCACACTGTATTCTTTGTCTCGCGTCGCCCTTTCCCTCTCCATGTTCCCGTTCTGCCTCGTCCCCAGCTCTCTCGCTCGCTCTCTCCCGCTGCCTTCCGCCTTTGTCTCGGAGTCCGCGTCTCAGTTTCTCTCTGCGGCTCTCTCTCTCTGCCTGACCGCATCCCTTTCCGTGCCATCGCCCTTCTCTCTCTCTCCACGTCTCTCTCTCCACGTCTCTCTCTCTCTTCACGTCTCTCTCTTCACGTCTCTCTCTCTCCACGTCTCTCTCTCTCTCCACGTCTCTCTCTCTCTCCACGTCTCTCTACGTCTCTCTCTCCACGTCTCTCTCCACGTCTCTCTCTCTCTCTCCACGTCTCTCTCTCTCCACGTCTCTCTCTCTCTCCACGTATCTCTCTCTCCACGTCTCTCTCTCTCTCTCCACGTCTCTCTCTCCACGTATCTCTCTCTCCACGTCTCTCTCTCTCCACGTCTCTCTCTCTCTCCACGTCTCTCTACACGTCTCTCTCCACGTCTGTCTCTCTCCACGTCTCTCTCTCTCCACGTCTCTCTCTCTCTCCACGTCTCTCTCTCTCTCCACGTCTCTCTCTCTCCACGTCTCTCTCTCTCCACGTCTCTCTCTCTCCACGTCTCTCTTTCACTCAGGCCATCTCCCCCCGTCCGTCCTGGCTCTCTCTTCCATCTCCTGCCCTGCACCGTTCACCCCCAATTCCATCACTTCTTCCCAACGCCATGCACTGCCGTCAGCATCTTCATCATCCCCTTCGCCACCACCAACCGTCATGCCTGTGTCCTCCTCGTCGTCCTCCTCGTTATAACGTCAGTACATCAACGTTTGATATTCATCGTGCGTTTCAACCACTCACGTCGATATTTTCATTATCGCCACGGTCGTGACTTAAATGCATCGCCATCGTCAACTTGACGCACGTATTTGTACATCAATTATCATCTCCATCATCATCACCATCTCCATCATCATCGCCATCATCATCGTCGTCGTCGCCGCCTGGGTCTGTGACTGATTCCGGCCGCAGAGACCTCGCTGTTTGCTGACGATGCAGCCGCAGCTGGTGCTGGTGGTGGTTGTTGTTAGCGGTTGATGTGGTGGTTGTTGTTGTTGCTGTGGCTATTGTCATGAAGTTGTTGTCGCCCGCTTATTGTAGTCGTGTTCGTTGGTGTCTCCTTGCGATTATTTGTAGTTTCAGCTGTGCTGTTACAGTGTCATAATTGTGGGTATTGTCACGGTTGTCATTTTGGTTCAAGTTGTACACACGGGGGCTGTGGTGTTGTTGTTGTTGTTGTGATTATCGTTATCGATTGGTGTCTGCCATGCCCGTTGTGGGTTATGATGGTAAAGGTTATTGTTGTCAATGTTGTTATGGTTGTGATGCGATTGTTTTGTGTGTGCAATGGTTGTAATGTGCGTGTTGATGTAATGGTTGTGGTTTGTATTATGTCATGGACGTAATGGTGGTTGTTTCGTGGTTGATGATGTAATGGTGGTTGTTATGCTGTGGTTGTGGATGATGTAATGGTTTTGTGGTGATTGTGATGGTCGTGCTTACGTGGTTGGTGTAACGGTTGATGTAGTAGTTGTGCTGTTCGTTGTGGTTATGATATGTCAGTTTTAATTGTGGTTGTAGCTATTTTCCAGTGCGTGGTGGTGGTGTTGTTTTGATTGTTAGGCTATTGTTGTTAGTCGAGGTGGCTTTTGTTGTGCCAAGCGGCTTTCAGTCGCCACCCAGCAGTGAGCCAGCCCACGTTCATGTCGTCGCGTTTAATGTCCTGGCGCAGTGGGCACATTGGAGACTGCAGCACGGAACGCGGTCGCGCCGAGGTGGAAAATGCCCCCGCGCTGCCGTGCCCGGGTGGCACGGCAAGACCGAGAGAGCCCTGGTGACTGGGTTAACGCGGGTTCACCGTGAGCCGGGTTCACCGTGAGCCGGGTTCACGGTGAGCCGGGTTCACGGTGAGCCGAGTTCACCGTGAGCCGAGTTCACCGTGAGCCGGGTTCACCGTGAGCCGGGTTCACCTTGAGCCGGGTTCACGGTGAGCCGGGTTCACGGTGAGCCGGGTTCACCTTGAGCCGGGTTCACCGTGAGCCGAGTTCACCGTGAGCCGGGTTCACCGTGAGCCGAGTTCACCGTGAGCCGGGTTCACGGTGAGCCGGGTTCACCTTGAGCCGGGTTCACGGTGAGCCGGGTTCACCTTGAGCCGGGTTCACCGTGAGCCGGGTTCACGGTGAGCCGAGTTCACCGTGAGCCGAGTTCACCGTGAGCCGGGTTCACCGTGAGCCGGGTTCACCTTGAGCCGGGTTCACGGTGAGCCGGGTTCACGGTGAGCCGGGTTCACCTTGAGCCGGGTTCACCGTGAGCCGAGTTCACCGTGAGCCGGGTTCACGGTGAGCCGGGTTCACCTTGAGCCGGGTTCACCGTGAGCCGGGTTCACGGTGAGCCGGGTTCACCTTGAGCCGGGTTCACGGTGAGCCGGGTTCACTGTGAGCCGGGTTCACGGTGAGCCGGGTTCACGGTGAGCCGGGTTCACGGTGAGCCGGGTTCACCGTGAGCCGGGTTCACCGTGAGCCGGGTTCACGGTGAGCCGGGTTCACCGTGAGCCGGGTTCACCTTGAGCCGGGTTCACCTTGAGCCGGGTTCACCGTGAGCCGGGTTCACCGTGAGCCGGGTTCACGGTGAGCCGGGTTCACGATGAGCCGGGTTCACGATGAGCCGGGTTCACGGTGAGCCGGGTTCACCGTGAGCCGGGTTCACGGTGAGCCGGGTTCACCTTGAGCCGGGTTCACGGTGAGCCGGGTTCACCGTGAACCGGGTTCACGGTGAGCCGGGTTCACCTTGAGCCGGGTTCACCTTGAGCCGGGTTCACGGTGAGCCGGGTTCACCTTGAGCCGGGTTCACGGTGAGCCGAGTTCACCGTGAGCCGGGTTCACGGTGAACCCGGCTCATGGTGCAGAGTCTATTTGGGATGCGCTACAGGATCTCGCGCGCATCGGACGTTGCCGCGTACACCTGCGTGGAGTGCTAAATGTTGTGTTTGTGTACGACTTAGCCCGGATGCAGTTTTGCCGTATTGCATATATTTAGATGCACCGGTGTGCTCTGGGTAAGACTGGCCCCCGTCGTGGGAATGTCGAATTTCCACCGTTGGTCACAAACAAATTGGGAAATGCCCTGTACCCATTTGAGCACGGAGATGATTTGACGGGGTTTTTTTTCGTCTTTGACTCCATAAATGCGTTACACCAAGCAGCCCTCTGTGTGTGTACAGTGCGCTTTGTGTGGGCAGTGCACTGCGGATTTGCCGTGCGTGTACAGTGCGTGATTCGTGCGCGCGTTCCACGCTGAGAAGTCAAAAGGTTAAGATATCTCCCTGCTATAATCGGCAATGAGGCAGCATCGTCACTGGCGGCCGTGGTGGAAATCCCACATTCCCGCACCGGGCCAGTCCTTTAATGTAGTACAGCTGGAATTTATACAACATCATAAATGCAGTTGTGGATGATGTACAGCAAGCAGTACATCTCTGGGAACCACACCACACAGCAAAATATGTACATTGCAGCAGTCAGTCAAGGGCAGAAGAGACGATACATCCATATGAGATAAGATACATCTGTATGTATAAGATACAATACTAGTCTTGAGCCGGGACGTGAACAGTGGCAGCACCGATTGTTGGGGAGATGTAAATACAGACGACGAGAGCAGCAGTGGAGAAGGAGAGACCTCCACTGAGCAGAGTTTGAGGGGTTTTCTGAGAGAAGATCTTGATGACTGGAGAGCGTTTCCCATGTTAACAACCCCATGGAAGTGATTGCCTTAGGTGACCCTTGAATGGAATTGGAACTCCTCAAGCTTCTGATTGGGGGTTGAGTGCTTTACCACAGGCCCAACCTGGCTGATTGCGGTGTTGTGTAAACTACGTGTGGGAAATGCGCTGCCCGTGTTTTGTGCATGAGTAGACCTTGTGGGGAGGGATAGCGTCGCGGTTAGCGCTACGACCTGGCGACCTGAGTTTGATTCCCGCTCACGGACAACACCAGTGATGATTATCTGAACCTCCCCTAGGTCGACTCGAACTCAAATGAGTACCTGGTGCGTTGTGTAAAAACATCACCACTGGGGAGACAAAGGCGGTCGGGCGTGGTGCTGGCCACCCACCCCCTCATGTGCTGGCCTTCATAGGTGCTCGCTAACAGCACTTGCCCCAACAGTCAGTTCAGGCTATCCGGGGGATTTTTGCCTTTGTGCACACTTGTATTAAAATATTCCTTATTTCATGTTTTCTTTAGTCTGTGTTATGTGCATGTGCAACACCACATCTATGTATTTAATGTGTGTAGTGCAGAATTAAATGTTATATTTCTGTGGGGCACCCTATCACTGGGATAAATATAGTTTTATATTGTCAAACATACTCTACTAAGTATTGTATATTTGCACATGCTTTCCTGTGTGGGTTTGTCATAATATTTTTGTAACATTTCACACCGGTCTTAAGTTAATGCACGTGTCACATCTGCCAGCACAATATCTGAAATCCCTGACAGAGTGCATTATGTAACATGCAGTGTATACAATACAATTGCGAGTTCAAGGCGTGTTAGGTTCCACTGCATCTCGACACATTGTGCACGGATGAGCAACGCGTGTGTCGCAACTCCACAGGAGGATGGGGATTGCGACCTGGCAAGGGAGAGGCAAAGAGAGCGTTGTGTGTGTTGGTGTGTTATCCCCGTGTTCTGCTTGGATTTCCTCTGGGTTTAACCGGTTTCCTCCCATGGCAAAACATACATTGCAACCAATGTCGGCGAAACATCCAAATTCTGAAAAATTACCTGAAATTTAACTCATTTGGGATTACGCAGAGGAACATTGCCCCCTACAGTGAAAACTTGGCAGGACCCTGAGACTCGGTGAGGCTTTCTTGGGTAGACAAGTGTCACAGTGTTAATAGTAGCATCGCAGGGGATGAAAACACAGGACAGAGAGAAACGGTCATAGGCATGGCAGAAAAGGAAGTTGGTGTACCCCGACTGGAGCAGGGGAGAAGGAGTTGGCAGCATGGTTGATGGGGGAAAGCGTTATTTCCAGCAGACAGAGGAGGAGTAGTCGACTGGGTGTATTGGTGTTGCCATGAACCATTGGAGTTGAGGGCACATGTGGTGGGGAGTGGAGAGCTGCGTGGGCAGCCCACAAAGGATCATAAAGACAGTGATTTTGTCGTTGATCTGTGATTGGTATTTGGTTGTTGGAGTAATGTGGTCACATTTATGTGTGCGAGTGTGAAATATGCCAGCATTCTGCCGGGTGCCCTGATGTTTAGACTCGTGAGTAAGGAGGGCAGAGAGGAGAAAGTTATATTTTACTTCTCCACCTGAGACGTAACACGTTTATGAATAACGAGTGTGGTGCCATGGTCACACGAGACGGTTCCTTCCAAGCCTTTGGGCTGTGAGGTGTTGAGATAGCAGTCCATTCTCGAGGTTTGTGGATCCATTTGTGTGGACGTTTGCCTGTAGTTTTTTTTTCTGGCTGCTCCAGATTTTCCGCTTATTAAAAAGGAATGAACCGCACATTCCAATGCAGATCACTCCTGAAAAAGTCTTGAGACTCGGTGAGACCTTCCTGGAAAAATTACAATCATAATGTATAGACCTTATTTTCTTAGCTGTGTCTGCAACCAGTGTCTTAAACACATTTGCACAAAGGGCTGGGGGCCTATTAGAGCGAAGAGGAGGTAAGCGAGCAGCGATTTGTCAGCTACATTTTCCAGTGGGCCAAGTAATAAAATTAGCATGGGCTTGCAGATCACGCGATGCCGTGTGTCATGTGTACATTTGATATGATGTCACACGTGGTTGTGACATATCACCTTTCCATAATTCCACAAATCTGTATTTTCTCGTCTACGGCGCTCTCATCTTGGCCTTATTCATCTCACCATTCTGCGTCTCTTTGTCTCAGCAGGCCAAATGAAGAACCCCGTGCAGGGGGGGGAAATGCGGTTGGGAGCAGAGAAAGATGGTTCATTGTAATCTTCGTGTAGATTTTTGTTACAGGTCTCTTGCACAAAATACTTGCAACGTTACATTTTGCGGTGCTGCGTGCAGACACTTTTGGGTGTCATGCACCCACACGCCGGATGCACGTAACGTGTGACGGCGGGCGCAGTAGAGAATCAGCATGCAAAGTGTGTATTTGGAAAGCTCCCGTGCCTCGCAGAGCGTACACCGGCAGTGCTTGTACAATATGTGCGCGTGTTGTCGGACACATTAATTTGCAGCCCTTCGTCAGTCCATCGCTGGAAGAAGGCCTCCCCGCGCCGCGTCAGTGAAGGCGGGTAGATTGACACTACTTCACATTGGTCAGTAGTGCCGGTCGGTGAAGGTCGGGGTGGCTGAAGGCACGGGCCGCTCAAACGCCACTTTCCGCTAATGTTAGCCGTGACCAGAAATCGGAACTCGTGTCGCCGACTGCATCGTACAGTGTGATCCCCACTGCTGTGCCGCCCCCCCCCCCCCAACTCTGCCTCGCGCGCTATATATGGACACCGTATATCACAGTCTGTGTAACGCGGCGTGTTGAATGAGTATATAGTCGAGTCTGTTCACTTTGCTCGCACGCGTGGGCATTGCACAACCCCGTTGGCTGCTGTGAAAATTGCACGGGACTACCACTGTTGACTACTCCACAGAGCGGTGCTCACTTTGTATGCCTTGCTGAGATGATGGTCCCGAACAACCCCCAAACCAATCATTGAACGCTCAACCTTCTCATTGTGAGTCGAGTGCTCTTAAATTAAGCAAAGGAGAAACGTACTCGGTATATATGCATAACAAAATGCGAAGACTATTAACTCTGGCTTCCCCGTAGTAAAATAAGCCCCAATTTTAAAAATATTAACGGAAGTGTTTTCGTCAATTGGGGAAGGGTAAAAATTTGTTTTGCCTTGGGGGGGGGGGGGGGCCTCCAGCTAGCTCATTGTTTGGCTGCTGGAGGCCGCTGTTGAGCGTTGGTTTTACTTTTCATGCGCACTGTAAGCACAGCTGGTGCGGTGTGCGCTGCCACTGGCCCTCGTCTCTTGCTGTCGCGCCCGTTTCTCTTTAAGCAGCAGTTGGATGCTGCATTAGCGCAGCAGTTGGGTCTTTCAGAAAAACAAACGGGAGTGCACAAACACGCTGCACCATGTCACTCGGCCAGGGCTCTTGGCCCGTTTCAGTCCCTGTCCCTTTCATTTAACCAGACGTCGGCTCTCTACGATCGTTACCTCTTGTGAGGAAAGACCTGGCGAGTTGTAACGCGGTAAAAGCACTTGGCAGTAATTAATGCGACGTTATTTCGGGGTATGTTTCGAAGGAGGCGCTCTTTGTGTCTTGTTAGTACACGATGTGCTCTTGCTCACGATGCTCACAGGGTCTTTAGTGTTAACTTTATACAGCGCACTGTGGGTTTGGGAATTTGCGGACATCATCATATTGGGGGGGTGCGATCACTGGAGTAACGGAGGGGTCTCAGCCAACCTTGCCACTCGCCAATTCTAATCCGGGGTGGGGGGGTCATGTGGCCACCATAGCACTGTGCCACCTCACAGTGCCGGTGAACGCTCCCTTGAGCCGCTACGTGGTCACACGTGGCTGGCCCAGATCTCGCGATTGGTCGCAGGCCAACTTCGCATGGTGGCAATGTTGTGGCTGACGTGCGCCCCGTTAATGAGCACGATTCAGGTAAGCGGGTCTTCTCTGCTCGCGGCTTGGCCAGGTGTAGCACAGTGCAAGTTCTGCAAAAGCAACAAAGCCTTTCCGCTATCCCAGCCGGGTGCCTTGCCCAAGTTGTATTTTTTAGGGCACGCACCATCCCACATAAAGCATGAGTTATCTATTATTTATGAATGGTTGTGTATCTCGATGGAGCTGTTGTCCTTTTAAATGGCTTTAGATAATTTCTTATTTTGTGAGAGCTTGGATGGCTGCGTCAGTTCTCTCTCACAGAGTCAAATTCCTTCTCATAATCTTAAAAGGCTGGGCAGTTGTGTTTGATTATTTGTCTCTTTTAGAATCTTATTGATTGTATGTGGCTTGATGGTAGAGAAACCTGTCCTAATCCTGAGTGGAACAAAAATGCATCCATTACTGAATTAATATAACAAAAATTTTCTTTTTTAGAGTCTTAGTTGGGGTTTTTAATTATTGTTCTTTAGCCAGTTGTGCATATTCCATGTTTCTGTGATAATTACTGAAATCCAACCAAGTGGTATCTACAGGCATTGTTCGTTTCACCGACTCCCAGCGGCGATGATAATGGCTGGGCTTACTTGACCCTGAACAAGATTTGACTTTGCGACCTTTACAGCCGGGAGCCGCCTCCTCATCTGCTCAATGAGTTTTTCAGGCTGAAAGTAATTTCCACGTGCACATAGCATTGTCATTAGATCATGTCTGAGACTGGGTAGTAGTGTGGTGATGACCAACCCCCTGTGGCTGTGGATTGTTTTATTTGGGGTCCACGGTTCAGATTCCTGGCAAGTTTGTCACAGAATTGCCGTAGCATGATGGCGATTCCAGCCAGCTGCTCTTAGGATCGAGGACATCTGGCGAATGGAATTGCCATCGCATTTTATGACATGGTCATTGGCCACACATTCAATGGCAATTCCAATAGGCCTTTTCTAGATTTAAAGCTATCGTGACTGCTAGATCCATACTCTTTGGTTCTATTGGGTAAAGTCACGTAGGTGAAAATAAAATAGCAAAAAATCACGACGTTTCGGCCACAACACAAGCGGCCTTCATCAGGTTCATCAGGTGAAGGCCGCTTGTGTTGTGGCCGAAACGTCGTGATTTTTTGTTATTTTATTTTCACCTACATGACTTTATCCACTAGGCCTGCCAGGTCCCATGGGCCCTCCCTTCTTGCCTGAAAGTCATGCTGGACTCCGCAATCCCTCCTCCCCCCCCCACCCTCATGTCCCCGATGATTATACGGAATCGCTGATTTAAAAAATGGAATTAAGATTTCATGATAGGAATCATGAGAATCGCCCAACCCGTGTGAGCTGGTTCTGAGATCTTTCCAGATGGTAATGGTATAGTGATGGTACTGATGGTTTTTGATGTTCATGGGGATGTTTGGTGAACCTGTAAGTTATGATGTATGTACGTTGAACTGCTTTCACACCGTACGTAGCCAACCGTGTTAGTCGGAGGTGCGGGAGTAGACTTAAAGCAGGCGAAGGTTTGGGTGGCGGTGTTGCTTATTGTGGAGGTTGAGGCTTTGATGGCGGTGTGGGTGATGGTGCGGTGAAGTTAATTGCGATGTGTTTGGGGCTGTGCTTTAGGACATGGAAAAACTCCCAAGGATGCGGCGTCCGTTCGCGCCACACACCCGATCCCAGCGGCGTGTGGGATTTACTACTTCGAGGTGAAGATCATCAGCAAGGGACGGGACGGGTGAGTTGGGCGCTTCCACTCGACGATGCACGTTGCATCCAGGCCATCGTTCAGTCGCAAAGCCTGTTTTTAAAATGATTAAAATTCAGGAAGTTGTCACGGCCGAGGCCAATTGACCGAACCACGCCAGGGTCGCATTCTGTCTTTTGCTGCATTCTACAATTTTTGCTCAGTCATCACCACCTCAGCATCCATGATGCGCTCTTACGGCAGTGGTTCTCAACGTTGTTGGTGTGGCGGCTTCTCCAATCGGCACCGCTGGTTCCAGTGGCTTCCATCCTCTTCCCCACAGGCCCTCCGCCCTCCCCCACCCTCCCCGCCCGGTTACGAAGTCCACAGCACACGGAGAAAGCACACGTCCACTCATGTGCCATGTACCGGTGTGTGTGTGTGTGTTGTTGCCGCAAAATGGCACTGATGTTCCCTATGCACGTTGCGCTGACGTTCCAAACTTCTCCTGCACGGTATCCATGCCGCAGGCTGATAACTGCTGTCTGAGCGTTTCCCCACCATTTGCTCTTCGCTTTTCCCTTTTGGTTGCTGACCTCTGGGAGCCGCTCCCCAGTTCCTCCCGGTAACCAGTCCCCCCCTCCACCGCCCTGCGCATGGCCCCACCCATCGACAACCTTCCAGATTACATCGGAGATGTTATTTCTGTGTTCCATTCCCAACTTCAAAGTTGCTTCCCCCTGTGCTGTCATGAGCACTCCCCCGCAGCCTTTGAATGCACCTTTTATCAATGGCCAGGGGCTTATTTACCAGTTCCTTTTCTCTCCCACCCATGCAATTAAACACACACTTCCTGTCTCCAACACCCATCACCCTATGCTAATGTTGAATTACTCTACTTATTCCATTGTGGTTTAAATAATGCATCAAGCCTACTCTCAAAACTCAATTCATCATCGGTTGCCCTCTTTCACACAACCCCCTGTATTATTCGCGTTTGAATACCAGATTGCACAAAGTGTAGTAGCAATAATAATCTATATCCCGCTGCAAACATAGCACTGGATGAAGACCTCACACTTCCTTCATTTCTGGGGGTTGTGTGACCATGCCGCACCATGCTGGTCAGTGCAGCTTGTGGTTTATTGACACCTGTGATTAAGAACATATTGTTATTGTTTTTACATGAGACCAATAACTAACCTTAAGAATGCTGCTGTGGTGTAATGGTTAACACACTAGACTCATCTCCCAGCTCGGTAATTCAAACTACTAGGCACTTTTTTTTAAAACCCCCCAGCCTCTATTCCACCCAGCAGCGTGAATGGCCACGCCACAAGTGAGTCAATTGGCAGGTCACATGTTATGGGGTAAAGTGTGCACACTGCGCTGGCTAGGAGATGTTAACTCCCTCGCCTGCTATACAGGAGGGTTGTGGTTTCGGTCCCAACCATGACGATGCCTGTATATTTGGAGTTTGCATGTTCTCCCCGTGGTCGCGTGGATTTTTCTCCGGGTCCTCCGGTTTTTCCCTCCACATTTTCGAATGAACGTGCGTTTAAGAGTATTTGGCAGCTATAAATGTCCACGTGATAAGCCACTTATTTGAGCTATCATTTGTGGTCAGGTCGCTAATGAAAAAGAGCTACATAGCTCAGTGGACCTTAATGGGTCAAATAAAAAAAATAGCTTCAAGTCTGCTGTGAAGTGGATGTTACTGGCCTGTTATGAGTTTGTGCCATTGTGTGCTGATTGATTGTCGTTAACAGCCATGGTCTATCCACTGCTAAATTAAGCCTCCACAAACTATAACCATTCCTCATCCTGCAAAGCAACGATCGAGCTCCTTGCACCCGAGCTGATTTCATCGCTCCATCTCCACTTTTGAGGGCCCCCTTGGACGCATTTTTTCTTTTGGCTGTCACTGCTGTACGTGTCACCCACTAGCTTCGAGTGATGTGTTCGGCCCAAGTCAATTTCGTTTTCTTCACAGATAATGTGATGTACGCATCTCGCGATTGCACAGATATTCACGTTGCATTTTAAAAAAGACTTCCGCTCCCAGTAGCCTGTTGGTCATTGACAAAGGTTACCCATCTTGGCTGACATACCAACGGCGTGGTTACATTTAACGTGGCGGCCTCCAGTAGTTGCAGGGGTCACTTTGAATGCCATTGTGTACAAGATATACGAACGCGTGAATCAAAGGACAACCGATCGGTTTTGATGCACGGCGAGGGTCGTAATGGGTTTTTTCTGTGGAAACGACGCGTTGTTACGCGCCGCCATCCTAAGCAGTAGCTGCTGCTGCTCCTGCGAGGAGGTGTGTGGTGCAGGCCCTGATATTCCTTGTCCCTGTCGTGGTTGCAGGTACATGGGGATCGGGCTCTCTGCCCAGGGAGTCAACATGAACCGCCTGCCTGGTGAGTGTGTGAGGAAATAATTGTTAATAACAGTATAGAATGGTAATCATGTGTAAGTTGGTATTCGCGCCATTCTCAGAACTACGGGGCTATCGGTGAAGGCACTACGTTTCACAGACAGCCCAGCAATAGGGGGCGATGTAACGATGGGGGTCCTGGGGGGTTATTACGTGCGAGATGGGGGCACCCAGCGGTGGGGTGGTGGGAACCTTGTTCAAGGATGGGTACTTTAACCAACTATGTTACTTTAAAAGTTTGGCTGGCCTGATGGAGGGAGGTACGGATGGATGGTCACATACAAAGGACGTGCATGGTGCTGCGAGTTTAATACAAATCCTGGGTCGAGTCACTGGATTGCCTGACTACAAGAAATCTCACTCGCTTGAGACCATGTATGGTTAGGGTGTTTCACATCTCGTGATCTCTGGGACTGTAAATTATTGACGTGCATTTGTTGATTTATTTTTTCTCAAGCCACGGGTTTGTTAAAGGACAACAATCGTTTAAAGCACCCGACAGGACATGGCTGCTCTCTCATGCGTGACGTATACAAACATAAACACACGCACTTCTTGGTCGTGACTTCATTCAAACCGCTTTTATAAAATGTGAAAAAAATAATTACGAGTCAAAGGGGTTCATTTATATTTGTTCTCATCCAATGTCGCGCATGTGGTTGTGTGACTGAGGCCTCTGTGTCAGCGCTTGTGCAGTGCCACAGACGTCCCGGCTGGAAGCCTGAGGGCTCCCACGATGATTTTTTTTATGCTCCAAGTTGAACGATTTCAGCTTCGCATTTTTCACCTTGTTAAGCCCACTAACTCCACGGCTTATTTGACAGATGGGAGACGGCGTTAAGCATTTGCACAGCTGAAGAGAATGCAGCGTAGTGGTTGCATAGATAGGCCCTTAAAGGATATAGAACAGAGGCCTATAATGTGATTTCCTGGTGTTTTCCACAGTGTGACAGCTCTCTACCTCTGTGGAGGATTAGGAATAGCGATGCTGTCTGGGTGTGCACTGATATGGATATGGCACAATAGGGATGCATATGGCAAGAAACTACTTTCTATAGAACTCAAGTAGTCTTCCTGTTCTCATGTATGGCTGATGTTGAAGCAGAGAAACAACTACAATTTCACATTCAGGTGGTCAAGCCAGACAAATGTGTCAGGAGTAGCGGAGTGTATCGCTGTGATGGCTCATTCCTATTTGTGGATCGGGCATTGTGTCGTTTTCGTTGTATGGTCTGTTCTGGATGACCACAGACGCACACCACTAATGGAGAGTTTTTAATTTTCCATTTGTGCATCAGGTATCATCCACATCTACTGCCATGGTTCGTGCAGTGAATATGATTTATTGTGGCCTATGAGCTTCATGGAAGTTCAACAGGATCTTCTGCATTGGGTCTTGCAAACGCACTAAGGTAGTGCGTTCGCATCTGTGACTTGGACTGTTTTGTAGAGACATTGGGAAAGTAAAGTGTAAATACATGCTATTGAGAGGAGGAATACAAAAAAGTGGCATCATGTGCAACTGACTTTATTGAGATGCTTGGCCACTTCCAGCAATGAGTGTCTAGAGAAACCTTAAATATCTGACCCCCCCCCCCCCCCCATCTGGACATCTGTGAAAAAGAGCTTCATAGCTCATTGGATTTCTACAGGATAAATATTCTTATTTTTAACCTCATGCGCGCAGGAGGATATCATTAAAAGTTCTACACAGACAGGTTCACAATACAGTTGCAGTACTGGCCACCATGAAGCCCAGTGGATTTGGGAGATTTGCATGGTCCACCAAACCTTCCTCCAAAGCACGTTGGCCTTCAGGCTTTCTTGTGAGTTCTTCGTTTCAAGCAAAACTTGTACATAGCGACCTTACTTGCGTTGTTGCCTGATGATGGTGTGCCCTCCCTGGGTTCGCGACTGGGCCACAGTGCGTAGGTGGAAGAGATTAAGCTCGGTACAATCAATACGTACGCCCATTTCCATTGGCGTATCTGAGCCGAGCCAACTGGCTGTTTACCGTGCCGAGTGAGAATTGGACTGTGATTACGCTGTCCTAACAAGCAGTGCCAGGGGCAGGGATGACGCGTTCATTGTGTGTGGCGTCATTCGGCGGTATAATTCAAATGCAGCGTCACCCCGTCATCATTATGCATCTAGGACTCGTTCATTACTTGTCACTTTGGTGGCATGGCGCACGCCTCAGTTTCTGCAGTGGAGAAATAAATCTCACATGGCCTAAAACGTGCCGGGCTGGCTCGGCATGGTGTCAGCGTGGCTTGGCTGTGCAGTGGAAAAGATGTTTGGATAGGTCCAATTAGATGTGTGCTTATGTTCACGCATCCATTTGGTAGTGACTTGACCCAGGATTGCTCAAACGGTATTGCGTGTGTTACACTCGTATAACTTTAACGTACATCCCGTATGAATGAATTAATACATCCTGTATGCTGTACGTTACCATGTTCACAGACTCACAGTGAGTCGGCAGTTAGTGGACGTCACTTTCCAGCATGTTCGCATGGCCCCTAAAGCAGCTCTAGCTACGGACTGTTTTGGAAAAGATAGTCGCTTATTGGGCATTAGAGATGACACGGGCGGCAAGACGGGTTGACATATAATTTTAAAACCACTGGAATGTTAAGCGCAATCCTTTAATGGCATGATGAGGTCATTTGTTTGTCCCCGAAATAGCCTCAGATGTGTTTGTAGATGTACTTTTGACGGATTAATTGTGGACTCTACATGCACGAGGTCACTGTGAATGTTGTGACGTTTTCTTCAGTTGGAATAGCGCTTGTTAGGGCGAGGCACCTGGGGGGGGGTCCAAGGTGACGAGAGCGAGCGCTACCCTGAAATAAAACCAAAGCGTACGCGTGTTGTCACCCACGTGGCTCCGGTGTTCAGTGCCGATATGGCCCTGTGTCTATCGGCCCTGGTAAAGTGCGCCGCTCTCCTTCAACAGGGGCCGTGTAAACTCTGCCAGATAAGGGGACGATGAGTAAGCGGATTTTTTCCAGGCGCCTACGAGGGCTGATGGACGAACCGGTGCGCGATTGTTCGTGTTCAGAGCCATGAACCTGGCAACCTGAGTTTAATTCCCGACCACTGTTTGCGTCAGTGGCGAGCGAGCGGTATCTGAACTGGTTTTGGTTTAGTCCCCCCCCCCTTCGCCAACCCCCCACCAAGCGGCGTGACGCAGGGCTGTACATTCAAACTACCCCGTGGCACACGTGGGGCGTGGAGGCCTTCTTCAGTACTGGATTGACAAAGTGCTGTAACAAAAATAATTTTGCAATATTGCTCAAGCACAAGCTTGTAAATGTCACGGCGACCACCAATTCTAAGGCCTTTCCAGCTCTGGCGAGCAGGCATGTGTTGTGTACACAAGAGCCTAATTGTGTGGTTAGAGTAATATGGGTTTTTCCTACGATGCAGCCAACTTTGGTAACGTGTGAGCCTGTGCTTCCTGGTGGCACCAAGACTGGGATAAGATGTATTTGCATGTCGAAAGGGTCAGATGATGCAACGGTTTTTGGAAGAGCATGGAATTTAGATTTGTATTGAAAGAATAATAGGAGGTTGACTTATTGTTGTCCTCATCAGGACAGTGGTTGGTCTGTCCACAGTTCGTACATTTTTTGGCAACTTAAAGCCTCTTTAAATATAAAATGTGATCAGACTTTATAGAATATTAGACAACCGTCAATCGCTGTGTGATGTGAATTCTAACGATGCTTGGGAAAAGCGAGAATGCTGAAATTGGCAGAATTATACTTAAGTCTGTTTACACTGCAACTAGAAAAATGTAAACCTCTTTTTTTAATCATAAGTCATCAATCTACTGCTAGATGAACGACATCCTTATGTTGTGGCCATCTATCATTACCCTGCAATGCCACAGTCCGCCTCATCGGAGTATGAAATGTTGCCTCTGGGGAGGTGTGCCATGGTGCAAAGCTGGGAGATGTAGTGGATGGGTGGCCTATGCCTCTTTGCCCTTGGGGGAAAATGTGTCCCTAGTTAGGTATTGTTCGCCGTTGTCCTTATTAATAGTCAGAAATGTAGCCCTGGCAGGTATACCGCCTGTGACGCGTACACAATGCAGCCACCCTGTGTTTCCGTGTATAATTGCGGAAAGTTCTTGCTTTTATAAAGCAATGACGATCAACACCATGAAAGACAGAACAAGAGCAGGGTGGGAGGGCCTTTATGGTAGGTGAAAGAGGATCTGCTAATGTATCTGAAGACTACAGTTTTCAATCGGTGCGTACGGCCATCTGTGACATGGATCAGAAACATGGACGCCGAATAAGAAAGCGGAACAAAAGCTGCCAGTTGTGCAAAAGAGCGTAGAGAGACGGCAGCTCGGATCGGCACCGAGAGGCACGTGTGGCCCAATGGGCCCGCGGCCGAGACCGGAGTACGCGACAATTGGCGCGTGTGTGCGGGTCACTTCTTCCCGTCGTAGCCTCAATTCTTCACTCTGTTGCTTTTGCTGCATTGACACATTAACGTATTGGCGGTACACCGGTGGGCGGTATTAAAATAAAACTACATTTTTGCAATAATTATTCATTTTTCCGCAATTCGCAACCCGGGTCAGAAAATCTTGCGGAGTTGGTGGTGGTGGGTCAAAATCAGTTCTCGTGATGTCGAAGCAGTCGGAAGACGAACATTACATGAGCAGCCAAACACGAAGCTTCGCAGGCTGTTGGCGTATCGCAGCACCCAGCCTGATGACGGATTGGCTTGCTCTGTGTTCCAAAGGAAGATTTCACTTCTCGTAACCCGAGAGTTGTTCAGACGGTTCCTCGATTCAACGGACCCAAATTAACGGTGAATGTTGACCGTTTTTAGCAAGTCTCAGTAAAATGAATAAACCTTCGAATCGCGTAACACTTGGCGACAGGGTCAATTAAAGACTGTTAAACAGATTTGCTGATTTTTTAGACTTTTCTGAGGACTGGTATGTTATGCTGCACTGGTGTGCTGCCAAATACGTCCACGTGTCAATAGCCCCGATTATAATTATTAAAATATATTTTTGTTAAAGTTATATCCATGATTATTGAGATGTACAAAAACACCCGTTGATATTTCTGAAGTCAGTTAGTATGATGATTAGATAATATTACGACGTTTGATAATTATTGTGTGAATATTAATCACTCAGTCAAATTGCCCTTGGGGTTAATATTTCCAGTTTACCTTTGTACAAGACAATATAATTTGTCTCGTTCTGTGCCCCTAAAGCACTTATTAACGAAATGCACCACCTATGCAATCACCAAACACCGTTGATGTTGACTTTATATGGTTATTAAATGATAAT
This sequence comes from Petromyzon marinus, assembly GCF_048934315.1. Taxonomy (NCBI): domain Eukaryota; kingdom Metazoa; phylum Chordata; class Hyperoartia; order Petromyzontiformes; family Petromyzontidae; genus Petromyzon; species Petromyzon marinus. Next base: position 1,338,651 of record NC_133711.1, on the reverse strand, counting down.
GTGTGGGAGTGTGCAAGCGAAATGCTAAATTAAGCAAGAGATAATAACATTCAAATCTACGTGGAACTTAATTACAAATCGGTACCTAACCGATTTGTAATTTGGTAACAGTAACCTATTAATAACAATTCCACTCATAGTACCATTATAAAACAAACATTCCTGATAACAATTTAGCAATAATAATAGTAACATTTATTTTAACATAACTCACAAATGTGAACAGTAAAATAACTAAAAACATAGTCATATCGTACTGTGATTTGAGTATCATGGTAATCTTTCACGGTTCCGGCACATTGGAGCGGAGGCTGCACCGGGCCTGCACGGTGCGGGCGGTTCTCCACGTCTGCCCGCCGTGCTGATCCGGAGCCAAACCTTGATGCACTGCTGGCCTCACAAGATGGCCGAATCTGTCTGGGGGGGGGGGGCCAAGCAGGGCCAGGACCGGGGCTAATGACACGTTCGTTACACGTGTCCACCAGTCGGTATATCAAGAGGCGTCACAGCGATTCGCAACTTTGCTGCTGCTGAGGCGGTTACCTGGCTTGACTACCTGAATGTGAAATTTGAGTCGTTGCTATGCATCTACATCAACCCTTGTGACGGGAAGAAGTCGGCGTAGGTGAAACACGGCGTCGCCCACGCGCGCGTCTCAACCCGTATATCGCGCTCGGGGCCTTGCAGTGGAAACACAGCTGGACGCCTCGCGAGCCACACCGGGGCTGGCTCGGCGAGGAAAGCCCTCGAGCGCCGTTTTGCCCCCAGTGCGTTTTAACGGCGACGCGGGGCCTCGTTCGCGTCCGAGGACGAGGGGGGGCGAAGTCGCGGAGCGCCCCGGCGCAGACGCCCGCTTGCGGTTTTGAGTTGGAGGCGTTGCCGCAGCTGGCTGCGGCTCGCAATTTTTCACCTTTTTTTCTGTTGCCCCCTCCCAAAACACTGGCTTCTCTGTGCATCTCAGGAGGGTGGCATTCAGGGTCGTGGCATGGTGCCAGTCTCATGTGGAAATTAAGTCACGTTTTAAAGAAAATGTGGCGCGGTCTCACCAGATGATGCTAACTTTACCAACCTTGCAAGAGAATACGAGGAAGATGAAGATGATGGGATGAGTTGACTCTTGCAGGAAATATGATTGCTGTCATGGTTGAGAAGATATGGCTACTAAATGGCAATGGCTGCAACAGTAATAATCGGTGTTTGTATACCGCATAAATGCGTCATTCATGAAAACTGCATCTCGCAACGCTGCACAATCCATAACACACGGAGGCACACACATATACTATATAATGAGCCAAGAATGTGTGTGTCCCGCGCGTGACGTCACTCCACATGAGCCCCCCCCCGCGTGACGTTACTCCACTTGAGGTACACCCACCGTCATTAATATTCATGAGTGGGTGGATTTTTACACTGATGCAGAGAAAGGTCGAACTGAATTCAATAATTTATTTCGCAAAGTCGCTTCAAATATGACGTTTCTTTACAGAAAGCGACGGTGAAAAATAAATCTACGCTACATCCGTGCTTGACATCACTGCAAAAGAGCCCCCCCCCCCATTCATTAATATTCATGCCCGCGTGAAAATTTACACTAACGCACAAGACCATTAGCAGGTGACGTCACTCCACATGGGGCAACCCCCACACCCCCCTCATTAATAATCATGAGCTGAACAATTTTTCTATTTAATATTTCAGATTTACTGCAATATACACCCGTCCTTGGACGGGCAAAAATGCTAGTATTTATTAAGATGCTGTAAACCAATTAGTGATTGTTTATACATGTGAGAGGAAACTAGAGAGAGCACCTGGATAAAAGCCTCATGTGCGAGGAGGAAACACTATATCCCATTGAGATGAACGTTAGTGCACCCTCGCTGTACCACCTTCTGGTGAACCAGGCTATGGTACCTCGGCACCCACGCAAAGGGAGTTTTGCCACGTTTGTGAGATCTAGCAACCTGCGTCTCCACTGTGCTGGATTGCAAGCCACTTGCATCGCAAGATCCGCCGGCATATTGACCGCTTAACCCTGCGTCATGGTGGAGGTAGCGGAGGTAGCACATGTGCATGGGTCGGCAACCAAAGTCACAAGAAGTTAAATTTTTTTTCTGATTCTGTGTAAAAAAAACCTAAATATTTTAAGAGCCGCAATGCACGTGAATATGGGACGGTGGATCCTTAATAAATTACTGTCACAAAGCAGTCCTTAAAGAGCCGCATGCGACCGGAGCCGTAGGTTGCCGACCCCGGCTGTAGTGTAACACAGGTTGGGGTGATGGTCCAACTGGCGTTTCGCAACGTCTGATCTCAGTGCAGTATATTTGATATGATGCTGCCACCAGCCTGTAATACAAAACATCCCCCTTATCAAAACTGTGTGGTCCTTCACCATGAGAGGAACTAGCTCAGCCGAGTGGCTCGGTAAACATGCTGACATCCTCTCCAGCCAAAGAGAATCCCAATCAGCTGCAAAGCATATGTGCAGTCCAGAGACAACATGTGTGCAGGCCAATACAAATAGTCCAGTACAGCGTGTAAGGAGGCCTCTTTAGCGAAGAAGCCTTCCTGGGCAAGATTGAAAAAGCAGTTGGTAGTTGAGTTCTGCGGTGGAGTGCTGGCACGGTGTCAGCGCATTGCACTGTGAACCCATTGACTCGAGTTCAATTGCGGTGAAGTATGGTCAAGCAAACCCCCATGACCGATACGGCGTGGGGGAGGCAATGGACGGTAGGAAATTTAAGTTCGACATTTACACCACCTACAGTGCTCACATTGTGACATTAGGGAGGCAAAAATTAAGTGTTTTTAGTTGTTAAAATATTTTGCCTTAAATCACTTGATAGAACATCCTTTTTACAAGGGTGTGCAGAGTGTCGAGCGGAAGAGAAATAGCAAACGCATAATAACACGAATTCAAACTCCTTTAAATGTACAATGTATACAGGATAAGTAGTTGCCTTAAAATGTAAACCAGGTGCGGTGTGTACATTCCAGCACTGGGGATATAAAGGCGGCCCAGGCGTGGTGCTGGCTAACCTCGTTGGGCTGTGCCGGCCTACGTAGGTGCTCGCTAACAGCCTTTGCCCCATCAGCCTGTCAAAGGCTATATGGGGGGGAACTTTGTGTTTTGGGAAATGTGTGGAGGACGCTTCAGGTTGTTGATGATGATGTGTGGAGGAGGTGGGGGGGATGGGCTACATGTGTTGTTTGTGCTGTCCATGCCCTGGGTCATGGGTCCAGAATACCCAACCCTCTTGTTTTGGGTTTCTGAGTTGTGAGATTAATGAGTCAAACGGGTGCCTTACTGTGGTAGTGTTGTAAGTGACGTTTATCCTAAACAACATTTTACAAAGCAGTTTGCTTGTAGAAATGTGACGGTTCTTCAAGTCGTCTCCTTCTTTGTAACCCGTTCCTGGCTCTCTTACCTCCTGATGATGCTGAGTGACTGAGCCAGCTCAAATTAACCTTTTCTGGCAGAATGTAAGCTATGGGGGAAAAAACCCTTAATATAATAATTAAACGGTGTTTAAAATGTTTGTAAATATTCATTGGTGTCCTTATTTAGCCAGTTGAACTTAAACGCCTGTTTTACTACTTTTCTTAGTGACATGTCCCCCTACTTTATTACCGCATAGTTAATTAAAAACAACTTAGTAAATTTGTTTACAAGTTTCTCGTAAAAAAAACATGTACGCGTGCATTTAGGTGACTCGGCACTTACAAAAGGATTGTTTACAGGGTCCTTTAATATCCGCTTTCTAGCGGGCGGCAACGCTTTGGTAATTTCCCCGTATGTATTTTGGGTCGCTGCAGGAATGAAATCTGTGTGGCTGTGGAAGCCAGCCTCGTCCACTATAAAACCTCTGGGCTGCCCGAAAAGGATAATGACGTTGTTTTGCCCTGCGCCATTTCAAGATGTGTCCTGTTTACCGCGCGTGGGCACGTCCCGGCTGCGGCGCTGGCACACCGACACCGAGCGAGCGCCGTGGTGCTGGTGCTGGTGGTGGTGTTTAAATGCAGACGAGCAGCGGGGTCTCCAGTCTAGCCAGATTGCCGATCCTCAGTCTGCGCAGAAGGTGACTGCAGCTAAGTTGGAATTGAAAGAGTAGTAATGTGCATTTGAAATTATGAAGAAGGGTTTTCTGGTTGTCCACAAACCAATTTTCTTTATATTTTGTACATAGCATAGGTTGTGTGGGAGGGAATATTTTTGGAGGTAGCAAAATCTATATTTTTACTTGTTATTTTATTTCCTTCCACAACTCGCATATCTACAACTCACATCAGGGTCAGCTGATCATGAGTTTATCCGGATGCATATAAAATGCCACACGTTTAGATTCCCGACCCCCAAAAGAATGGCTCTATGGAGGTTTTGATGGCTATCACTTTTGGTTGTTGGGCAGGTTCAGCCTAAAGGTCGCAGTTGGTCCCGTGCAGTGTGACGTTAAAGCCAATATAAAGCGAGCATTAGCAGTGAATGTTGTATTTCTAGCTTGCGTACCCACGTAAATTATACAGTGCACGCTTTGCTGCGATGATCATAAACACTGCCATGTGGCAGAAATGTGAAGCTGGCACTGCAGTTTATCACTCTCTGTTGTAAGGCAGTGTTATAATGATGATGATGATGACGGTGACACGTCTTCAATTTATACCTGTACATCAACTGCCAATTCAGTCTTCACAGTGCGCTTGTACTTTTGTGTTGAACAGGTTTATGTATATGTGTTAAAACGGGAATATGTTCCAGTATAGAACAAATATTGATTCGACCGCTGTTGGCCATGGCGATGTTTTAACGGCAAACTTTCCGTGCCGCCACACTTCAGCGGAGCCCACTGGAGCCCTCGATAAATCGCGGGCATCTTTCACGCGGTGCGTACACGGCGTGTGCTCGCGGGATGCGCAAAGAGACTCTTTGGACTAACGCGCGCCTGCGCGGACGCAAGCACCCGCGTGCTCTCGCCGTCCCTGGGATGCGTGTCACCGGTCACCACCGGGTCACGTGTAACTTGGCTCGCGTCAAAGGGGACAAACAAACCCCAGACGTTTTGTTCGCCCCGTGCCCTGTAATTGCTACGGCTGGCCCCGGGGGGAGGGAGGGGGGTATTGTTGGGGGGGAGGGGCTTGCTGGGAGGGGGGCTTGTTGGGGGGTGGGGGGCTAGCAGGGCGGGGGGGGCTGTTGCTGCTGCTGCTGGGGCCAAGCGGATATGGGGGCCTCCCAGCTCCAACAGCTGTTTTTGTAACCGGAGACGCACGTGGTACATCACGTGCCGGTGTTGTCCCAAAATATCAGCCGGCGCCGCCGCTGCTGCTTCTGCCTCTCCACTGCCTTGGGCAGGCGCACTGACTCACTCACTCGCGAACACTTACTCGATCATTCACTCGGTCAACTCCCAGCCTAACCACTCACTCAACCGTTTGCTCATTGCCTCACACACTGGCTTCACTCGACTCCTGACACAACTACTTTTGTATTCTTGTGTATGTTAATATGTTCAGGAAATAAATGCCAATGTTTGAGGTTTGCTAGCCACGAGAGGGGCTTCAAGAGAGTTTGTAGGATTGCTATTCTGCCCTTGAATGAGCGCAGACGACAGTGGTTTACTATACGGTTCAACCACTCGCTCAATCGTTCACTCATTGGCTCACTCATAGCTCACTAGCTCCCATCGTCACTCAAGCACTCCTCCAATTATTCGGTGCCCATCTCTTCACTCTCTTGCTTGCTCGCTTACTGCATGCTCGCCCAGTTTACAGAGTTTGGGGCACGGTGAAAGAAACTGCTGAGCCATCTAAATCCAGCAGTACTGTGTAGTCCGCGATCAAGCAATATTCGTTTAACTAGGTGAAAATCCTGAGATTCCTTTTCGCTTTTCAATAGAGACCTGTGTAACCTTAATTATGTAGTGTTGTTGTTTTTATTTTTTGTGACATTGAAGTCATAAGCATTGAAAGATTTAAAGCTCAAAATAGACCTTTATTTAGACACACGAGAGAGACTCATTGAGGCCTGAGGACTCGTTTTCCCCGCAGTTCATCAGCAGGTAATTGTGTACACTGTGTGTTGTATGCGCATACCTGTACACGGCGACCTGTGATGTCACGTAGCGTTTATATCCACTTTACGACAGACACAACATACTTTGGTCATTTTCAGCTTTGGTGGCTCGTGGGTTGAAAATTACTAAATTGGCGTTACCCACGCAGCATCAGTCGGCGCCCCCCTACGGGCAGACTAAGGCCCGCGTGGAGGTCAGGTGCTGAGTCACCTTGTGCCGAACAGGGACAACTGCCACTGGGGGTGCCCTTAAAAATGTTTGTGATGATTTAAGGCGCTTGCAAAATTCCCTGTACGTACGTGTTTATTTTGAACTTCTTTCGCACCGTCCGTAGCCAACCGCGCTAATTGTAGGTGCGGGGGAAGGACAATAAACTAAACACAAAAAGCAGTTTTAAAGAAATTGGTTTTCAATCTAGATGTAAAAGTGCACAGCTGCATCCTCTGATACTCCCGGCCGTAAGGAGCGTTCTACAAATATTATTAAACTAGTTCAGGGTAAAAGTTTTCAATAAATACAATAATTAACCTGATATGATTTGTTACAATTTTTATGTAAAAAAACATTGTTGACGACTTGATTCAACTTGTATTTAAAGACGTACCCATCATAAACCACTCAATTTAAAGATTCCGTTATTTTTCTATTATAAAGAACAAAAATTAATTAACGTAATACTCTGTGAAGGGAAGCTCCTGTGTTTGAACGTTTTCGTATTGTTCAGGTTTGGACATTTGAAAATGTGTTTTTTTTTGTTCAAACCCAATTTGATCCGAAATATCTCAAACAATAAAAAATTGAACAATGGTTCTAGTTTTAATTTAATTTGCTGTTTAACGCTCTAACAAACGAAAAGAATGGAATCTTATATTTTGAATGGTTTCTGAATGACACGCACGAACATGTTTATGGGGCACTTAAAATCAATATTTGGGATCCTTAAAATAAAAAATCTCTGATTTTCAGATTTTTCATGTTGTTTGCGTCCTAAAAGCTACCGATGTACCACATTTCAGCTATGTACCTTGTCGGGAAATACCCTAGACGTTACTGGATGTACAGATTAAGGTCTTTCTTTACATCAGGGGTGGGGAACCTTTTTTTTGCCAAGGGCCATTTGGATATATATAACATCATTCGCGGGCCATACAAAATTATCAACTTAAAAATTAGCCTGTTCTATTTGGTCAAACAGTTAATTAACTCACCCCTAATGTGATGGCTGGAACTGCTTCTGTTTGGTGAGGCGTGTGATGTTAGCTGGTATTGATGATGTTGCTACTCGCAGCTGCTTTTCCAGGTTTGCTCCTAGATTTATTGAATTTTGAGTCCCGTCTGCGGTTGCCTTGGCAGAGCCACACCAAATGATTTCGCGGGCCTCATACGGCCCACGGGCCAGACGTTCCCCACCCCTGCTTTATATGGAGAGATTTAGCGGCTATAAAATAGGCGAATCAAAACGCTAATATTGGGTATAATAATAAGTACAGATATCCTTATTGTGCTCCGTTACAACTGTGTGGTGTAAGTGACCACAAAGTGCATCCAACATAATAACCTTGTTCGACAGATTCTATCCATTGGGCACATATTTAGGTAAACAGCTTTCCCCTCTGTGCACGGCCTGAGCAAAACGCCGCGGTACTCCTCCGAGACTTACGCACCAAGCAGACACCACGAGTCACCGAAAATCACCATCAGGTGGAGAAACCTGTGCACAATATCGAAACCCTTAATACAGATCGAATTAAATGATGTGCACACACGCATTACACGCATACACTCACCAAGGCAAACACCTTATTAACTTACAGACTGGGGGAGGTGGGAAGGGACATTTTAATGAGCGCCTATTAAAGGTGACACTGCACCGTGGGGGTGGTGAGCCAGCACTCTGCTGCTGCTGCCCCTTCATCTCCAGAGTGCTGCTGCTGCTGTTTACGCTGGTTTATTTCAAGTATTTTTAAAATATAATTACAACAGTATATTTCGATACAGGCGTCCCTCAGTTGCCATGCCCCCCCCACTCCATAGTGCGAATTTGCAGTTACGCAATTCATCTTTAGGGACATATTCACAGTTTCGCCCTCAAAAAATGTTAGTTAAAAAAATATGACGGTTTTATTTCTATGATTACTGTACGAATGCAGCGTTATTTCCAATTCACTTCAGTGGCGGATTTGTTGTTATCGTCCGGTTTATGATGCCGATTGGCATGCAATCACCATTCTCTCTCTCTCTTTGCCCTGTCCAAACGTGAACCGCTGCAATGTCTTATTGCTTTGTAACTCGCAGATGGCAGTGAGGCGGTCGCGGTCGTGGAGCTGCCAGTTCGCTTTATGAAACGTTTTCTGGCCCCCCTTCCAGACTTTCCTGTTTTCGCGTTGTATGTTTGCACATTGAACTTCTTTCGCACGTTACGTAGCCAACCGTGCTAATCGGAGGCACGGGCTACCACTGTGTGGGCCGTGTGCTCGCCGCTACCGTTTAGAGTTTGTACATTTGGCATTGCAGGGTGTCGTGGTTTGAGTTGTAAAACAACCCGGCACATTCACCAATAACACTGTGGTCGTTAAAATAAAAAAATATACATAATGGGTGACGTTTTGGGCTGTGGCCCTTCTTTATAGCACAAATAGGGCGATCAGAGAAACATTGGATAGTTATATTACTACATGTAGCAATATGTTCATGAGCGAGATGCCAATGTTGAGAGCTTCAGGAGAAAGTTGGTTTAGTTTTGTTGTTCCTCCTCCGTTGAAGGTGCACAGACAGACCACAGTCGGTTACCAAGTGGTCGATTGTGGATAATAATCTGAGTTGGAGACTGCACTCTACACCATGCGGCCTAATGATACAAACATTACTGGATTCATCTTCAGTCATGTGGCATGAAGTCTCAGGTGTGATACCAGTATTACGTGAATTGGTCCCCTGTTAATTGGATTTTTTTGTTTATGTATAAAGGTGTTGCCTGTATTTCATCGTCCTCGTGATACTGTGAATGAAAGATTGTGGATTACGGGGTTTTCTTGGGACAGCAGGCTAACATCGCTGGGTCTGCCCAGGTAACACACTGTGTGTCTGACCTTTATCCAGAGAAGCCTCGCGAGGCTCCTGCATTGTGGCGTTTGACCAAATCCTTTTTAACGAGTGCTTTACACAAAGCAGGAAACCGAGGTAGCTAACCCACATAAAATCCACGCATTCCAGAAGATAACACTTAAGTTCACACAGATGGGTCCCTAACCAACTTCTGTACAGTTGGCTTACCATGGATATATATACCCTAGCTTATTGCAGATAAAAGGAGTTTCATTGCCTGTTCCTCGCGGTTTAAAAAAAAATATTTTAAAATAATGTAAACATTCACAATTACATATAGATGTTAAACACATGCAGTGAATGAGAATTCGTAAAGTCCATGATTAATTTCTCCTTAGTCGACGTGCTTTGTATTGCACCTTGTTGCTTGTGTTACCGGCAGCCGGAATGCAGGTCTGGTGTCCCGTAACCCCGCGGCTGTCGCCATGGGTGACGTGGAGTTAAAGGATTTTAAATAACAACTGTGTTCTGTCAGGAGTGATGGGCGGAGAGGGAGGTAGTGTAGGTAAACCAGAAAACAATGGATCTCGGTGGATATCAGCGTGTAAACACTTGGATCTTTTTGTAAACATGGGCATGGTGCCGATAAGACTTGACACAACATACCAGTCATGTGTGTATAACAAACCATAGCAGCCATGTGTATAACACCATACCAGCCATGTGTGTATAACACAACATACCAGCCATGTGTGTATAACACAACATACCAGCCATGTGTGTATAACACAACATACCAGCCATGGTGTGTATAACAAACCATAGCAGCCATGTGTATAACACCATACCAGCCATGTGTATAACAACATACCAGCCATGTGTGTATAACACCATACAAGCCATGTGTGTATAACACAACATACCAGCCATGCGTGTATAACACAACATACCAGCCATGTGTTTAGCGAGTTCAACTGAGTCGCAGACATACTCTTGGAGGCAACACGTTTATTTAACACCAACACACGGGGTAACTGCCCCTTAGAATGCCAACCTATGGTGGTGACCACCAGGCTAGCTACACTAATTACAACGTAACTATCTACAGGTCCACGTGTTGGAGACTCTGTAGAACGTAGGAAGTAGACGAAGGTTGCTTCAGGATGAACAACAACGCCGGTCCCTCTGTGGGACCCGGCTTATATCCTCTGTGACGTGGCTGCCTCCGCCCTTGGCCACGACCACCTTCCAGAATCCACGAGCAGGATCTGGACCCCGACCATGTGACCACCCCTAGCCCCCACTTGGGGCCCCTTTGTAGACTTAACCGATCGTGTGTCTTCTCGGGTCAACCAGAGTGCACAGCCTCCAGTAACCCCTTTCCATACGGCCGGCACTTCCACACCCTGTCCAGTAGGGCTGGCACTGCGCGCCAAGCGTGGTGCCATGCAGCGCGATCCATCAGCGTTGCCCGAGCCCCTCTAGGGCCGGTACTACACCCACACCACTAAGGTGTCCGCGATGTCGCTACACCGCACGCCGTGCCTCTCTAGGGCCGGCACTACACAGTGACTTCCCGTGATGTCACTACATCTGTGTTAAGCTTGGTAAAACAAGATTGCCAGCTGGGATAGCACAAACATGACGTTATCCCAATAGACACAGAGCAAAGTAATTCGTGTGAGTAATTCCTGTTGAGGCTGACATGTTACAGAGTCGATTCATCTTCATCATCTCTCTCTGCGATGAGTAAAGCGAGTATCACCTGGTGTATGTGTTTCTGTGTGGGGGTGGTGAAGGGGGCAGAGTCAACAGTGGTTGTTATTTGATGGGGCCTGAATCCCCCGTAGGGACACTCAGGTTCCAACATGGGCTCATGAACAACAAGAGAGATCCCCAGTGTTTGAAAACACAAGGCCACTCTGACTTTGACGGAGATCCATATATAGACAAGAGGACTAAAGGCGAGGTTTGTGCTTCAAGTCAGTTGTATGGGACAGAAAGGCCCCACATCTCTGGCAGTCTTGATTTCAACTGTTGAAGGGATGAGATGGTATACAGGAGGTTGTGGGTTCAGATCCCGACCCTGACGCCTGTATATTTTGAGTTTGCGTGTCTCTCCCTGTGGCCATGTGAATTTTTATCCAGGTGCTGCGGTTTTTCCCCTCCACATTTAGAATCAACGTGCGTTTTGGAGTATTTGGCTCCTATAAAAGTTCCACTTGATCAGCCACTCCCATTGAGCTATCATTTGTGATAGCCAGATCGCTTCTGGAAAAAGAGCTGCGCAACTCAGTGGGCCCTTACCCGGTAAAAATAAAAATAGATAGCAGTAGAGTTTCAGAAGAGAGGTTGAACGCCGCTCCATATCATGCGAGCCGTCATGACCTTAAGTGGTGATGACGAGCAGGCGGCGGTGGTGGTGGTTGCAGAGTGGGGAGAGAGTGGTGTGAAGGGCTCGAGCTGGTCATGTTGAGACCAAGGGCAGCGGCACGAGCCAGATTTACCCAGTGCTTTGAGAGAACTCATCCGAAGGCAAAGCGTTGTATACAAGGCGGAGCATCCAGTCTTTTTTTGTTGCAATCTTATAGCATTAAAACCACATGCCCCCAGTTTGCCTTTATATTCTGTGCGTTCGCAAAACATTCCAAGCATAGTCTTTCTGAAAGAGAGTTCCGTGGCTCGATTCAGGCTTTTTTTTGGTAAATCGAGATTCGTTTTTATCATTTATATTTTTAAGATCTGGACTGTCAGAAGGAGCAAGATGGCAAAATAGTGTATCCACTCATGAAAGATGGTTCTCGGGCCTCGGTCATTGAGATGATAATGCTCTGATGGCGAGTGATGGTTTAATAAACGTGATTTACTGCCTTTGCATCGCCATGGCACTGCTGGCTGAGCACCAACTCGGAATTGTAGTCATGAATTCAAATTGCACTCAGGGTTCCACTCAGACAATCATTTTTTCCAGAGCATCGCTTTGTGGTAGACACTAAAACCCAGTCAGGAATGTTGAATATGCTCGCCGTCGAAGAAAGAAGGTGGTCATGGCATCGCACGCTTTCCGGTGGCACTTCTGCGGCCGTCTGGAACGCTCTTCTGATATTAGGAAGCCACTGGAGCTGTGCATTTAGTTTTTCAATCACCTTTTAAAATGCTTTTTGTTTCGATTTAAAGCTTTCGTGACTGCAAGGATTCATCTTCTTTGGTTCTTTCGGTAAAGTCACGTAGAATGAGAATAAAATAAGAAATTGATAAAAAAAAATAACACAATAATATAGTCGTGAGAATATTATTGTGTTATTTTATCAATTTCTTATTTTATTCTCATTCTACGTGACTTTACCGAAACAAATAAAATGCTTTTTGTGTTTAGTTTTGTTGTCCTTCTCCCGCACCTCTGATTAGCGCGGTTGGCTACGTACGGTGCGAAAGAAGTTCAACATACATACATGCGCGTGTACAATATCCATCACTGCCGTTGACGAGTAGCGCCCCATCGCTCGCTGGAGCCGGGGGGCACTTTGACTGAACGTCACTACAACAGAGCTGGATCTGTTCTAGATTAGTAGTTTAAGATGGTTTGTTATTCACCCTTGGGCTTAACGATCGCGTGCTGACCATTAACGCGGCGTTCCCTTGAGCCTCGGAAACTCGAGCGGCGGCACATTTTGTCTCGGGGAACTCTTACGTAACTTTTCGTGGAAAAGCGGGGCCCGCCGACAGCGACACTTATTGCCGTGTTTCGAATCGCATCGGGTAGCCCAAAAATAAATAATATTAATAAAACGTGGTCGTCCCCGTATCGGCGGGGCGGCCCTTACATAAGAGGAGGTGGGGGAGCGTGCTCGCCAGGGAAGGGATGCGGCGGCGGTGAGTGGACGGTGAGCAGACGGTGAGCGGACGTTCGCCGCGCAGCTTTCTGGCAGGCCCGGGCAGGTCTCGGCTGACGTTGGCCCCAATTTTAGCCAGAACGACAACAGCCTCAGGAATTCTGCGCGGGGTGGGTGACACGTGGGGATGGCGGGGTGGGTGACGCAGTGTGGGGGTGGCGGGGTGGGTGACGTGGTATGATGGGTGACGCGGTGTGGGGGCGACGGGGTGCAGGTTACGCGGTGTGGGGGGTCGACGGGCCAAACGGTCTCGCGCTTGCTGCACGGCAGCGCCTGCTGCCGTGTGATCCGAACCTTTGACAGCAGCAGCAATGGTGAGATACTGCGCTTAAATGCTAGGCAGCGTTCTGGGTTAGGTAGGTGGGTGGACGAGTGTGGCTGGGCAGTAGTGGATAGGTCGGTGAATAGAGAGGCAGACATTAGTAAAATAGATAGGTGTGTCGTAGGTAGGTCAGTACATTTATGTATAGGTAGCTAAGTGCATGGGTTGCTAAGTGGGGAGGTGTGTCCAGGCAAGTTCGTTGATCAACTCTGTCTGCAGCACCAATCGGATGTGGAGTGGACACTGCAGCCGTCAGACTTCCGCCTTCCTCCTCAAGGTAGCCTCGGGGGGATATCTCTCGCGCTACGTAGGACATGGAGCCACACAAGTTGACTGTGACAGGCATTTTGGTTCCTTTCTCACGAAGGGTGAGAAACCCTCCTGGAACTCAAGGCAGTTGTTTGGCCTGCTAAGGGAAAGTGTCAGATGACTGCCAGCTTGTAAATCAATTAGCAGCGGGGTTAGAGAAGTGAGTTGTGGGGGTGGGGGGACAGGACCCTCGGGGGTAGAGCGAGGGGGGGGGGGTCCTACATAGCATGTTTAGGGAGAGAATTGCTTCAGTGTTGAATCGTCAATGTCAGCACCCATGCAGGAGCTGATAATGAATAATTAGTTATGACATTTAGTATTTGCACCATTCTTATCGCGCAATGCTCTCAGAGATGCACCGGGTTTCACAGACACGGGCTGCATTATCACAGCAGCGGGGGCAATGCTGCTGCTGTGTAATCCCAATTGAGTAATGTGCTGGTTATTTCTCAAACGTGGCAAATTTGTATCCATGGCGCCGGCATGCGACAGCCTGCTCGTTTCAAACTACGTCAGGGGGTCTTTAGCATCCACCTGGAAGCAAGACGACGCTTAATTTACGACCCGCGGTCGTAACTATGGCTAGATTCGACCTGCGAACATCTGCAAGAAGCGCCTCGATATTCCGAGCAAATAGCATCTTCCCAGGCGGCGGCGGCCGTCTGTCGTGTTTTTGTATCGTTTGTTGTAACTGTTCTTCCCTGCCCCTCCTGGATATCTCTGAAAAAGAGCTTTACAGATTGTCGGATTCCTCCACGATATATAAATATTCTGATTCTGCAATATTCTGATGCTGGCATAAACACGCGCGTAGCAAGTAGCCCCGTCACGTCACCTTGCCGCTACCCCCGTTCATTTTCCTTGTGCTGCTGTGCGTGAGCTGCTAGACAGAGGGGGGCCGGCTCTGCGAGACGGTGAGAGTTGTGCCTCCGTCGTGCGCGGAGATTGCGCTGGATGGGACCGTGTTTTTTCAGTTCCCCGTCGACTCAAGTAGAGCATTCAGACTTTAATCGGCGATAGAAAAACACAACAAAAAGCAGTTCCCTCCGGCTGTCAATTACAAAAGAGTCGATTTATTTTTTGCTCAAGAGCCCCATTTATGTTTTTTTAAATGCGCAGTCTCCAGCAACCTCTCCGTGCACGCCGCTGTCTGCGACCCCCCCTCCTCCGACGGTTATATATCGGGGAAGTGTTGTCCTTCATTTATTTGGACAGCATTTGTAAGTTATTTCAGTCGCAAAGGCGCCCCCCCCCCCCCCACTGGAACGATTGTTTTGGCCAAGTGAAGAGATTTGCGAAGGTAGGGTTTTGTGTGGAACAGTGGCCTACACCTCCTGTTTGCTGCAAAGATCTTTATCACTCTTTATCAGAGCAGGGACTGTGTGCGCGGTTAATACAAACACAACTTAGCCAGCACAAACCTGCAGCTCACCACCGTCATCAATGTACTGGACACGAATAATTAATCCCATCCCCCTCCAAATCCACACACCGATCCCACTCACAAACAACTGCATTGTGTACAAGAATCGCTGGTCAACTCAACTGCCACCAGTCGCTTGCTGAACGTCAGTGGCTCAATTGCGGCTCCAGGCAAAGTGCTAATGTCTGGAGGGAATGTCGGTCATATGTTGTCCGTTTTGTCGAGTGGATGTTAAATAATAATGGCATAATTTCGGAGAGTGTACAATACAGTTTTAATTGCATTTCAAGATGTTAAATCGCAGGGTAAAGCGCACAACCACCCGTTGAGCCAACGGATGGCTTGCGGATTTGAAAGGAGGCATTGATTGCATTAAAAGTGTTGCGTGCCAGTTTTGGAACAGAATACATAATGTCCATGATGGTTACGTGCATCTATTGGTTACCTGCTTAAAACACCATCTATCAATATGAGCAAACCTGCATTCATCTCAATTGGGAGCCTCGGATTCAATCTTGATCTTGGCCATGCCACTATAAACACTTTGAGACGAGCCTTATGGGTCTCCTGCTCCTTTCTTTTCAGATGAATTTGCAGCCCTGGCTTAGTGCCCAGATCGTAAAAATAACACGTTGATGTTGTGGCTCACCACGTGGAAAGCAAAGCAGGTTAAACTACGTCTTTAATATCCCAATGTCATTGACCATGGGCCTGTCTTGGGGTGAAGCAGAGAAAGCTGCTAAAGACCGCCCGGCATGGCGTGAGCTGTTTGCGGCCTTAAGTTCCACAGGGAGCGAAGAGGCGTAAGTAAGTAAGTACCGTCTCCTGTCTGCTTGTCGCAGCTCTTATTGGAGAAGTTGCGAGTGCACTCGTTCATCGTTCCCGCTTGTGGAATGTCCCCAACACTCGGTGTTGTCGGGGGGGGGGGGGGGGCAGTTTATAGCCCCCCCTCCCTCCCTCCCCTTTTCCGTCGTCGTGCTGCACACCGCTATTGATTGTTCCCTCGGCTGTTCAATCAAACGTGTGCGACATTGGGACAAAATGCCTTCCCCTCTGCACGGCGGCGTGACACCATGCAGCAGCTTTCTTGTACGCCGCACTTTGACCCCGTTTTATGTATTCGGTTGCACCAGGCGTGCTTTGCGTCGGTTTCTGCCCCCTGTGTGCGGTGAATGGTGATTGAGTTTTGCCCCGATAATCAAAACAAATCCACCGCTAATCAGCTAATGCACTTCGTCTTCCTGTGAGACCTGACTGTGAGATATATTTTGTCTACACAAGTGGCTCTTAATATCAATGTATTTTTTTCTGGTTTATATTGGTCAGAGGTGGGCTGTCTGATATGGGAATACTCCATTAATTCCTCCACAAGCAGAGCACCCGTTTTTATTCTGCTGAAGGTGACGTCGTCGCTCTTCTTCCAGAATTTTAAGTCGCCCGTCAAAAAAAAATAACTCTTCCGATTTGTCTCTTGAATTCATTCCCACAACCCCCTTGCATTACGCACATTGTGTTAGTCCCGGGTCGCCCTCGCAAAATAGGTGGCACGGTTTCATCGGTCTCATTGAAGATGCTTGAACTTGTGCGACCTGACTTCGGTTCAGAGCTGCGGCTTCCCCCTTCACCGATCCACACTGACCAGCGCGGTGAAGTATGGTCAAACAACCCTCGTGACTGACAGAGCACAGGGAGGCTTCATCCAGCAGTTAATGGACAAAGTATTGTATATCATTATTATTATATATGTATAAAAAATTTAAGTTACAATGTTCTTTGCTGGAGCGTGAAAAATAATTTCCAAATGTGGCTTGACGCAAATCGCCCACTATCTTCCTGCCAGAACGCTCATTGAGCAACATCAACATTTGTCTCAACGCTTGGCTAAGAATTGATGAGTTGATAATGAGGGCCCACCGTGGCAGGCGGCCGATGGGGTTGTCCGAGCGGTCCGTCCCGCATGTGCCACTTGGGCGACTGTCACCGAGACAGTGTCTCGTCCCTCCCCACTGCTGCTCGGGAGTTTTTCAGGGATTTCTGCAGGGCGCTGTTGTTGTTCTGAGACGTTGTCTCGTCCTTCCACATTTAGAAACCTGCGTTCAGAGCGTTTTAGAGTTTTTGGCTGCTATAAATGTCCACCGGATGAAGCCACTTTCGTTGAATTGTCATTTTTGTGGCCAGGTCCCTTCTGAAAATAAGCTATATATCTCAGTGGGCTTTACCTTGTAAATAAGAAATAGTTTTCTGAAGCTGGTGATCTGCCCTGTGATAAACGCAAATAACGCAATGATACTATACGAATCATAATCTTGTTTTATACTAGAGGAATCCGATGAGCTATAAAGCTATTTTCACAGACGTCCAGTACTATGGTCACTCACGAGTGTCGTACAATGTGTGCAGGCGTCACGGCCCAAATATTAACTTCGAACTCTTCCTGCTCTCTTACCCCTCCGTTCCGCGATCGATGCTTTGCACCGCGCTCGTGTTGAGTTGTAATATAAAAAAGATATACATTTAATGTTTAAACTTTATTAATGTGGTGTTGACGCAGACAAGCATTCTTTAGCTCTCTCAGAGTTTTAACAGATGAGTTAACGGGCCTGTCTTCAATTGAGCAAGGTTATAAGAGCTTGGGAAAAGAGCCATGGGAGGGGAAAGACTCCCAAAAATGTTCTGACCGTTGCCACATTTGTTGGAAAGATTGGCACATTCCTCGAGTATATTTGCTAACGGGGGAAGACAAGTCCCCAGGCAGGAGATGGGAAGGCGCTCAAATTCAAAAAGCAGGTTCGTGACTCACCGGACTTGCCCGCGGGCAGCAAATGGCCATTCCAGGGGGCTTCCCGTCATCGATGAAGGCGTGATCTCTGTGTGATCCGCCAATCTCACTGCCCTACGCATTGCTGGGTTATGGGTGTAGCATCGCCACCACACCCAGAGTTTTGCCTTTTTTTTGTCCATGTGTTTTATATTAAATACACGACAAGCATCAAATTATTCTTACCGGCCTAAGGGAAGGTACAACCAAAACACATTTGGAGTTCTTTTACTTATATTAATCCAAGGCAGTGGCAGTTGCAATCCGCTTGTGAAATTTGAAGATGTCCGATTAACGTCTCAAACCTTGGCACCCTGCTACAGGTTGGCGTGCAGCTATTACGATTTTCAGCTGCCCCTCTGTGCGTCGGGTTCCATTGACGAGCATGCATAGAGTGGGGCTCCCAGCGTGCACTGCATGTCGTCATGTGGTCGGGATCTTGTTAAGGCTGTACGGGGGGGGGGGATGTTTGTGTTTGGGATCTTGGGGGTCTCGTGTCATGCGAGGGGGATACCCGTGCAAGGCCACTGGAGGGCGCGGTAAGCGGTACGCCTGGAGGTCACAGGTCAAGAGGAAAAGTCAAAAGTGATTTCTGGCTCTAGTTAGTATAGAGATGGTGGTGTTCATCTCCAGTTTACGGCCCTCAAGCCAGTGGCGGAAATTCCACATTCCAGTGGCGGGGGACGAGGCTATCCATAGGACAGCCGCTGTTTACTTCCCCACACAATGGTAACCCCGGGTGACCCCGGGTGGATGATTGGTTGTCAACACCCAACCGTCCCTCCCGATTATTTAATTTAATGTTAAGTGCCTGATAGGTATGGATCTACCAAAGAATACGTAATTTTTATTATTCGTATGAACAGCCTAATTAAGCTTTGCTGCGGCCGTTTATGTGGAAGTGGTGGTTGTGTGTGTGGTTGTAGTGGTTCTCGCAATGTACTACGACTATTTACTATTATATACTATTTTATTTTAACAGCTGTGTAGCTCTTTTTCAGAAGCGACCTGGCCGCAAATGATAGCGCAACAAAAGTGGCTTATCATGTAGAAAGTTATAGCAGTCAAATATACTTAAGAGATAGAGTTTAGGAATCGGGTTTGGGGTCATAGGTTAGGGTTTTGGTTTACGGTTAGGGTTTAACTTAGAATGTATGGTTTGGCTTTAGCGATTAACATCCAGAGTTAGAACCTGGAGACCTGAGTTTGATTTCCGATCACGGCCACCACCAACGCCAGTGGCGATTATCTGACCTGGACCTGGGCCTCCTCGAGATTGACTCAGGCCCACATGCTGTGTAGTAAACATCGCCACTGGGTGGGACGAAGGCGGCCGAGCGGGCGTGGTGCTGGCCACCCACCACCTTGTGTGCTGTGCTGGCCTTCATAGGCGCTGATGCTATTCGCTCACAGCTCTTGCCCCAACAGTCTGTTAGAGGCTACACGGGGGGATATTTGAAAGCTTTGATGATGAGGGTTGTGTTGATAGTGGTGATGTTCTTAGCTACAATGATGTCATACTGCCATCACTGTTCACCCCGGAGACCAAAGTTCATTTCCCGCTCGCCATCAAAATCGGTGACAGATATCTGAACTGGTCCTGAACTTCCTGTAGGTCAACTCGGCCTTAAATGAGTACCAGGTGTGGTGTGTAAACAGCATTGGGGAGTCGAAGGCAGCCAGGTGTAGTGCTGGCCACCCACCCCCTCGTGCCGTGCTTCCTTAATAGGTGCTCGCTCACAGCACTTGCCCCAACAATTCGTTAGAGGCTATGCTGGGGGATATTTGTCTTTCTATGCACATTCACTGTGGAAGTGGTGGCACATGTGAGTGTGCGTGTCTGTATGCGCTACCACAGCTCGCTTGGTGTAATGCTCCGCTGCGTAGGGCATCCAAAGAGGACGTTTAATATCACGTTCATAACATAATTGGTGATAAAAAAAAAATCTCCTTAAAGTCGCCCATCGCAAAAAATAACTAATTACAGTCACACCACGTTTCCATTACCACCAGATTAACGATCAGATGGTGTGTAATGGTGTAGGTGATCCGAGCGAGCGTTAGCCACATTTTCACGGTGGCAAGCACCGTCCTCCATCCTCTAACGCCGCAACCAGGAATTACCGCAGTTCTGGCTGTTGCGGTTGATGGCGCCGTCGTCGCCGTTAGTTCACCATTGTAGTCGCCCCTTGCATCGTTCGGACTGACGCGCCTCATGGGAGGGCGGCGGGGGTTGCCGCTCTCTCCATTTTCGCCCGGCGCAACGCCAATCAACTGGGGCGACCCCTCGCCGCACTGCCCCGTCCGCGACGTCCGCAGGGCTGCGCGTCTCGTAACGCGGGCCCGAGAGAGCGTGTCCTCACGGCGCGTCTCCCCCACCCTGTGTCTCCTCGCAGGCTGGGATAAGTACTCGTACGGTTACCATGGCGATGACGGGCACAGCTTCTGCTCGTCGGGCTCGGGGCAGCCGTATGGCCCCACGTTCACGACGGGCGACGTCATCGGCTGCTGCGTCAACCTCGTCAACAACACGGCCTTCTACACGAAGAACGGGCACAGCCTGGGTGGGCGTGCATGCGCGCGCACGCACGCACGGTCTGTGGTGATGTGGCCCGCGTGGAAGTGGTGTGTGACGGGTTTGGTAGTTGCGTGGAGGTAATGCGGCCGGAGTAGTGGTAATATCGGACAAACAGCGGTGATGTGACTGACACGGTAATTGTGCAGAGGTAGTTTCAGTCTGGTCTACTTGGCTGAAATTGTTACCAGATATCGGTGTGTGGTTTTTACACAGTGAGGCCTGTTCCTTTAAAGCTATGTTTAGAGTGCCATAGTGTCGTACCACCATTCTGGCGCGTTTATTTCCGTTTCCGTACCAGGTACCGAAACTGGAAAAATCTTCGCGCATTCTGTGGTCCGATTCAATCGTGAGGATGTTGTTTCATTACTGAGGAGAGAGAGTTCGTGATTCCGTAACCCATCCCCGAGATTTCAGTAGAATTGTGTAACCGTTGGAGCGGCAGCAGCGGCGGTGGCGCCGGCGCCGCCTGGGTTTACGCATCGCGCGACAAACCCCATGACCCCGGTTGGTTTCCCAGCCACGGCTGATATTCGCGGCAGGTGATGTCTGAACATTTGTCTGGGCACCCCCCAAACACCCCCTCCCTTCACCAGCCGACACTGCTATGCGTGGACAACAAGGATAACCAGATAACTCCCACTCGAGGCTTTCACCCAGTAGTCGATTGAGCATGGGCAGTAGAAATAAAGTCCGTTTACGTGAATGAGTGATGGCTGTTTTGAGGCTCGGTGTGTCATGTAGTGCGTTTGTTTGTGTTGGTGGAGCGGTGTGTTTGTGTTGGTGGAGCGGTGTGTTTGTGTTGGTGATGCGTTTTGTGTTGGTGATGCGTTTGTGTTGGTTATGCGTTTGTGTTGGTGGAGCGGTGTATTGGTGGTGTGTTTGTTTGTGGAGCGGTGCGTTTGTGTTGGTGGAGCGGTGTGTTTGTGTTGGTGATGCGTTTGTGTTGGTGGAGTGGTGTATTGGTGGTGTGTTTGTGGAGCGGTGTGTTTATGTTGGTGGTGTCTGTGTTGGTGGAGCGGTGTGTTTGTGGAGCGGTGTGTTTGTGTTGGTCATGCGTTTGTGTTGGTGGTGTCTTTGTTGGTGGAGCGGTGTGTTTGTGTTGGTGGTGTGTTTGTGTTGCTGGAGCGAGCGGTGTGCTTGTGTTGGTGGTGTGTTTGTGTTGATGGGGTGGTGCGTTTGTGTTGGTGGAGCTGTGTCTTTGTGTTGGTCTAATAGCTGCTTTGGATCCCATCTGCTCCCGTGTGCTATGTCTTACACGGCACTTGTTCCTCCAGTTATTCTGATAAACAGGGATGAAGTGTGTGTTTGTGTCTGTGTGCGCGCATGTGTGTGTCTACGGTGCGGGAGGGCAGTGGATAGCGCACTAAGCTATGAACCTGGCGACCCGAGTTTGCTTCCCACTCATGGCAAACATCACTGATCAATATCTGAACCAATTATGGGCTTCCCCTACATCAAATCCACTTGAAAATAGCATCTGGTGTGTTGTGTAAACATCAGCACTGGGGAGACAAAGGCGGCCGAGCGTGGTGCTAGCCACACCGCCCCTTCGTGTGCGGTGCCAGCCTTTGTAGGTGCCCACTAACAGTACTTGCCCCAACAGTCTGCAAGGGCTATACTGGGAGTCTTTGCCTTTGTGTGTATGCGGTGGATGCTTGTAAGCCATCTGTGCTGACATTTCTTTGTCTTCCATCCACCTTCTTCCCATCCCTTCCGTAGGAATTGCCTTCACAGACCTTCCGGTGAGCAGCGTTGAACCTCGGCACAACTTTAGTTTAATTTCAGACGCCTTTATTATTGCAAATGGGGCGTTCAGTTAGACTGTAGAATACTGCAGGGTTTGCCACTCGTCTGAATGCGAAAGCCACTCAAAAATGACTCCCTAAAAAAATTCATAGTCGGTTGAAAACAAGCCCTAACTCGGGTAGTTTCCGGCACCATGTATAAATACGGAGCTCGCGATTCCTCAAAGGCCACTACCTAGGCAATGGAAACACCCCACTGATTGGTCGGTATTAAAAAAATGTG
Organism: Petromyzon marinus; assembly: GCF_048934315.1. NCBI lineage: Eukaryota > Metazoa > Chordata > Hyperoartia > Petromyzontiformes > Petromyzontidae > Petromyzon > Petromyzon marinus. The sequence continues at coordinate 1,316,161 of NC_133711.1, read as the reverse complement.
TAAGTGTTGAGTCATTGGTGTTAAATGTAATGACGTGTGTATTCGATATACCCTGCGCAGTGCAATGTGCAACTCCACTGCCATGTATGACACTGCTTGCATAACAACGTGTTAGCTCGATTGCCGCTTGTACACATCCCACTGGGAAACATTCATCTGCAAGCCCCATCGGCTAGTCACACCGAATGTGGTTTAATTTCAGCAATTAAATCGACGCCTTTTTACCTCTCGTCGTATATACCCCAAAGGAGCAAAACAAGTGACAGAAAAGTTGTTGAGGAGGCTAAATTGTCACATGTCCGGAACGTGCTTCTCACGGCGCATCTTGCAAATTCTGTCGGAACGTGACGCGGTTGAAGATCACCAGGCGATGGAAGTGGGGGGGGGGAATTGAAGGCCAGAGGGCCGTGGGGCTGATACTGAATCGTGACTTTTCACCGTCAAAGTTGAGGTCCAAACAAAACATGACTCCCATGGATCTTCGGTTAACCTGCCAACATTAACCCCTATTCATAAGAGTTTTTTTTTATTAAATCGCATTTGTTTTTGGGCAATCTTTGGAACTGTACGTGTATAGTGCACTGCAACTTTAATGGGGAGCGTATGTATTATCAGGATAAAAACATCTCTGCGTTTATAAGTTTGCAGGGCATTGCTCATGGAAGTAATAGTTTTGGAGTATAGATTTAAACAACAAAAATGCATATTCTTGGGTCGTTCGGTAAAGTCACGTAGATCGGTTCAAAGAAAATAATAAAAAATAACCAAAAAATTAAGACGACCGCTTGTGTTGCGATGGAAACGTAGTTTTTTGTTATTTTTTGTTATTTTATTTGAACCGATCTACGTGACTTTACCGAAAGACCCAAGAATATGAATTCCTGCAGTCACGAAAGTTTTAAGTCAAAAATAATTGTAGGAAATTGGTATCAACCTTCTCAGAAACTTAATCTGAGCAATTCTTTTAACAAAAAAAAATATCGTTAATGTTTTTCGTGGCAATACCTGCTAAATCCCAAAATCCATATACTGGCAATCTTCCACAACTTGTTAGATTGTTCTGGATCTATTTCTAGTGACATCACTCACAATTTGTGGACTTGTTTTTTGAAAGGTGAGAATAAAGCTTGGGGGGGGGGGGGTATCATCATCTGCTCACCCACAGACACTGGTTCAGTCATAGCCTGCCAGAGATGTTGTTGGGTGAAGCCGAGGGCGGTCGAGGAGTGCCCTGTCTGGCTTGTCCAGCCCAGTTCACTTCCTGAAGCCCAATCTTTTTTCGATTTAAAGCTTTCGTGACTGCAGGGATTCATCTTCTTGGTTCTTTCGGTAAAGTCACCACGTAGGATGGAAATAAAATAATTAAAATAAAACATAATAAAATAAAATTCTCATGACGTTTCGGCCACAACACAAGTAGCCTTCTTCAGGTGAAGGAACAGAACTGTCGGGACTACAGCGCTTCAATGAACACTGCTAAGCTTGGCAGCGTCTTTTAAGCTGGGTGGGAGGAGCAGAGCGCCTTGTTTTAGAGTCGCGGCATCTCTTTAGAAAGGTGAAGAGACTCGTGAAGCGATTAACATGGGGTGAGCTATACAGTACCACCACTGCTATTCATTGGCGTAAAATAAAATAAAATGTTTCGCTCCGGATGACGCTGCAAAGTATCATCTGTATTTTGATTTACCTTGCTGATCTTAAAGGTGCATTGAAAAATTTGATACAGCGACTGATGCTTCTGTTGTTGTGGAGTAACTCATGCAGCCAGCTATGGCTCTAGGATTTGGTGTTACATGTTATTTATGTAGTTTATTGTAAAAATTCGATCACAGTCCCTATGATCACTGTTACGTTGCAATTATGGCTTTATTTTTTGGTGATTTCGAAAAGTTTTTTGGTTTGGACATGTTTGTTTGTTGTAGTACGGAGTTAGACTGATGGCCTTAATCTAAGTTTTATTGTGGTGGTTGTTGTTATTTGACTTGCATCCCACTGGGATTTTTTGCACACAGCGTTGGTGTACGGTGCTTTTTTCAGGAATATTTTGCTGGTTTTTTCATGTATTTTCTGTTTGCACAGTCACATAGTCACATTAAGATGTTTTTCTTGTTCGTGTTTTTGTTTGTTGTTGCGGGTGCACCCGATTCAAGAGCCGAATGGCTCACAGGGCTATACCAAAATAAATAAACTGAACTGAACCACGAACACCTGCGCAGTCACCGTACATGTCTCCAACCTCCGTCTCTTCTCCATTCCTTCCCTTCTCCCCGCCATCCATGCCCTCCCCCTCCCATGCCTCTGTTCCATCCTGGCTTGCCCGGCCCTTGCAGCCCAACCTGTACCCGACGGTGGGGCTGCAGACGCCGGGCGAGGTGGTGGAGGCGAACTTCGGCTCGCGGCCGTTTGTCTTCGACATCGAGGACTACATGCGGGAGTGGCGGTCGCGCATCACGGCCGCCGTGGAGCGCTTCCCCCTCGCGCAGCCGCACGGGACCTGGCAGATGACGCTGCAGACGTACGTCACGCACGGCACGCACGGACAACAATCCCGGGTGTGGTCTGCATGGACTGTAGGTACAAATGCTGTTAGCGAGCAAATCATGAAGGTCGGCACGGTGTGCCGAGGGGGTGGCGTGGCTACTATCAACGCCTGGCCGCCTTTCCCTCCCCAGCGCCTGTATTGGTAGATGCTGACTTGACGCAACCAATGGGAGGCCCAGGACTGGTTCAGATAATCACCGCTGATGTTATCTGTGAATGGGAATCGATCCCAGGTGGCCAGGTTTGTAGTGTAGTGCACAAACTGCTATACCAGCACTTCAACTTGCACACACGTACACGCACTTATGCGCTCTCCTGCATGCACCGCAGCGATCGTAGACCGGCAGTGGTGCCGAGTGAAGCCGAAGTGGTCCTTAAGTGTCCTGGCCAGTTTGCCCAAATCCATTCTGCGCAGGTGGCGATGGGGAGGGAGAGGCGTGTGCGTGGTGCCATGTGTGCGTTGTGGTGCGCGGCCTGCAAGATGGCGCAGTAGTACCCGCACTGTGCTACAACCGCATGAACCTGGCGTGTACGTCGGTGATGAGCGATGTCTGAACCTGCCCTCGGCCTCCTCCCCTTAGTTGAATCGGCCTCAAAAGGGTTGTGCCTGGTGCGGTGTATCAACATTTTTCATTGGGAGACGAGTGACATCTGAAACCTATCTGCCTCCCTTTGCTTGGCTCAACATTAAGCGAGTGCCTAGTGCCGCATTTAAACATTGCCACTGGCCACACGACGGCGGCCAGGTGTGGTATTGGCCACGGATGATGATTGAAGGAGCGTGGAGATCGCAATTTCCCGGTTGTATTGTTTGCCTTGTGCATTTTCAAATGTTCGACGCGAGGTGTAACCTTGGGTGCTTTGAGTTGCCGAAGCGCCACGTAAACGCAACTGTTATTATTATTATTATTGTGTGGGCTGTGCACGGGCTGTGCGGTCCGGTATCGTGGCGCGTGTGCCATTACGCCGTTGGTTTTTCGCCGTGGTGGTGTGGGCGCTCGCGTGGCACAGCATGATGGCCTCCTACCTGGTGCACCACGGCTACTGCACGACAGCGGAGGCGTTCGCCCGCGCGACCGGGCAGGCCTTCCAAGAGGAGCTCTCCTCCATCAAGAATCGG